>NC_048595.1:413828729-414443729 GCF_003668045.3 Cricetulus griseus
ATCGTTTGCCCTCCGCAGGCGGCAGAGTTTTGATACCTGTTTAAACTTTCTCCAGGCACCAAAGGCTCTGAAGTTACCTCCTATTTCAGAAGAACCACCCAGAGTCTTCAACCCCCTGAGGAGCCGTTATAAAGCCAATGAACCCCCAATGGAGCTCTTCATTATCCCAATGGAGATTCATTTCCAAGCCCCACAGCCCCCCAAAGAAAAGGCCTGCAGAAGTGGTAGGTCTCCTGCTGGTCTCCTGCAAGTCTGAGGGACTTGGTCAAGCCAGAAAGGGTTAAAAGTTGGGATCCCTGCCAGTCCAACCCATCCCCAGAGTGATCCCCAGGGTCAAAAGAAGGTCTTTTCCAAACAAAGGAAAGTCTGCAAACTCCATAGGTCTCTTCTGATCATATCCAATTCAATTCTAAGCCATTCGTGTTACTAAACCAGGAAAAGAAGACAGACAGATACATAAATAACTCCAGTGTACCACAGATAGTATAAAGGTGCAAGAATGTTCCAGCAGCTTACCCCCCAAAATTATATAATACCAAAAAAGCAACTAAAAATGGAAATGGGGGAAAATGTCCTAGTTAGGATTACTATTGCTATAACAAAAACTCAACAACCAAAAGCAACTTGGGGAGGGAAGGGTTTACATGGTTTACATACCCAGAGTCATAGTCCACTGAGGGAGTCCAGCCAAGGCAGGAACTTAAACAAAGCAGGAACCTGGAGGCAAAACAGATGAAGAGGCCATGGGAGAGAGCTGCTTACTGACTTGCTTTCTCTGGCTTGCTCAGCCTGCTTTCTTGTAGAACTCAGAACCATTAGCCCAGGCATGGCATCACCCATAATGGGCTGGGCCCTCCCCCATCAATCACTAATTTAAAAAATACCTTACAATTGGATCTTATGGAGGCATTTTCTCAGTTGAGGCTCCCTCCTTTCAGATGACTCTAGCTTGTGTCAAGATGATGTAAAACTACCCAGGACAAAAACCTTGATTTAAAAGATCAGAGAAACTGATATTATAAGACAGCTTGGATGAGGTTAGTGCTTTAGATAAACATTTGATTTATTTAACTGATTTCCTAGCAGCCAAGCTAAAAGCAATTATTGGCTATTTGGATCTTTGTTTATAAAAAGAAAAGTTTTGCCCAAGAGAGTCTTTTTATAAATATATAAATTTTATTTAAATTAGAAACAATCTTATTTTACATATCAATCCCAGTTCCCTCTCCCTCCCATCTTCCCATACCCTCCAACAACCGCCCCCATCCCATCCCCCATCCCCTCCCCAGGGAGGGTGAGGTCTTACATGAGGGATCATTAAAAAATCTGTCAAGTCATTTGGGGAAAGAGTCTTTTTGATTTTTAAAATTATTTCATTATCTAAAAGACGATCTCAACAGTCCTTGTCAGGAAAAGGATTCTGTTCTTTCTAAGAAGACTTCTATGATAGTAACCTAGGAGAACAGGTGCAGCTGGACTGAAGAAAGCTCTTAGAGGAGGCTTGAAAGTCACCACCCCCACCTCACCCTGTGTCACAGGAGAGACCCCCTAAGTTGTTTTGCTGGGACCTTGCTTAACAGGGATTCTTACTCCTGGGACTTCACTGGTCAGTCTGGGACAAAAGATAAACCCCATTTTAAGGGAGTCATGGTTTTCCAGAAACTTCAACAGAAACTGCCTCTGATTTCTTACAGAGTTTTGACTTCTGGAAACTTTATAGGAGGTTGTATTGTTGGAATTCTTGCAAGGATAAATGCTTCCCTCCTCAGCATCACTCAAGGAGGGAGAGAGGGAGGGAGGGAGGGAGGGACAGATAGACAGACAGTCTGGCTTGACTCATGTCCCTGCCCTGGAACCAATCACTGTAACTAAGATAATGAGGTCCTCTTACAATCTAAGTTCAGTTACATGGCCAACCCTGGAGTCACAGAATGGACACAGATTTACCCAAACCCCATTGGGCAAGCAAGGAAGAGATGGGTCTCCACAAAGACAAGATGAATGTCTTAACTTTCTCTTTGCTTTCTAGGTGCTCAGCACCCTGAATCAGATCCAGAACCAGAAGAGGCCAAACCTTTATGGCGGCCTTCCCTGAAGCGTCCATACTTAGAAAGGACAAGGGGGATAACGCTGCATCTCCCGGTGGCCAGTGGCCAGGACACACCCTCAACTCAAGGTAGCTCCTTTCTCCCCCCAGCACCCCAAGGGAACCTCACTCTAAACGGAAACAAGGCAAGACACAGGAGGGTCCTCCGAGGAGAGAAAGGAGGCTTCCAGGGAGGTTAGTTCATCCCCAGGCTCTTGAAGATGGCTATTGTTCAGGCAGCAGCCGCCTTAACCCACATGCTTCAATACAACTAACAGTGCCTAGCTCGCAAATGACTTACTCACTGACTCACCCTCCATAATATTTTCTGGTTACAGGTGTAAAATGTCACTAAACTGACTGAAAATTTGCTGCATGCCCTGTTACTAACCTGTTTTTAAGCAATGAAATTCCATTTCTAATCTTTTATGGATATGTACTCATTCATTTAAAAGTTTGTTATATTGATTCAAAAAAGTCTTCACATTTTTTGAAATGTGAAGTTATGCACATAGGGCCAGGTGTTGTAAGGAACACCTTTAATCCCAGCACGTGGGAGGCAGAGGCAGGTGGATCTCTGTGAGTTTGAGACCAGCCTGGTCTACAGAGCTAGTTCCAGAACAGCTAGAGCTACACAGAGAGACCTTGTCTCAAAAAATAAAAATTAAAATTAAAAAATGTTTAAAAACAATAAAGAAGTTATGCTCTGGGTGTGTCAAAGTGTATATTTTAATACAGTAAATATGTTGGAAGTGGTGAGCCATATGTGGAAAGTTCCTGAACCCTCCTCATGTGCAGGATGACAGGCTCACGAGTGGCTGGTGGTCACTGAGCACCACAGCTGGAAGCAGAGGGGTGCACATCGATTTGTTTGAGTTCCCCCTCTGTGCCAGGCTCTGCTCTTGGTTTTTAACACACTCTCCCAAGTGCCCCTCACAACAATCCTGCCTTCGTTTTACAGACCAGAAAATAGACATGCCAAGAACTAAGTCATTTATCTGAGGTCGCACAACTCCAAGTGGTTTTGCTGGGGTTGAAGGTCAGGACCTCCCAGAGCTCAACTCCATGTCTTGCCTATTATCCATCGTTGCCCTTGAGAGTAGACACAGCAAAGAACCTAGGACACGAAGTTCGTAAAAGGTATTATCAAAGCAGAGCTTACTTAATCGGGCTCTTCTGTAACCGTCAGTCATCCACTTTGCATCTTCCTTAGAGCCAGTACAGGAGAGGACCACCTTCTGCCTCTTTCCTGTTCACAATCAGAGACAGAGATAAAGACAGCACACCAAATTTTACCTATGCATTGCTCATCCTGTTCTGCCCACCGTTCCTTTTGACCTGCTGTATTCACCCACCTGAGTCAAGAGCTAGTCCATCTTTGGCTGCTGTACCAGGTAGAAGCTGCCCTAAGAAGTCTCTGATGAATCAGGTGACTTAGCTCAGTATGTGGCCCAAAGGAGAGTCCTAAGTTCAAGGCTGGCCCCCAAGACAGTGAAATCCCAGCTCAGAATAAAAAGGAGGTGTCAAAGAGGCAAACTTTTCCATACACTATGTCCCCTACAGACCTTGTGCAGGATATTAACAGCTGATGATGGGATTGTCCCATGGCCACAAAGGCTGCACATTCCCATTCTCTTGCCCAGCCCTAGAACATTTCGCCTTTAATGCCACGGACGTGAAGCCAGCTTCTATGTCTTCACACATCTACATACACATATATTTTATTTTACTGCCACACTATGGGGGCAGAAGTTGAAGACCTTATACAGTCTATCAGCAAAATATTCTCTCAGCCACAGTGCAGTTATCACATTCAAGAAAGTTAGCATTAGTGCAGAAATGGTTTCCAATATAAAATCCATATTCAAAATTTTCTAGTTATATACCAACAATGTTCTCTATGGATTTTTGCCTTTTTTGGTGGGGCAGGGGGGTTGCTTGTTTGTTTGTTTCCCCAAATCAAAATTCAACTCAAGACCACGCATAGCGCTTAGTTGTCATCTCTCTTCAGAGACTTTTAACCTGAAAGAATTCTCTAGGCATGGTTTTGTTCTGTGGTTTGTTGTTGCTGCTATAGTTTAGTTTAGGTTTGGTTTAGTTTGAGGTTTTTTTGTTGCTGATGTTTGTTTAGGTTTTGGGTATTGTTTGTTTGTTTGGATTGTTTTTGGTTTGGTTTTTTGAGACAGGTTTCCTCTGTGTAATAGCCCTGGCTGACCTGGAACTCCCTCTGTAGACCAGGATTCCTCAAACTCACAGAAATATACCTGCCTCTGCTTCCTGAGTGCTGGGATTAAAGGTGTGCACCACCACCACCCAGCTTGGTTTGGGTTTTTTGTTTTGTTTTGAGATGGACTCTTACATAGAAATATAGCCCAAGCTACCTCCAAACTCACTGTATATCTGAGGATGAGTTTGAACTCCTGATCTTCTTATTTTTACTTCCCAAGTGCTGGAATGACAGTTGCTTCTGGGTACATCAGGTTTCCAAATTAGTTTCTTATGACATCAGTGACAGTGTGTTCCATAGGAAGTGACACCAACCTGTATGTGGGTCAAAGGGGTTTCTATCAGATTTCTCCACCATGAAAATACTTCTTCTGTCAAGCATGGTGACTCACACCTTTAAATCCAGCATTTGGATGACAGAGGCAGGTAGATGGATTCCTGTGAGTTCAAGGCCCCCGTGGTCTACATAGTGAGTTCCAGGACAGCCAGAACTATAGAGACCCTGCCTAAGGTTGGGGGGGTCAGTATTTCTTTCTTTTGTAACAAATAAACACCCTTTGAAAATCTGAGATTCCATATGAAGCCAGCTTTTAAGCCTAAAACCAAAAATTGTGTCAAATATAAAATAAAGACCATTATCTCTAGAAAACAAACCAGACTTTTGTAGGTGAGGTCCTAGATTCTGTCTTCCTAGAACAGTCCCTGTTGCATTTGAGAAGACAGGATGGAGATGAAGGGTTAAGAAGTGCTCTCTGGAGGTTTGGATTTTGGTTTTTGTTTTGGTTTGGTTTGGGGTTTTGTTTTTTTGGGGGGGTTGTTTGTTTGTTTGTTTTATCAATTTTGTGGTCCTCCGTCTACCATCTGGAGGGTGGTATAGTTGGTCCTCCAAATACTACGCTCACTCTACATCCACAAATTCAACCACCTACAAATCAAAAGTATTTGGGAGAAAAATCAACTGTACAAAACACCCCCCTTTTATTTATTTATGTATTTATTCATTTATTTTTGTTATTCTCCTCTAAACAGTACAATATAACAGCTATTTGCACGGCATTTACATTGTATCAGCTATTATAAGGAACCTAGAGACGGTATACAAGGAGATGCATGTAGGTATAAGTAAATGCCATGCCATTTCACATAAGGGATTTAAGCACCTGAGAATGTGGGTATCCAGCTTATCCTGAATCTATAGGCAGTTGTACTTTGTACCCAACATACCTTGAGAAGGGAATGTGATCATTGGCTTTGTCTAGCAAAATTTCTTTGTCATCAGAAATCTATATCCAGCTGGGTATGGTAGCATAGGTCTGAGATTCTAGCATTTGAGACACTGAGGCAGGGAGACCACTTTAAGGCCAGACTAGGCAGCACAATAAGATACTGTCTCAAAAGGAAAGAAAACTGTATCCTATAATCTAAATCCCCTGAGTCCTCGTCGTACTCAGAGCCTTCAGACTGGGGAGTCTACAACCTCTCAGGCTTGTCCCCATCTCTGGCTCCCTTCTGTGAGGTGACTGTCACAGCTACCACTTCTCCATTCCTCCCCACTCTGGGCAATTCCTCAAAGGAAGGGCCCCTGTTCTAGTCAAAAGCAATTTCACTACCCCTTAGCAGGCCTGGAAAGGAGGAACAAAGTGGAAAACAAACAGAGCCATTATCCCAAACAGCTATCAATTAAGCCAGAAGAGACACGGACTGACCATCCTGATTCCAGAGTTTTTCCACTCATGAGTTTCCCGTTTTGATTTAGGAGATGGTGATATCCTGGCCCAGAGCAAAGACCAGCCACTGGGTCTCCCACCCCAGATTAAAGGAAGGAAAAGTCCAGAGGTCCAGAAGGCCATGGACAGCACCAGGACATCAGGCTGCAACAGTCCCACAGGGGTCCCAAATGAGAGGGCACTGCCAGCAAGACCAGGTAATCATTCTGGGGTACATGGAAACCCTACCCATTGTCTTTTCTGTGGTTCCTCTCTAGGTTCCCCACCAGAAAGGGGACATGGCAATATTTCCAACTATATTAATGAAATTAATGTTCAGCCATCTCTCTAAAGAGTCTGTCTTGTTCAGAGAGCTTGCTGCACCAATACACACCAACGAGCTGTTTCCTCCTTCCAGCAGCCACTCGTGATGACTTGGCTCCCTGAACTCCCATGTTACACACCACTGGGTTCAGTAGACATACTTAACACGCTGCAAGCCAGGACCCTCCCTGGGCACAGGGACCTGTGGAGCTTGCTGTAGATAAAGCTTCCAGAGGGACATCATCCTGCAGCCCAGGGCAGACCTGAGACCTGTTCACAGGAAGGAAAAGATGCTGCATTCCTATTGCAGGATGAAGCAGGACAAGCCCCAACACTGGCAGCCAAGGAGTGAACAAGATCAAAAGCAACGCCACATGGCAGTGCAGGGCTTTGAACTGTAGGGCCACTCAGAAAGCAAAAGATGCTGAGAGTCTGAATTACCCCTAAAAATCTCAGGAGAGGTGCCTTGCTGGAAACTGACAGGAGATTGTCAAAGAGATGCAGCTGAGGGCCTGAAGAGCTGGCTCAGCAGTTAAGAGCATTTGCTCTTTCAGAGGACTCCTGGCCTGTTCCCAGTACCCAAGTGTCTGTCACTCCAGTTCCAGGGGATCTGAAGCCCTCTGCTGGCCTCCTCAGGCACCAAGCAAAACACTCATACACATAAAATAAAACCAATAAATAATAAATCTTAATGTATTTTTAAAGTGTAGCCCATGCACTGTTCCTCCTCCCTCAGAGCTTTGGGCCACGGCCTCCTCTGGGGAGCACCAGATGAAGGAGCTAACAAGTGTGGAAGAGGCATCTCTGTTCACAGCGCAGTTCACACTGAGAGGAGACGAGGGAGGGTTGTGAGAGCCGTGGGGAGACAACCGTTAGACTCCTATCCTTTCATGCTACTTGGAAACAGGCTGACTATTTAAATCAATCACTCTCTCCCTGCCCCCATCTGTCTCCCCTTCCGTCTCTCATTCTGTCCCCAAAGCATGGAGGGTTGAATTCTTGTAAGCATAAATTAAATATGTAAGTCAATAACTCCGTTCTGTGTTTGCAGTTTCTCTGTTTAGGGTTGAGGTAGTCACAACCAAACCCCTCCCTTCCCTCCCTCTCTTTCTACACAAATGCCTTAGAGCCTTCCCACCACCCCCCAGCTTCATGCCCTGACCCAAGATTGACCAGTGTCCCTTCTTCACCAAAGGCCATTCTGGAGGTCAACAGCCCTAGATAAGACACACACACACCTAGTCTTAGATAATCTCAAAGAGAGAATTTGATTAAACTAGAATGACACAGAAATCCCAAGCGGGGTGTGTGTGTGCATGTGTGTGAGTGTATGTATACTCACAGATCTCGGAGTGTGTGGTGGTATACATATGCTTATCTGTCCATGTGAATGCATGTGTGTGCTGTGTGCACACGCACAACTGTATGTGTCTAAGCAGGTGAAAGCACATGTCTAAGGTGCATTCAAGCCTATGACAGAGTGCATGTCTCAGTGAATTGTGCCAATTTGTATGTGACATGTGTATAAGCTTGCATGCCTGCATGTACGTGGCTGTGCATCTGTACATTTGTCTTTTGAAGGTATGCACATGTGTGCACATGTGTTTGTATCTTTACGTACATTTATGTGTTTGTAAATGAATTCCGTACCTGTCCCTCAACATCTACTACGGCCTTGAAAACAGGAAAAGTCAAAGTAATATAATATAAACTATATTTAGCTTTTGTCTCTGGTTTTGTCACAGATCTAAAACCCATGAAATTTCCAAATATAAGTGTCCCTTTTGGCTCATGGGGAGCCTCTTTGTACTGATGGAGTTTATGCTAATGGCATCGCATGTGCTCAGAGAGGGTACAGAAGCTCCCAGCCCCCACCACTTGCATCTCATCATCTGGCTGTTGGGTTATTATATCCCTTATCACAAATTAGTAAACCTAAGTAAGTGTCTGTGAACGTCCTAAGTATCAAATTCGAGGAAGCCCTATTTATAAGCACAGGCCACAGATGGGGGCTTGCAGTCAGCAGTTAAAACAGGGACAGCCTTGTGGATCTGAGCCCTTAACCTGAGCAATCTGATGTTAACTCCAGGTAGCAGTGTCAGCACTAAACAGAAAATGTCTGTGACTAGAGGTTCCCCTCTTACCAAGCAATTCTCTAGCAGACAACAGGGGCTTCCTGTACTTCTGTTTAGTACAGAAAATGGCTATTGCCATGTCTGAAAGCAGGGGAAGAACATAGTTTTTCTTTCATAGTAATTTTACATAAATACCTTGAGTCTTTGCAAGTAACCAAGGGACAGACAAGTTCTTTGTGCAGCCTGGGTTGGAGTTCTTGTGTAGTCCCAGCACTCAGTCCTAGCCTGTGATCATACACATGGAATGCCATACAAAGGCATCCACTGAGAGGAAAAGCCAAAGCAGGATTCACCAGATCCTGTACCCAGGGACTAGGCCACAGTCAACGGGAGAATGCCCCAAAATGTCCTAGCCCTGACCTCAAAATGTCCAGAGCTGCTACTGTCTCCAGACTCTGCATGGGTGTGGTATGGTTCATGGAAGCCCCTTTATCTCCATCTCATCCTGACCCTGCCCCCCCCCAGCCCCCAGAAGACAGGGCCTAGACAATAAGCCTGCTGTGCCAAGTACCTCGGTGAACCCTGGCAAGCAGAGAACACACCAGCATCTCCATGTACAGCCCACCTGGACGTAGGGGAGCACAGCCAGGCTCGGCTTCCCTCACCTGCACTGGAGCTAACGCTGCCCATGCATATGCTTGTTTTCAAGAAAATTCCAGAGATCCCACACCGGGACCCTTCTTACTGAGTCCAGATGGTGAAAATGGCTGCCTATCCCTTGCAAGGCTCGTGGGAACGGAGGCGCTTCCGCTGAGACAAGGTAAGCTCGCACCCTCAGGTCAGCCTTGCGTTCAGAGGGGAGTGCTTTACCTTCAGTTTCCAAAGGTTCCCAGCAGCAGCAGAGACATCATTAAAAGCAGCAGACATGAAGCAGCCAGCTTCTCCCACACCCTGACACAGAGGTTCCTCTGTGGTCCAGACACAATAACCCTATGTTCGCGGAACAAGTTCCCTCTTGCCGCAACATCTGGAGACAGGAGTTGCAGAGGAATGGCTTGGAAGAGCTCTAGTGTGCCATGCTGATGCCTTGATCAGGGTGATAAAGCCCTTTTGGTATTTGCCCAAACTAAACACGGCCTCGTCTCTTCTTTCCAACCACGCTCCTGAGGTGGAGGTGGCTAATTGGTGATCCAATCAGGCATCCTTGTTATGTGCGTTGGTTCACGGCTGTGAGTCACCTGGCTCCTGATAGACAGCAAGGCAGTTTCCAAAACCCCTTTTGGCACGGCAGCTTTTTGGAAAAGAGAAACTGGCTCTGGGCAATAGCCATTTTGCAAAGGAAAAAAGAATGAAGTCAGAGGGTGATGAGTGTCAACCACCCAGAAACCATCAGGATGGGCTTGCATGGGCTGTGCAGCCAGCAGGCCCCTTGATGAGGAAGATTAAAAGCCGGTCGAATTGGTGGGTTATGTCACGACTGGCTTAATGAGTAGGGCCTGGATTCAGGGCCAGATTTCCATAGCCCTGGCTTGTCCTCTATGTAGTCTGATGATGTTTTCTGTGTCCATGGTTGCTCAAAATGGCAAGATACAGAGGGGGAGTGTGGAGAGACAGCCATCCGTTGACTGCATTTTATAGCCTGTGTCTATTGCTGTAAGTTCCACCCATTACAGGGATTTCTGGGAAGTATGATCCATTAGCTTCTAAATGCAGCATCCAAGGACTTCCATCCTCATTTGGTTATATCAGAGATGAGTTTTGAAATATCTTGGGTCTGAATCTGTTGGAGCATGAGTGAGACAGTTGGAAGAACTCTCTGTGGTACAGCTGGTGGGGCAGCAGAGAAGCAAATGGGACTTTGGCCTGCCACACATTTGCCCATGCTATTCCAGAAGAAAGAGTTTCTCTTTGGACAATGCAAACAGCAACTAGCAGAAACAGAAATATTTAAGTGTTATGTTTGCTGTTGCCACTGTAGACATGATGCTTCAGACACTTCAGTATCTTCAGCTCCCATCACAGCTCCTAACACATGAAGCAGTATCGCAGCAAGTGTTCATGGAAAAAGAGTACAAGGACTGGAACGGACTTGGGTAGAGTGCTTGCCTAGCATTCACAGGGTCCTGAGTTTGAGTCCCAGCAAACCCCTATCCGCTCGCCACCCAATTTCAGAGAGAGAAAGGAAAATAAACTCAGGCTAAATGAAGGGAGACTTGCCTCCATATTCTCCCAGTCCTAAGGACAACACACTCAATCCCACCTGCTTCTCAAATTCAAAAGCATCCATTTTGCTCTTGCCGAATGAATCAGCGAGGCAGTCTATCTCCAGTTTTTTCTCAGTACAGTTGGTCTTGATGGTGACTGGATGGTGCTTCAAAAGGTGAGGAAATACCTCACATCTTCCTACAATGATCCAAAGAACAGGTCTACCTCTCTAAGGGACTCCATTAACTGAAGCACATTTATTATATTATAACCACAGTTATTTTTATTTTGTGTCATGGTTTTTGCCTGCACACGTCTGTGCGTGCAGTGCTCTCAGAGGCCAAAAGAGGATGTCATATCCTCTGGAACTGGAGTCTCTGATGGTTGTGAGCAGCGTGTGTGCTCAGAGTTGGACTCAGATCCTTTGGAAGAGCTGAACCATCTCTCCACCCCTTGGAGAGTATTTTTGTTGTTGTTCTGTTTTGAATTGTTTGTGGATTTGGGGTTTTGATCTTTGGTCTGATCTGACAGAGAATATTTTGAAAGGTCTTCCACCTTTGCAAAAGACTTGCTCTACCACAAGAGACTCTGAAAGTTCAATTTTACTCAGATCTGTCTTTTAAATGTTATTTTATTTACTTATATTAATTTTGGTGCTAGGAATGGAACTCAGTGCCTCCCACATACTAGGTAAGAGGTCCACCACTGAGTTACATCCCCAGACTCAGGGTGCCACGGCCACCATTTCCACACCATTCCCAGTATCGTCTCCCACACATTCCAGCCTGCCCTCCAGTGATCCCTCCATCATCCCTTGATGGCCCAAATGTGCAGTTTCCAGTCTTTTCTCTCCAGGCCTTTTCCGGAGTCATCCCCCAAATATTTAGACAAGCTCTAAGTTCATCTTTTCTAGGACATTTTCCTGAATAATTTTACCTCCCTCCATACAACAACTTAGCTGTAACCTCACCCCTTTCTTCTCTCTCTCTCTCTCTCTCTCTCTCTCTCTCTCTCTCTCTCTCTCTACCCCACCTTTGTGATTTTGGATTTATCTGCATCTGTTTCCAGTTAGGCTCTCCTAATGTATGAGTCCTAAGGAACCTTCTCTCTTTATCCTATATCCAAGAAATGCATGTTGACTGACTGAATACCCCAGGTGCCACACAGAAAACTTCCTGGGGGAACACAGTTAGGTTTTTTCTTTTAATATTAAAAAAAAAATCTTAAGTAAAAGAGGGAACCTGATATGTCTGATCTTCCTGAAACTGTAAGGCTCTGTCAACAACTATTTGGAAATAAATTCTTAGGCAATTAGATCATGATAGTTTGCCTTCAAACAGCAGAGAAAGATGAATATAACCTTTAGAAGAAGGAGAGGGGGAAGAAAGATGTGAAAACTAAAGCAGGAATTTGGCTCCCTTGCTCATGTAGGGCTATTGCAACACTCCCCAGAATTCAAAGGCTTATGAAAGGAAAAGTTGGCTTGGAAGGTTCCTAAGTCAAGCATTGGATACGCTCTCTGAATTGCTTATCCCTGATACAAATCCTCAAATATTCTTCTCATCGCAGTGCCAGCAACACACATTTCCTCCCAAGAGTTCTTCTATTCACTAGTTTCATACTGAGAGATATTCAAAGATGTCTGTGCCAAGAATTCAAGTTGGGACTTCAGGTTCCATCTAAACTTCAATCCCTAATCTCTTTCAGAATTCTTAATTAGCATTCAGCCTTGTCCTAAATGGATTTTTAACCCAAAGTGTTTCCTGTTTGCTTATTTGTTTTACTCTTGCTGTTTTGTTTTGTCATTTAATTAGCATCCTTATCCCTTCAACCTTTCCTGGTGTGGTACTTTTAATACATGTCTACCAATTACTTGACATACCCCCTTCAAAAGGATATAGTGGCTCATGTCTAATGCTGATGTAGACACAAGTGAGGTTTGTGGCTTTGGAAACAGAGTCTGTCTTAGCCCACTGTCTGCTACTGTCTTAGTTAGGAGTTTTTGGTTTGTCTGTTTGTTTGTTTTGCTGTGAAGAGACACCATGACCATAGCAACTCTTATAAAGAAAACATTTAATTGAGGTGTCTCTCTTACAGTTTCAGAGGTTCAGCCCATTATCATCATGGCAGGGAGCATAGCGGTATGCAAGCAGACTGGTGCTGGAGTAGTAACTGAGAGTCCCACACCTTGCAGGCAACAGGAAATCAACTGAGATACTTGGCAGTGTCCTGAGCATAGGAAACCTCAAAGCCCACCCCCACAGTGTCACACTTCCTCCAACAAGGCCATACCTCCTAAAGTGCCACGCTCTATGAGCTTATGGGGGCCAATTACATTCAAGCTACCACAGTTACCATAACAGAATATGTGAGACTAGGTGATTTGTAAAGATTAGAGACTTCTTTTGGGTCATTGTTCTGGAGACTGGGGAATCCCAGCATGCAGTATCAGCATCAGCACCTGTTTGGGAGGAGTGGGACTTAAAATGAAGGAAAAGAACAAAGGGATGCAAGTTAGCACACTTGAGTTCTAAGAACTCACTCCCTACAGTAACTGATGCAGACTCACGAGCATGAAAATACCTCATTCCCTCAAAAATTAGCCCACCCTGGGGGGGGGGGGAACATTACTCCCTCTTACTCCCTGAAGGCAAAGTCCAAACATCTACTGAAGGTCCCACCACCTTTTAGCTCTGTGGCTCAGGGAGGAGATCAAGTTGCAACATGAGTAAGAGGACATTTTGTAGAAGGAGTTTTTGTTGTTAGTTTCATTTGGTCTCACTATATCACTCTGGCTGGTCTGGAACTCATGAAGTTTTCCTGCCTCAGCCTCCTAGAGGCTAGCTAACTCCCAACTAGGCCTTTAGATTACCAAACTCCTCTCTGACATTGTGACTGTGACCTTATGATGCCTGTACCAGAATCCCACATCTATGTCACTGCCAGATTCCCACCCCAAATTTGTGAGAGATAGATAAGTAGATTTTATTATTTCAACTCACTAGGTTGAGGATCATTCATGTTGCAGTAACAGATAACTCATTTTCTCTGTTGAGCCCTGGGTCACGGAGAGAGGTCTTTCTGTGTTGGTGGATATGGGGCAGAGTGCGGTTTTCCTTGAGTAATTTCTTTATTAGCAACTGTTGTTGTAAAGACGGCAATGCCTAGAAATTGAAGGAATACCTTTCAGTGAGTTCATGTGAGGAAAAAGAAACAGCCCTGAAAGACTCTGGAGTCTCATGACCCTCTCTACTGCCTGTGGCTTGGTGACCATGGTTCATTTCTTTGGACCTCAGCCTCTTCGTATGGAAGGTTATAGACAGCATGCAAAAAGGAAAGGGTTTTGAGGTCAAATACATTTGGGGACCACTAGACTAGCATTAAGCAGATTCCTGATGCAGAAGCACGCCTCCTAGAGAGGCGGAGCTGCACGCTTCTCAAACTCGGTTGAACCCTGAATGCTTTCTAGGGTACCTCCCAGCACTAGTAGTGTTTGTTTCTACATAAGCCCCTTCCCCAGGAGGCTCCCTCAGCGGGGCAATTATGCTCTCTAAGCTTGAAACAGGATCTCAGCATTCTCTAGGTTCTGACTGTTCTTACTTTCCCTCTCCAAACATCAGTTCCAAATCATACAGTCCACAACACATCTACCTCCGGGTGGGAAGAAGTAAAGGAAGGCAAAAAGAAAGAGGCCCATGTGGTAATGATTCACATTGTTCCTCTTGCCCAATCAGTGTTTGGTAATAGCCCATAAGAAGAAATGCTGGCAGATGTTATCAGTTCTATTGATCTCAGATCAAAAGTTTGAATAAAGGAAAGCATGGCTGGATACGGCTGTTGGGCACCCCACCTTCCTGTACAATAGAAGCTAGAAAGCCAAAAACTACATTTCCCTGTAGGGGAAGCTGTAGTCACGCCTTCTTAGGGGCTGGCTACAGGTGTGCCTGACCACGCCCTCACAGGGGAAGCTGTAGCCACGCCTTCTTAGGGGCTGGCTACAGCTTCCCCTACATTTCCCTAGTAACATTTGCAGCTAGGGGACTGAATGAAAATTGTGCTCTGCCAGTTAGCCTTGCTAACATGAGATTTGGAGGGTGGAAGTGAGGCAGAGACATAGAAGTTTGGGGCTACTTTTGTTGGTACCAAGCCCATAAAGACAACATGCTAGAAGGCAATATATCAGTTAGGGTTCTGTTTCTGTGAAGAGATACCATGACCATGTCAACGGAGTTTCTCTGTGTAGCTTTGTAGACAAGGCTGTCTTCAAACTCACATAGATCTACCTGCCTGCGATTCCTGAGTGCTGGGACTAAAAGCATGAGCCACCAACACCCGGCTCATGGCAACTCTTATAAAGGAAAACATTTAACTGGGCCTGGCTTACAGTTCAGAGGTTTAGTCCATTATCAGCATGGCAGCACACAGACAGGCATGGTGCTGAAGAGGTAGCTGAGAGTCCTTCATCTGGATCCAGAGGCAGCAGGAAGAGAGAGAGGCACTGGGCCTGGCTTGAGTTTCTGAAACCTCAAAGCCCACCCCCAGTAACACACTTCTTCCAACAAAGTCACACCTCCAATAATGTCACTCCCTGAGTCTATGGGGGCCATTTTCATTCAAACCACCACAGGCAGTTTCAACCAGTTTGCAACCTTGTTTCTTCCCTGACTACCTGAGTGGTTTCTACCCTACAGGTAAGTAACCTTAGTTGATAAGCAATCCTCATAGAGACTGTTGGGAATTCCCATCAGTCTCAGCACTGAACTAAAACGGGTGTGTTGCATGCATCAGAAGAGACAGCTTGACATCAGTTTGTCCTAGTTTTCAGAAGGAAACCAGGTTCTTTCCTTTCATCATCAAGAAACCAGTAAGGCCTCCACAGCCAGCACTGACCACACCTTGATGGCCAGTATCAAAAGTTCCTCCAGATGCTGATGTATTTCCTGCCTTTCTATTTTTCTTTCTCTTTTCTTTTTTCTTTTTTTCTTCCTTTCTCTTGTTCCTTCTTGACTGGGTTTCACTACAAAGCAGTAATGTGGGAAATTACCAACACAGAGTGAGTTAAAAATATAAGGGTATTTATTAGGGAAAAGCCTTACTTACAGAGCAACATAGCCAGCCAGCAGGGCAGGAGTACAGCAAGCAGATGGAAGAAGGGGCTCTTCACTCTTGGTTTTTTTTGTTGTTGTTGTTGTTTTGTTTTTTTGTTTTTCTCTGTCTCTCTCATTTTATTTTATTTTATTTTATTTTTCAAGACAGGGTTTCTCTGTGGCTTTGGAGGCTGTCCTGGAACTAGTTCTTGTAGACCAGGCCTTTTTTGGTTTTTTGAGACAGGGTTTCTCTGTGTAGCTTTGGAGCCTATCCTGGCACTCACTCTGGAGACCAGGCTGGCCTCGAACTCACAGAGATCCACCTGCCTCTGCCTCCAGAGTGCTGGGATTAAAGGCATGTGCCACCAACGCCCGGCCTTATTTTATTTTTAATTACTTATATTTACATATCCATCCCCCATTCCCTCACCCTCCCATCCTACCATCCTACCATGTTCCCCACTCAACCCACCCCACACTCCTCCCCAGGGATAGCAAGGTCCTCCATCAAGGACCTTCAAAGTCTGTCATATTGTTTGGGGGAGGGCCTAGGCCCTCCTTGCTGTATCTGGGCTGCAATAGTATCCCTCCATAGGGAATGGGCTCCCAAAGTCCATTTGTGTTCTAGAGATAAAGACTGGCTTCACTGTTAGAGGACCCATAGACTGTCTTGGCCTCCTAGCTGGTACCCACATTCAGAGAGTTTGGTTTGGTCCAATGCTGTTTCCCCAGCTTTATGACTAAGGTCTCCATGCTATCAGTAGGTCAGGTCCACTGTTTCTGCAGGTCTCTCCATCCCCATCTTGGCACCTTTGCTCAGTCCTCCTCCCTGTCCACAACTGAATTCCAGTAGTATGGTTCAGTGCTTAGCTGTGGGTGTCTGTTTCTGCTTCGAACAGCAGCTGGATGAAGACTCTCCTTCCTCTCCCTGCCCCCGGGCTCCAATTTGGTCAGGGGTTCTTGTCCCCATCCCCTTCTTTGAGGGACTATGCAATCTTCTCTTGGGGTCCTCTTGTTTCCTAGCTCCTCTAGTAATGTGGGTTGTAGGCTAGTGATCCTTTGCTCTATGTCTAAAAATCAAAAATGAGTGAGTACATACCATGTTTATCTTTTTGTGACTGGGTTACCTCACTCAGAATGGTTTCTTCTAGTTCGATTCATTTGCCTGCGAATTTCAAGATTCCATTGGTTTGTTTTTTTTTCCCCCCCGCTGAGTAGTACTCCATTGTGTAAATGTACCACATTTTCTCTATCCATTCTTCAGTTGATGGGCATCTAGGTTGTTTCCAGCTCCTCACTCTTAAACCTTCCCTACATCACCCTGACCACAGCCTCACAGGTGTGGTCAAGCACACCTGTAGCCAGCCCCTAGCAGGCGTGGTTATGGAGTCCCCTACAAAGCAGGCCCTGAACATTCTTTCTATCCTTCTGCCTCAGCTTCCTGAGTGCTGGGATTATTGGTATGAGCTGGCTCCTTTCCTTTGGCAAAGGCCTCTTGAAATTCTGATTAAAAAATGCCATCATCACCCCTCTGTGACCACACCCCAAAGAAGAAAAACCTCAAAGAGAAATTTTAAAAATTGTTTTCCCTCTGAATCTGCTAGGAATGTTATTACTGTTGTTTTAGAGGCTCACTATGTAACCCGAACTGGCCTCAAACTCGAAGCAACCCTCCCATGTGCTGGGATTACAGGTGTGCATCACCAGACCTGGCTCAGAAATTCCTTCTTTGAAGAAAAGAGCACGCTAAGTGCTAAAACATACTTAATTTCCCTGTGGGTTTTGTTGTTGTTGTTGTTGTTTTTGCAGATAACACTACTTGCATCATTTTTACAGAGCCTGTAAAGGTACAAATCCCCTGCCTTCCTTCTGTCCTGGAGTCCCTAAAATCAAGGGGAAATCTGTAGATTACTATCACCAATGTTTATGCAAAGGAAGTGGTTAATGAGTGTTGCTGAGGGCACCAATAGATAAAACAGATGCACACTGAGTTGCCTGAATGAAGTAGAGTTAGGCTATACCCCTCCTAGAGCATCCACAGCCGAACTAACTCTCCCCTTCCTAAAATGTTGTCTGGATTGCAAAGTGTCCATACTCAGCTGCCTGAGCCCCGAAAACCACAGTTTGAAGACCCTCTTGTTTTATAGATTCAGAGAACTAGGGCCAGAGATGTGTGACTTTTTTTTTTTTTTCCAGTGATACAACTTCTGTGTGGTAAATCCAAACCACAAGCTCCTATACTGTTAGGTCAAAGTTCTCATTCTATCATGTTGCCACACCCTGCCTCCACACCCTTGTTTTGTTTTGTTTTTGAGGCAGGACTTGCTATATTTCCCAAGTCTGTCTTGAACGAGCAATCTTTCTTGCCTTCTCCGCCTCCTGGGGGCTGGGATTACAGATGTGTACCACATCTGCCTCACTTCTTTGATTTTTCTTAGATTCTTGTCTTCTTTCCTCTTTTAGATATAAAATTCCTGTAGGTAAATTCCTCTAATCTACTTCCGAACATCTCAGGAAACAGGTGGCCCTTACAGAAAACATTCATAAATATTGGTTGAAACTATAATAGTAGAGGCTTCCATTGTTCCCTAATGTCCATCCATTCCTCCATTATTAATTAGAAGCCTTATTCTTGAACGTTAGTTGAACATATGGATCCCTAACTCAAGATTGTATTTCCCAGCATGCCTTGCCGGTGATTAATGAGAATGGAAATTACATTTCTTTGTTCCCTCTTCTTCCCTCTTTACCTTTGCACTTGATTGGGATGGTAAAATGGTTTCAACCATGTGGAAGAAAACCATGTTCTATGGGATGACAAAGCAATAAGTTGTAAAGAACCAGTGCCCAGATAACTTCACTGGAGCAAAGCCACCCTGGTTTGCCCACTTACCTCTGGACTCTTATGTGCAAGAGAGATAGATGAGCATCTCTGGAAAGCCACCTTGCCACACAGCTCTCCTTTCTCTGTGGCATACGTCTCTGCCTTTCTTCTTTCCTCACTCACTTCCCAGGACTCTGAACCCAGCACCGTGCATGACTACTGTGTAGGGACCTCACAATCCAGGGGAAAACAGACTCACAGGCAACTTGGTCTCCTGCAAAGCAGAAGGAAAGGAGGCTGCAATCAGGCCCCAAGCAACAGCACCCAGGGCTGCAAAGGAGTGACTGACTCTAGTTTAGGAGCCTAGGAAAGGTTTTTATGGAGAGATTCCCTCCCATCTGCACAGACCTTTGAGACATCAGTAGAAGTGAGGAAACAGATGGAGGAAAGATAGGCTGCTGGGGGCTTGCATGAACAAAGAGAAGTAGGGAAGCAGAGAGCTGTGTGGCCCAGTATGGGTGGACTGAGACCCCAGTCCACACAGGATGCTGGGGCTGAAAGGCAGGCCAGGGCCAGACCAAGAAAGGCCTGTGCGCCAGGCCGGAGCTGAGATGCTCCCTTTTAGACAACAAGGAATCACCGATGTTTGAGGAGAGATGCAATGTAACCCAGAGTGTGTGTGCCAGCCTTCGTGAGGGGACAGTAGAGAAGAGGGAGAGAGCTCCAGCCATCCCTCATTCAGACAGCAGCTGATGACAGATGCTAGCTCAGGAAGTACAGAAAATGCAGGCCCCTCAGGGCTGCTGCCTGTATGTGGGGATGAAACCAGAGCAACCAGAGACAAGCCTGTTTGTAGAGTGTCCACAAAATTGGCTACAATTACCCTATTCTGTTTTTACTTTCAGTTAAGAAATTACCAATGTGGGGTAGGGGTGCTGTGTGTCTGGTGTATTGTAATTAAGATAAAACAACAATTAAGGCCCTGGAGCCCACATGTGCCCCCAACCCCAGCAGCACCCTCAGGGCCACAGTTCCTGTGGCTTCCACACTTCTAGTCACATTCCCACCAGTTTAGGGAAAAGCAGACATGGGCTTCCTGGAAACAGCCTGGATGGGGACTTTGCAGCAGAGAAATGCTTGGGTTTCCTAGCAGTGCACTGTGGAAGTAATAAAGCCATCCCAAGGAAAAGCTTGAGAACAGATTTCTTAGGAGCAGTGGGGATCATGATGGAAAGTGTGTGTGTAACCCTCCTCCACCCTCCCTCCCCCACTCACAGGGAGGTTTCTCTTTCAGGACTGTTCTAGCCCCCTTTTCCCTTTCAACCACTGGACCGCTCAATTCTAGGAGGGAAAATTAACATTCATTATGCAATTTATCTCTCTCCTTTTAATCCAGAGTGTCTGTCTCCACAGTCCCTACTCAATAATTAATGTTTGTTCTCATTTTCCATTCTCCAAAGCATCTATTCTTGAACTGGAGGGTCAACAATTAACACTAATTATGGCTTTTTCTCCCTCCACCGTTGGCTCTCTGGATTCCAGGTTGCTTTCTCAGCCTGGGTTCTGGGCGTGCCTGCACACACACACACACACACACACACACACACGGGAGGCTGTACCACTGCAGCTGTGCAGATGTATGCCGTCCATTCTTCAACAAACTCTAGTATTCTTAGTGTCCGTAATAGATTAATAAAAGAAAATGAATTTTAGAAGGGGAAGTACTTGGAACTGTGTTTGGGTGGGTAATTCACCTGGAAGATATGTCTCTTCTAGCTTAAATTTTCTAAGCTACGCTGTGATTTTTTTTTCTTCCTTATATTACTTCCACCTTTTCCTCTCTCCTTCCTTTCCTCCCTCCCACCTCTGTCCCTTCAGTTTTTCTTGGCTCTGTCATCCTCATTCTCTTCAGTCATAAAAACAGCTTTGTTTAAACCCATTTTCACATTGGCTAACAAGGACAGCTACAGTAATTCTCACCCCAGGTGATTCTAACAGATTGGAAAAAAAAGAAAATAAAAAAATAAAAAACTCTGTCTTTGGGACCAGCACCCCTCTTGTCTACCCCAGTCCCAACCCCACTTGTTTGGAGACAGAGACTGGGGCCTTGGGTGGCATCACACAATGCACCTACAGCTCCTACGGCACATGTCCAACATTAGCTGACTGGTGCTCTTGCCGATCACAGTTTCAGCATGATGGGCCCTGCAAAGCTTCACCTCTAATCCACACATCCATCATTTCAAAGTCACCCAGTTCATCACCAGGCTTAAAATCCAGGTGTCCATTGACTTTATATTTTCCCCCATTTAAGGGTAAAGAAACTGGATTTTTTTCCCCAAGTTTTTCATACTTAGTTTAAATTCTTTATTGTGAATCTGTCCATTCTTGTCTCCATCATAAAGAGGAAGGGTCCAATACCCCTGAAAAGTCAGCTTTCTCTTTAGAAAATCACCCCCAATGCTCAGTGTCATTCAACTTGTGAACACGTTATGTCATATCTAGACCTCCAGAAGTACAAAGTCCCACCCCCCAAATACACCAGTAAACAGAAAATGGGATGTACTGAAGATGTCTGGGAAATGTAGAGTCCTCCCGAGTTATTCCTGGAAAGTCCACTGACTGGATTGACCAGAAATCTTAAAGAAACTGACTTTTCCCAAGCCATTGCCCTCAGCTGGCCCAGGAGAGACCATCTCCAAGAATGTCCTATGAGCTGTCCAGGTTATACACTGCACAATTCCTATGATGATAAGGTTGCTGTTGCCTACAGTGGGGCACAGCTCAGCCTGCATAGCCACAGACTAGAAAGTTGTCTGGAAATCCCTCTGTGGCTTATGTCTTAAATGGAGGACTGAGGGCAATTCCTCCTTCTTCCAAGATCCCTTTTATGTTTTATTCCCCCACACACATGCAGAGAGATGCAAACCTTCGTACCTCCCCCCTCCACCCACAGATATGGCTGCCCGTTCCAGAATTGGGAGAAGGGGTGATTACATAGAGGCTCGTCTCCTAAAAACAGTCTTTGACGAAGGAAACGTGTGTGTGGTCTTCTGCTTTGCTCATTTTGGGAAGCATCAGTGAATCCCAAGTGAGGAACCTACTGTATTAATACTGGGACTACAGGGGAGTCGGAGGGATTGCTTTTCCCAGGGACTGCAAAAGTAGGAGAAAAGACACGATCATGTCCTCATGATGGCAAGATATGTAAGCAGGAAGCCAGCTGGGAGGCTGGACCCACCTTCGCCCCTTTACTAGCATCCTCAGTGGGAAGTTTCTGTGTCCGTTCACATGTATGTAGGACTGAGCAATACAGAAGCTCTTAAACAGGAGTCCTGTCCTGAAGATGATGAAGATAATTAAGATGATTGATGACAATACGGCGATGGTGTTGGTGATAATAATGGCTGTAGCGATGGCAACAATTCCTGTTACACATTTCTGATGTGCCAAGCATTGTGCTGTTTCCTCTCTCGTTCTTTCATTCCTTCTCATTCTCACCTCTTCTAGTTCTCAGAGTAGGAGAACCTTGTGTGGTCCCCTGATTTGCTCACTGACCATGAGAAAAAGTTCTCACCTTTCCTGGCTCCCCATTTGTTTTTAAAGAGATAGATAGATATAACACTACCTTAAGAATGGGTGATGCTTCCTGGAACTGAGTGTTCAGAAAAATTTAAAACATCTATTGTTAGAATCATCTATAGAATTGCCATACATTTTTGTTTTTTGAGTACTTTATTTTAATGAAAATTTTTAGATTAAATTGATAAAATCCTAAAAAATAGTGCATCATTGATGGGCTTTATGAGTATTTATAGACTGGAAAGTCAGTTTCAACTCTTTGAAAATATCTTCAAAAGTCAGGGGCACATTGGACAACAATAAAAATAAAACAAGTCAGCCGGGCCATAGTGGTGCACACCTTTAATCCCAGCACTTCGGAGGCAGAGGCAGGCAGATCCCTGGGAGCTCAAGGCCATCCTGGTCTACAAAGCGAATACCAGAACAGACTCCAAAGCTACAGAGAAACCCTGTCTCAAAAAACCAAAAGCTTTTTAGCTTTTCTTTTGTCACAGTGACTAAAAGGTGTAACTTCCATTAGCCAGTAATCCATAGAATCACTTTCCGTTTCGTTGCCCCTTGGGAATCTGTGTGACTGAAGCCTGAGAGATTGCTTCTCCTGCTTCCTTCACACATTGCCCTGTGGCCTGAGGACATGACACTGTTGATTTCCCCACAATTCTTCACTTGAAAATTAATGTAAGCACCGACATTGGAACATGTTCAACAGGAAGAATAAGTAAGGTTATTTTACAAGGCACAAAGAAATTGCTCATTCATTAATTCAGCCAACACCAAATGACCATCTGCTAACAACAAATACCATGCCAGGCACCATAATACAGTTGAGAGACAGAGCCATGCCTTAAAGAGAACCACAATGGTAGAATGAGGGCTGGAGTACAAACTGAAGGATGGAGGTTGTTGCTTTTGGAAGGAAAGAAAAATACCCATAACAGAGTTTCTATGGATATGTGTAGGAACCAGCCAAAAGGGAAAGAATCCTTTTCCATTTGGAGGAGGGAGGAGGGAAGGGTTGGTATGTAAAATAAATGGGAAAAAAAAGTTATTTAAATAAAAAAAACAGAAAAGAAAAGAAAAGCTTCTAGAGGGAAAGAGACCTCAGGAGAGTTAGGACACAAAGCAGAATGAGAAAAGGATGAGCAACTTGTAATGCCTTACCTGCAGGACCCGTGGAGGGAAGAGGAAGGCAGAGTGAGAGGGACCATCCAGGGCAACCAAAGACAGCAATGCCAGCACACCCTTGGGAATCTCATGACAAGTCTTCACTGGAGGGTCTCCTACGTCATTGATATTTATTGCCACACAACTGAAATTTAAATTCCACAGTTTGGCAGTTTGGTTTCCATTTTAGGCTTGGTAAACTGCCTTGAACCTTTGGACTTCTCCATAAAAACAAAAATTATGAACTTTTGAAAGAAACATATATTTCCCCAAACCAAAAGCTAGACCCTAGAGACTGAGCTAGGTCTAAGAAATATATGTAAATAAAAGAACTGATATCCCAAATTGGAAGAAAAATACTGCTCTCACATTTGCAAGGCATGCCCATATTTAAATTCTGACTGACTCATATTTTCTAGACAGGCTCCTTAGCTGGACCTCCCAGGGGTATGTCTTTAGCCTGGAGGCCTTCTCGGGTCCCTAGCAATTGTTTAATATGCCTATCTCACCCTCCTTCTCAGCCGGGAAGATTTAAAAGGAAAATGTGTAGCATAAACAAAGCCTTAAATCTTATCCCAAGAATCTGATAATGGCACCACCAACAGGCCGTCTTGGGTCTTGGTCTCTTGCTTTTCAACAAACAGACTTGAAATTTATTATAACACTCCATAGGTCATAAGCATCTTGACTCACATCATATAAAATATTTTTAGATATTTTTAAGGAAAGGTCATCGGCACCACAGTCTCCTTCCTTTTATAGTTAAGCTTACCCTGGGAAGAATTTTTTTTTTAATAATCTGGAATTTGCATTTTCCATTTATGACCAAAACACAAAACCTTGAAGGTAGCATAGCTGATGTTGGGGCTTCCTCTTACTGGTTTCTGCTGGGGCTGGGGAGGCTCTGCACAAAGCTCGCAGCCCTTGAGGTCTGTGGCAGCAGATGTATCGCCTGCCTGATGATGACACTGCAGGTTAGGAAGGAAATTCTGTGACAGCACCCCGGCGATCAAAGGCTATGCTCTTGAGAAATGATGTGTGGAAAAAGGCCCTGAACAGATTTCAAGAGGCTCCTGCCAGCACCTCCAACAGCTCCTATCCTGGTAACCGCAGAACATTTGGCCATTTCAGAGCCTGCAGGGCCAATGTTTACCAAGCCCTGACACGCACAGAAGGAGCCAGGTGGCCCACCTGTCCCGATAAGGCGGTTCCTTGGAGTTAGGTTTCCAGTCTACTACCAGATGGGACCCATCAGAGTTTCCCCCACTCCGGAAAATAAGCACTCTGAAACAGCATGAGTAAATATAATTGTATTTCATTTTTATTTAAAACAGCAATTTGGGAATTAAACATTGTCAACACAGATTTAAATAGAAGGAAATTTAAAGGAGCCAAACTCTATGCTAGAATCAGTTGCTCTCTCCACCTTCCAAGATTTGAGTGTTAGGTGAAGAATGCCGTGATTTGAGGAAGTCAGAAGGGACTGAGGCTAAAATCCCTCTAGACAGGGTCACCTCTGAATAGCCTGGTTATCTAGTGGGAAGCTATCTCCTCACTAAAAGCCCGGGGCTAGATTAATGGGAGCATTTGAAAATCTGATCAGTCTGGCTGGTAGGCAGTCAGGGAATGTGTTTTCTGTTTATCTCAAGAGTAGCAGACATGTTCATCACAGAAAGGCCTCGAGTGGCTTCAACAGCCCGGATGGAAGTGGTGCTGAAGCAGGGAGAGGTTTTTGGTTGTACACACCAGCTCCTAAAACAGGAAGAAGGCCCCACCCTAGGTTGACAGCCAGTGGTCCGAGTTGCACAAGAGGTAGATCTCCCCAAGTTGCTCCAGAAGGGAGTTTTACCACCCCCATTGCTTTATCTCACAGGAATGCAGCTGGAGCCTCAGCTCCTCCGACAGCACAGACCTCAGTAAATTACCAAGGTCTTGACCCAAGAGATGAGAAGTCCTAAGTGATTTTTCAGCCTCCTATCTAAAGATGTGTTTACATTTCTTGAACTCTGGCTGACTGACTCATTCTCTGCTGTTGCAAGAACTTCCCTTATGCACTAGGCTTTATACATCTCTTTTCTGAAAGACTCGGGGTTCTTTCCAAGCCACGGTGAAGTAAACTTCAATTCTGCTGGGTGGTTCCGTCCTGTCTAGAATGGATCCCAACCAGGCAGCTAGAATGTGGCAAGTACAAGTGAGACTAATAGGAGATAGTGTGGTGTGGAAAGGAACACAAGACACAGCTCAGAACACCTAGCTCTGGTTCCTGCTGCAGCTATTTTAAGGTGTATGCTTGAACCCACACAATCCCATTCTCTGAGCCTCAGTTTCCCTGATCTGGTTTAAAGTAAAAATTGTTTTAAGTTTATGCAGAAGCAATCCTCAAACAAATCAGGAAGAAGGAGAAGGAAAAAAAAAGCTGAGGAACCACAGAAAAAAACAATGAGCCTATAAGAGACAGATCTGGCCAGGCAGTGGTGGCACACCCCTTTAATCCCAGTACTCATGGGGCAGAGGCAGTGGAGTTCTGAGAGTTCAAGGCCAGCCTGATCTACAGAGTCTCCAGAACAGCCAGAAAGGGATACACAGAGAAACCTTGCCTCAAGAAAGAAAGAGAAAGAGAGAGAGAGAGAAGGGAGGAAGGAAGGAAGAAAGGAATTACAAGTAAATGCCACCTTGGCTCATGTGGAGGGTGCCATCACAGCCCACAGCCACACAGCTTTTGCCTCTCTTTGCTGAACTGTCTCACTCCTGTTACCCCCACGTTGAGGGGCAGGGGAAATATCTGATCTCTTCTTGGATGATTTCAAGAATCATTTTCCCATTTCAGTAAAGTATGATCATACAAAATTTATACTCCTCAGCATCAGCAGTTTTTTTTTCATCAACATTTCCTTTTTAATTTCAGTTTTTATCTGAATTCCACTCACACAAAGAATCTACTTTTATTCTTTTAAATACCAATCAAAAGAAGCAAATCTAGGGCTGGAGAGATGGCTCAGAGGTTAAGAGAACTGACTGTTCTTCCAGAGGTCCTGAGTTCAATTCCCAGAAACTACATGGTGGCTCACAACCATCTATAATGAGATCCGGTGCCCTCTTCAGGCGTGCAGGGATACATGCAGACAGAATGTTGTATACATAATAAATAAATCTTTTTAAAAAAGTAAAAAAAAAGAAGAAGAAGAAGAAGAAGAAGAAGAAGAAGAAGAAGAAGAAGAAGAAGAAGAAGAAGAAGAAGAAGCAAATCTAGGGGCTGGAGAGATAGCTCAGGGGTTAAGAGCACTGACTGTTCTTCCAGAGGTTGAGTTCAATTCCCAGCAATCACATGGTGGCTCACAACCATCTGTAATGTGATCTGGTGCCCTCTTCTGGCACACACTGTATGCATAATAAGTAAGTAAATCTTTAAAAAAAAAAAAAAGAAGAAGAAGCAAATCTAAATTTGAACATAAAAGCTTTGCCCCACTCATCAAGGAGTTTAGCCATCTCTATAGAGACTATGGGTCATAGCCAGTAATGCCATAGGTGTGTGCTTCTAATCTTCAATACACATGAGCTAAGTGTGTATGGATACGGTTCATGTGAAGTTCCTGAGACTTAGATCTGACGCTTTGACCCCCCCCCCCTCTCTGACTTTCACCATAGCAAACACTGAATCCAGAACCAATCTTCATGGAAATCTTTGTGAAACCTCCTCACCTTTGACTCAAGCAACAGAGAATCAGGTACAGTGTTGACTCTGAATGAGCACAATCCTGAAGTCCAGACTTGTCCGGGGTTCTTGTCCTGACTTGCTATGGGACCCTAAGTTGAGACTCTTATCTTTTGGGGACTCATGCATCTCATCAGTAAAATGAGCTAGAAAACTGTTATGTCACTGGGCTCCTTTACTCTCAGGCTTGGGATTTGGATTCCACTATGTGGTTCTTTGTGTGTGTGAAGAAGCAAGGTAGACTCTCTTCTGCAAAGTCAGAAAGGGAACAAGAACACAACAGCAATGAGCAGAAGGTTCACATTTTCCTTCCAAGTGGGGAGAGGGAATAGCGACTACGTTTGTTGTAGTTTGTTGTTTTTAAAGCATGAGGATAGAAGGTGGGGACATGGTAAAGACCCTGCCATGCAAGCATGAGGGACTGAGTTCAGATCCCCAGGCCCCACATCTGTAGTTGCAGCACTGTGGGAGCTAAGAAGACAGGCAGGTCTCTGGAGCTCATTGAGCAACCCACCTAGGTGAATGGATGACCTCCAGGTTCAGTGAGAGACCCTGTTTCAACAAATAACATGAAGATTAAAGAAAGACAGGCAGTGTCAACCCCTGACCTCCACGCACAGACACACAGGCACACACGCATATGAGTGCACACACGCAAGCACATACACACACACACACACACACACACACACACACACACACGCACACACACCCATGAACACATACACACTCAATAACACACACACAAGCTAGGGTAATTATGAACAAGGAAGGTGCTGATTTGGGTGGCTTGGGGATATCTAATGATTTGAGGAAATTTGTGCAGAAATATTGGTAAGTAGGTCTCTATCGGACACTCTGAAGGTGACACTCTCTTCAGAGCCTCTCAAGAGAAACAAGTGGGGAATTCCTAGAGCTGATTTCAGGGACTAGGAGACCTGAGGCTGACTCTGCCATCACTGCTCCAGGGGACTCAGGCCCCTCCCTGTCTACAGCCTGAGGGGCAGACTCTCCACTGCTCTCTTATCTCCAACTTCCTGCTGCTGCCACCGGCCTTTCCTCTCATCCTAGCACTTGGTAACAGTCAGAGCAGAAGTGAGTCTGTTTGCAGCTGAGCTCTCATGGTTAGAATGGCGCCAGACTTGAGTCAGGCCTCCACTAAAGTAAAGCACAGCTAGGTCACCTCTCTGCTACTGAGGAACCACAGAAACAACGTGTGTGTGTGTGTGTGTGTGTGTGTGTGTGTGTGTGTGTGTGTGTGTGTGTGTGTGTGTTTTAATGCCTCCATTGAAGACACTCCTCATAGGGGATCTGAAGACCTTAAGTAACAACAAGAGCAATAATAGAGAGCTATGACTAAGAATATAAAATACATTTTGGCTCCAAAGGCCACCGAAATACCCCCAGTACTCCAGCACAGTCCAAAGGCATGCAGCCCTATGGCTGTGCTGGACGAGGCCGATAGCACCTGCAAAGAGTGGCCCAGCCATGTCCAGTTAACAACTAAACTAAATGACAAATTTTGCAGTCAGACTGAACGTAGACCTTGGGTCTTAAGCTCCAACCCTGGTTCATCTGCAAGGCCTTAGCAAGTTCACAAACTCTGAAAATCTCTTTTACAAAACGGAGGAGGGGTTCTCTTCTGAGTTACTTGGTTTGTTAGTGTCACCATAGTCTTCCTTCCTTAAAAAGGAGTCCCGGACAGAGAAGCCATATGAAGGAGAAGCCATTTGAGGGAGCCCCTCAAGCTCCCAAGCCAAGAAAAATGAGGTGGAGGGTGCAGAGGGACTTCCTCTTGCCTCTCTCACCCCTCCCCCTTACTTCTTGAGGCCAGCAAGCGGCCCTTTATTAGGTTAATCACTGCCTCGGATTTTAACTACTTCCTCAACCTACTCCACATAAATGACTAATTTCATGTTTACTATAAAGCATCTGGGAAGGATTTAGAAACAAATTTCTACCCAGCCGACTTCGGTTTCCTACCTTGATGTGTCACCAGCCTAAGCCGTGGCTTCCCTGCCTCTGCTAGGGCCTTTCTCTGAAGCACAAAACTGGCAGCAGCAGCGATCAAGCCCTTCTCTTTCTTTTCCATTAAGCCCTCACTGACTCACCTCCTCCCTCCATCCTTCAGGGTCTGGCCGCACCATAAGATCACTCACACAAAATACTTTTCTTTTTTTTTTTTTTTTTTTAAGACATAGTGCTAGCTGAGAATCCCAAAGGTGGACCCTTCTAAAGGTGGAACCTTTTGGATACAGCCGACCTTGTGAGAAGTCTCAGGCCTGGACTGGGCAGCCAATTCCTGAGTATGAGAGAGAGAGAGAGAAAGCATCGAGTCCCCGGGATCTGGAGGCTGCCTCGGGCGCCCCCTCCCGGCAACTTTGAAAACTTGGCTCTGAGTCTTGACCAGCTGCCTCCCTAGGTCCAGCAGAAATGGTGAGGGGACGCTTGTCTCCCTGTACCATCACCAGGAAGAGACCCCGGGGTACCCCTTCCACACCTAGTCCGAGGTTCAGGGCCGCAGCGCCAAGTGCATCAGTTAAATGAGCGCCGCAGCTGCCATCAGCAACTTCCTTGGAGTTAGAGGAGAGGGTTAAGTCAGAGAAATAAGGGGAAGAAAACTACAAGGGGAGTGTGGAGATGAAAAGAGCAATGAAAAAAGAGAAAGGAGACAAGCAGACGTGTTTCAACTCCAAGCTCCCATTTCCCCTTTCAAATGAACGGCCTCCCCACTGCGAGCAGAATCAAGTATTTATGAAGGCATTTTTTGCATATTAATAGCTGCATGGGGATGGAGCCGCGCCAGCTCTGAAGTCCTAAAGGTATGGTGCCCTTTTTAAAATACAGGTCTTTCCAGCTCCTCACAGAATTTGGGTTTCTCCTTCAGATTTATTTCCCCTTCTGCCTTGTGGCTACTCCTGGGGCCCTACAACTGATTAAGAGAAATTAGTTCCCGGGTTGTCTCTGGAGACCAGTTGGACTCTTCCCTTCGAAGGTCGCTGACATCAATCGGGGGAGTGCTTTTCCTCTTCCCCAGGGCCTCTGTGGAGAGGCTTGAGGTTGGGTGAGGTGACCCGCACCTAAAAAGAATGTTAAAATTGTAAATGAAAGTCCCAGGAGGAGACATTAATGCATCTGTGTGTAGTGAGAGGAGAAAGTAAAACTAAAAAGAAAAAAATGCAATAATTTCATTAACTTTGATAGTACCATCTATCCTGGGTGAAGGTTGCATATCATTTCTAAAAGGAAAACATTGAGAGTTAGAAACATAAGGAAAAGACATAATTCACATTAAAAAATAGCAGTGGGCAAGTATGTAAGCTATAACCTAGTGGTAGTGTTTGTCTACCATAGGTCTAATCCTGAACACACACACACACACACACACACACACACACACACACACACACACACAGAGTCACATAGGCAACTAGGGGCTGGAGAAGTTGTTCCGCTAATTGAGGGCTAGCTTAGAATGCACATAGCCTTGTGTCTGATCCTTAGACCACATAAAACCAGGCACAGTGACACATACCTGCAATACCAGCACTTGAAGGTAAGGCAAAAGGCTCAGAAAGTCAAGATCATCTTACATAGCAAGTTTGAGGCAGGCTGAGATAGGTGATTTTTTCTAGAATCTGTGATTTAATACCAGGCCATCCTGAGGTTGGAGCAGATACTGGTGAGGAGGAACCAGCCTGGGCATGGCAGAATGCTGTGCAGCACCCTTGGCTTCCACACACTAGACGCACTATTGTGACAATCAAAATGTTCCCACACATTGCTGTATGTATTGCTCCCTGGGGAGCAATTGAACCCAGCTTTTCTCTTTTTTTGTATTCCTTTCTCTTTTCTTTGTTGTTGTTATTATTGTTTGTTTTTTGAGACAAGATCTTACTATGTACCCCAGGCTGGCCATCTTCCTGCCTCACTGAGATTATGGGCATATCCTGCCATACCCACTATCTTAGTTAGGATTTCTGTTGCTGTAAAGAGACAACACAACCTTGGCAACTCTTATAAATGTAAATATTTAATTGGGATGGCTCATTTACAGTTCAGAGGTTTAGTCCATTATCATCATTTTGGGACATGGTGGCATGCAGACAGACAGACATGGTCCTGGAGAAGTAACTGAGAGTCCTCCATCTTGCTGGCAACAGGAAGTAGTCTGTGACACTGGGAATAGCTTGAGCATAGGAGACCTCAAAGCCTATGCTGACAGTGACACACTTCCTCCAACAAGACCACACCTCCAAGTAGTGCCACTCACTTTGGAGGCCATTTTATTTCAAACATCACTTTGATTAAATATTTTGAAAGTACAAATCAAAATTGTAAGTTAAACATGATTGCATCTGTGGTTGTTGCTTTTTCTGTTTTGTTCTTAGGTATCCATAACGGAAAGACAATGCAGTGCAGCCAGGCTAGTAGGAAACTAGGGTGTGCTAGGTTCAAAACTTATTGTTTTCCTGGGATTGTTGTTTTTGTTGTCTTCCCTTTTTTCTTTTTTATTCTCTCTATGAAAAAGGAAAGGCAGATCATAAAAGAGTCATGCTTTTGTAATCTCGGGGTCCTGGAGGCTGAAACAGGAGGACGGGTACTACTTCAAAACCAGACTGAGCACACTGTCTGGGAAACCAAAAACCAACATAAGGGGGAAAAATAAGTAAATAAGTTTGGTTTGATTTTTTTGTTTGTTTGTTTGTTTTTGTTTTTTGAGAGGGTTTCTCTATGTAGGCCACCAGGCTAGCCTCCAAGGCACAAAGATCCACCTGTCTTTGGTTCCAAAGTGCTGAGACTAGAGGCATGCACCACTATGACCAGCTAAATAAGTAGTTTTTAAAGTGTGCATTATATCCAACAGTAGCTAAAATGACCCAGCAGTCACAATGTACAGCAAGAGTTCATGCACAGCAAGCTAAGTAGCACCATAATTGTTTTGTTATTGTTTTTCTTTTTTAAAAAAAATTTAATGACTTATTTTTATTTTATGTGCATTGGTGTTTTGTCTGCATGTATGTCTGTGGGGTGTCAGATCCTCTGGAACAAAACTTACAGACAGTTGTGAGTTGCCATGTGGGTGCTGGGAATTGAACCCAGGACCTCTGGAAGAGCAGCCAGTGCTCTTCATAGCTGAGCCATCTCTCCACCCCTGTTATTGTTTTTCAAGACAGGGTTTCTCTGTGTAGCCCTGGCTGTCCTGGAACTCCCTCTGTAGAACAGCTGGCTTTGAAGGCAAAGATCCTCCTGCCTCTGCCTCCCAAGTGCTGGAATTAAAGGTGTGTGCCACCACTATCTGGCTTGCACCATCATTTCTGAAACTGTTCCTTTAACAAATTTAGCATTAATCAGACTTATATTGGGCTATTGAATAGGGCCCTCAGGATTTACCTTTCAAGGACCTCAATCAACTCTTTTCCAACATTTATCCTTCTAAGATTCAGAGTCAACGAATTTATCTCTTATTATCAAGTTTGCATCTCAAGTTTGAACTTCTCTTGTCCACTCAGTTCTATCTATATAACTGGGACAAGAGGGACTACTCTAAGCTCTGGTTTGCAAAACTGTGAGGTCAGAGAGGTTGCCAGAAGAATATCAAAGAACAAACTCAAACCTTAGATTTCCCAAGAATCACCACATCCCTTTGTTTAAAATAAAGCAGCCAGGCATAGTAGTGCATATCTTTAATTCCAGCACCCCGGAGGCAGAAGCAGACGGATCTCTGTGAGTTAAAGGCCAGCCTGGTCTACATAGTGAGTTCCAGGACAGTCAGAGCTGTGTAGAGAGAGCCTGCCTCCAAGAAAACAACAAAAATAAATAAAATGAAGCAAGTCTCACCTGTCTTTCCCTTAGTCAACTTCCTTTGTTCAAACCAACTCCAGCTTAGAAAGGAAGCTTTGTAACATGCTCCTTCTTGGGTGTTTTATATTAGGGTTTTGTTGTTTTGTGGAGATCAGAGCTTTGGCAATTTCCTAAAAGTTCTGTTAAACTGGAATGATGTCTCTTTTCCTTACATAATGTTTATTTCCACCTATCCTAACTAGGTTTTGGTGCGCTTACTGTAGCATAAATTCATATTCACTCTTGTGTCTTAAGTGTATCATTTTTGGATTTCAAAGGGTAGCCTGATATTCTGACTAAGATAAGATTTAGGTCAAATAAGATTATGGGTACCTCATCTTTTTCACAAGTGATGTTTGAAGTTCCTACCAACCTTCCTCCATCCAGACAATAAACCCATACATGCACCTGTAGACACACTGTGTTTTGTACAATGTAGGCAGATTTTTCTTTGGTCTGCCAGCTTACAAAATAAAAATAACATGGAGACATATTAATTATAAAAGCTCAAGCCTATAGCTTAAGCTTGTTTTATAACTTAAATTAACCCATTTATATAAATCCATATTTTGTCTCATGGCTTTTTACCTCTCTTCCACCTTGTACTTCCCATTTCCTTTCCATGTCCTCTGCCCCGCCCCTCTCTCTACCAGGAAGTCCTGCCTATTCTTTCCTGCCTAGTTACTGGTCATAGCTTTTATTAAACCAATCTGAAGGCATCTTGGCAAAAACACATCTTTCTTTTCTTTTCTTTCTTTTTTTTTTTTTTTTTTTTTTTTTTGGTTTTTCGAGACAGGGTTTCTCTGTGTAGCTTTGGAGCCTATCCTGGAACTCTCTCTGGAGACCAGGCTGGCCTCAAACTCACAGAGATCTGCCTGCCTCTGCCTCCCGAGTGCTGGAATTAAAGGCGTGCGCCACCAACGCCCAGCTTCAAAAACACATCTATACAGTGTAAACAGAGATTATTCCAAACCCGGGTGGTGTGGCACCACTTAATCCCAAAATTTAGGAGGCAGAGGCAGGCAGATCTCTGTGAGTTCAAGGCCAGCCTGGACTACTGATGGAGTTCCAGGGCAGCCAAGTCTACACTGAGAAACCCTGTCTCAAAAAACAAAACAAAACAAACAAACAAACAAGATTATTCTTCAACAGTACAAAGGTTTAAAAGTAATCTTTTACCGGGTTCTGCTAAGCCATACCATACCTTGTCTTCCAGTTAACATTTTAGCTAAACTTCCAAGCTTTGAAGGCAGACTTTTTTTCTTTTGTCACCTAATTTATCTTAGTATTCTGGTGTCTAAAATAACTCCTGACACATGAAAGCCACTGGAAGAAATCGACAAACAAAATAGTTCATTGGCATGAAAAATTTTGTGTCATGGGAAACTCACAGCCCATAGAAATACGTAATTCATAGGGAAAGCCCAGAGTCCTAGGAAATAGCTCTGAGGTGATCGTGTTTTACCTCCATAATAACAGTGATGAGCCCACATTCTCCCTCACCTCCTGCCCTCTTCAGAGCTGCTGAATGCAGGTGGCCATTTGAACCTGATTTTTCTGCTCCCTGGAAAGGCTTTGGATCATGTGCACATTTGGAGATGTCACTTGGCACTCTTCTTAGTGATCCTTGTGAGGATGTGAGATGAGTTCTAGCATTGATTTGAACAACTAACTTTCTATATTTTCCACTAAAGGAGAATGGAATTGTTCTGTGCTCCCTTCCCTTCGAATGCCCCCCCCCCTCATTTTTATAAACATCTCTCCAGTTGTGGAACTTGAGTCAAAGGATTTCTGAAGACCTAGAGCAAACTTCCTTTCTGACCCAAATCTGTCCACTCCCAAACTCCCCAGACAATCCAAGGACAGTTTCCTAGAGGCTTTTTGTTCTTGTTTTTTTTTTTTTTTTACAAAACCAAAGTTTTAGATGTTGGATTTATGTGGCTATCATTCCAATAAGTCTGCATGTACTGATCTCTTGGTTGCTGGTGACACATAACACCTGCCTAGTTAAGATCTCATTCTGTTTTTTTGTTTGCTTGTTTGTTTGTTTGTTTTATGGTGGACAATTTCAAACATATGTAAGTGACTAACACAACAAATCTCCGTGTTCCTACCCACAAATTTGAACAATTATCTCCTCTGAATAGTAGGCAACAGCAGCTGGAGGTCTAGGGGGTCTCTGTGAAGGACTCAGATTACCCCCCTCACTCCTTACAACCGCTCTGTTGTGGGTAGAGTTATGGTCTCCATTTTACACACTAGGAAAACGGATGTCAGGACCACCAGGCCCTGTTAACATGTGACCTGCACCTCCAAAGAAGCCTAAATGGAGATTGGAGATCCCATAAGACCACATTTAGACCCTATATTCTTGCTTCCTGGCTCTGTAGTTCATTAACCTGAGACTCAGTTTCCTCCTGGAGTCCTGCAAGGAACTTGCACAATGCCAGGCACTGGAGGACTCTCAGAGAATTATAACCACTGCTATTTTATTCCTGTTGTCTGCCTTGAAAGTCGTGATCAGACAGGAGCTGGAGCTTTTATGGGAGGAAGGAAGCAGGGAGCTGGGGAATTTGGAACACAATGCCCCCCACCCCATTGCAAATGCTGCTAGGGAAAATTTAGGAGATTATGGGGAGGGGGAGTCCAGTGGAGGAGAGGAGGCAGGAGAGAAAAGAGAACATTTTTTGGATGTCTTCCTCCAATCCTCTTCTGTCCTAGCATTACTGGGGCTAGTTCAACTTCATGGTCTTTGTAAATTATAGGGTTGATAAGCTTTTATGGCCCAATCTAGGAATCTAAGCACCAGGAGTAACTTGTTTCCCTAGTGACAGATTTAAAATGACCCTTTTATAGTGGAATCAGGTTGAGGTTCCCTGGCTGTTGATTGTCAGGCTGGAAAGTCTCACTGCCAAAACTGAGTTGGGGTTGGAAGCCCTGAATTAGGAGGAATGGGGAGGCTGTTTCCACCTCCCACCCCGCATCTTCCTATCTCCTGTCCAAGGCAGGTGTGCCATCACCCAAGCCCAAGGAAGGTTCCACCTTAAGCCCAGCTAGACACCCCCTCATGGAAAACACTGGGCTCGACCTCCCTAGGGGCAGAGCAGATTTCTCTTTTGGCTCAAAAGTTTTCTCCTCTAGCTCCAGCTAAGCTAGATAAACAATGATTGTGTTGTGTCAACAAAGCACTTAATTAAATTGGGGACAATATCAATTAGAATTCCTGGATAAGATTTTCTTCCAGATAATAGGAGCCCTGAAGCTAAAATGCCCTGTGTTTCATTACTCAAAAATCTCTTGTTTTTCACAATGGAGTGAACACTTATTTGTATGTAGAGAAACTGAGGCACAGAAAGCCCGGTGACTTGGCAAAACTAAAATCACCAAATTAGGCCTCCCAAAGGGGAGGACTGGAATTGCTGGGTTTCTTTTCTTAGTCCAGGACTTGGTCTTTTCTTGGTCCAGGACCAAATTAGCTAGTGGGCTAATTTGGTAAATACTGTGGGGAATGCCAACAATTTTGATAGACTTGAGATACGAAAAAGTAGAGGAAGGGCTTGAGATATAGCTCAGTTGGTAGAGTGCTTGCCTAGTGTGCAGGAAAGCCTGGGTTCAAGCCTTACCGCTGCAGGAAACGGCACAATGACACACACCTGTAATCCTAGCTCAGGAAACAGGGGATCAGTTCAAATTCATCCTCAGCTGTGAAGGGAGTTCAAAGACACCCTGAGACACATGAAATCACATCTCAGAAAAAAGAATGGAGGTGAGGTGATGGAGACTAAAATTCTTAACAGGAGGGGAACAAGGAACTCTTTGATGCCTAGAACTTAAGAAGTTAAACTGCCTCCACCATGCCCCCTAGTAGATTGCTCCTGGAAAGATCCTCTCAGCACCTGTTGCCAGGCCCACACTTCCTGGAGAACATAAAAGGCCGTGTCACCTCAGGTGGCAGAGATGCGTGGGATAAACCACAGAACCAGTGAGGATGCTGAGCAGCTTGGTGGTGGGTGGAAACATACTGTAGGGTGCAGACCCTTTGCCCCCTTGGAGGCTGGGTGGTTGAGCTAAGAGCGTCCAGGCCAGCTATTCTCAACCTGTGGGTCAAGACCCCTTTGGGGGCAAGTGACCTTTTCACAGGGGTCACCTAATGTCATCCGGAAACGCAGATATTTACATTATGATTCATAACAGTATCAAAATTACAGTTATGAAGTAGCAATGAAAGTAGTTTTAAGGTTGGGGTCACCACACATGGGGAACTGTATTAAAGGGTCACAGTGTTAAAAAGGTTGAGAACCACTGTTCCTGGTCCTTTGTAGCCATCTGTACCTAGAGTGCTCCTTCTCTCCCAGGCAGGGGAGAACTGAACAGATGAAAGGTATGAGAGGAACTCAAGGGTGGCTGGGTGAGAGGTAGGTGGCAGTGTCTGCAGTGACCCTGGTCCTCAGAAATCACCCTTTTGGAGAAGCCAGCTCACCAGGTGAAACCCAGCCCCACTCCTGTTCCCAATTCTACGGTATTTTAGTGTCCTAGGCTGCCAAGGGAAGAAGTAACTAGTCACTTGATGGCAAAACTCAGGGAACTAATCAGGCCCCCATCATCCAGAAACGTCCATTTTCAGGATTTGGTTGTGGGGAGAGGGAGTTCAAATCCCAGCCCTCCTCCTCCTCTACACCTAGGGATTAAGTTTCTCATATCTCCCTTCCCCACCAGGGTTCAAAGCTCCAAAGAATAGGAGAGAAAGGCCATGGAGGGGGTCTGATGGTCAGGACTCTTCCTTTTGTTTGTTCACAGGTGGGGACAAATGCCCTGTGTGCACGGAGATTTGATGTGACAACTTAAAGGACTTCACAGGGGTTTCAACAAAGGCATCCCCACAGCTCTGCTCCCTCCTCCATGCATTAAGATAATGGTGGGGTGTGTTCAAATCTCAGCTACCCAGGCTCGCTCTCCCTCCTGTTTCCTTCCCCACAGCTCAGCTTACCCACAGGTTCTCAGGAAGAGCGAAGCTGCGTGGGAGGCGGGAGGCGAGGCGGTTAGCCGGCCAGAGTGTTGCAGCCTACTTAATGAGGGACAGAAGCTCCTGTTGGAGCCATTAAGCGGCAGCTACAAAGGTAGAGAACCCCAATTAGAAAAGAGGGGGAGAGATCAGGAGGAGGCCCCTCAGGACGCCTACGGGACAGATCCTTGTCTTGGGTGACTGTGGGACTCATGGGCGGAGATGTAGCTGTTTGGGTTCAGAGTTTCCTTTTAAAGTGAGAGATCCCAAGGTCTGTTTGTAGAGCAACTTGGGACGCTCAAGGGAGGAGGCTAAATAACTACGGGGCCGTTTCTCCTTGAGTCTGTGGTTCGGATGTTACAATCCAAGAGTACTAAAGGAAGTGATAAGCTATTTACTTAATTTTAGTGGACATCCCCCTTCAGTTTGGTTCACAAGTGTTCCTATGGATATTTGTATGCAGCCGATTGCTCCCTTCTGCTGATAGCGCAACTGAATTGCATTGTGTTTACAGCAAGATAATAATCCTGGATTTTCCGTGGCTTGCTCTATCAGAGTGTAAGATTAGCTCTTGAATTCATTAGCAGTCCTCCCTTTTTAAATGTCAGATAACTGTTTAAATGCCAAGCACTTGCGCAATGCTGTCTATGCAATTCAAATCAGCTTTGGCAAATTAACTCATTCATCTTTATTGTTTCATTTACTAAAAAGAAAGGCTTCCAGGTGCTTTTAGCAGAACCTAAAAATAGTTAAATATTTACAGCACAGCATAAGGAAGGGGGCTGGATGAATTTCGATTTTCTCTGAAATAGGTCCCCTTTCCACCAATTTAAAATCATTTCCACCAAAGTGTGCACATGAAAACAGCTTTAGCCTCTGCTCCTCCACCCCCACCCCTTTCCCTTCCTTCCACTTAGCCCTGGGTTTTCTTCTCTTTCCTGCCCTTTTGGAGACATTGACCCTGGGTTACTCTTTATGCCGCTGTCTTAGCTCTCCTCATACCCCAGAGCTTCGAGGGTCAGTTTTGATTGCTCTAGTCTGCAGACACAAAGGGAAGCTCACAGGGTCAGGATGGGGCCTAGACGGCTGGAGCAGAGTGGGCCTGGAAATGGAGAACTCCACTTTCCTTTTCAAAGTGTCCCTGCCTGAGTTGGACCTCCAAAATAATCAGAGCACAAAGAGATAGGCTTCACTGGCTTCTAAAGACAGCTCCGGCCCATGTGGTCCTTTTCTGTCACTCAGTCTGGGCTTCACTTTTCCTCCTCCGAGATGTCCCCATATCACTGTCCCAAGGCATATCACCAAATGTCCCCATCAGTTGTCAGTCTATGAAGCACTATTACAATGTCTTCATTGATGAATCAGCATATAAAATCACCTGCTGACCCATGCTGGCTTGCCTGGCACATTGTAGTCACAATAAATACCTATTTAATGAACAGATGAAAATCACCCAAGCACAGGGCCTGCTTTTCTGCTTCTAACTCTCTGACATTTTTCTCCCCTTACTGCCTCTCAGAATCCTCTTTATATGTTTAATTATCTTTACTCCCATCTCCCAGTCTCTCTTTACCATCATTCATTTACAGAACCACTTGAACATCATCATCATCATAATAATAATAAACCATGCTTCTCTGAAAGCATTCCATCAACCTACAACTGATGATTCCTAAGTGACAGAGAGATGAGCAGAATGGTCAAGAGAATTGTTAGAAAGACAAGTCAAGAGGTCTGGATTTCAACAGTCAAGTTGAACTCCACATAGGAGTGGAAGTAATTCCAGCCATTTGACCTGGTTTGGGCCATAGCCATGTCCTCTAGCCCAACACAAAATCTTTGTAGATAAAGAAGAAATTTCTCTCAAATCATGTCGCCTGGTTTCTGTCATCCATCCAGTGATTCCTGAAGTATGGAGTATTCCTTTACACTGTGTGAATATATGTTGCTGTGATTGGTTTAATAAAGAAGCTGACTGGCCAATAGCTGGACAGGATAAGGTTAGGCAGAAGAGCCAAACTGAGAATGAGGACTGTGAGACTGGACAGCTTCAATCCTGTCAGTCAAAAGCTGTCATTGGAGCTAGAAGAGGGGAAGAAAAATCTCTGCCTGAGAAGCAGTAGGTATATGGCTGGGATGACATAAATATATATGTATATATTTTTTCCAGAAAAACCTTTATCTTTAAGCACATTTCAAAACAAAGGAAATGGATGTGGTTGTTCATTGGAATGATGGCCACTTGTGGGGGACCCACCAACTGCTAATTCCTCATAAATGCTTACAAGTAATATAAATGTTATGGGAGGGATGGTTTATGGCTGCCTGGAGAGACAAACATCTGAGTGTTAATCTCCTAGAAAATATGGAACTGATCAAATTCCCACCCAGGGTGATCTCATAGCACATTAATGTATGTGACCCCAGCCAATCGGCACCCGCAAAATAAATAACTTTTTTCTTTGCAAATGAGGGACCAGTGCCACATGGAGGTCAGGCCTGCCGAGGTCAAGGCATACTTCCTGGGAAGGATGCTTCTTGTCCCCTCCCCATCTGAAGCAATCTGAGCAGCATTCTCAGCTGCCTCTGCCTCTCTTCACACATCCATCTCTTACTCTCCAGCTCAATCCATACAATCAACTGTGTAGACATTCACAATCTCTGACCCAGGCATTGCTGGGACCAGGGAACAAAGCAGCTATGGCTCTTGCCCTCAAATTGCTCACTGTTAGCTAGTGCAGACAAGACTGCATGGCCTCCACCATCATTGCATGACTGGAAGCGCCTGACTGGGAGTGCCTGATCCTCTGGGAGTCCGAGGGGACACAGAGGATAAAGAGGAGTAAAAAGGGCAATGGGTTCCTGGGAGAGAGATGGACCTGGGAAGGCCCTGCTCCAGGAGCACTTGGTTTTGATGGTAGTCCTTGGGCTCTCCTCAACATCCTTCTGCTTTTTCTCCAGATCAAGGGTGAATGGCATTCAAGCATAGCTTCCTTCTTTGTCCTCTCCTGCCTCTCAGCAGAGTTCAGTGTGCTCTTCATGAAGGCATAGCTGTCGCCCTCATTGTACACCATTTCTACCTACTCTGCTGGGCTTGAAAAAGACACCCAATAAATAGTTGTTGAAGGACTGAAAGAGGCCAAAAAGACCACGATCAGGCACAAAGGGCCTCATAAACGTGGTAAGATGGTTGGCTGGCCTCCAGTCCAAAGGCAATGAATGTCCTTTCAGGATTCGAAGCTTCTTAGGTCACCTAGGTTGCAGTGAGAGGCAAGGACTGGAAGGCAACTTCAGATCTCACTTTCAGTGCCCTGAAATGTGATACCATTTGCTCATTTTGGTGACCACAGACAGTGTGGCCCAAGAGATCATAGGTCCCCTGGGGCCTCCCAGACTCCTGTCTTTGCCCATTTTTCCTCCCCTCTCGGTCACATTTGTTTAAATCACTCTTCCAAAAACATCAAACACAGCTTGCAAATAAGCCAGACTCTTGTCATAATCATACATGTCACAAGACAGACTTGATGACCGCTCATGGAAGTTATAGGGATATTTTTAAATCACATTTTAAAAAATTGTCTAGATATGGTGGCACTAGCCTGTGACGCCAACAGTTTGTAGGATAAGGCAAAAGAATCACAAGTTTGAGGCCTGCTTAGCTACATAGTGAGGGACTGCCCCCAAAAAATAAAAAAGAAACAGAGAAAAAGAGTCTTGCCTTGGGCAGTGATCTTACCTCTTCCAAATGTCATCTCAATGGCTCTGGGCAAGTTGGTTTCCTGATCTGTGAAGTGGGGGGCAGCCAGATCTGCCTCCCAGGGTTGCTGTGAGTTGTAAATGAAATAATTGCCACCCCAGGAAGGCCCCCTTTTCCACTTCTCTGGATTCTATTAACCAGTCCAATTGTTTTCTACATGTATGTATCCCCTGTGTCTTCAATGGTAAAAATAGGTGTTGCTATTAGTGTTGCCATGATGAAAAACATGCTTTTTATAAATATTAGGGGTTTTGGCTCCACTCTTGTTGCCCTGTGTATCTTTCCTATGAAAGTCGGGCTTTCTGCTTCTCTCACAGGGAGCCCCACAGTCCTTGGAGACAGCAGCTCAGAAGATGGGAGAGCCTCAAAGTTGTATAAATAAAGGGCTGATATGTTCAAACGAAAAAGAATTTTACACACGCAAGCTACACATCGACATGACGCCGTTCCTGAAGGTGATCTCACACTGAGAAGACAAGGGGTTTATAGACACATACACAGGAATGCCAGTTAATACACTTCTGCATGCTACAAAAACAGCTCAGAAGTCCCTCTGTGCGCTCACTTTATCAGAAAGGACAGAAAATAGGCAGGTTGTAGCAGATGAAGGAAGAACAAATTAGGACAGTAATCCCAGCCAGCCATCGGGGACAAACCAGTTGGGTGTCTGGTTTAGGTAGTGGGGGACAGTGGAACAGAGAGAAAAAGGATAACTTTGAACTGCCTCATAAAACAAGTAAATATGATTCATTTCGTCTTGACAGTAGCTAACATAATTACTACTGTCTGCCCCTTTAACTTGGTAGAGTGATGTTCCTAAAAGCCCTGATTCTTAAGTTAATTATTTCAGGGTTAGATGTGGATTCTCTCTTGGATATCAGCCCTTGTTTTCTGTTCTCTGACAGTTCACTGATGTTCCAAGCTCAGCTTTGCTTCTGGTTAAGGGCACTGAGCACTCCTGAGGTGAGGATGTCATTGGTCCGCCTTTGCTGTATTCCCTCCCACCCAGCATGTCACACAGTCCTGGCTGATGGACAGTGCTCAGTGGTGTTCCATCAGTTGGCCCACCCTTTTCATCCCACAACACTTTGGTTGAGGCTTTTTCCCAACCCCTTCTTTGGACCTCTTCAGAGTATGCTGAACTGAAAAATGGCCACAGAGTCAAAGAAACTGACTAGGAACAGAACCAAGATAGGCATGGAAGGACTTTGGATCCTTCATATTACACAAGAGGACACCATCTCAGACCCTTAATAAGAAATGACTAGGAAAGACAGACACAGGAGAGGACAAACACTTGAGAACTCATGGTGACATGCTATCTAGTGTTAAGGACTGACAGGATCTGTGGATGTCATGAGGGCCTCTGTCCCAACCTCAGCTAACCCAGAGTTCTCAAGCCAGGCTTCTGTGGGCTTCCACATTCTGCAAGGTGGGACTTGGATGCAGAGAGTTAATAATATTCACATATGGGATCTGAGCGGTTGGGAAGTAGAGGCAGGGATGGGTAATTCAACATCAATTTCGGCTACATAGGGAATCCGAGGCCATCCTTGGCTACGTGAGACCCTGTATCAAAACCAACAACATAGGGAACCTGAGGCCAACCTTGACCACATGAGACCCCATTTTTCTAACAAAGAAAAAAAACCTATTAGTTTACCCCAAATCTGTTTATCTGTGTGACTTTACCAGGCTCTTCTAGTGGAGGCAAGATGGCTACTGACTTTTTCTCCTAGAGTCATTTCAGTACTGAAAGATCCAGCTTAGAATGAAGCCACTGGTCCAGCCTGGATCCACAGGGCATGACAATGGTGAAAAGACACATGTCTTACAGGGTACTTAAATTTCAAGAACGATGATTTCTGAACAGCAGAACAAAAGATGTTTGCTATAAGAATCAAAAAAATTGCCAGGCTGTTAGCTTATATTAGAGAAATGATTCCTTTTATTCTTAGGAACAATATTGTTTTTCCTTGGGCTTAAAGAAGTATAGCTGAGCCAAGTGGTGGTAGTGCACGCCTTTAGTCCCAGCACTGGGGAGGCAGAGGCAGGCAAATCTCTGTGAGTTCAAAACCAGCCTGGTCTACAAGAGCTAGTTCCAGGACAGCCTCCAAAGCCACAGAGAAACCCTGTCTCAAAAAAACAAAAAGAAAAAAAAAAAAAGGTAGTATAGCTGGCACCTTCCTAAACAGTGGTAAATCATCATTATTGCTATTTATTTGTTCTTTTAGTTAACATCTTGAGTGCCTACTATGTGCTTGACATCTTTTGAACAAAATAGATTGAGATGGGCTGGGGATGTAGCTCAGTTGCCTAGCAAGCACCAGGTTCTGGGTTCCATTTCCAGAACAAGAGGGAAAAAAACAAACCAACCAAACAAACAAAAATAGACCAAGATCCCTGCCCTATTCCAGGATAGTATATGGCAAAATACTAAGTATAATGAATAAGCAAAGATGAAGTATGTCTAAGGCAGTCATGGCTAAGGAAAGAAAGTGAGTATGTGTTTGTGGAGCAACTGAGAAGCACAGAATTCAAAGAGGGGAGTTTTTGAAAGTCTGATCTAAATGTGTGCTGAATGTACCCATACTACACACTGGCCCGTAAGGTTATATAGGCTCTCTCCAGAAGACAGAATAGATGATAAGCTTCAACTCTGCAGCTGCCGCAGATGTTAGCTAATGGAACTCTCAAGCTAAAGGTGGAGGGACTTGACTGGATGCAAGCCAAGAGCGAACCACGCCTGCAATTAGAGAAGCCGGCATCTGTCCTGAAGACCCAGGTTTTATTCACAGAGGCAGGTACATCCCACTACCCAGAGGATCACTGCCAAGGCCTGTTGTGGTCGAATGGGGGAGTGGGGTTTATGAGCTGGATGGGGGTAACAGGGAAATAAGGCCTGGCTTTAGACACTGTCCAAAGATGAAGCCCACTGCCCACTATGAGGTAAGGTCTAGTCCCAAGAGTCATTTCAGTGTGCTTTGTTAACTTGGCAGGGATAGGGCATGGGGACTACAAAGCGAGGTTCAAGATTCAATGACTGTATGAGGATGAATAATATTGCCAGGAAAAATATTTAGGACGGCAAGTGTTGCCTTCCCGAGGGAAAGACTCGAGACCAAGATGAAGTGGTACATAGCAATATAAAGGTGTCTGGCCAGTAGTAGCTGGCAAGCCCCAGGTCTTCTCTGACTCTGAGTGACCTTCCAACCCCCGGAACACCATTTCCTCTTTGCAAAATAGAGCTGATTAAAAAATAGTCCCTCCACACCTGCTTCTCAAGGATGAGGTGAGAATTACATAAAATAACAGTTTTGAAAACATGCTCACATCTGTAACAGACTCAGCCCAGGGGAAGAAGGAACAGTCAGTCATTGGCCCCTGCTAAGGCTGAGCCCCTCACACACTCAAGCTTGTTTAAATTTTCCACTCACCTTTCCAGCAAGTATCCAGATCCCTCGGCCCTTGGGAGAAACCAAGGCTCAAAGATGACCCACGGCACAGCTGACACACAGGGAGTTAGGGTGAAAAGCTACCATAAAGTTGAGTGAGTTCTCTCTGCATTGCTTCTGTGAAGAACTTAATTTCACATCTATGTTCTGGCCTCAGAGTCTGAGAAGGAGCAGGGATCTGTTTTGTTTTGTTGGAGGCAGGGTTTCCCTATGTAGCCCTGGCTGTCCTGGAACTCACTCTGTAGACCAGACTGGCCTCGAACTCACACAGATCCCCTGCCTCTGCCTCCTGAGTGCCGGGATTAAAGGCGTGCGCCACCACTGCCCAGCATGTTTTCATTTCTTTCTTTTTTTAAAAAATTTTATCTTATGTACATTTTTTTTTTGCCTGCATGAATATCTATGTGAGGGTGCTGGGTCTCTTGGAACTAAGATAACAGACAGTTGTGAGCTGACATGTGGGAGCTAGGAACTGAGCCTGGGTCCTCTAAAGGAGCTGCAGCGCTCTTACCTGCTAAGCCATCTCTCCACCCCTTTTCTTCTTCTTCCTCTTCCCCCTTTTTCTTTTGTTTGTTTGTTTGTTTGTTTGTTTTTAATGAACCCCTGCCTCATCTTGAACTTCCCTAGATCTGCCTGGGACTGAAGGCATGCACCACCAGTACTGGCCCCAGGGATATGTTGATTTGCAATGTTGGAAATCAGAGTCAGGACTGTGTGCATTCTGGGCAAGTGTTCTGTCCCTGACCCCAGAATCTTTCTAAAATTCGAGAAAAGCTGGACTACTTTAGAAGTTGGAACTTTCAAACAAGATGCTGATTTTGAAGAGTCAGTGGGTAAGAATGCTTGCTTAGCAAAAATGAAGATGTGAGCTTCAATCTCCAATACTCACATTTTTTAAAGGGAGGGGTACTACTTTTTTTCTATCATTAAGACAGTGTGGAAAGAGCCAGGCATCGTGGTGCACAACACATCTTTACTCCATCATTTGGAAGACAGAGGCAGGCAAATCTCTGACTTTGAGGCTGCCTGGTCTACATATGGAGTTCCAGGACAGGCAGGACTATACAGAGAAACCCTATCTCAAAAAACCAAAAACAAACCCCCAAAAAAGAAAAAACAAAGAAAGTGTTGAAATAAGAGCTGGCAAGATAGTTCAGTGGGGGAGATGGAGAGACGGCTCTGAGGTTAAGAGCACTCATTGCTCTTCCTGAGGACCAAAGTTCAATACCCAGCACCCACATGATGGCTAACAACTATCTGTAACTCCAATTCCAGGGGATCATATGCCCTCTTCTGACTCCTGTGACCACTGCACTCATGTGGTACATAGACATACATGCTGGCAAAATAGCCATACACAGGAAAATAAATTTTAAAAAAAGCTCAGTGACAACAGCATCTGCTATCAAACCTGACAACCTGAGCTTGATCCTAGAGACCCGCACAGTAGGAAAGAGAGAAATGATCCCCACAGGTGTGCACCCACACAGACACACACACATACACACACTACACACATATAACACACACATACACATATATACACATACATACACAAATACACATACGCATGCACACACACATATACACATACACATACACACACACATAACACATACACACACATATACACACATATAATATACACATGTATAACACATACATACGCACATACATACACACATATACATACATATACACACACATATAACATATACACACACATACACGCACACATACATTCACACACAAATGTAAAAAAAACTGAAGAATTGATAATTGCTTTTGGGTATCAAATGTCATGTTAAATAGAATTTCCAAATATATCTTCCAAGTTGAACACTTGGGGAACTCTGTATAGCTTCTATCTTCTATTTCTCAACAAGGTCTTTTGTTGTACAGGTTATCCTTGAACTATGTAGCTGATGCCCTTGAATTTCTGATCTTCCTGACTCCACCACTCAAGTGCCTGGACTTTAAGTGTTTGTCACCTGTCCAGCCCTGTGTATTACTTATTGTTACTTTCATGTCACTGATGAAGGGCCTGACATTCCGTGACAGGTCATGTAGACAATTGGAGACAGACAGAAGTCTCCCTTCTTCCTTCCGTATCCCATGCCTCCCCTTTTCACCAGTGCCCTGGAGAAGCCTGCTGTGGGCCTAGATGGAAGACTGGGTTTGAGGGCGGAGGTTAAGGCTGCTGGAGGTTTTCCAAGGACAAATAAGAGTTTCAGATCATGTGACCAGAGCCCAGCTCAGTGACAGTTGTGGAAACTGAGGCTCAGGAATTAAGTAATTCCCGGTCTTTAAGTAACAACCATAGGACTTGAGAGCAAGCTTTAGACTCCACCACCCATGTGTCACTGGAAACTGCCTGACAATAGCGTCCCAGAATTGCCCCAGAGTTTACAGTGTTTCTTACTCTAATGGCTTCCCACCCAGGCATCTAATTCCACACTGTTGTCATTGCTCTTTCTTTTTCTTTCTTTCTTTCTTTCTTTTTTTTTTTTTTTTGTCATTTCTCTTTCTAAACACAGTACTATCACCAGTTTGTTTATGCTCCCTTCCGTGTCCACACTGACTGTGCAGTTGAACTCCCATCTTCAAAGATTTATCTCCTTTACAAGTAGAAAAGTATAACAAATTTGGTTTTTCTAAAACTCCAAACTGTACCATGCAAGATGTAGCTTATGTCCAATTTACACTGTCGGACACCACCAGGCTCCCCGACATGCTGCTCCCACTGTTTGGAATTGCCCTACCTTCCTGCTCCTGCAAGACTTCACTCTGTGTCTACTGGTAAACAAATCTCCTGGGCCTAATTTAGCTTCACCTCCCTTGAGGTCTTGGGGAAACCTGGACCTATCACAACATTTACACTCTGTCTTAGAACTGTGAGGTTTCTTGTCGTTTTCCTACAATGAGCTTTCTGCAAATAGATCTTTCAACTTTGTGTCCCCAGTGCCTGTCGCAGTGCTTGGCACATGGCCGATAAAAGTCATTTGCTGAAGAACAGAGGACAAACAAATGACTTAGCCAGAGTTACAGAGCTGGGATTTCAATTTTCATCCGTTTTCATTAACAAGATGAGCATCTATAATCCCAAAATGTGAAATCTGAAATACTCCCAAATCAGAAAATCTTTAACAGTGAAAGAAGTGTCACAGTGTAAAAGCACTTTAAAAAGGTGTAAAATTATCCTCAGGCTGTGTGCATAAAACATATCTGAAACAAAGTGAATTTTGTGTGTACATTTGAGTCTCATTACCAGGATATCTCATTGTTTGTATGCAAATATTCCAAAATCTAAAATGTATGTGTGTGTCTGTGTGTATGTGTGTGTGTGTGTGTGTGTGTGTGTCTGTCTGCATGTATGTGTGTGTGTCTGTGAGTGTGTCTGTATGTATATGTGTGTATGTGTGTCTGTGTGTATGTCAGTGTATGTGTGTATGTATGCCTGTGTCTGTGTGTGTGTGTATGTCTGTATGTCTCTGTGTGTGTGTGTGTGTGTGTGTGTGTGTGTGTGTGTGTGTGTGTAAACTTTGAAACACTACTAGTTCCAAGCATTTTCAGACACTTGTGTTTTGATCACTCAGTTTACTGATTTCATTTTAGTGTTTTGTAGTTGCCTGTCTGGGTTTTGTGATGCTGGGGATTTGAACCCAGGGCCTTGCATGCTAGTTAAGTGCTCTACTGCTGAGCTATGCCCCCAGATCTTGGTTTGGATTTTTTTCAGACAGGGTCTCAACTGAAGCTGTGAAAGTCAATCTTAAATGCCAACTTGATTGGGTGACAAGACCAGGAAATGCATAAAGGGCACCTGTGGGTGTCTGTGACATTCCCGGGAGGATTAACTAAAGGGGGGAAGGCTTCCCTGAGGGTGGCAGCATCATGCCATCAGCTGGATGAAATTAAAAAGGGAAAGAAGAGAGTCTTGGGAGTGTAATCTGTCTGCCTACTTCCTGCCCACCATGACGTGAGCTGTTTTACTCCATGCCTTCCTGCTACAGTGAACTGTGGAAACTAAGAAACCAGATCTTTCCTCCCTTCAAACTGTCTCTCCCAGGCATTTGTCACAGCAATGGAAGTTAATACAGGGAGGCTGAGCTTCTCTGTTTACCTCCTGAGTACCGGGATTACTTTTAGTTTTCAGTTCAAGGTTTGAATCTGAAATGCACAAAGAGGTTTTTTTTTTTTTTTTTTAATGTTTATTTATTGGCAGGTGATGGGGCTCATGTCCTTGCACTCACTATGTAGCTGAGGATAACACTGACCTTCTGATGTTACACGTTAGCTCCACCTCCAGAGTACTTGGATTACAGGCGTGTACACCATGCCTGGCCCTGTGTGCCCTCGCTAAAATGTAGAATGCAATACCTACAAACATAACTAGAAGAGTGGATCTTCATAGAAACTGGCCTGTTAATACACACTGTTCAGTGTCCTATTCTTAGATTTCATGGAATTCTGTGTTAACTCTGTCTGTTCTTCCTAAATTACCGTAATTAACTAACTGGTCTCCAGTTGATAGGCTATTTCCATTCTGTTACAATGAATGAATGACCTCAAGTACATTATTTAACATGTGTGTTCCTCTGTGTAAACAACAACACAAAGGACAGGCAGTGGCTCCACGATTCTCAGTATATGAATGAACTGAATTTAAAAGTAAGTTGACTTCTCTAATAAGGATTCACTTGAGTTTCCAAATCACTGACTTTCCTTGCCTCCATCTTCCCATCTGGGAAATGGGAAGAATATATTCCTTGCCCCTGCAGACCCAGAGATGCATGTTGTTGAAACCAGCCGTTTTTCTGCATTTGACATTCTTCCAATACAAGGAGCTTGTTTCTCTCTTTCCATCCATTTCCTGATAGATTGGAAGGTGTTATAAATAAGGATGTAAAAATTGGTATATTTTCTAGTCTTCTAACTCAACAGTTTACTGTGATTGAGAAAGGATTTCCCTGCCATGTTTTTGTTTTGTTTTGTTTTTTGTTTTTTGTTTATTCAAAACAGGATTCCTCTGTATAGCCCTGGATGTCCTGGAACTTGCTCTGAAGGCGAGGCTAGGCTCGAACTCACAGAGATCTGCTTGCCTTTGCCTCCTGGGTGCTAGGATTAAAAAGGCGTGCGCCATCACCACCCAGCATCTTTTCTTTTATTAGGGGATGAGTTTTTTATTTTTACTTATTCTTATTAATTTATTCATTTATTTTATTGTACTAAGCACATCTGTTTTGTCTCCAAAATGAGAAACCCAAAAGAAGGACAGTTATTCACCCCTTTAGCATTTCATGTCAGCAGGTCTCATCAATTCCAAGTACTAGGCCACCACACAGGACAAAGCGAGCAAGTGAAGAAAGAAACACAGAGGGGATCCTGAGGAGAGTGACATAGCAGATGATGAATGTTCTCTTCCCAAAATGGGCAATTTGATAACAGGTGGAAAAGTGATTGTTACTAAAGGGTGAGAACATGAGGAGGGACTTCCAGGGCCCAAAACATGCAATGCCTCAGTCCAGCTGTGTCACTGAAATGGCAGAGTGGGTAGGGACCCAGGTGCAGGCTGGGGCAAAGGCCAGGAGCAGCTGCATCAACAGAACAGGGCTCTCTCTGGGTCACCAACTCTGCCTGCTGTGGTATTTTAGTTGTTAAGGAGCTGCTCTTCCAGCTGCTAAGGACAGAGGTTCTTGATCCAACTGCACACTGGAAAAAGACACCTCAAAAAACACACTCCCCCAGAATCTGGTTTTGTTTGGTGTTAGAGCCTAGGCATGTTTCTTGTTGTTTAACTCCTCAAATAATCCCAGTGAACGGCAGCTGAAATTAGAAAGAACTGGGAGAGGCATTTCTGGACAGTGAGATCACTCTTGTGATTCAGGGACAGAGGAAAGAGGGTGTCAAATGAGAGCACCCCCAGCCCATGGTAACCCTGGGAACTCCACCAAAGGCCAGGCTGACCCATTGGCTTCCCTAAGTGGCGTCTGTTCTAGGATGAAATCCTTACCTTGCCCTGGAGGCTCCGACTCCTTCCCAAATGCTTCTTTCTGCATTTGCTGCATCTCATGCCAGCCTTTTGTCACGTCCCTAGGGGTGCTCTGTGCCCTCCACCAGTTGGCCTTGGCCTGTGACATTCTTCTTCCCATCCCTCAGCAAACATCTATACTTGTGAACACTCACTGCACACTGAATAAGCAAAAACACCATCAAGATCAGTGGGACTAAAGCTTCACAGGCTCATGCTTTGCCTTGCCCACTTGGCTCTTTAACTGGTCCCTGGACACTTAAGCTGAAAGAAGTTGACAAAGAAGATGGGCTAGGAGTGAAGCTCGGCAGCAGAACACTTGCCTGGCATGGGCAGACATCCTCATTATAATCCCCAGCAATACCAGGCAGTGGTGGCGCACACCTTTAGTCCCAGCCCTGGGAGGCAGAGGCAGGTGGAGCTCTGTGAGCTCAAGGCCAGCCTGGTCTAAGAGTGAGTTTCAAGACAGTCAGAGTTACACAAAGAAACCTGTCTCAAAAAATAATAATAATAATAACAAAAATAATAATCCCCAGCATCACTCAGGAAAAAAAGGAAAAAAAGGCAGTTGGGGGACAACTAAGGAAACTTTAGCCCATTTTTCCTGAAGGGCAGGGACAGAAGGATGTTTGCATTTATTTCATCTTATTATTCTTTGTGGTATGTAAACCCAACAGGAACGTGACTCTCATGAAGAACCAGGAGGACCCCACAGAGGGCATGACGAAGACGGCCAAGGTACAGTTAGCTGACACAGGGTGTACAATCCTATCACTGGGATTGTCCAGGATGACCTTTGTGATGTTCGGACCCATTAACAGAGAACGATCTTTCCATTTCCCCTGGAATTTAGAACACTCTTACTGTCACAAGCAAATGTGGGGATATGTTTTCTTTTCTTGGGTTACTTAAAAATTTCTTTCCTGATAGAAATGCAGATGCAGGAGTAGAGACTTCAGTAAGCACACACACACACACACACACACACACACACACACAAAGAAAAAATAACCCACTCCCCATTCCCACCCCAAGCAACTCTACTTCTCTGTCCTCTCACTTTCACAGAGGTGTGGATATGCTGGCGAAGGGGGCTGGGGTTCCATACCCAGAGAGATTCGAGGGCAAGGAGGCAGGACCCATCATCTGTACAGACCTAGCTTCTGTCATCCAGAGCCCTGGAAGGCAAGAATGTCTTGATAAACTTGGTATAGTTGTGCATGCCTTTAATCCCAGCACTCCAGAGACAGAGGCGAGTGGATTTCTGTGAGTTCAAGGCCAGCCTGGTCTACTGAGCTCCAGGACAGCCAGGGCTGTTTGATCCTTACTCAAACAAACAAAAAGAATGCCTTAAACACAAGTCTGTATTTGACCTTGATCAGGTAGTAGTGGTTTTATGAAATATTGAGCCTGAGACCACTGAGTTTGGAGGCATACATAGTTCATAGCCCAGAGACAGAATTAGCCTCTAAGCTCTTTTGCAGGGTACCTGGGCACATTACTTGATACTGCAGGAGTTGAACTGGTCCCATTCCTTATTATTTGGTTTTGGTTTTGCTTGTATGTTTTGAGACAGTCTTACTGTGTGACTCTGGCTGTCCTGGAATTCACAGAAATCCTCATGCCTCTGCCTCTGGAGTATTGGTATTAAAGGTGGTTGCCGTCATACCAGAATCCTCATTGCTTCTTGCAGAAATGGAAACATACCAGTACAGGCACATCTCACATTTCTAAGGGTGGGTTCCAGATCACACAGACACAATGTGCTTAGTGTTGCTATACCAAGGTATCCAATAGAGGGAGCTCGTGGGCTGAGCGCCAGCAGGGGCTCTGAAACCTAAACCATCTGAAGCACCCAGGGGAGCTTGTTTTCTTACTGTGCCCCATTTTAAAAGTCACAGGCAAGTCCACTAACCAGGCTGCTAACTTCAGGTCTGTGCTACCAAATCGAGCTTGAGCTGTGGCGTGGGATACATTCACCTTCACCTCTCCATGCCTGACACCCTTGTCCGCCCAGGCTGGCATAAACATGCCACAGGCAGCTGCACAAGAAACAGGAAATGAAAAGCCCCTTAAAGAATACTAATCTCAGCTGGGGACGGGGGGGGGGGGGGTGTAGGGTGCACACCTTTAATACCAGCACTTGGGAGGCAGAGGAAGGTGGGTCTCAGATATTACAGAAAATTAATATCTACCCTCCACAAAACAACACTGACTCTTTCTATCTCCATTTAGTTGAAGATTTTTGACCTTTTCCTGTTTATCTCTCATTATTTCTTTCCATTGACATCCTAGCAAAAAATTAATTTTTACACTGATTTTATTTTTTTCTAAAAATGTTTTGGGTTTTTTTTTGTTTTTGTTTTTTTTACATGTCTGGGTGTTTTACCTACATGCATGTCTATGTACCATGTGTATGCAGTGCCTGAAGAGGGCATAAAAATCCCCTGGAACTGGGGTTATAGACAGTGTGAGCCAACATGTAGGTTCTGGGAATAGAACACAGGTCCTCTGGAAGAACAGCCACTGGTCATCACCACTCTTAATCACGGAACCATCTCTCCATCTCCGACTTTTAAAGACATCACTCTTTGTGGGTATTGGACGATAATACATTATGGTAGTGTGAGCCCTATCTTGGTCAAGGTTTTAAGCAAGGATTCTTCTAACATAAAGCCCTGTCACCTCCATCTTCAAAGCCAAGTGACACTAGCCAGAAAAAAAAAAAAAAAAAAAAAAAAAAAACTCTGAACTTTAGATCCTCCCTATTATAAATCACACTTTTGAGAATGTGGGCTCTGACAAGGCTCCAAGGTCTCAGCCAAGTGCAACGGGGCTTTAGGCAGCACAGAACGAAACAAGGACCGCGTCGGTCAAAACAGATTTCCTGTCTCATGACACCAGGGCTGGCTCCAGCAGAGTTCCTCGGAGGTTAGCCAGACATTCTCTAATGCAATGAAATGCCACTGCAGAAAGTCACAGAGGCATTTGCCTGTCCCAAAAGACAAATGCTAATTTTTAGAAAGGATTTCAGATCCTGGAAGGCAAGAAGAACAAAGTACTAAGGAAATGAATGCTTAAAGAACAATTCTCCCCTCTCGTCTTAAGATTTATGCTGGACAGCAAACTCGGGCTCTCAGGTGCACTAGGCAGAGCCTCCATCACTCAGCTGCCTTCCCAACCTTGCCTTCAGATACACCGACAGAGCTCCGTAACCCTGCATGAAGTATGTGAGGGTGTAAAGGAGCAGACTAGAACAGTAATGGAGGGGGAAACCTCAGGGGGGGAAAAAAACTGAGCCGCTTCCACAACTCCATTCAGAAAGAGAAGGCCCAGGGCCTGCCACCTTATCAAAAGGAATGTGTGGGGCTGAGGAGATGGCTCAGTGGTTAAAATCTCTTCCCGGGTGTCAATTCCGGGTTCAATTCCCAGTACCCACATGGTACTCAACAACCATCTGTAACTCGGGCTTGAGGAAATCCAATGCCTTCCTCTGGCCTCCGCAGGCACACACCTGATGCACAGACATACATGCAGGCAAAACACTCATACACATAAAATAATAATAAAAAGGAGGGGTGTGTGAGCATTGTCCCGCTGTCCTAACAAAGGCAAGATAACATAAGCAGGATGGAAAATGCACTCATTTCTGCCTTGAAAACACAGCCAAGCTGGCATGTGGCAGGCAGGTACCAGGCAGGGACTCTCTACCACATGAGGCTGTCCAGAGGCCCAGCCAAGTTCCCTCTCAATACTTGGAACTTGGTCCTGTCTCTCTAAGGTTACCCTAATACACACAATGCTGGTTCAGCACTCTCCTCACTCCGCAGAACTGGAGAGGAAGGGTCAGTGCTGGGTGCACCGCTGCCTTTAAAAACTTTTGGTTAGCCTGACGTTGGTGGCACACGCCTTTAATCCCAGCACTTGGGAGGCAGAGGCAGGCGGATCTCTGTGAGTTCGAGGCCAGCCTGGTCTCCAGAGCAAGTGCCAGGATAGGCTCCAAAGCTACACAGAGAAACCCTGTCTCAAACCATCTTTTGGGTTTTATTTATTTATTGGGGGAGGCATGTCCAAATCAGAGGACAAGTGACAGGAGTCGGTTCTTTCCTTCCATTGTGTGGGGTCCAGGGATCCAGCTCATGCTGTCAGGCTCTGTCTTAGTCAGGGCTTCTCTTGTAATAAACAACAAGACCAATCCTCAGGATCCACGGACCCATGGACCCACATAGCTACTAAGAAAGCTGGGAAAGCCAATGTCTTGCTGGCTGAACCAAGATAAACACAAGGGGTCGCTGCTCCCCACAAGCAGAAGCAGGCAGGCCCACTGCAGGTCAGATAGGTTCCCTTCCTTTGTGTCCTGTAGATACTGACACATTTCTGCCTCTTCCTCTCATGCCAGCTCTTTAGCTCGGTATGTTTTCTCTCTCCACCACAAACAACAGGCTCTAGCTGCCCACGCTGTGGCTGGCCTGAGAGGGGCTAGGATATCCCTGCTTCTTTCCACGGGTCTTGTGGTAACAAAGGGAGAGAAAGAAATATTTAATGCATTGTGAGGATCTGGCGATGGGATTTCCACTGACCCTAACGAGAGCTGCTGGGGAGCCGGGCTCTCTACTTTGAAAACAAGGTCTTTCTTAGGAAACATCCCACTCTGTCTGCTTCCCATTACACTGCAAGTCACTTGATGCCTCTGCTTCCTCCAGAGAGCTGAAGTCTTACTCAGTTTCACACACGTGTGCTGGATAGCCACTAGGTACCACTTTATAGCCCCACAGTTGTGTGCTTGCTTTGAAGACAGGGCCATTGTCCAGAGCTTGCATCATTCCACAAGTGAATGGATGAATCGGATAAATCAAATGAATGAATGAATGAATGAATGAATGAATGAATGAATGAATGAATATGCTGAGTAGTCAGGAGATTCATGAGGACAATGCTGAGTTCCAAACCTTCAGGAACTTACAGTGGAGATTACAGCCAGGAATAATGAAGGTCATAAACCTACTACTGGGGCACTCAAAGAAGCCATGGCCACCAGCCAGCACACACATCCTCATAGTCAAAGAAGCAGCCGTCAGGGTAGGGAGCACTACATCGGGCAGACGGGGATGGGTAATACTGGCCTGTCAGCTTCTAGATGGACTGGCTCTGCTAACCTGAGGTGTCTGCCCTCAGGATGTCACATGCATCCACAAGGTCTAGCTAGAACTTGAGAGCGTGTTGGAGAGGCAGATTCAGAGCTCTCAACTGAGACCTACCTATGTTTTGACAAGACTGGGTGGCCAACCCTAGTGACACAGACCTGTCATCCCAGCTACTTGGGAGAATAAGGAAGGAAGGTTACAAATCCACGTCCTCCCTGGGCAACTTAGTAAGACCTTGGCTCAGCACAAAAAGTGAAACACAGGCTAATAGATGCACCTATCACCTGAAGACAGGTGAAGAGAGGGTTGGGTGCAGTGTGATATGATAGAACATGAGGTCATCAGTGCAATCCTCAGTACTCATATACAAAAACCTAGATGCATATGCTCCTAAGCATACACAAACGTGTGAACACACACATGACCCTGAGCTGTTTCACATGAGCATTGGTATATGAAAAATATTGGCATCAACTCACTGAGGACCCTGAATTTCAAATTCAAAAGGCAGGGGTTCCCACCCCTTGCTCATGGTTGCAAGGGTGAACTAGCCAGGGCAATGCTGGAGAACTCCCTCTGGTGGTAAAGATGGGAGAATTGGTGGACTAACCAATGCTGCAACTACCCAACCCCAGAACCAGGGTTATGTGATGGCCACCCCAACATCCATCCCATCTGTGATCTGCTAGTGCAGATAGGTTGGGGCGGGAGGTCCTGCAACACAGGGTAGCAATGGGATGTCCAGGAAAAGTCCCAGTAAGAACCCAGTATTGATGGTGCCACAGAGACCAGGAACCTCGAACCAAACCAATGAGTCTTTGCAATGAACACCTGCATGTAAAAATATATAAATAAACGGGTTTACTTCGTGACTCACTGTGTCAAACCACAGCTTCCATGAAGAGGTTTTTCCTTTCTTCCTTTTTTTATTTTTCCTTTTTTATTTTAAATTTTATTTTATTTTATTAGAGGGGTATTGCAAGGGTAAAGGGTGGGTGCAAGGAGAAGGGAGATGGGTAGGATTGATATGCATGAAGTGAAAAACACAAAGAATAAATTTTAAAAGTTTAATATACCAGCACCTGGGAAGCAGAGGCAGGAGGATCTCTGTGAGTTCGAGGCCAGCCTGGTCTACAGAGCGAGCTCCAGGATAGGCTCCAAAAGCTGCACAGAGAAACCCTGTCTCAAAAAACTAAAAACAAAACAAAGGTGTGTGTGAGAGAGAGAGAGAAATAAATAGAGAGAGAGAGAGAAATACACAGAGGTTCCCTTACCTGCTTGGCTTTGACTAAGGCCAAGAGGGCAGAGTGGTCTCTCCAGGCCTCTGATTCATCCCACAAACCAAGATGGTTAGCCTGTGTAATACTGAGAGCCCATCCCTCTCACACTGTCACTCCAGCAATTATGACCAGCAGCTGAGCCAGAACTAGGCTCCTTTCACTGCAGCTGCTCACAGGGAAGTCCAGCCTGCCATCTGCCCTGAGTCCCACCTAAGGCTTTGCTACACCCAGGTCTGTGTGGGTAGGTGGTAAGCGATCCTGTGAGACAATTGACATAAGGCCTCAGGTGACCTCTCAGCCCCCTCACTGAAAAGAACAGACTTGGTTTGCTAATCACTCATTGTCATTTTGGGTGATTTAATGATCCTAGGGAAGTAAAATCTTTAGTGGCACCAAAGAGAGCATCTCTGGTTCAGCCGTCAGCCAGGCCTTTCCAGGTCCTTAACCACGGACTACATGAAGTGGGGGGGGGGGGTCTTTTAGTCCCTTAAGGAGCATTTTTCTCATCCCTGGCTAAGTCCCGAATTCTCTGTGGTTGGGGAAGATGTTTCCACTACAGTAGCTCTAGTTTTTGTTGGAGGACAAAGACGTGCAGCAGTTCCCACAGGACCTGAGAGAACACAGCAATAGCAATGGATTGGAGGAGCAAAGACAGAAGACAGAGGTCAGGTCCAGGAAGGCGTCTTAGTCAGCTCTCCATCACTAAGACCGAACAGAAGACAGAGGTCAACTTAGAAAGAGGATGATTGTATTTGGGGTCTGTCCATGCTCATGTGGTCCTGCTGCCTTGCTCCTGTACAGGGCAGAACATGGTGGCACAGAGGACATAGTAGGGCAGAGCTGCTCACAGCCGGTATCTGGGAAGCAAAGGGAGAGAAAAAGGAACCACTCCACCATTGGCTTAACTAACTCACGCATCCTCCTACCTCTCGGTAGCCCTACAGCCTGACAGCCAAGCCTTTAGCACATGAGCATTGGAGGACATTTTAGATCTAAATCATAACTGAGGGCTTCCTGGAGGAGGTGACACCTGCCATGAAGAAGGGACATTACTGAGCCTGTAATACATTCAGAAGGCAGAAGTGGGTGGTCCCTGTTCACTTCGTGAAACACCAGGTAAATCATCTTCTACAGAGTATCTTGCTTTCTGCCAATCCCCATTTGTCAGATGAGAAAATTAAGGCAGAGGGGTAGAGTAATACGACCATCTTCACAGAGCTGGGCAATGGAGAGGCCCAAGGTCTGACTGGCCTCCCCAGCCTGAGTGTGCAGATGCATTCTGGTTGATAAAAGTTATCAAAGGAGGCTTTGTGAGTCAAGTGCTCTTGGGTAGAAGGGGAGAGAGCAGAAAAGGGCAAGAAGAAATAGAGATTTAAACACACACACACACACACACACTTCCAAATAGACAAATTGAACGGAGAGATTCTTGGGGTTGTTTGTGTGTGTGTGTGTGTGTGTGTGTGTGTGTGTGTGTGTGTGTGTGTGCTGGGGACAGAACCCAAGGTCTTGAACTTGCTAAGCAAGTACTCTACCAATGAGCTAAATCTCAAACCCTCCCCCTCCACCCGACCCCACTGTCTAAGCTCAGGCCCCTCCTCCCCTACCCCTGCAGGATTTCTTCCCCCTTTGAGAAACAAAACAGCATGAATTGTCAGGAGAGGGGGCCAAAAGACAAATGGACCTCGCACTGGCAGTGTAGCAGCTGGCCCCAGGGTGCAGGGCCACAGCTCTCGACAAAAAGAAGAGCTCCTTGTGGGGACTTCAAGACCCCAGGCAGGGGTCTCCTTGCAGGCTGGCTCTCTGCAGTGTCCCATCACGGGCTCTTTTCTTTTCCTCTCTGAGTAGCATGTGAAGCAGCTACACACTGGGCCTGCCCACGGATTCCATGCGGGTGGGCCAGGGAGACTGGAGCAAAGGTGAGGGGCAGATAAACCCCTGTTCGGGCACCACGGGGACAATTCAGACTTTTAAATTCACACAAGCTTTCTTTGCATCTGTTTGCCACCAGTCACTGGAAGAGTGGAGAAAAAAGAAGTAATTTGGGGCATGCTGGGTGTTTTGTGTATAATTTGTCTTGTTTTAGCCTCCATCGTAACTATAATATTTGAAACTATGTTATCCCTGCTTCATGGGTGAGAAAAATTAGACTGTTAAAGCTCTCTCAAGCTAGTGAGGGAAAGAGCTAGGTTACAAAGCTAGGTTTCTTTAGTTGTTATTTTATTTTATTGTTAGCATACAAATACTGCTAGGCCAGGTCTCTACAAGGCTCTTCGCTGTTAAGACATTGTAACCATCCATGTGTTCTGAATAGCAAAGAGTGACAAAGTCAGAAAAACACACACATGCTCAGACACTTACATTCACACAGGTACACATGCATGCACACACATGCACACACGCAATGCAGCATTTTATTTTGTTTTGTTTAAACCCAACATGGATCTTGTAGACTGTTCACAGTCCTGGAAATTATTTTCCATAGGTGGTTAAGGGATCTGAGACTGTCAAGTCAAGAGAGTTGTATGGTCCCTGCTAATTAGTAAAACCAAGGTCTCAGGAGTTTGTAGGCATCGATTTCCTGGATGTAGCTCTGGACTCCAGAAGCAAATAGCTGTGAAAGAACAAGAACCATGGTGGCCAGCCCTGCAATGGTGGTAGAGGCTGGGGATGGGAGGCAGGGATTTCTGTGAAGGTGGAAAGTGTGAATTTGGGAACGAGGGTGGGGCTCTGACTTGAAAGTTAGAAGATGACACCATGCAAGGGCAGCCTCATGAAGGCCACCAGACTCCCTGCTCCTGGTGGCTCCCTGTGGAACCTTTGCAGACATCGGCTGCTAGGTCCTGCCACCTGGGCTCAGAAGATTCTAGCTTTAGCACCAAGATGAATGAGGAACCCTCTCTACAGCTTTCCGTTCCCTTATGAGAAAGGCTTCTGCGTTCTCCTTGGGTGTTCTCCTAAAATGCCCTTAGGACTGTTTCCTGCACACTCCCACTCATGTCCCCAGAATGCAGATATTGCCTATGAATCTGAAAACTCACATAGAATCTAAATTTGTCAAAAACAAAGAGCAGCTGAAACCAGAGATAAAGATAACATAAGAAAAGAAAACACCGGGCACGGTGGTATGTGTATAATTTCACTACTTGAGAGGCTGAGACAGGAGAATCATCACCAAGTTCAAGGCTAGCCCGGGCTATATAGCAAAACACTATGTCAAAAACAGGAGTGGAAGGAAGGCCACAGTCTTAATGATCAAAGATGTGGAATTCCTAAGACAGTAGCTAGCTGAATCCTTACACTTAAATTGTAAGTAAATAAATAGCAATAACTTATGACAGGAATTCAAAATGGCTAACATCCGAAAAGCTGTCTATGTGATTCTTGTCCAGAATAAAGGGAAAAGCAGACCAGGAGTAGCTCAGTGGTGAGGTGCTTGCCCAAACCATGTGCAGCTCCACAAGAATAAATATGTACACAAAATAATAAAAGTAGATAAAGATGTTTTTGAGACTTGGAGAGCAAGCCAGTAAGCAGCATCCCTCCATGGCCTCTGTATGAGCTCCTGCCTCCAGGATTCTGCCCTGTTTGAGTTCCTGCCTTGGCTTCTCTTAATAAACTGTGATTCAGGATATCTAAGCCAAATAAACCCTTTTTTTCTCAAGTCGCTTTTGGTCATGTTTCATCACAGCAGTAGAAAAGAATCTAAGACAACATATCACATCTGAGAGTTCAAAGAATTCTTTAATATGGTTGACCATGTTCTCAGTTTTCAAGTTCTTATTGTTTTACAATTATAATTTTTGAGTTAATTATGAGTTGATATGGCCATTTAAATTATAGTTTCCATTCTATTTCCTTCCTTCCCTTCTTTTAGTTTGTGCTTAGAAAATTGGGTCACTTTGTCCTGCCGAGTTTCCCGTGGTGTTGATTTTGCTAACTATGTCCTCCTGTTGTGGTTCTTGTGTCTCAGCTTTCCTGTTTCCTGTTACTTGGTCCTCTGGCTAGGGACTTAATCAGGCTCAGGTTTCGTTCTTCCTTTTGGCAAGGGACACAGAATGTTCATTTGTCTCTTGCCAATGTCAGTAGCTACAGGTCCATCAGTAGTGGAGCTGGCAGAATCACAATACCATATGGAATTCTATCAGTCCTTCCTCGGTTACTAACTAGTTTTTGTTGTTGTTTTGATTTTTTGAGACAGGGTTTCTCTGTGTAGCACTGGCTGCCCTGGAACTCACTCTGTAGACAAGGCTGGCCTCAGACTCGCAGAGATCTGCCAGCCTTTGCCTCCTAAGTGCTGGGATTAAAGGTGTGCACCACCACTGCCTGGCTTCTTCAATTACTGGTTGGGAAACTCCAACAAAGAGCACTACTCCCCATGTGCTAATTTTTATTATCAGTGGTATAGTTTACATAGGAAGGCAGGATAATTGATCAACCTTTCCCTTTATGCATCAGTTTTCAATGAATTGGTTCTCCAGCAGTCCCCTACAGTGATCTAATTTTTTAAAAACTTTCAATTATGGAAACAAAAATGTACCTAAAATTAAAGCTTCTAGAAAAACCATTCGTTCTTTCCTATCTTGTACAGTTCTTCAAACTTGACCTTGGGCTCCTGCCTGGCCTTGTGTTTCAGAGTTGGGTCTCTAAAGACATCCTTATTGACAACAGCTTTGCCCAAGGGGATGTCCACAGAGTACCCTGTGGGACCTAGCAAGATTCTTTGTAGGAAAAAGGAAAAGAGGAGGCAACAATACCTAAATTAATCTATCCATTCAAGATAATTGTGAAAGTCCCATCAGATGTGCTGACATATGCCTGCAACCCCACACTAGGAAAGCGGAGGCAGGAAAGTTCTGTGCAAGCCTGAGCTACATAGTGAGACTTTGGTTCTGAAAACAAAGCAAAGGTAATTCTATCGCCAGGACACTACTCTCATGCAAGGGCTCAGTGTAGTTCCCTCAAGAGTGGGCTAATTGCTGTGAAAGCAGGTTGTTATATATCAAATTAAGCTTCACTGGCTTGCTCTCTTGATGCATAATACCGATGGCTCTTCCGAGTGTCCCTGCTTCTTTTCTTCAATGAAGCCATGGTTCTCACATGAACAAATACTTCCTTTCTTTATTGGGAAAATGTGAATCAAGTATGTGAAACTGTTCAAATTTCACAAGGCTGACTGGGAAGTCCGTGGGTAGCAAATACACAAGATATTATTCTATGCTCTTCATAGTTATGATATCAGGTGATTTTACTAAGTGAAAGAAATCCCCCTTCCCTGGCTCACATCCCAGATCTCAAGCGATGGAGTTAACAGCCAGGGTAAACCTCCACTTCTGGACAGTACAATTGTGCTCTCTGGTGGTCATCTTGTGCTCTGCACCCAAGTTCAAAAAAATTGTTCAGGGCAGGGCATGACTTTAATGAGTTTCCCTCACATCCTACCCCCCACCATGTTGAAGAAATAAATTCTCACAGAGGTCCTCTTCTTACTGAGATACCACAGATACTGTAATCATTTCCTACTACCTGCTAATGTCGTATATACAGCAAAAGAAATTCTCAGGTACATTCCTCAGCCACTCCGTACACTAATAATAGTCCTGTCCCCATTCTGAAGCCCCTGAGGGAGTTCCATGTGTGAGAGAGTCATTATCACCTGAATGTGTGTGAATAGCAAAGGAGAACTGAGTCACAAAGGAGTCCTGGGTGTCAGGGAGAATGATCAACTGAACAGTGGGAAATGCCTGAACTCGGTATTAGCAGGTTGTCAGGGTAACGTGCATAAGCCCCCCTCATAAAGATGACACTGTTTAAAGCAATTTGCTTTCTACCGTTCTGACCAGGCTGGGGTTTTTGTTTTATACTTTTGGGTTTTTGAGACAGGGTTTCTCTGCAAAGCCTTGGCTGTCCTGGAACTTGTTTTGTAGACCAGGCCCTAAACTCACAGAGCCTGTGCCTGCCTCTGCCTCCCGAGTGCTGGGATCAAAGGCATGCACCACCACCACCCAACAAAGAGGAGCTTCATTCAGTTTTAAAAATGTATTATGTATAGCCAGGTGTTGGTGGCGCACGCCTTTAATCCCAGCACTCAGGAGGCAGAGGCAGGTGGATGTCTGTGAGTTCCAGGCCAGCCTGGTCTCGAGAGCAAGTGGCAGGATAGGCTCCAAAACTACACAGAGAAACCCTGTCTCGAAAAAAACAAACAAAAAAAAATTATTATGTGTATCAGTGTTTCTCTTGCATGTATATCTGTGCACTTGTGTGTGCCCAGTGCCCTAGGAAGTCAGAAGGGTGTCAGATCCCCTAGGATTGGAGCTAAAGACAGTGTGAGCCACCCTTGTAGGTGCTGGGAATTAAACTCTGGGTCCTCTGAACCACTGAGCCATCTCTCCAGCCCCTCACACTGGAGTTTTAAGAAAAAAAATTAAACATGCATAAATCTCCTACTCTAACATAGTATTCCCTTTCTATTTTCCCTTCCAATCCTTAGCCATCTAGATTTCTGTGACTGTTGTTTGATGTTTGAGACAGGGTCTGAGTATTAACTCCAACTGGTCTGGAACATGAGGTGATCTTTCTGCCTCCTCTAGATTTTAATGCATCATAACACTTTTCTAAGTCTCTATCTCTTTTTGTCATTATTATAAATACTTCTGATACTTCCTTTTTAATTTATTTATTTATTATGTATACAACATGCTGCTTCCATGTATATATCTGCACACCAGAAGAGGGCACCAGATCTCATAAAGGATGGTTGTGAGCCACCATGCTGGGAATTGAACTCAGGACCTCTGGAAGAGCAGTCAGTGCTGTTAACCTCTGAGCCATCTCTCCAGCTCCCTGATACTTCTTTTTAGCCATAATTTCTTTCCTACTTACTAACTTTCTTAGTGGTACTGAGGCTTGAACACAGCAAGAAACCAGCTCTACCTCTAAACTACAGTCCATCCCTTACCTATAATTTTAAGTACCACAGTCATGTATACATCACTTCCCAAATCTTCTTCTTTGAATTGTCTCTAATTCTTCATTACCAACAAACAAGTTGTTACAAAATCTTATTTGTTCTTTTGAATTGTTGTTTCCTTTGGATAAATACCCAGGTGAGAGTCCTGATTAAGGCTAAAACATTTTTATGGTTCTAGATCCATATCTAATACTTTCCTAAAGGATATTTTAGTAATTTTAGTGTCACTTGCCACAAGCCAGAACTGATCCTTGGCCAGCTTTGTTGCTGTCTTCTGCACTGCTTGGGACTCACCAGTAGACATTTCCCCTTGCCCGATTTCCTCCTGGGAAAACTGACTGGGTCATTTGCTGATGGAGGATACTCTGTTTTCACAGACCCAGAGCCCAGGAGTGTGACCCTTGACCCCCTCAGTCCTCCGGTGGCTGAGTACACCCAGACCTCTGAGGCTGACACATTGAAAAGGGTGTAAGTTTGCAACTGTAGCAAGAGCGGTTTAACTGTAACAAGAGCAGTAAGTATGCAACTGTAGCAACAGCAGCGGCTTCTCCGCATCCACCACATCCACCTTGGATTTTGTTTTCATTAAGTTACTTTCTGCTTTTTTTGTGGGGATAACATTCTGGCATCTGGGATTATAAGCAACAGGCCCGTGGGTAGGTTACATATTGATGAGTGAGCTATTTAAACTAAGTATTTCAGGTTAGGTGGGGAAGAGTGAACTTCAGACAGCCACCTGGAAGCAACTTTCGCTGTGTCCATGCACCTAATGTTTACAAAATCCCTGGAAGGCTGGGGACAATCAGTTCATCCTTCTTCCTCCAGGTTCCTTAGGTCTGGACAGAATAAAGCTGGCCAGCCACCATCATGGCTTCTTCTCATGACTGTCAACACAGGAACACCTTCCCTACATGCTTAGTGTGAGCTCACTGGCCCGCAGCCCAGGCAGCCTGGCCCAGGCCTTTGTCCTCAGTCTCCTTTGGTAGTGGCCTTTGCTGTAGACTTCTCTGCTACCAGCTGGAACTAGACCTTACTGTAGTTCCATGATCGGCAGTATAAACTCTCAGGTCAAAGGGTTTTGTGCCAAACCAGAAGCCAAGGGAGGAAGCCCCCATGATTGAGGCTGTCGCTAAAGAATTCTCTTTTTCTTTCTTTCTTTTTTTTTGTCTTTTTCTATTTTGTTGTTGTTTTCTATCCCTTTTCCCACAATATACTTTAAACAGGTCATTACAACTTCCCTCCCACTAACCAAAAACCAATGAAATAATCAAAGAGAATTCTTTCTTTTTTTATCAAGAGGATAGTAAAAAGCATAAAACACTTCACAAAATTCATTACAGTCATTGTGACTTATTCAGATTTAACACAGATTGCTAAATGTGGAAGAGAAAAACAGCAATACAGCCGGCTTGCTCCTTGGGGAAACAGGTTTTCCTAACATAATTCTAAAGCAGACTTCTGTGAGTTTTTATAGAGTGTCGCTGAATGACTTAAAGACTTGAATAGTTACAGGAAATTCCATTTACCTCATTCAACAAATATTTCTCAAGTTTCCACAGTGAGGCCCTGGGCTAGCATGCCACAGTAAATACATTGATTCAACTAAAAAGAAAAAAGACCCAGATTGAAACCCAGCAGCCAGCAGGCACATGGTATCACTGCTGCAGTACTTGCCACCCGCAAGCATAAGTCAGTGATGGCAAAGACACTAAAACTAGGACACACAAGACAGGGCATGCACGACCTCATAGTGGATGAATCCAATTAAGAATAAAACTCAGAGAAGCAAGGGAATGAATGGGACAATCGCATGTTTTTGAGGTCATCTTTCTTAAAAGCTTCGTTCCTTCCGGCTAAGCCTTTGACAGAAGACATTTCAGCTGTGTAATTCTGTCTGTGAGGGTGATCTGACTGCTACATGCCACCCCACCGATCGATTGATCGCCAGGGTTGATTCAGCCGATTTAACTGGCTAGGTGTGCGTCCCTTTCCTCTCTCACTTTCTCCATGTGTGTCCCTCCCAAAGCTGTTGGCTCCATTGAAGAAGATAACCTTCCCCGAGCAGAGGAGGACTTGTCTTTGGTCCAGGGTCCCCTTGTAGTTGTGCCTCCATGATAGAACCTCCAAACAAGCTCTCAGGTAAAGGTGTAAATATGCAATGAGAAGCAAAATATCTCTCCAGTTGTCTATGATTTAGGGCTTACCTTAAGGAAACCCTGGAAGTGAAGACTACCCTTTCTAATCCCCCTTATGCAGGAACCTAAGGAGAAAGTTGCCTGAGCATGTCAAACATCCCAACAGTTGTTCTGTTGGCATCTTTTGCCTGCTCTCTTTCCTCCCACTTCAAGTTTTGGTCATTAAATTGGTCTGCTGGCTTTGCTCATTTCAAAGGGACAGAGATCACAATGTGTACCAGCTGCACAGAGGACTGCTAGAATGTGAGCCTGCATCCCCAGAGAAGCTGGGTTCTGAGACTACATCTCTTCTTCTGAGCAAAAAAAATAAGAAAATGGAGCCAAAATCGTTGAACCAGCAGACCTCAGCTGCCAATAGTCACGTGAGTGTGAGAATGAGGAATCCGCTCCAGAAACCCTGCCGGGATCCCTCCAAGGCTCCATGTAGACTTCTGAAGGTTGCTTAGTAGATAAGGGCACCTCACTACGGACTGGGAAGATGGCCCCACTCTGCCATCCTCTTTTAGGGGGAACCTCCATGCTGACACAGTCAATAGGGAAAGGGAAAAGCTGGCATGGCTCTGGCTACCTGCCTGGGTTTTCTGAAAGTTAGCACATGATACAGCAGGGAGCATAAAGCCATCTCTGACTTTAAGCATTCAGCCAACAATGGCAGCACTAACAAACAAATCGACTGCTTCCTTTGCTTCAAGCTCTGCAGATGATGACATAGCATCAAAAAAGAAGACAGGCCATAAAGAACTTCTCTTACCCTCTCTCCTCTGAAACTATCCCTAATTATTTCAAATAAAAGGTGCTGGGGTTGGGAATTAGCTCCGTGGTAGAGCATTTGTCTAACAAGCACAAGGCCCTGGGTACAGTCCTCAGCTCCGGGAAAAAAAAAAAAAAAAAAAAAGTTCCCTTTCCCCCACTAGCTCCACACTCTAAACCTGGCCATCTGTTTCATCCAGAACTTATTCCATTCTAAGCCTCTGTCACCATCGCCTTGTTCTTCCAGTGTAATCTTCGCTTGATAAAACTCTTATTTCCTATGTGTATCACAGGCCTCTTCCTTAATTTCTTCCTTTAGGAATGGGATTTGCTTGACAAGGCTAAGAGGAAGGAAAAAACCAAGACAGACAAGGCCGGAGCATCCAAAACAGAGAGAGAAGGAAGGGTCCTGGAGCAGACAGAGGCTATTGGAGGTAAGGAAGTATGCCTGTGAGGAACAATTCAGAAGACTTCCAACAGGGAAGGAGGTAATATGGACAATGGACTTGGCTCCTACGGGTCAAGCTTTGTTTGACCACCTGGCAAGGTTGGCTTTGCAGCCTGATTTCACAGCAGTGTCTCAGTGCGCATGGGCAGAGGAAACCATGGCCTGGTAGAGACCTGTGATGACCATGAGAAGGGATGACATTAATAGCACTCTGGGAGTGTTGAAATGAGTGCCACCATGCTGTTTGGGTACCTGAGCTTGGGTAAGTAGCCCCAGAGGAAAAGCGGACCCAGGGTTTGTCCTTTCCCATTTGAGTCCTAGTGTACATTACTATTACTGCCACTGTGAGCTAACTACAGGCTAGGATCTGTAATCTGAAAAGCCAAAAGCAAAATGTCCCCAAGTCTAAAACTTCCTGAACATCAACACAAGGAGACGCCATGTCTGGCCTCACTGAAAATACTGGATAAGGCTCATGAACACTCTGCTCAAGTCTTGCTGTGTACTTGGCCTACAGTTTTATTTCAGTTCTGAATAAAACCCCTTGCTACTTTAAGAAAAACATAAGAGCACCTTCAAGCTGAGGGTCAAAAGTGTATATGAAACATTAACAAATTATAGACTTGGGCTTGGATCCCATCAACAGGATTTTATATTATACACATTTAATGTATGTGTAAGCATTCTAAAACCACAAAGTAGCCCTCATCTGAAATGCTTCTGGTCCCAAACATCTCCGGAAAGGGATGCCCAGCCTAGGTGGTGAGAGTGTTTAGGAAGGGGAAGTGAACTATGGTCTGAGATGTTCTCCTACCATCACACTTCCCAGTGTCGTCCTTTGCCTTATAAGACCTCAGATGTCTCCATACTTCCTTTGCCTAAAACTCACGTCTGCCCTCTATTGCTCCCAAGATTTGAAGACCCTTTAAACAAATCACATCTTGTTGCAAGGACAACAGTGGATACACCCCCTAGTCACAGATTTGGTTTTGAAGTTTGTTTTTTGTTTTGTTTTGTTTTGGTTTGGTTTGGTTTGGTTTTTTTTTGAGATAGGGTTTCTGTCTGGCTTTGGAGGCTGTCCTGGAACTATCTCTTGTAGACTAGGCTGGTCTGGAAATCACAGAGATCCATCTGCCTCTGCCTCCCGAGTGCTGGGATTAAAGGCGTGTGCCACCAACGCCCGGCTGAAGTTTGCTTTTTAAGCTCTTGCTGCATATACATTTGTCTAGCCCTTGGCATGGCCTTGATCCTTGGAGTATTAAACTTCACCCAGACAGAACTGCAGCCTTGGGCAGGACTTGTCAGATATGCAGAGATTCTCCCCAGAAGTCCTGCCCCATCATCATCAGGGTGGTATGGGACCTTTCTTTGCTTCTGGCCCTAGGGATGGGCCCTAGGGCTCTATGTACTAAGCACATGCTCTACTCTTTAGCTGTATCTGCAGCCAGAGATGCAATCTTTTCAGCAATGGCACTGCTATGTGGTTGCATTCGTAGAGACCTAAATATAATGCAGAGATGCTCTTCTCAAATCACTATTATAGCACAGATTCTATTCCCCTAGATTCTGGGGATGAATTCAGGGATATACCCACCACTTTATCCCACTGCATGCCTATCTGGGTGTGGTGGCACATGCCTCTAATCCCAGCACCCAAGAGGACCAAGAGGATCTCTGTGAGTTTAAGGCCAGTCTTGTCTATATAGTGAGTTCCAAGACAGTCTGAGCTGCACAGTGAGACCCTGTCTCAAGAAAAAAAAAAAAAAAGGCTACTAAAGAGAATGAATAGAGGTCACATTTCTTCTACTCAGCTTCCTCTGCCCCTATTGTTTCCCCAGGGAAGTCAAAGAACTCAAAAGCTGAAAAGAAACCAGAGCTCATCCCCCCCAAAAAGAAACCAGGAACCAAAGTGAAAAGGACACACAAAGAAAGGAACGTGGAGATGGCCACAGAGCTGAGTGAGCCTGATGTCACGAACTCCAAGGAAGAAGGTGGAACCTTAGACAGAGGGCTCTTCCATTCACATAGTGCCACTGAGGACCCTTGGCTTTCTCCTGACCATGATGCTCCAGAGAGCCAGGTGTCCATAGACAGGAGGAGAGCATCACCCACACAGGCCATAGGCGTCACTAGCAACACGGGTTCTAAGGAAGAGAGAAGCCCTGAAGACCCTTCCAAGGTATGGGCAGGTGTTCTCTCCTCTTGGCCAGAGGAAGATCTGTCCCCACTTGGCAGAAGTGCAGATGTGAGGAAAATGTCCCTAAATAGTCAGTCTTTTCTGAAACAGCTACATTACTTGATTTTTGTTGTTTTTGTTGTTGTTTTTGGAGGCAGGGTAACCCTGTGTAACCCTGGCTGTCCTGGAACTCTGTAGACCAGACTGGCCTCAAATTCACAAGCAATCCACCTGCCTCTGCCTCTCGGGTGCTGGGACTAAGGGTGTGTGACACTGCACCTGGCACATGGTGGTCTTAGTTGTTCTATTTTGGTGCCTTCGGATCCTAGTTAGAAGCCAGACCTGATCAAAGACACAAAGAAAGAGGTTTCAACTCTCTGAAGTGAGGTTATTCTATGATGCCCCAAACTGCTAAGGAATGTATCCAACTCTAAAGAGTAGGAGGGAAGTATGGAAGCCATCCATGAGAGGTACGTGTCTCCCTGGAACACAGAAAGGTAGACACACTGGCTATTAGAATCAAGCCACATCCTCAGCTTGGCCTGGAACATTACAAAGGCTGTGGAATACATCTAGACCAGGCAGCTCCTAGACATGCAACTGCTTTCAGGGTGCTTTTTTATGAGTTGCTGTGTTCCAGTGGCCTTGGTTCTAAGGTGCATATTTGAACACAAAATTGAATGAGCCAGGCAGTGGTGGCACACACCTTTAATACCAGCATTCAGGAGGCAAAGGCAGGTGGGTCTCTGTGAGTCCAAAGCCAGCACAGATTCTACAGAGTGAATTAGAATTCCAGGACAACCAGTACTACATAGAGAAACCCTGTGTCAAAAAAAAAGAAAAAAAAGAAAAAAGAAAAATGGATGAGGAAAATATTTCTTGGGATTTTCTGTAATTAGTCAAAAAGAATAGCATCCATATACGTCATCGCTTGGTGCATATTTCTTCTGCCATTAAAATCTTCACGAGGATACACAACTGCATTTAGAGACTTTGTACTCCAAAATATCTTCAAACACCACAGCAGAAAGGCCAAGCCTCTATGGATCCATGTGCATGCAATAAACACCAGGGCACCTCATTTAATCTTTGCACCCACACAGAGATCTGCTCTGCACAATGGATGGAGATTTTAATCTATGAGCAGAACTTTCTTTTTTTAAGATTTATTTATTTATTTATTATGTATACAACATTCTGCTTCCATGTATACCTATCTGCACACCAGAAGAGGGCACCAGATCTCATAAGGGATGGTTGTGAGCCACCATGTGGTTGCTAGGAATTGAACTCAGGACCTCTGGAAGAGCAGTGGTTGCTCTTAACCTCTGAGCCATCTCTCCAGCACCTGAGCAGAACTTTCTACATCATTAGAATTTCTTAGATTTATTGTCAATCCATAATAGCATGTGGCCTCTGCAGAACCAAGGAGTTTAGACTCCAGGTAGGACAGAGTTTATCTGTGTTCTCCACCTAGAAATGTGACTACATAAAGAGGCAGCATTGGAGAAAAAAAAGCTGAAAGAAAACCTTCACTGAAATAGGGGATTAACTGAGTCTGACTCCTCTAGAGCCAAAAAAACTTCTGGTAAAACAGCGCCCCCCCCTCCTTATTTTTTCTTTTTGAGACAGGTTTCTCTGTGTAGCCCTGACTCTCCTGTAGACCAGGGTGGCCTCGAACTCAGAGATCTGCCTGCCTCTGTCTCCCGAGTGCTGGGAATAAAGGCGCGTGCTACCACCATGCTGCAAAAACAGCCTTCCAGCCCCAGCTTCAAGTTCCAAGTTTTTAAAACTCCAGGATCACCACCTCCACCCCCACCCCCTCCCCACCCCACCCCTCACCCCCGAGATTTTCATTTGGAGGACCAAGTGGACCAAGTTGGACCAAGATCCTTGGGCAGTTCTGAAGTGCAGCTAGGGCTGTAAAGGCCATAACTTGTGACACAGCGAACAGTGATAACACATCTGGATGTAGCCCATGAGGAAGACCATGTTCCCCCAACCCCAAAGCAGCCAGGCAGGTGGAGGTAGTGTGGAGTCAGCTTTAGGATTCCATCTCTGATGAGAGAAAACCCTATCTGGGCTGCAGCTGGGTCTGCGCCTTACACTTACAACACTATGGTTTCTTAGGCTCTCCAGGATAAGAGGCAGCAGGAGAAGGCTTCTCGGGACAGAATTCGCATGGACAGGGCAGAGATGAGGTGGCTGGAGGTGGAGCAGAGGAGAAGGGAACAGGAATTGTTGATCCGGCTCTATAAGGAGCAGATGGTGAGAGCGGAGAAGATGAAAGAGGAGCTGGAACTGGAGCATCAGAGGCGCGCTGAGGAGATCCGGTGAGCCCGCAGACCAGACACACACGGAGGGGCAAATCTTTCCCAGGGGCATGGCTCAGTGCTAAGACTCATGCCCTGACACCAAATCACAGGAACAGCCTGGACCAGAGCTAAGATACTGTCTTGACATGTGGGTTACTCAAGATATATGCTCACAGAGAATTCGGGGGAAGGAGTTGAGATTCAGTCCTGCATGTATCAAGCTCTTGCCATTGTCCACACTGTACTAGGCTCTTTCACAAATCTTCACTCAAATTTAATCTCCACAACCCTAAGAGGCAAGAATTCAAGATCCATACTTTAAGAATAGAAAATAAAGGAGCTGGAGAAATGCCCCAGTGGTTAAAAGCGTTCCTCTGGAGGACCCGGGTTCATTTCCTAGCATCCACATGGCAGCTCACAACTGTTAACTCCAGTTCCGGGAGATTTGCATAAGCATGCAGGCAAACTACCCGTGCACATGAAATAAGTTTTTAAAAATAGAAAATAAAGTGCAGCGAACCCAAGGCACTTAAATCCTGAGCAACAGCACTGAGCTACATGCTGAAACTTCTAGTTTGGTCCCCTAGACTCCTGTCTCTTACCTCTGCCTGGCTGTAGAAACCTGTTCTCTGAAGTTACAAAGAAATATCAGTTGGCTGGCTTGTATCTTCTGCCATCCCTGTGACATCTCCTATGTTCTCAGCCTGAGGAAGCAGAGACTGGAGGAAGAGCGACAGCTGCAGGAGGAAGTGGAGAGGAAGCGGAGAATCCAGATACAGGCTGCCCAGGAGAGAGCCCGGCAGCAGCAAGAGGAGCTCCGGAGGAAACTGCAAAAACTGCAGAGAAAACGGCAGCAGGAGGAGTTGGAGAGGGCTGGTGAGAGAATTCCTGAGCATTTTGTATCTCCCATTTCTTGAACCAAAAATATTTTAAACCCACTGTGGCCACTCTTTTATTGCTATCCTAGGCCTTTCTGCACAAAGCACTCCGCATGTGTAAGCTAGTTTTTTGGTTTTTTTTATTTGTCTTTTTTCCAGAATGGTAATTATGTCTGACTACAGAGGGTTGATGTAAAAGTATGGGATATGAACGGAAGACTCTTGTAGAAATGATTGCAGGGTCAGACTTCTGGTTCAGTAATTGCCCTTGTCAGCATTGCTCAAAAGCTACCCAAACTGCTCTACTTGCCCCATTCCTCTGGCAGGTAGAGATGGTCACAAATAACTAGAGAGCCTCAGGCCACACCTTCAGGTATGGATCAGATACTCTTCCAGCATACTTTTCTGGAAGAGGCAGAAAGTTCAGCAGATGCTGCTGTGGTCAATTCCTGATTCACATTCTTTAGACGAGTCAGTGTCTTGTTAAGTCAGCATGTTTCTCTAGACCCTAGTCTGATGTTCCTCCCCACACAGCTGCACAATACCCCGTGGAACTCAACAGTCCGGGAAAATCTTCCCTAAGGCTTAATAGCCATGGGCGCTTTGCTGGAGGATTTGGATTAGCAAACCCACAGAGTCTCTTGAAGATTGGAAAGGTTGACCGGAAATACCAGCTGCTCTACTGGTGCCCCCCGCTGAGCCCACCTCTTTCTGTTCTGCAGAGGCAGAGAAGCAACGGCAGAAGGAACTGGAAATGCAGTTAGCCAAAGAACAGAAGCTCCTGATGGAAATGGCAGAAGAAGAACGGCTGGAGTACCAGTGGCAGAAAGAAGCAGCAGAAGAGAGGGCCAGGCGGGAGGCTGAGAAAAGGAGGCAACAGGAAGAGGAGGCAGCAAGGCTAGCTCTGGAGGAAGCTGTGAAACTTGCTCAGGAACAAACCAGGTACTGGAGGGATGGACAATAGCTGTTGCCAGGGCATGTTCAGAGGTTTGATGGCCTGGTGCCAATGCTCATCTTGTACTGCCTTAGCATGGCTAGAAAGACAAATACACAAAGAGCGATTCTGCTGCTACAAACATGGCAGGAATCTGTCATGGTTTATAAAACTTGTATTGAAGCGAGACAAGAATTTAAGAGTTTATCTTAATCTTCTGGTTTACAGATAAATTAATCCCATTAAAAAAAAAAAAGTGACTCCCAGAGCTAGTGTGCAGCAGGTTGGAAGAATGTTCCAATTATGTATGCCCTGGGCTCAACTCCCCAGTGAAAAAGGACCAAGATCTCCATTAGGATCAATCAGTGAGTTATAACCAATACTAAGATGCATTGTGCAAATTGTAGACTCTAAGTTCGAGACCAGCCTGGTCTATAGAACTAGTTCTAGGACAGCTAGGGTTACACAGAGAAACCCTGTCTTGAAAAACAAAATTGCAGACTCTAGGAATTTAGAAGTATGGTATTCACATTCTAGGGGCAAGGATAGAGAGATACTGAAAAAGTTTTTGGTTTTATTTGGTTTGGCTTTTCAAGACAGGGTTTCTCTATGTAACAGCCCTGGTTGTGCTAGAACTCAATCTGCAGACCAGGCAGGCTGGCCTCAAACTCAGAGATCTGCCTGCCTCTGCCCGCCGAGTGCTGGCATTAAAGGTGTGTGTCACCACACCCATCCATGTTTTTGTTTTTTAACCTAACTACAAAATGCTATGCAGAAAAACTTTAAAGATGTGACAGGAAATGTCTTTTAGATTGGTGACCCAGAGCAAGCCCTGTCATAAGGGATGTCATAAAGGGTGAGATTTTAAACACAGGATAGTGGGTATGTCTTTCAGGAAACAACAGTAAGTTCAAGGGAAGAAATGAAACTGACATGTTGAATAAATAAAACCTCAGCATTGCTGGAATGAGAGTAAAAAGTGGTACTTTGGGCAAAGTCAGGGAGGTAGGCCAAGATCAGAAGGAACTACAAAGTGAGTTACCTGGGGCCAAGAGCAATTTTGGTTTTTTTTTTCCCCCTTTGGTTTTTCGAGACAGGGTTTCTCTGTGACTTTGGAGGCTGTCCTGAAACTAGCTCTTATAGAGCAGGCGGGTCTCAAACTCAGAGATCCGACTACCTCTGCCTCCTGAGTGCTGGGATTAAAGGTGTGTGCCACCATCGTCCAGCAATTTGGTCTTTTACAATCATAAAAACTGAAAGGTGAGCTTGGTGTGGTTGCTCAAGCCTATGATCCAAGTGCTTGGGAGGCAGCAGCAGAAGGGATCTTGGAAGACTACTGAGAGAACTGCAGTCAGATTCTGTCTCAAAACTGACAGAAGTACAATCTGGAAAATCATGTTTCCAACATTAAATGAAAACACCCCCCCCTTGAGTTGTAATTTTCCACAAATTAAACTGAATCTATAATCCTCTTTAAGACGTTCAGAAAGAGGAGGCAGCAGAACTCTCAAGACTTCATTAACCTTGAGTTGTTCCTTCCCTGGACTTTCCTCAGCAGTTAGAATTACAAAATAGGTTATTAGAAAAGTCCTAATTCAGTTTCAATAATCTAGACATCATGAATCAGTAATAAGACAAAAAGCAAGCTACTAGAACCCCAACTTTGCAAGAAAAACTGACACTTGTTATTGAGGTACTAGAGTGACTATGTAAAACTACCAAGGAAGCTGAGACAGCAAACCAAGCAACTAAAGAATGGGTAGTTTCATTCCTCCAAGACCTGGAACTCAGTGCCAGCTGCCTTTACTTCATCCCCATCTATGACATCTGCCCCTCTACTTTAACTTCTCTGTTGTTTCCCCTTCTCTAAAGCAAGGAAATCCATTTTAATTCCAGCAGGGAGACCCTATCTCAAAAAAACAAAACTAATAAAGCAAGCAAACAAGCAAAGGGATCCCTTCTAGCAACCCATTTAAGAACCGGGAGCTACCGTTTTCCTTCTTCCTTTTCTATAGGAATCCCATGATGCCCCCAAAACTCTCATGGAAAGGCACTAAATGAACAGAGTATGATCTTCCACTAAAACCCACAACCAATAGCCCAAATCTGGTAATCATACAACCCAAACCCAAAACTCTACCAATTCAGAAGACTGAATGCTTAATCATTTTTGGAACTGGGGGTGGGGTTGTCTCCTTAGGCAAAAAGCTGCTTTGGAAAAACATCTTCACTTTCATCAAGAGCTCTTAAAGGAAGCCAGTGGTCTGCAGTGGACACAAAACATTTCCAGACCATGGGTCTACTCATATTTCCAGTTCCTACAAACCTCAAAGCCATAAGGCTAGAAGAAAACAAAAAAAAAGTAAGTTGAGATGTGGTGACAGAAAAAGCTATATAATAAAACTCCAGCCTGAGCTCAATTTATTCCATTTCACCTGACTTACCTCAACCCACACTTCCCACTTTCTTTACCCTGGAACCTATCCCCAGCTTTCCTGAAACACTCCACACACTCAGGCCCAATTAACTTTTCACTTACTTAAATCCTGTTTTTAGGACTATATAAATTCAAAAGCCATGGTGCCTAAACTACCATTCCGCAGTTGTTAAAAGTTGGAGACACTAACAGTCTTAGTATACTCTATGTATTTCAATGTGTCCAAGAGTTGATGATGGTGATTGAACATTTTGTCATGCAATAACCGGATTAGCTAAGCTAATCATATATTAAGAAATCCCTCTAACCAAGCAGTGGTGGGGCACGTCTTTAATCCCAGCACTCTGGAGGCAGAGGCAGGTGGATCTCTTTTGAGTTCGAGGCCAGACTGGTCTACAAAGAGGGTGCCAGGACAGGCTCCAAAGATACACAGAGAAACCATGTCTGGAAAAAAACAAAAAAAGAAATGACAAAACCTACAATTCATCCTTGGAAACTAAGACAAATGTCTTTTTGAAGGGATGTTTGAAATCACTTGATACAGGTTCACTTGAGCAAAATGAGCTGTTTCATGAGGAAATTCTCTCGGTCCTCAAAGCACTGACCTAGAGCAGCATTTTTAAATAAAGAGTGGAGCTGTTAAAGCTAGAACATTCTTCCCTCATACTAGTCACAGTTAAATGCTCAATGGCCACAGGTAGTTGCCGGTGACTACATCGAAATAGAACTTTCATCACCTCAGAAATTCCATTGTGATTTTTGATCCTTGAGAACTAACAAATCTTGAGATTTTATTCCCAACTGTGCCTTAAAGAACCTACTCATAAAACTAAGACTTCATCCTAGCAGGTCTCAAGTCATTTAATGACTCTTTAATGTCTAATAAGCATCCCTCTTAACAAAACATCACAGGCTAGCCGGGCGTTGGTGGTGCACGCCTTTAATTTCAGCACTTGGGAGGCAGAGGCAGGTGGATGTCTATGAGTTCGAGACCAACCTGGTCTACAAGAGCTAGTTCCAGGACAGCCTCCAAAGCCACAGAGAAACCCTGTCTCGCAAAACAAAAAACAAAAACAAACAAAACATCACAGGCAATGGTGTTGTACACCTTTAATCCCAGCACTGGGGAGGCAGAGGCCAGTTGGGTCTACAAAGCTAGTTCCAGGACTGCCTGTTAAAACAGAGAAACCCTGTTTAAAAAACCAAAAGAGGAAAGAGAGGAGAGGGGAGAGAGATAAGAGATGAGAGAGGGGGAGCAAGGGAGGGAGGGAGAAGGAAGGAGGGGAAAGAGAAGAAAGCCTCACAGAATGTTGAGAAATTATAAGAAACAAAAGGATGTTAAAAACCAAGCAGTATTTTTGTTCTTTCTTTTGCCTGCATATATGTCTGTGTAAGGGTGTTAAACAGCCCCTAGAACTGGAGTTACAGAGTTGTGAGCTGCCATGAGCGCTGGAAATTGACCCCAGGTGTTCTAGAAGAGCAGCCAGTGCTCTTAACCACTGAGCCATATCCCCAGCCCAATTTTTCTAACTTTTAATCACCTTACTGTGACAAAACTATACACACACACCCCAAAAAAGCACCTTAAATAGGTAAGTAGTTGGTCACTGCATCAGTAGTCAAGTCACAGATTAATGCTGGTACTTCTTCACTTTAGTCACACTCAGTCCTGGACCCCACAGAATGGCAGTGTCCACACCCAGGGTAGGAATTCCCACATCAAACCTTTCTGGACACACACCCGGAGGTCTTTAAACCTACACAAGTTGACAATGAAGACTTAATCATCACACTGTCCATAAGAACACTGTTTATAGGTAATTCCCCACTAATACTCACAAGGTACAGGAATTACGCTTCTCCAGCCTAGAAATTTATTTTTCCATTCTATACTACAGGAATCAAGTAACTCCTTGTTTCATGTAAAATAGAAATAAAATGACCAAACACTGTGGGTAAGATCATAGTAAACTTAAACGTCATTCGTTTTTCTGATGCTTGTCAACCCTATTTGCAAATTCAATAGTACTTAATCAACAAGCACTCAAGAATAAACATGCAAGGAAACCTTACTGCTCGTGGTTTTTCCTCCCTTTTGCAAATTTAGGATGCTGCAATCAAGCACCAGATAAGAGTGGCTATTAAATACTACTTGGGGTCCTTTCCAAACATCTATTAAATTTTTGCTTCAAGTGTCTGTTTTAACAACACTACTATGTCAGTTGAGTATATTTTTTAGGCCAATAGTATAAGACACCCACACACACCCACAAAATCCCCAAAGCAAAAGTTATTCTGCAACTAAGCTCCACCACTAAATGCTGAGAGCTTCCATTTAGAGATACAAAAATTAAGATGGTGAACTATATATTCATGAATTCTGAATAGCTCAAATAACCAATCAAATCTATTGATTGGTCTTGACAAATGGTACAGCTCAAAGATTTTCTACAATTAATGGTATATGTGCACCATCCAAGAATAGCATAATCTAAAAAACATGACAGTAAAGTTTTTAAAAAGATATTGTGGGGCTGGAGAGATGGCTCAGAGGTTAAGAGCACTGACTGCTCTTCCAGAGGTCCTGAGTTCAATTCCCAGCAACCACAAGGTGTCTCACAACCATCCATTATGAGATCTGGTGCTGCCCTCTTCTGGTGTGCAGATATACATGGAAGCAGGATGTTGTATACATAATAAATAAATAAAATAAATAAAATCTTAAAAAAAAATATTGTTACCATAACTAAATGCTTGATTCACAAGATACTCGTGTAACTTCCATTGCTTCAAAGTCATTAAGGTTATTACTATACAGTACTAAAGAAATACACTCAAGCAAGAAAATCCTATCTGGGACATTTTCCTTTTTCTTCCTACATAACTAAAATAAAGGTAACTTTAGTACGGTTTTTACAAATATTGTTTATTTTAATGAAGCTGGTACAGACGGTGTCCCTTGAAAACCCATGTCCCAGGCCAAAAAGTACAAACAGAATCAAAAGGAGCAGTGTCTGTTGCATACACTTCTGCATGAATAACTGTTACTAACTGCTGATGAAAATTACAGCTTTCCTGGGATCTTCAGACAGCCTGTCTTACTCTTAGGACACTTTCTTTCTCTCCAGTGAAGCCATCTTTGGAGTTAGTTGTTACTCTCACTGTATCTGTCATCTTGTCTACAAACGTGATATTCTTCTTTTGGTCCAGACCCTCAGATTTTAAAAGTAGCTTCAAGCTGAGGAAAGATCATTTTCCCACAGTTCAGTTCTCTGAAAAAGTTCCGTCTCCCACTGAAAATCACAGTCCAGGAGTGAAACAACTGCATGCTGGAACTTCAGGGCCAATTGGAAGGTCATAGGAAAGCTCCCACTAGTTGATCTTTTATCATCACAAACGTGAAATGCACAGTCCTGAAAAGGGCGGCCTCTCTGTGCACACATGACTTTTTTAAAATAAGAAGGGCAATATTAAGGGAGCTGAGGTCTGATCACCAAAAATCAGCACAACAAAAACAACCAATAATGAATATTGAACACTAGAATTCAGATTACCAGATGGTCTAAAGAGATGGAGTGCCAGTATTCAATCTTCATTTTGAACACCACATTACAAAAGAACTATTTTTAAAAATAAAAAAGGATTGAGGGAAAAGGAAAAAAAAAAATAAAAAGAATTATCTAAACCCTCGAATGACCCCCGGTTTGTTCCTGATAAACTTCAATCACATCTTCTTCCTCCATTCCCAGCTGAAAGAAAAGAGAAATATGTTAACACTGAACTATAAAAGCAAACTTTTTACACTGGCTGCAATAATGTGGCCACTAGTATAAGAAGAAACAAGTGTCATCTTTAATTAAAACTCTCTAAGGTTGAAATTCTCCTTCTGTGAGGCCAGCACCTGGGAAGTGGAAGTAGGAAGATAAAAGAGTTCGAGGCCATCAGTAAGTTCCAAGCCAGCCTGGCTTTTTTTTTTTTTTTTTTTTTGAGACAGGGTTTCTGTGTGGTCCCAATCATACTAGAACTTGATATAAAAACCACCTAGGCTGTCCTCTATTTCAAGACCTGCCTGCCTCTTCCAGTTTGGCTTAATCTGGATTCTAGAGAAGGGAAGATCCACCTTTAATATGGACCACACCTTAAGGTGGCAGCTTATATAAAAGACACGGAAGGCCAGGCGTTGGTGGCACAGGCCTTTAGTCCCAGCATTTGGGAGGCAGAGGCAGAGGCAGGCAGATCTCTGTGAGTTCGAGGCCAGCCTGGTCTACACAGCAAGTGCCAGGAGAGGCTCCAAAGCTACAGAGAAACCCTGTCTCTAAAAGCAAAAAATAAACAAATAAAATAAATAGCCAGGCGGTGGTGGCCCACACCTTTAGTCCAGCACTGGGAGGCAGAGGCAGGTGGATCTCTGTGAGTTCAAGGCCAGCCTGGTCTACAAGAGCTACTTCCAGGACAGCCTCCAAAGCCACAGAGAAACCCTGTCTCAAAAATCCCCCACAATAAATAAATATATATATATATATATATACATACATGGAAGAAGGAAGTTTTTAAACTTTGCCCCTTTGTCCACTCTCCCTGGCAAGTTCATTCCTTTATTAGTATTAGAGCCCATTTCTTCAGGATAATCAAAACGAGCTGAGACATACATCCAGCCCCATGGACTGAACAACTACTGGATTCCTGGACCTCCCATTAGTAGACAGCCACTGTTGGAATAGCGGGACTGCAGCCTGTAAACCACTCTAATAAATCTCCTTTATATATATATTTATCTGTTCCTTTAGAGAACCCTAATACAGTAACTTTACAGTGAATGAATCTGGCAATTATGAGTCAGCAAAGTTAGCATTACTCTTAATAGAAAGCAGGGATGGAGGGGGCGGGCAGATCTCTGTGAATTCAAGGCAATCCTGATCTACATAGTGAGTTCCAGGACAGCCATAGATAGCTCTGTAAAAAGACACCCTGTCTCAAAAAAAGAAAAGAAAAGAAACCAACATTGCCCCTAATGGGACAGAGAGGCATACTCAGAAATATACAGATTCACTCTATAATATTCCTACCAAAACTAATTTAAAATAGTAAATCCTGGGGCTGGAGTGATGGCTCAGAGGTTAAGAGCACTAGACTACTCTTCCAGAGGTCCTGAGTTCAATTCCCAGCAACCACTTGGTGGCTTACAACCATCTATCATGAGATCTGTTGCCCTCTTCTGGTGTGCCGGCAAATATGCAGACAGAAGTATGTATATGTAATAAAAATAAGTAAATAAACTTTAAAAATTATTTAAAAATAGTAAATCCTAAGAATTTGAAAAAAAGAAAAAAGCTAGCAAAGTAAATTAAACCTTTAATCGCAAAGATAGCTCTAAATGCCACAAAAGATAGTCAGGCTTTTCTCATGACTTATCAAAACTAATAGCAAAGTGGGGAAAAATGTCCTGTTTAAAGCAAAACAATTTTACAATCACGATTATGAAAACACTTTGTAAACAAACTCAAAGGACTGTTGAAAACTATACTCTTAAAAAAACAAGGACCTTAAGCTGGGTGGGTGGTGGTGGTAGCACTCAGGTAGCAGAGGCAGGCAGATCTCTGAGTTCGGGGCCAGTCCGTCTATAAAGCTACACAAAGAAACCCTGTCTCAAAAAACAACAAAAACAAGGACCTGCCAGGCAGTAGAGATGTAACACTTTAATCCCAGCGCATGGGAGGCAGAGGCAATCAGATCTCTGTGAGTTCAAGGCCAGCCTGGGCTGTTACACAGAGAAATCCTGTCTCAAAAAACCAAAAAGGGGGCTGGAGAGATGGCTCAGAGGTTAAGAGCACTGACTGCTCTTCCAGAGGTCCTGAGTTCAATTCCCAGCAACCATATGGTGGCTCACAACCATCTGCTATGAGATCTGGTACTCTCTCCTGGTGTGCAGATATACATGGAATATAAAATAAATTTTATTTATTTAATAAATAAAATCTTTAAAAAAGAAGATGTACACTAACTAAAAATTAATAATACATTTTTAAAAAAAAGCAAAAAAAAAAAACAAACAAAAAACAAAAAACAAAAAAGAACCAGAAGGACTGCTTTAAGTCTTCCCAAGTCCAGTCTATGAGGTCACTATCACCATCAAAGTAACAGAAATAGATCAAATTTAAGATGTGTCTGTCTCCAATAGGGTAGATGCCTTATCCCATACTCAATCTTTTGCTTTACTCTCTTCCTAGTGGCACTTTTGAGAAGTACACAAGGGAATCTCAACTCAAGATTTTCATTTTATTATTTTCGTATGTAGGTATGTGTGTATGAGACGTGGGCAAGGACAGTCAAAAGTACCATGGCTTGTGTGTGGAGGTCAGAGGACAACTTTATAGAATTATTTCTCTCCTTCTAATATGTGAGTTCTGGGGATGGAACTCAAAAGTGGTAGCAAGTGCCTTTACTGTGACACTGCAATGAGTCCTGTAATCTATCTAAGAAGAAAAACAATTTCCTTTTTAAGATTTATTTCCAGGGACTGGAGAGATGGCTCAGAGGTTAAGAGCACTGACTGGCTGCTCTTCCAGAGGTCCTGAGTTCAATTCTCAGCAACCACATGGTGGCTTACAACCATCTATAATGAGATCTGGTACCCTCTTCTGGCCTGCAGGCATACATGCAGGCAGAAGACTATATACATAATAAAGAAAAGATTTATTTCCAGCTGGGTGGTGGTGGTACACACCTTTAATCCCCAGCACTCAGGAAGTAGAGGCAGAGGTAGGAAGATCTCTACTTATCGAAGTGAGTTCGAGGCCACCCTGGTCTACAGATAGAGTTTCAGGGCAGTTAAGGCTGTTAACAAAAACTGTCTCAAAAAAAAAAAAAAAAAAAAAAAAAAACCAACCCCACAAACCAAGGGGTCTGGAGAGATGGCTCAGCAGTTAAGAACACTGACTGCTCTTCCAGAGGGTCCAGGTTCAATTCCCAACACCCTCATGGCAGCTCACAACTTTCTGTAACTGCAAATTCTGACACCCTCACACAGGCATACATACAGATGTATGTAATACAAAATGCCAATGCAAATAAAATAAAACCAAACAGCCAGCCGGGCATTGGTGGCGCATGCCTTTAATCCCAGCACTCGGGAGGCAGAGGCAGGAGGATCTCTGTGAGTTCAAGGCCAGCCTGGTCTACAGAGCGAGTGCCAGGATAGGCTCCAAAGCTACACAGAGAAACTCCATCTCGAAAAACCAAAAAGAGAGTTTCAGATCCCTAAGAACTAGAGTTACAGATGGTTTATCATGTGGGTGCTGGGAACTGAAACCAGGTCCTTGCAAGAGCAAGAAGTAGCCTTAACCTCTGAGCCCCAACGAAAAACCTGGTTTTTGTCCCCATGGACTCACCACCCCTAGAATACCCATGTCAGAGAGAAATGACTCCCATATATGGATCATGACTCTCATGAACATGTGTGTATATGAACATATACATAATAAATATCAATTTTAAAAACTTATTTGTTTCTCATTATTTTGGTGCTACTAAGCAAATACTGCATACTAAGCAAATGCTCTATCATTATCATGAAATAATCTTATTTATTTCAAAAGTCTGATTCAGAAAAGAAATCATACTTACTTCTTTTGGAGTATGATTATCAGCAATTCTCTGACCTTCAAAGAGAAACCTGAGTGAATTCATTGGAACTCCCTAAAAAAAGGAAAAAGAAAGCGTGTGTAAAAATCTTGTGTTATGGGAGGGGGGAGTAGGAGGAGGAGAAATAAGAGAGGAAGGGAGGGAGGGAGGGAGGAAGGTAGGTAGGTAAAGGCTTAACAAGCTACATAGGTCAGAAAATTAGATCACCCATTCAACCATAATTACCATATAATGAGGACTAATTATTTGTCAGGAAGGCTATTTTGTACCAAGTACTTGCATTCATAATGTACAGATTTTATGTGTGCGTGTGTGTGTATGCATGTATGTGTATATATGTATATATGTGTAAATATATACATATACATATATGTGTGTGTGTATATATATATTCTTTTTATGTTCATTGGTGTTTTGCCTGCTTGTATGTCTGTGTGAGGGTATCAGAAGCCCTAAAACTGGAGTTGACAGGTGTGAGCTGCCCTGTGGGTGCTGGGAATTGAACCCAGGTCCTCTGGAAGAGTAGCTAGTGCTCTTAACCACTGAGTCATCTCTCCAGCCCCCTATACAGATTCTTTTTAAAGGATAATTCTGAAATATGCTTGAAAATACGAAATGTAATTAGCAGCAATCTGAATTATGTATAAAGAAAAAACTATTTTTAAGTATTTTTATGTATTTGGATGTTTGCTTGCCTATATGTCTGTACACTATGTGTGTGCAGTGCTCACAGAAGGGCATCAGATCCTCTAGGACTGGAGCTACAGACGATTGTGAGCCAACAAGTGGGACCTGAGAATTGAACCCCATCCTTTGGAAGAGCAGTCAGTGCTCTTAACTGCTGAGCCATTATTTCCAGCCCCAAGAAAACATATTATACATTTAAATTTGATATATGGCTTAAAACTCATGGTTAGAAGCACAGGAAATTTCACAATTATCACCAAAAAGGCTTGCCTTTATTATTATACACAGATGTAAACCATCCAGGCAAAAATATTCATTTGAGCAGTCAGTAAAAGTGAGTTAATTTCAAACCTTTTCTATATCCTATTAATTAAAACTTTGTAATGGGCCACAAGAGGAAAAGAACAGTGTATGATTAATGATAGATTAGCACTAGGGTATTTTCCTTAAGACTCTAATGGTGAAAATGTAATGTCTTTTAACAACCTTCAGTAAAGAAAACTTTATGGCCAAGTGCCACGGACTACCCCAGCCGGGTATGGGAGACTCTGGGATGAGGGTCTTCAAAGACTAGGTGGGTAAGGAACAGAAACAAACACAGAGGCAAGTTGAATCTGAGTGTATTTTGCAGTTCTCAAACAAGAATTTTTTAATAGAGATATTTTCTCAGGGGATGTTTTTGTTAAGCAAACCCAAACATATGGCATTATTGTTACTTGGCACAGTGACGCAGAAATCCAAAACATAGAATCATCCAGGGTTTATCAAAACATAGGCCCGTCCTTGATTATCATAGGATCATCCAAGGCTAACCAAATATTTCTTAAATTAAATTAATATATTTTTATAGTCAGTTATTACTTAGCATCTGTTACCTAGTTCTTGTAAGTTTTTGAAATATTGAGCTATTTTAACTATTTTAACTCTTTCTTATTAAAAGCTTTGTTACCAAACACCTAAGCCCACTCTCGATGACACATGTACAGCCATATGAAATTTTATTGTTGGGAAATTTTTTACTAATTGTACTTATGTGAATGATTTGAAAAGCGCTGTTTTTTTTTCCTGAGATGAAGTCATGGCTAGTGACCCCATCTCAGGTGATGGTTTCTTATCTATTTCTTTTGTTTAAAATGTCAGCATAGGCTTTTAGGAACATTTTGTTAATGGGGGGGGGGGGGCTCGAGGAATAGAAGAACAAACAGAAATTGCCACAGGAATCACAGCCCAATATTTTTCTCCAGCTGAGACTTCCACAACCGTTTCTGGGAGACCTCCTTCTTTTGAAGTTATCGCCTCAGTCTGGGGAACTTGCCACACAGAATCTAGTGGATTTGGTGTGGCAGCCAAACACTATATTTAATGTCACAATATACAAACCTGTCTTTGACAGTATGACTCTTTGAGTTTCTTGAGATGTGTTGTCATTTTCACTTTGAAATGTATTTCACTGCTATCCTAAGGAGATAAAGGGAAACATTATTCCTTCTTTGTCTATACTACTTAGCTAACTTGAACTAAATTATTTAATTATGCCTTGTCAGTTACAGTTTTCTACTAAAATATTCTTTTTAGCATTCCTAGCTTCATTAAAAACAATCTAATTGTCTTTAATCCCAGCACTCAGGAGGCAGAGGCAGGAGGATCTCTGTGAGTTCGAGGCCAGCCTGGTCTCCAGAGCGAGTGCCAGGATAGGCTCCAAAGCTACACAGAGAAACAGAGAAACCCTGTCTCGAAAAACCAAAAAAAAAAAAAAAAAAAAAAACTAATCAAATTCCAAGTTACTTTTTAGTAACCCATTATAAAAAATTAGTAAAACAAATTATGTTTTAGGTATCAAAATTACTGATATAAATTTGCATGTCAAAGAATGCATTCCTTCATTAGAGCATATCCATCAAAATAAATACTGTAAAAATAAAATGAACTGTCATAAACCTTCACAAGCAATCAAAACATAATATCCCATTCATACTAATTAAAGTGTCGATGAAGGAGTCACCCCAAGGAGAAAAATATAAATTTCAAAATAACACAGGAAGCTTTTTCCTACCAAAAAGTGACTATGGAAGCCAGTTTCTCTAACATGAATAAAAATTTCAGTAAATGGTTGGGTGGTGGCACACGCCTTTAATCCCAGCACTTAGGAGGATGATCTCTGGGAGTTTGAAACCAGCCTGGTCTGCAGGATTAGTTCCAAAACAGCACAGAGAAACCCTGCCTCAAAAAAACAAAATAAGCAAAACCCATAAATTTACTTCACTGAAATTAAATCCTATATGCTACACAAAGTGAACAAAAAAGTAAAGACATAACCTAAAACTAAGAGGAAGTATTTGCCAAGCATGTATCTAGTAAAGGTTTACTACCCAACACACACACACACACACACACACACACACACACACACACACACACATATATATAAACCATAACTTTTAAAACAGGTAACAGCTCTAAATAGACCTTTCCCAAAGAAAAAGTATAAATGTACTCAGAAGGCCTGGCTCCCCTGGTGGTTGGCTCATCAACTTGAATGAACTTGGAATCACCCAGAAGGCACCCTTTGGACTGCCTTTAGAGATCTCTTTCCAAGAGAGGGCTAAGTAAGACCCATCCTGAAGGTGGGTGGCACCATCACTGGTGAGCTAGAGTTCTAGACTGAATAAAGAGAGAAAACAGAAAGCCACTTGAGCTCTGGCATTCTTTCTCTGTTTCCAGGCTGGCACCACAAACAAGTCACCCCTGGCAAGTTACTCTTGTCACCATGTTTTCTCTCTCACGACAGACTTCTCTTCTTCCCAACTGTAGGCCAAGAAAAGTCCCCAGTGGTGGGGCACACCTTTAATCCCAGCACTCAAGAAGCAGAGGAAGGAGGATCTCTATGAGTTCAAGGCCAGCCTGGTCTATCTGAGTTCCAGGACAGCCAGAGCTACAAAGAGAAACCCTGTCTCTAAAAAACAAAAGCAAAATGAAGGAAAAGTAGCTAACACACACACACACAACCTACGAGCAGAAGTATTGGGTCTTATATAATAACTCTTCTTGAAGAATGGTGGAACTGTTCTCAGTAGGAACTGTACTAGCAATATACTAGGTTTTCAATTCCCCTTACCTTACACTTTTATCTGTCTTTTTGGTTCTAGTCACTGCAGAAGTATTAAATGGTTTCACTGTGATTCTGCTCTGCATTTCTAAGGTGGTCATAATGCTGAGCGCTTTCTCTTTATGGTTTTCTTCAGAAGGATCTTTCTACTACGCAGCCCTATCCTGGAACTCACTATGTATAGTTCAGCCATATGCTGGCCTCTCGGATTAAAGGCCTGTGACACCATGCACAGCTCTGAGAAATCCATTTATTATTTTATTTTATTTGTATTGGCATTTTTGCCTGCATGCATGTATGTGCACATCTATGCTTCATGCCCTCAGAGGCCAGAAGAGGACCTTGGATATCCTGGAACTGAAACTATAGATGATTATGAGCTGTCATGTGGGTGTTGGGTCTTCTCCAAGAGCAGCAAGTACTCTTAATCACTGAACCATCTCCCCAGACTGTTGTAGAATATTATTTTAAGGTGTATTACTTTCTTTGCCTGTCTAAAACGCCTGATGTTCTTATAAAGAGCTGAATGGCCAATAGAAAGGCAAGAGAAAGGATAGGCAGGGCTGGCAGGCAGAGAGAATAGAAATCTGGGAAGAGGAGGAACGTGAGAACAAGAAGAGGGAAAGAAACAAGAGAGAACAAGGAGAGGAGAATGTCAGGGGCCAGCCAAAGGAAAAAGCCCAGAGGCAAAAGGTAGTTGGGATAATTTAAAGAAAAGCTAGCAAGAAACAAGCCAAGCTAAGGCTGGGCGATTATAAGATTTTGTGAGTCACTTGGGAGCTCGGTGGCTGGCCCCCAAGAGTCAAAGAGCAAAAAAAATACCAACAACACCAGCTTCCCCCTCCCGTTTAAAAATAATTCACTATATATAAATGGAGGGTGGGATAGAGAAACGGCTAAGTGGTTAAGAGCATATATCTTGTGCAAGGCCTTAAATTTGGTTCCAGGCACTATGTCTAAAACCTCACAACCACCTGTAACTTCAACTCTAAGGGATCTGACACTTCTGGCCTCCCTGGGCACCTGCACTCACATGCTGACACACAGAAGTATACAATTTAAACTATTGTTTTTTAAAATTTAGGCAGGTGACAGCATGTTCCTTTAATTTGAGCACTCAAGAAACAGAAGCAGGCAGATCTCTGAGAGGTCAAGGCCAGCCTGGTCTACCAAGTGAGTTCCACATCTCAAAATGGTGGTGGTGGTGGAGACAATAGCTGGAGAAACAGCTCAGTGGTTAAGAGCACTGGCTTCTCTTTCAGAGAAGCTGGGTTTGATTTCTCAGAACCCACATGGCCGCTCTCAACTATCTGTAACTCTATTTCCATGGATACCAGGAGTGCAGGTGGTGCAAACATACATACAGTCAAACACCCACAAAAATAAATTTTAAAAATATTTTAAAACAAAAAAGGGTAGAGGGCAAAGAAAGGTTCAGTAGGAAAGACAGGTAAGACAGCAAAAGTCTGAGGATCCAAATTTAGATTCCAATATGAACACTAAAAAAAAAAAAAGAACATGCCAAGCCAAACTCCAAAGCCATGGGAAAGTTAGGAGCCCTGAAACTTGCTGGTCACCAGCCAGGTCTAGGAACAGTGAGAACTCCTGTCTCAGGGGAGTAAGCCTAAGAATAAGAGCAGACACTAATATCCTTCTCTGACACCCACTATGTGAGCATAAGCAACTGAGCATACCCACTGCATGCACACATATGACATTCAAAGTAATAATAAAGAGTAAGAACAACACTGGGGATACGGTTCAGTAGCAGAACACTTACTGGTTTGTGCCAGGTCCTAGGTTCGGTCCCCCACACCACCACTACACACACACACACACACACACACACACACACACACACACACACACACACACACACACACACAGTAAGCAGGTCTGCACCCCCCCCAAAAAAATTACACTTTCTCAACAATCAAGGAAATGCAAAAGCAAAACCATCACAGTGGCACTGATCTCACATTTAGAAGAATGTGAAAAGTGCCGGGCAGTGGTGGCACATGCCTTTAGTCCCAGCACTCAGGAGGCAGAGGCAGGCAGGTCTCTGTGAGTTTGAAACCAGCCTGGTCACAAGAGCTAGTTCCAGGACAGCCTCCAAAGCCACAGAGAGAAACCCTGTCTCTAAAAAAAGAAAAAAGAAAAGCTATCATACTTTGATGGTAAGAATGTACCATTTCACTAATTCTGATCTTAAAAATAAATAAATAAATAACCAGCATTCCAGGTATGGTGGCATGTTTTTCTCTTGAGTTTGAGGCCAGCCTGTTCTACATAGTAAGTTCAAGACCAGGTAAGAGCTACACAGTGAGACCCTGTCTCAAAAACAGTATCAGCCTTTTTAACCTTAACAGACATATATACAATAAGTGAAAATGCAATTTTTAAATAGCTTGTCTTAACTAATATTTTTTCTGTTTTTACACACTGGAAGAGGAAAAATAATGGAATGAGGAAAAATAATGAAACTCACCTGTCCAATAACTTTGAGTTTAATGTATTCTCCTTCCTTCTTATCCCCTAAGTCCTCAGTTGAAGGTTTTGCCTCCTGAAAGAAATTTCCAGATTAAAATTTTCTAAATACTATGTTGCTTATGAGCACCCATTCCTTTCCCCCAGGTAACACACTCTGCACCTGGGAGAGCATCTATTTCCCCAACACTCAATTACTCTTCAAACTCCCCATCCATTAAAGATCGATGAAGTTTTGGGGATTTTTGTTATTGTTGTTGTTTTTTAAAGCATTATATCCTATAGTAAGAATCTAAAACTTAACCACCTTAAGGACTTAAGACAAATCAATAAGCACCAGTCCTGAGAATGTTTCTAACAAGTTACCAGGTAACCAAGATGCTCCTGTCAAGGAGCAATTTGGAAACTCTTGCCCTAAAGCCAATTTCTCTTAACCAGGAGTTAATCCTCCTAGAGTTCTTAGCAAAACATTCTGAATCCAAGAATATGGTCTCACAGCCTATCCTGAGGCAATCTGCTATACCAAGATATGTAAATATACATCATAAGCAAAGGCTATTTAGAAAGACAATCAAATAGGAAAGCATTGGTCTAAATATTAAAGTCAATCTGAAGCATTTTCATCCAAGTTTACAAGTTATAAGTCCTGATTGAACTGAAAACAGTGACAACAAAATAGGGTGGAGGAGACTGGACTGGAATCTAGGAGTGAGAAGGTAAGAAAAAGGAGACTCATGGGAAGACAAAAAAGATTTACACATTTCAAATAAAGGAGTATTACAAAGCAACTGAAATTACATTACACGAGAACAATCTCAGGATAAAGCACCTCAATCAAGCCATTCTTAGTAATACAGAAAAGTAGCCCCCCACACACACACTTTAATTCAACCATCACACTTAAATATTTAAAATATTCTTGTTATTTGTATTAATTCAAAAAGGTAATCCAGCTGGGAGTGAATCTCTGTCAGTTTGTAGCTAGCCTAGAGTTCTAGATCAGCCAGGGATACAATGTCTCCCAAAAAAAAAAAAAAAAAAAAAAAAGTTAATCCACACTCACTAGAAATTACCACACTGAGCCAGCCCGCCATCAAGGCATACACCTTTAATGCCAGCACTCAAGAGATAGAAGCAGGCAGATCTCTGGGAGAGACCATCCTGGTCTACAAATCGAGTTCCAGGGCAGTCAAGACTGTTACACAGAGAAAACAAGTCTGGGGGAAGGAGGTGGGAGAAGAATGAACAAACTGAATTTTACAAGCAAAGCAGAGAAACTATAGCACATGTCAGTACAGTTAAAACTACTAAAGTCTTTGCCATTTAAAAAATGAGCACAATTCCAAGAACTGACAATCGTATTGCATGAAATTAAAGTTTCTGTACAGTAAAATTATCAATAGAGTGAAAAGAGCCTATTCGAATGGGTGAAGTTTTTTTCAACTATATTATCTAAAAGGAGATCTAAAAGGAGATCACTATCTACAATCTAAAAAAAAAAAAAATTCCAAAAATTAAATACAACAAAAACCCAACCAATGAATCAATGGTTTATGTTTCCTCTCAAATGTAGAAATCTAGACTGAAGTTCTTATTTGTATGTATAAAGGGGACAATGAGAAGGGTGAAAGAGATCTGAAGTGGGTAAATAACAAGAGAGGGTAACAGAGTATGTGTATTAGGAAAGCAGAAGGGGGATAATGGAGGAGGAGGAAAAGGACCAGCAATAGCGATAGAGGGGAGACAAACAGAGCAGGGGGCCTGGGGAGGGGGCAAATACAAAGATCACGTATAAAAATAACATTTATATGGCTACAGAGAAACCCTGTCTCAGAAAAAGAGAACATCTATATGTTACTAAGTGTGGGGAGGAGAGAAAGTGAATAAGCATACCAAGCTCCAAGTAACTTTTTCCTCCAAGATGGATCATCCAGAGTCTAAGGAAACGCTTAGGTGAGAGAAGAGACAGTGTGGAACAGGATGCCTGGTTTTCATTCTGCAGAGCTTTCAATGCTTGTGGACTGAGTATTGTGGCAGCAGGCAAAATTAACTTCTTAGTCACAGTATTTCACCTGAAAACTAGAAGACTATCTTCAAACACTGTCTTACAACATCCCTATCAATGTACAGTCATAGTCTAGAGTTGCTTCTTCCTGCAAGTATCTAGAGAGCAAAGAGCGTATTCTCTGTGAAGAGCAATAAAAGGCAATCAAACCCTGACTCCCTTTAAGGAAAGGAGAGCAAGTGAGAAGTTTTGTTTACGTTAGCACAAAAGAAGATATTCCAAGCCAGGCGTTGGTGGCGCATAACTTTAATCCCAGCACTCGGGAGGCAGAGGCAGGCAGATCTCTGTGAGTTCGAGGCCAGCCTGGTCTCCAGAACGAGTGCCAGGATAGGCTCCAAAGCTACACAGAGAAACCCTGTCACAAAAAAAAAAAAAAAAAAAAAAAAAAAAGAAAAAAAAAAAAAACAACAAAAAAAGAGAAGATATTCCAGTATTCCCTAGGTTAAGGTAGCTGTAGAGTGTGCAGTGGAAATAGCTGGGTTTTTGAAGACTCAAATCCACCCCCAGTGACACAATTCCTCCAATAGGGCCACAACTCTAATCCTTCCAGTCACCAGTTGGGGACCAAATATTCAAAAATATGAGCCTATGGGGGCCATTCTCATTCAAACTACTACACCTCCAAATATGTCCATCAGCCTTCTTTCATTTTCAGCCCTTTATGGCCCCAGTTTCTTTTACCTGACATAAGGGTAAAGTGTTTCCTATCAACTGAAGTCTAATACTGAAGTGCCTTTACAGAGCTATAGCACAAGTCAGTGTTTGCTATGGGCCCTTTTCCTCTCTATAGCTGTTACGTGGGGGTATGCATCAACATTCCACTCAACACTGCCCTCACCTCAACTAGGCTCCTTTCTGCTAAATCCAAAAGACACTCAATTTTCTCCATCTCTGGCTTCCAATACTGCATTATCTTCTTATCTCAGTTGTTTCCATAGTTCTGGCCTTCAGTTCTCTGCTTTCCTTGCTCCTAAGTGACTTACCTTATATACCATGCTCATTAGTTTTTGTCATCTGTCACAAACTAGAGTGCTTTGGGAAAAGGGAACCTCAACTGAAGAATTGCCCCCATCAGAATGCCCTGTGGGCAAGTGTGTGGGGCGTTTTCTTAATTCAGGAGATCCCAGCACACTGTGGGCAGTACTACCCTTGGGCAAGCAGTCCTGAATTATGTAAGAAAGCAGGCTGAGTAAGCCATGGAGAGAAAGCCAATAAGCAGCATTCCATTCCTCCAAGACCTCTGCTTCACAGTCCCTGTCTTAAGGTTCCTACTTGAAGTATTCCTACTTGAATTGCTTGGCTTCCCTTGATACTGAACTGTGACTTGGAAATTTAGGGAAGGTCTGGTTTGGTCAGTGTTTCATAATAGTAACAAAGAAAAATAGGACAAACACAAATACTAATATCATCCTCTCCAACCTGACAGTTTCAGAGTTCATACACTTTTATCCAGGGCCTGAATACTGATGTCCCTTCAGCATGTTAAGTATCTACAACTGAAGGCATTATTTCTAATTCCTATTAGCCTTAACTCATTTTTCTAAAACACAAAATCAAAAACAAACTACAGGGCTGAGAACATAGTTCATAGGCAAAATACACGTTTGGTGTTCAAAAAGTTCTCAGTTCAACAGCACTAAAGCCAGCATTGGATTCCCAATTACAAGTTACTGTATATACTCATCTGACTACAACAAACACTGAGATTATCTTTGGCTTCTATTAAGTTTCCTACTTAATCATTCATCATTGTGACAATTCTTAGTGGCTCTGAAGCCCACCTATTCTCTATAATCACTGAACCACAATAGGAATGGACATCTCTACCACTTGTGCAACAACAGCCTTAATGTAGTCAGTCATGCACCTTCTCATGGACTCTGTCTTTTTTTTTTTTTTTTAACTTTTTTGAGATAGGGTCTCACTATATATCTGTCCTAGAACCCACAATGTATTACAGGCTGGCCTCAAACTCTACCTGCCTTTGTCTTCAAGTAATGGGATCAAAGGTGTGAGCCGGATCAAAGTATATCCAATGACTGTCTTTTTTATATTGACAGTCTAGAAAATGAAAAGATCATAGACAAGAGGAAAAAATAATAGAATCTGTCTCCAATAATCTTGTTGTTTTGAGTCGGATGGTGGTGGCGCACACCTTTAGTCCCAGCACTCGGGAGGCAGAGACTGGTGGTTCTCTCTGAGTTCCAGACCAGCTAGGTCTACAAGAGCTAGTTCCAGGACAGCCACCAAAGCCACAGAGAAACCTTGTGTGTGTGTTGGGGGGGGGGGGGGCAAGGATATGATCTTGGTGCTTTGTATGCTCTCTTTCTTTCTCTGTCCTGTATTTTAAAAGGAAAAAAAAATAGCCAATACAAAATACAGCACACTAGTTACACAACAGTGAAAGCATTCAGTATAAGTCTGGGACAGTAGGTTATCGATAAAAGGACAGTTCCAGAGAGCAGTGTGACTGGTGAGAATATTCAGTCAACAGAGCAGAAGAAGAAAGTCATGACAAATCTGGCTGAATCACTGACATTGAACCCTCCTAATTGGGAAGATAAAGTAATTTACTAGGAACTAAACATTATAATTCTGCTCTCCAAGAAACAAATCAGAAACAGAACTGGAAAGTGAACTAAACTGGAAGATATGGAAAACACACACTTTACATTTTATAAGTGCTCTAAATTCATACTGTACTATTTCAAGTCTAACAATCTTCACAAAGATGTACTCTTTGGCAGACAGTACATATATACAATTCAGTACATAAACAAAGCATCTCATCTAACTACTCTAATCTGTTGCTGGTCCTTTCAGCCACACCAGGATTCCGCTTTTTTTTTTCCTTTCTAAGACAGGGTTTCTCTGTGTGTAGCCTTGAACACAATAGAAATCTGCTTGCCTCTCCCTCCCAGGAGCTGGAGTTGAAGGGCCTGTGCCACTACTGTCCAGCAGGAATGCTAATTAAAGAGAAGGGATTCTTAGAAAACACTACATTTTTTGTTTTGTTTTTTTGAGACCAGGTCTATGTAGTCTTGTCTGTCCTGGAACTCACTTGACTCACAGGCTAGACCAGGCTGGCCTTGAACTCAAGAGATCCTCTAGCCTCTGGTTCCTAAATGCTAGGATTAAAGCAGTGTGCCTTTTTGAAAATATATGTATTTTATGTGTATAGGAGGTTTGCCTGCACATATGTCTATATATCACATGCACACAGTGTTCAGAGGCCAGAAGATGATGTTGGATCCCTAGAAACTAGAATTACAGATGGCTGTAACCCATCATGTGGGTGCTGGGAATTGAACCAGGGTCCTCTTAACCACTAAGTCATCTCTCCAGCATCCATTTATTTAATTCCTGATAACATTAACTCCTTTTTGAAAAGTAGGACACAAAACCAGGCTTAGTGGCACAAGCCTTTAATCCCAGCACTCATCTCTGTGGTTTGAAGTCAGCCCAATCTACATAAGTAGTTCCAGGCCAGTGAGTGCTACACTAGTGAGATTCTGCCCTTCACACACCAAAAAAAAAAAAAAAAAAGAGAGAGAGCTAGAGCTAGGGAGAAAAGAAAAATAAAACAATAAAACAGAAGAAAAGTAGGATACAGCATTGTAGGCATTATTAAAGGAAATAAAAGCCCTTCATAGGAAAATTTGCTGTCAGATTGTGGATTCTCGGAAGCTACACACCCATTAAAGTCTTATCAATATGGCTGCTTATACAAGACCTAAAAAAGGGTGTCACCAATAGACATGCTAATGTGGATGGGGGAGCCCAAAAGAATATCTAAGAACTACTTAGGAATGTCAAGAGGTCAACAATAGTCTTATGCCCAGTGGGTGCCTTTAATCCCAGCAGTTTGGAAGCAGAGGAAGTGGATCTCTGTGAGTTCAAGGTCAGCCTGGTCTACAGAGAGTTCCAGGACAGGCTCCAAACTACAAAGAAACCCTATGGGGTGGGGGGTGGGGAACACACTATTAGTCTTCCCCAGGAAGAGCACACCAACTAGAAATCCAATACCAAAAGGTCAGCCCTGAAAACACACAAGTATACAGACTGTGCAGATTATATTTATGTACTTAAGAATGCACACAATTAGGGGCTGGAGAGATGGCTCAGAGGTTAAGAGCACTGACTGCTCTTGGAGAGGTCACAAGTTCAATTCCCAGCAACCACATGGTGGCTCACAACCATCCATTATGAGATCTGGTGCCCTCTTCTGGTGTGCAGAATATTGTATACATAATAAATAAATAAAATCTTTTAAAAAAAAGAATGCACACAATTAAAAAAAAAGAGGCTATAAATTTCAAAGAGCAAGAGGGGCTACCAGGGAAGGCTTGGAGGGAGGAAAGGGAAAAGGGAAATGTGATTATAATTAAAAAAGAAAACTTTAAGTTCTATTTATACATGAATATCTGAGATTGACTTAAAAAATAAGATGGAATGGGGTAGAATGCTGTTGATTTAAAATGAACATATGAGATGCACTGTATACATATTTAAATTTTTCATAATAAAATTTTTTCAAAAGCTGGGCAGTGGTAGCCTAAGCCTTTAATCCCAACACTTGGGAAGCAGAGGCAGCCTGATCTACAGTGTGAGTTCCAGGACAGCCAGGACTACACAGAGAAACCCTGTCTTAAAAAAAAAAAAAAAAAGACAAAACAAAATAGAACCATTATTTCTTCATCTGTAAATGGTTCTATAACACATGAGACATGAAATATAAACTTTACTTTCTATATTTTCTCCTACCTAGTACACCAACACAATCTGTATCTATACTTGTTTCATGAGAAAAACTAGCAGCATACTTATCCAACCTAAGACCTATCAGACAGTCTAAAATTCAACCCAAAAGCAATCCTAACAAAATAGTAATATAAGCAAGTATCATTTGGATGTTTAAAGCAAGACTATACTGGATGGCTCTTCACAGATGTAATCTCCACACTTAAGAGGCTAGAGGAAGAAGATTGCCACAAATTTGAGGTCAGCATGGGCTACAATGTAATAACCTGTCTCAAGGGGAAGAAAAACTTTGTATAAATAACTTGTAGTAAAAACAGACTGGAATGTAATATAGCAATGACATTCAATGATATACACATAGGAGGCTTAGCAGTTAAGAGAGCTTGGACTTATGCAAAGTACCAGAGTTCAATTCTCTCACAACTAATTTTAACTCCACCTCCAGGGACTCTTGATGCCCTCTTCTGGCCTCCTTGGACACATAAACACATGGGGCATACACTTACAGGACATATAGAAATTTGAAAGACACAAGTGTACACAAAAGCACTAGTGTGTGTGGGCCAGAAAGATCTGTAAATAAAAGCACTTGCTGCCAAGCTTGACAACACCCTAAAATCAATTCCTTCAAGCCACAGAGTGAAAACAGAACCAACTCCACAAAGTTGCCCTCTAAGCTCCAAGTGAACTCAGGGCACGACACACACCTACAAAAAATAAATGTCTGTTGATTTTGTTTGTTTGTTTTTCCTTTCCAGAGGATTGAGGCAAGGCTTTACTGGGAGTATAGAAATGTGCCAACTCTCAGCTAATCTATATTTTAGAAATACAGTACAGTATGTATGAGGGTGTGGTGGCAGAGACAAAGGCAGGAGGATCACTGAGTTCTAAGCCATCCTGGTCTCTCTCAAAAATAACTTCATGAGCTCTTAATCTCGGTGTAGGTTACACAAATGTCTTCAATCTGTAAATTTCAGTAAACCTTTAAATAACTGACCCTAGCTAGATAAAGCAAGAGAACATAACTCCACCCTTCTTCCTTCCTTCCGGTCTTTTCCTTCATATCCTATTAACTCCAAAAAGGCACTAAATGCAAAGAGGCAAGAGGAGGAGGAAGAGATCACAGAATATCTTTAAAGATATGTTGCAGAAATACCCAATTTTTTGTTGTTTTTTTTTTTTTTTGAGACAGGGTTTCTTTGTGTAGGCCTGGCCCTTCAGTAAACCGGGTTGGCCTCTTAACTCACAAAAACCAGCCTTCCTCTGCCTCTCAGCAGTGGGATTAAAGCCATGTACCACGACCGCCCAACTGAATTTACTCTCAATGTGCTCTTCTTTTTGATTGTTTTTTGTTTTTCAAGACAGTGTTTCTCTGCGTAGCTTTGGAGCCTGTCCTGACACTCCCTCTGTAGAACAGACTGGCCTCAAACTTAGAGATCTGCCTGCCTTTGCCTCCTTATAACTGACCAGAATATGCATTTTTTTTTTTTTTTTGGTTTTGGTTTTTTGTTTTTCGAGAAAGGGTTTCTCTGTGTAGCTCTAGCTGCCATGAAATTTGCTTTGTAGACCAGACTAGCCTCAAACTCAAAGACAGCTGCCTCTACCTCCTGAGTACTAGGGTTAAAGGCATGTGCCACCACTTCCTGGCTAGAATATCCAAATTTTGAACCACAAACTAAGGTGGTTCAATAGCTATCTGTTAAAAATTGAATGACCACAATTGTCTATGAAAATATTCACAAGGGAATGCTAAAGATATTTTAAGAGACTATCGTCTAGCCGCACGCCTTTAATCCCAGCACTTGGGAGGCAGAGGCAGGTGGATCTCTGAGTTCGAGACCAACCTGGTCTACAAGAGCTAGTTCCAGGACAGCCTCCAAAGCCACAGAGAAACCCTGTCTCGAAAAAAACAAAAGAGACTATCATCAACAACAATCCCAATGTATGATTAAGAGAGATGGCTCAATGGTTAACAGTACTGGCTACTCTTCCAGAAGACCAAGGTTCAGTTTCCAGCATCAAATCATCCTTAACTCCAGTTCCAGGAGATTTGATGCTGTCATGACCTCCAGAGGCACTAGGCACACACATGGTACACATACACACATACAAGCAGATTAACCATACACTTAAAATGAAATAAGCCTTAAAAAAAAAAATAGAAAGATACTTATATAAAGAATATTATATGTAAATGTTGTAACAGAGCTAACCTAACTACTATGGAGTATCACAATTATTTGAAAAATGTTTTACTTGCAGAATGTACTGGTACACACCTTTAATCCCAGGATGCAGAGGCCATCCTGGTCTACATAATAGGGAGTTCCAGAATACCCAGGGCTACATAGAGACCTTGTCTCAAAAAAAAAAAAAAAAAAAAGAAAAAAGAAAAAAAAGAAAACATAGTTTTATAGTTTTGAAATTTCAACTCTGCAACTATGAATACTATAACTATGACTATCATATTATTTCAATATACTATAAAACTGGAGAGCTGGAGAGATGGCTCAGTGGTTAAGAGCACTGACTGCTCTTCCAGAAGACCGGGATTCAATTCCCAGCACCCCCCACAGCAACTCACAACTGTCTGTAACTCCAGTTCCAGAGGACTTGACATCCATGGCAAAAATTTCAATGCACATAAAATAAAGATAAGTAAATTTTTAAAATATACTATAAAATGGTTGTTTTAGTCTAATTGAAGTGCTTCATTATAATCAGTTTATAATACACACTAGCAACACCTCACTCAGTCAGAAAGATGACAGACTATACTGCACTGTTCTTCTAGGACATGAAATGCCTAAAGTATCCACCACTAACTAGATGTTAAAGTTAACTACTATAGTTTAATATGCTCTATGATAGGAGTGGTAAAGAAAGCTATACATTTTAAGATATAACCATTTAATATTTCCTGCAAACTCCAGCTGTTAACCAAGATCAGCAGAGACTAAGAATAAGAACCTGCTGGGTGTTGGTGGCACACGCCTTTAATCCCAGCACTCAGGAGGCAAAAGCAGGGGATCTCAGTTCCAGGCCAGCCTAGACTACAAGAGCCAGTGCCAGGATAGGCTCCAAAGGCACACAGAGAAACCCTGTCTCAACCCCCCCCCAAAAAAAAAAAATTAAGGAAAAAGAAACAAATGCTATCATGGCAACAGAAAAGAAGTCATAAGGTAGACTAAAGATAACTGCAAGTTCTTTCTTACTCCTATTGAGAAATGAGATACATCTTTCCCATTAATCTAGGCTGATCTTAGGGATTTGACTGAGTGATATAATTCAGGATCCATTTCCAAAGTTAGGTGATAGACGTTTATTTCCAACTGGGCTGATTTTTGTTTGTTTTTGTTACACTAAAGTTGCTTTTGATTATTTGATATAAAATGAAGAACAATTTTAACTAGACTGTAAGAAAAAAGGGAAAATACTGACTCAAATTACTCTTATCCCTTTGATATTTATACTTCCAGTTTTGATGAAATGTGAAATTAGGCTAAGCAAACTTCTATTAATGGTTATAGGACAATCCTCATCTTTTTTGGAGAACCATGTATCAATGCTGTCCACAATTATACTACGGAGTAATGAGATTTAAAAAAAGTATTTCAGCGGACAGTGGTGGTGGTATACACATTTAATCCCAGCACTCAGGAAGCAGCAGCAGGTGGATCTCTGAGTTCAAAGCCAGCCTGGTCTACAAAGTTCCAGGTCAGCCAGGACTACACAGAGAAAGCTGTCTTAACCAAATACAAGCCGGGCGGCAGTGGTGGCACACACCTTTAATCCCAGCACTTGGGAGGCAGAGGCAAGCGGATCTCTGTGAGTTCAAGACCAGCCTGGTCTACAAGAGCGAGTTCCAGGACAGCATCCAAAGCCACAGGGAAACCCTGTCTCGAAAACCAAAAAAAAAAAAGAAACAAAAACCAAAAAACCCACATATTTTTTATTCAAATATCAAAAATAATAATTGGGTATTCATCAGTGAAGAACCCAACAATGTAAGCTCTTTGTGCACATAATGTCCTTATTTTAAACTGAAGTTGTACAGCCGGGCATGGTTGCACACACCTGTAATCCCAGAACTTGGGAAAGTAGAACAGAAGGATCACTGCTAGCCTGGATACACAGGGAGATCATCTAAAAACTAAGAGAAAAGCAAAAACTAATTACTCAACTTTAGTATTTTAAGCACAAGATAAAGCTGCTAAGAGTTGCCTCAGAAAACAAAATGTGTACTGGAGCTGTAACACAAGGTATCCTTGTTCAAGGCAAGCACATTATCACTGACCTACACCCCCAGACAAAGAAAATACACTCTAAGGCTATCTTCTGGAGACAGTAGTTCAGTTCCATGTGTTGTTATTACACAGCAGTATTTGGGGATTCCTGTTCTCACTTATTAGCCTCTTAAAGATAAGGATTCATAGCCAGGTGTTGGTGGAGCATGCCTTTAGTCCCAGCACTGGGGAGGTAGAGGCAGGCAGATCTCTGTGAGTTCCAGACCAGCCTGGTCTACAAGAGCTAGTTCCAGAGGACAGCCTGCAAATCCACAGAGAAACCCTGTCTTGAAAAACAAAAAACTAAACAAAAGATAAGGATTCATTTAACCTTCATCTCTAAAAAATTAACACTCAATACTGAATTTATTCTGGGAACTAATAGTAATGAGGTCAATCAGCCTAGACCAATAAATTGTTCCTAAATCTAGTAACACACTCTCAATTATTTACAATCCCATCAGCCTGGCAATGGTGGCACACACTTTTTGTCCCAGCACTTGGAAGGCAGAGGCAAAAGGATCTCTGAGTTTGAGGCCAGCCTGGTCTGCAGAGCAAGTTCCAGGACAATCAGGGCTACACATAGAAACTCTGTCTTAGAAAACAAAATAAATAACCCCTAAAATGTTAGCATACTTTTTCTTCAAGTCAAAATTTCTAAAAGTAGCACTATTTCACACTCTTGCATATTGCTTTACTGTGTAGCTCAATTAAAAAGACTTGTTTTGGGCCAGGTGGTGGTGGCACTTGGGAGGCAGAAGCAGGCAAAGTGAATTCCAGGACAGGCTCCAAAGCTACAAAGAAATCTTGTCTTGAAAACAAAACAAAACAAAACAAAAGTTTGTCAGGTATTGTGATGCACATCTTTCACTCCAGCACTCAGAGGACAGAAGCAAGCAGACCTCTGTGAGTTCCAGGCCAGCCTGAACTACAGAATGAGTTCCAGGGCAGCCAAGGTTACATAGTAAGACCCTATCTCAAAAACAAAAGAAAATCCCAGCACTTGGGAGGCAGAGGCCAGCCTGGTCTACAGAGCAGAGTTCCAGAACAACCTCCAAAGCAATACAGAGAAACCCTGGGGGGGGGGGGGGGGAACAACACGGGACAAAAAAAAAAATAAACAAATCACACATGGACTAGCCAGGTATGGCATAACTCTAATCCTCCCTACTCTGCAACGATAAGTGAGGGAGGAGTATTTATTCCGAGTTCAAAGACACCTTGTGCTACAGAATGAAGTTCAAGAACAACCTAGGCAACATAGTGAGACTAAGTATAAGAGATTCGGATCTAGCTCAGTGGTATAGTGCTTGTCTGGCATGTACACATGTGAGCCCTAAGTTCAGTGCCCAGTAACAAGTACTACACCCTAGTGTGGCTTCACAGATCCCCTGAAAACAGCCTGTGTCCTAGGTTCTCTTTTCCTTTCTCCATAATCTTTTTTTTTTTTTAATAGTTTTTCAAGACAGGGTTTCTCTGTGTAGCTTTAGAGCCTTTCTCCATATTCTTAAATGATGTGAGTTCAAACTAGAGCAAAAATAATTTTAAAATTTCTAACTGTATGTTGCCCTTCATCAGGCTGACATGCCTTCTAGTTCCTTCTAAAATAAAAGACTGATGAAACTAAGCATTTACAGCTCATCTTTCCTCCCTTACTCGGAACTATCTGGAGAGATATTCATAAACGAATTTCTATCCAGATTAAACAGAATTAATCCAGATTATTTATAAACAAATCTACCCCACAATTAATCTACATTATGGATAGGCTACAAAAATAGAACCATATTATCCAGGTGGTGGGGAAGCATGCCTTTGATCCCAGCACTCAGGAAGCAAAGGCTGGGAATCTCTGAGTTTGAGGCCAGCCTGGTCTACAGAGCAGTTCCAGGTTAGCCAAGGCTACACAGAGAATCCTGTATCGAAAAACAATTAAATAAATAAATAAATAAATAAATAAGATTAAATTAAAAGAAAACAGTTCAACTACACTGTGGTGCTGAATGAAAAGTTTACTGAATAATTATCATTATAGACAAACGTCAAAAAAAATTTGAAAATTCAGTCCTCTAAGCAAACAAAAGGAAAAACAGATAAAAATCCTATGTATTAAAACTAGCCACAAACGTGGTAAACAAAAATGGGATGAAGGAAATTAAGGTGGCAGTATTCCTAATTTGAATGCCAATACCATGCAAATTCTTAACATTAATACGGAGACACAGCATTTTACTATTAATTGGCAGCTTTCTGTAAACATTCTGCAGCTGTAAATATTCAGTTTTTCTATTTTCCTCAAAAATATCACCTGGAAGAGGGTGATATGGAGGTGCATATAACCAAGATACGTCGTTTACGTGTATAAAATTGACTATGTTAAAAAAAAGTGCCATTTTTGAAAATGTAACAATCATAAGCAGGCTAATGCCCAGATGAAATAAATGGCTTGTTGGTGGTGGTACTCTAACCTAGTTTCGTTTGTTTCTCGGTTATTCTGAACTCTCCTACAACTAGAGAGTTGATGGACCAATCCCGAGTAAGAAATGGAAAGTACAGAAAAAGAGCCGACCGATCCGCACCCCCCAGATGGAAAAAAAAAAAAAAAAAAAAGACGCAGAAGGGAGCAGAGGCGGACAGGCCCTCCCGGCAAACACAACGGAAAGCAGCGTCTTCTGGGTCCCAGGAACCTCAGGCCAGGCTTCCTCTCCGCCCCCCACTCCGAGACCAAGAACCCAAAGTGGAGTGGAGCAGCTTTTCGGGGCTACCTACCCTCCCAGTCAGGGATTCCCTCCCGTTACATAACTAGGCCTGGGGCCCTGTTTCTGCCATCGGTCCTCTGAAGGGAAACGGTCGATTTCTCTTAGGTTGCTCTCGGGGACAGAGGAGCGGGCCTGGGCCCCCGGCGGACCCGCGAGAAACCTGGGAGCCGTCGAGAGAGCCGCGGCGCGGGGCAGCGGGAGGGGGGCGCGGGGAAGGCGGCGGAGGGCGGGTGTTCCCCGGAGCCCCGCGGTCCCGGGCGGCTGGGCCCGACTCGGCCGGGCGCTCCGCGTCCCTCGCGGCCCCCTCCCCAGCAGCAGCCCCCTCCCCCAGCTGCGTCCCCTCCCCCGCGCCGCGGTCCCCGGGCCCAGCCAGCGGCCGACAGCTCTGAGCCCCGATGCCCTGGCCCAGTACCTGGTCAGACATGGTGATGGTGGCTTCGCCCGGGGGTCTCCGCACCACAGCGGCCTCCGGCAGGCAGAACCTCACTCTGAGGTTTACAAATCTGTCTCTTCCCCACAGCACAACACCGCGGCTGCAGGGACTTCCGCTACGTATTGCGTCACTTCCGCTGCGCGCAAAGGAGACTTTGGGAAGACGGGAAAAGGAGGCGGGAAAACGCCTTGGGGAAAGGCCTTGGGGCGTCTGACCTGTAAAATTGCTTGCCCGGAGCAAGAGAACGACTGTGTGTTCTGCCGCTGGGAGACCCGGCCGGCTGCCTCAGCCCCCTAGGGAGACCAGGGCATCGCCACCAGGCTGAATGTTTGGGGTCAAACCGACATCCTAGACTCCTCCCTCTCGGACACCTTGCGCGCTTCTCCGAGCTAAACCAAGTTCTTTTGTCTGCTCCCAACCTTACTAACCGTCCCTAAATATAGGGAATCGCCGGTATAATATTTTTATTACCTTCTCTTGTTTGCTGCCAGCACACTCATGACCTTGATTTAGGACCACAACGAAAAGACGACCCCTTAGAACACATATTTTTTGTTTTTATTTTTGTTTTTTGAGCAACCCTGGCCGCTCTAGAACTATGTAGATCAGCCTGGCCTCGAACTCACATAGAGTCTCCTACCTCTGCCCCCAGCTCTAGGACAGTTTTAAGAGCTGTAGATGACTAAAATGTTGAAAGTTTTTAAGTTTGAAGTTATAGGCAGAAGGAGCTACCTCCAACCTATTAACTATTTGCCTTTCGTCACAGAAAGACCTAAAATTCTTTGACTACCACGACCTTCTTGCACAGGCATTAAGTGTGGATTACGGATATATAAGTAAAAAGAGTAAAATTGAAAAAATAATTGTTGTGTGTGTTTTTCCGATACAGAGTTTCTCTGTGTAGCTTTGGAGCCTGTCCTGGAACTCTGTAGACTATTCTAGACTCTGCTGCGTTAGAGGCATGTGCCACCACGCCCCCCAACCCCCGGCAAAAATGAAAATTCTAAATAAATCAATAACCTTTCACAGTATAAGACGTTAGTAAAAGAATCTTTTCGGACTGGAGAGATGGCTCAGAGGTTAAGAGCACTGACTGCTCTTCCAGAAGTCCTGAGTTCAATTCCCAGCAACCACATGGTGGCTCACCATCCCTTATGAGATCTGGTGCCCTCTTCTGGTGTGCAGATATACATGGAAGCAGAATGTTGTATACATAATAAATAAAATCTATTAAAAAAAAAAGAATCTTTTCTTAGGGGCTGGAGAGATGGCTCAGGGTTTAAGAGCACTGACTGTTCTTCCAGAGGTTCTGAGTTCAATTCCCAGCAACCACATGGTGGCTCATAACCATCTGTATTGTGATATGGTGCCCTCTTCTGGCATGCACTGTATACATGATAAATAAATAAATCTTTTAAAAAATCTAGGAAGTCTTTATTTAAAAAAAAAAAAAGAATCTTTTCTATAGTTAGTAATGAGGCGACTAGAGATGGCCCAGCGGCCAAGGAGCACTGGTTGTTCTTCCAGAGAACTCGGGTTTGATTCCCAACACCCACATACTCATTCACACCTAACCTGTAACTCCAGTCCCAGAGTACCCAATGCCTTTTTCTAGCTTTGTCAGCACCAGGCCAGGCCTCCATATACGGCATAAACATGCATGCAGATGAAAACACCCACCCATACACGTTTAAGCATTTAAAAATTAAAAATAGCAATATAATTGGTAATGAGACTACTGGAAGTTCACATGCAAAAGAAAGAATTTGAATCCCTATCTCACTGCATATACAAAATTAAAATGTTTCAAAGGTGTCTTAGGGTTTCTTTTTATTATTTTTACTATTATTAGTTAGGGTCTATTGCTGTGATGAAACACTGACAAAAAAGTAAACCGGGGAGGAAAGAGTATATTTGGCTTTTACTTCCACATCGTAGTCCATTATTGAAGGAAGCCAGGACAGGAACTCAAATAGGGTGGGAACCTTGAGGCAGGAGCTAATGCAGAGACCATTGAGGGGTACTGCTTTTGGCTTACTGGATTGCTCTCCATGGCTTGCTCAGCTTGCTCTCTTACAGAACCCAGAACCACCAGCCTAGAGATGGAACCACCCATCAATCACTACTCCAGAAAACAGAGGCATTTTCTTTTTTTGTTTATTTGGTTTGGTTTGGTTTTTTGTTGTTGCTGTTGTTTTTTTTTTTTTTTTTTTTTTTTTTGAGACAGGGTTTTTCTGTGTAGCCCTAGCTGTCCTGGAACTAACTCTGTAGACCAGGCTGGCCTCTAACTCACAGAGATCCTCCTGCTTCTGTTTCCCAAAAGATGGGATTAAAGGCATGTACCACTTCTGCCAGGCTAGAGGCATTTTCTTAATTGAGGATACCTCCTCTCAGATGACTTTAGCTCCTGTCAAGTTGATGTAAAACTATCCAGCACAAAGACCTAAAAGCAAAACTCTTAGGAGAGAATACAAACAAATCTTTATGACTTTTATTTGTTGATTATGTTTTTGGAGGCAGGGTGTTTATATTTGGCCCAGGCTGTCCTGGAACTCAGCTCTTGCTGTGTCAGCCTTCCAACTACTAGAATTTCAAGTTTCCAATACCGCACCTGTGGTGATATCTTGATTGCACAAATAAAGCCTGTCTGGGGGTCAGAGAATGGAGCTTGCCACTAGCTAACCATAGAGATCTGGAGATGTGTACAGACAGACAGGAAGTGAGGTACCTGGACAGAAACAGGGAGAAAAAGGAACTCGCTCTCTTGTCTGCTGAGACACTAAGTAGATAAGGTGTGGCCGTGGGTTGCTCCTTCTCTCTGATCTCTCAGCATTTTCCTCTATATCTGACTCTGGGTTTTTATTACTTAGACCAGTTAAGAACTCCATTTACACTCACCCAGCTTGGATTAGATAAATGATGGGTTTTTAGATATGACACCAAAAGCACAAATAACCAAAGGAAAACTGAAAATTTGGAATGTATCAAAAGTTTAACTTTTGTCATTAGTGTTCAAAACACAACAAAAAAATGACGGACAGAGCAGCCGGGCGTTGGTGGCACATGCCTTTAATCCCAGCACTCAGGAGGCAGAGGCAGGTGGATCTCTGTGAGTTCAAGGCCAGCCTGGTCTCCAGAGTGAGTGCCAGGATAGGCTCCAAAGCTACACAGAGAAACCCTGTCTCGAAAAACCAAAAAAAAAAAAAAAAGAAAGAAAAAGAAAAAGAAAGAAAAGAAAAAAAGAATGCATTTGGCACACACCTTTAGTCCCATCACTTAGGAGGGATCTCTGTGAGTTAGAAGTCAGCCTGGTCTACAGAGCTAGTTCCAGGACAGCCAGAGCTGTAACACAGAGAAAACCTAACTCAGAGAGAGAGACAGAGACACAGAGAATGTATTTTCAGCTGTTGTATTTTTAACTTTGGGGTTGCAGATAAGACCCCATTTATGGCTTTGTGCTGTAAAAGCAAAAAATAGGTATGATTTCTGTGGGGCCTTCCCCCAACATCTGATTGTTTATTCCCCAAAAGGATGGTTCTGCCTCAAGCTCAGACCCAATTTTGTATGCTTTTCCAGAAATAGCCTCCATAGAAAGCAAAAACAGCTACAATGCTTCACAAAGAATATTCAAATGATATTTAGCATTGTAACCTAACAAAATTAATGTTCAAGTTTCTTGTTGGTGTTTTAACAAATCACCATGAACTGTGACTGGAATCTGAAGTCTGTAATGCTGCTATTTTAGAGAAGAACTAAATTGGTAGGGAAGAAGAGCAGGAATTGGTAGAAGGAAATAAGTTAATTAAAAAGCCAGCTCTGACAGCCAGGCAATGGTGGCACATGTCTTTAATCCCAGAGTTTGGGAGGCAGAGGCAAACAGATCTTTGTGAGTTTGAGGCCCTACAGGTTTACAAAGCAAGTTCTAGGATATCCAAAGCCATTACATAGAGAAACCTGTCTGGAAAAACAAAAACTAAATAAATAAAAAGGGGCTGGAGAGATGGCTCAGGGGTTAAGAGCACTGACTGTTCTTCCAGAGGTCCTGAGTTCAATTCCCAGCAACCACATGGTGGCTCACAGCCATCTATAATGGGATCTGGTGCCCTCTTCTGGCATGCACTGTATACATGATAAATAAATAAATCTTTAAAAATAAATAAATAAATGAAATGAAAATGCCAATTCTGAGGCAGGCAGTGGTGGCACAGTGGCACATGCCTTTAATCCCTTAGTCCCAGCATTTAGGGGGCAGGGGCAGGCAGATCTCTGAGTTTGACTCCAGCCTGCTTTACAGAGTGAGTTCCAGGACAGCCAAGGTTACACAGAGAAATCCTGTCTCAGAAAAAAAAAAAAAAATGTCATCTCTGTAGCCAGGTGTGATGGTGTGGTGGTGCATGTCTTCTTTCAATTTCTCTGCAGAATCTCAAAATGGATTTTATTCTCCTATAGCGGATTAGCTAGAACTTGGGGAGGAACTCTCATTTGCACAATTTCAAACAAATCTGTTATGTTATGATCCATGGTTTACAACACAAATGTATTATGCTACTATCTTAGTCTGTTTTCTCTTGCTCTAACAAGATGTTGCAGCCTGTGTTAATACATAAAGAACACCATTTGGAAAGTTTAAGAGCAATGCACCAACATCAGCCTGGCTTTGTTGAGGGCCTCTGGCTACACCACTATCAACACAACAGCAGGAAGTTACAGAAGAAGAGGCCAGAGGGACTCAGATGGCAGGCCTGCTTTTTTTTTAACCACCCTTTATCATGAGAACTAAACCACTCATTGAAGCCAACATTAAGTCATTTTAATGGCAAAACCTAATTTCCTTCCACCAAGTCCTAGTTCTCAAAGGTTCTGTAAGGTTTTGGTACTGCCCCATTAGAGACCAGGCCTCTAACACATGAATCCACAGCACAAACTATCTCACTTACAGTTCTGAAAGCCAGAAATCCTAACATCAAGGTCAAGGGCACATACTGATCTTCCGCAGGACTAGGGGATAGCCCCCAGTATTTACATGGCAGCTCACATCTGTCTGTAACACTGGTTTTGGGGCATCTGATGCCCTCTTCTGGCCTTTGAGGGCACCAGGCACACATGTAGTGGACTTACATCTAGGCAAAACACTCATACACATAAACAATGTTAATAAAAAAGATTAAAATCTAAAATCAAGACATGTATTAGGCTTTGGTTTACTGGATATTGTAAGCAACAATTTGTTTTCTTACCTGATCTGGCTTCTAAAGGGAATGTGAACTTTGTTTTCTGACCCCTTTATTGTCAAGGGCAACAGCTGAGCAAGTTTTCCAGGAGGCAGAGGCAGGTGGATCTCTGTGAATTCAAGACCAGCCTGAGCACCAGAGTGAGTTCCTGGACAGCCAGAGCTGTTACACAGAGAAACCCTGTGCCTAAAAAAGGCAAAAAGATGGTTAAGAGCACTGGCTGCTGTTTCAGAGGTCCTGAGTTCAATTCCCAGCAGCCACATGGTGGCTCACAACCATCTGTAATGAGATCTGGTGCTCTCTTCTGCCCTGCAGTCATACATGCAAGCAGAACACTGTACACATAATAAATAAACTAATTAAAAAGAGCTAATAAAAACAACCTGTCAGTGGTGGCACACACCTTAAATCCCAGCACTTGGGAGGCAGAGGCAGAGGCAGGGGGATCTCTGACTTCAAGGCCAGCGTGCACTACGAAGTGAATTCCAGGAGAACCAGGGTTACATAGAGAAAACCTGTCTTGAAAAACCAACAAATGGGCTGGAGAGATGGCTCAGCGGTTAAGAACACTGACTGCTCTTCCAGAGGGTCTGGGTTTAATTCCCAGCACCCACATGGCAGCTTACAACTGTCTGTAACTCCAAGATCTGACACTCTCACACAAACATACATATAGGCAAAATACCAATGTACATAAAATAAGAATAAAAAATCATTCAAAAAACAAATAAATAGCCAGGCAGTGGTGGCACACACCTTTAATCCCAGCACTTGGGAGGCAGAGGCAGGCAGATCTCTGTAAATTCGAGACCAGCCTGGTCTACAAGAGTGAGTTCCAGGACAGCCTCCAAAGCCACACAGAACCCTGTCTCAAAAAACCTAAATAAATAAATAAATAAACAAATAAAAATAGGACTGGAGAGTTGTCTCAAGGTCAACAATACTTGTTGCTCACGAAGAGGGCCCAGTTTTGATTCCCAGCACCCCACAACAATCTGTAACTCCAGTCCCATGTGATCTGATGCCTTGGTAGGTCACAAGTACACATGTGGTCCACACACACACATGCAAGCAAAACACCATATACTTAAAAAAATAATCTAATAAGTTTCCGTATTCTAAGAGAGAGAGGAAACAAAGAAAGAGGTTAAGAAGTCATTGGCATATCAAAGTTAGTGAAGTTAACAATCACTGAATGACAGGTCCTCTTCATGTTAGCTGTCTGTTACAGTAACGCACACCCAGAATAATCAACTTATAAAGAGATAAGGTTTAGCCAGGTGGTGGCACATGCCTTTAATCTCAGCACTTGGGAGGCAAGCAGGCAGATCTCTTAAGTTTGAGACCAGCCTGTTCCACAGAGAAGGTTTCAAGACAGCCAAAACTACACAAAGAAACCCTGTCAAAAATATCTATGTTTTTGTTTTTGTTTTTGCATATATATGCATGCATGTATGTATGTATGTATGTACGTACGTACATATTGGAACAGGGTTTCTCTGTATAACAGCCCTGGCTGTCCCGGAACTCACTTTGTAGACCAGGCAGGCCTGGAACTCAGAGATTCTCCTGCCTTGCCCCTGGAGTGCTGGGATTAAAGGTGTGTGCCACCATGCCAGACTGAACAGGGTAATTTTGACTCAGGGTTTTAGATGTCCTAGTCCATGATCATTGCACCCTTTGCTTTGAACTGAGCTGAGGTAGCACAGCATACGGACACATGTAGAACCAACCATTTGACTGAAAACACATGAAAGAGAAAGAAGGGATTCGGTTCCTACAGAAGAGAAATCAATCCTCGGTCCGTAACACTAAGGTTTTCTTTATTCAGATAACACCAGCTAAGCGCAAGCCAAAGCGGGCTAGGGGCAGCAAGGCAGCCAGGCCAGAGAGAAGGGAGGAAGAGGGTCTCCACGTGTGCGAGGTCCCTTAAGAACCCTTTCTGGGTCACCTTAGACTTACCCTCACCACGCCCTTATGGGCTTGTCCCAGCACACCTGTCCAGGCTACTGGGGGGAGGGGCTACAGTGTCTCCCTACATCCTGCTTTCCTCTTAAAAACTCCATCCCCAGTAATTTAAAGATCTCTCCTTAAAACTGAACCTGAACCTCTTAAAGTCTCCACTACCTTCCAAAGTTGCCACTAGGGTGATTAAGCCTTTAACACATATGCCTGTGAGGGACATTTAAGATTCAATCTGCAGGGCCCCCATGGTGGCATGTGCCTTTAATGTTGGCACTCTAGAGGTAGAGGCAGGCAGAAGATCTCTGTGAGTTCAAGGCCCACCTGGCCTACACATAGCAAGTTTCAGGACAGTCAGAGCTACATAATGAGACTGTCCCAAAATGAAAAGGGTGAGGCAGCAACAGAGAGATGACTCAGTAGTTAAGAGTTCTTACTGCTCTTGCAAGGAAAAGCAGTTCCCAGCATCCACATCATGTGGCTCACAATCACAGGATCTAATTCCCTTTGTCCTCTATAAATGCCTACAAGTCCATGGTGTACATAAACTTATTCTGTACTTTTATTTATTTTGGTTTTTTCGAGACAGGGTTTCTCTGCGTAGCTTTGGAGCCTATCCTGGCACTCACTCTGTAGACCAGGCTGGCCTCGAACTCACAGAGATCCACCTGCCTCTGCCTCCCCAGTGCTGGGACTAAAAGTATGTGCCACTACCACCCAGTGACACACATATACTTTTAAATAAAGATAAATCTTTTTAAAATCCAAACTACAACATTCACACAATTGATGACTAGCACCCCTTTTGAGTCTTGCACATGTATTGTTGTACACACACAGGAAATGTATGTATATGTGTATACATGATACACATACTCACATACATATATCTTGTGAAGTAATAGTATTAACTTGGTTTCATAAGATGAGAAAGTGGGGGGCAGAATTGAACAACTTACGCAAGTGTTTAAGTACTGATTTTTCCCCCAGAAGATTTTTTTAAAGATTTTATTTATTTATTTATTATGTATACAACATTCTGCTTCCATGTATGTCTGCACACCAGAAGAGGGCACCAGATCTCATAACGGATGGTTGTGAGCCACCATGTGGTTGCTGGGAATTGAACTCATGACCTCTGGAAGAGCAGTCAGTGCTCTTAACCTCTGAGCCATCTCTCAAGCACCCCCACCCAGAAGATTTTAATTAATTCTTTCTTTTGGTGACTTACAACCATACAGAGGGCAAAAAAAAAAAAAAAATGGAATTATAAGGGCCCCTCAACTGGGCGGTGGTGGCACACACTGTTAGTCCCAGCACTTAGGAGACAAAGACAGGAGGATCTCTGTGAATTTGAGACCAGCCTGGTCTTCAAGAGCTAGTTCCAGTACAGTCTTCAAACCCACAGAGAAACCCTGTCTCAAAAAAAAAAAAAAAAAAAAAAAAAAAAAGGGCCCCTCATAGCCTGTGAAGGTGTCTGCTTGTACAAGGCCTTGAGTTTGAACCCCTGCAATTTCTACACACACACACACAGAGCCCAGGCTGGCCTTGAACCCAAACTGATACTTCTGCCTTACCTTTTCAATGCTGGGATTACAGGCATGAGCCAATGTGCCCTAAGTATTTCCTAGTGAACCCGGAGCTTGCTATTGCTAGACTCCCCTGGTGAGCAAACTCCAGGCATCCTCCTGTCTGTCTCTGCTCTCCACAATACTGGGGTTACCAAGGAGAACCATACCTGGCTTTAATGGGGGTGCTGGGACCCAGATTAAGCTCCCCACTCTTTCGCAGTGAGCACTTTACACACTGGACCACCTCCACAAGCCTGGTCTCTGTTGTGTTGAAGTCTCATGAATCCTACGCTGATCTAAAACCTACTCTTTATATGATCCAGGATGACCTTCAGCTTCTGATCACACTGCCTCCATCACTCAATGCTGGATCACAGGTGTGCGCCACCATGTCCAGTCATGTGGTACTAAAGATTGAGCCCAGGATTTCATGTATGACATGCAAACACTCTGTCAACTGAACTGACACCCCTCATCCCCCCTACCCCCACCCCCGCCCTTTCCTCAGCCTCTGTTACTTAGGAGGTGGAGGTCAGAAGATCAGAATTATTTTTCCATTTTCTTTTCTTTTTGTTTTCATTAAAAAAGTAATAAGCAAAAAGAAAGAAAAGCCAAGCAGTGGTGGCTCTCACCTTTAATCCCTGCACTCAGGGAGGCAAGAGGCAGACAAATCTCTGTGAGTTTGAGGCCAGCGAGTTCCAGGACAGCCAGGAATACACAGAGAAACCGTGTCTTGAAAAAAACAAAAATAGGGCTGGAGAAATGGCTCAGCGGTTAAGAGCACTGACTGTTCTTCCAGAGGTCCTGAGTTCAATTCCTGACAACCACATGGTGGCTCACAACTACCTTGAATGAGATCTGGTGACTTACAACCATAGAGAGGGCAAAAAAAAAAAAAAAAAAAAAAAAAAAAAAAAAAAAAGGAATTATAAGGGCCCTCTGCTGGCATTCGGGCAGAAGACTGTATACATAATAAATAAAATCTTAAAAAAAGAATAAATAAATACATTTTATTTATTTTTCTTTTATGTGCATTGTTGTTTTGCCTGCATGTATGCCTCTGTGAGGGTGCCCAGTCTCCAGGAACTGGTGTTACAGACATGAGCTGCCATGTGGGTGCTGGTAATTAAGCTTGAATCCTCTGGAAGAGCAGCCAGTTTAATTAACCACTGAGCCATCTCTCCAGCCTGGAAGATCAGAAATTTAAGGTTCCCTCAGTTACATAGTGAGTTTGAGAACTACCTGAGACACTGCTTAAAAGCAAACAAAACAAAGGATATTATTGAAAAACGTTTAGAAAAAGATTGATGTAGGTTTATTTAGTTCCTTTTATTTTATTTTATTGAGTCAGAGTCATTCTGAAGTCTAAGCTGGCCTTGAACTCAAACTGATACTTCTGACTTAGCCTTTGAGTGCTAGGGTTACAGGCTTGCCCCACCACACTACTGGCCCAATCGTTTCATATTCCCAAGTCTCTTCAGTACTAATTCCCCACCTCTCCCTGTTGACAGCCATCAGACTCATTTTCTAGTTCACTGGCTTTCTTATATTCTGACATTCTGTCATCAACGAAGGTGAAGTTCATTTCCAAATAACAACCCATCTGATATCCTGTAATTTTTCTGTCTCCTTTTTTCCAAGATCACATCCCATTCCTTATCATTAATTACCTCTCCACCTCTGAAATTGTAAATTCCGACCATCTTCTTGTCATAACACATAACACTATAATAGGGATATTTTTCAAGGGGAAGAGTAAAGAAGAGATGTGAAAACAAAAATTAAATAAAAAAAAGTGAATGCCTTCCAAAAGGCATTCATCTATATTTCAGGGATTCCCTTGATATCCTCTCTCTCTCTCTCTCTCTCTCTCTCTCTCTCTCTCTCTCTCTCTCTCTCTCTCTGTGTGTGTGTGTGTTGATGTTGGGAGTCAAACTCAGGACCTCATGCTTGCTGAGCTCCTGTCTTAGTTATACCCAAGGCTCACTTTGTTTTTTTAAGATTTTGTTGTTGTTGTTGTTTATTACGTATAGTCTTCTGTCTGCATGCCAGCAGAGGGCACCAGATCTCATTCAAGGTGGTTGTGAGCCACCATGTGGTTGCTGGGAATTGAACTCAGGACCTCTGGAAGAACAGTCAGTGCTCTTAACCGCTAAGCCATCTCTCCAGCCCCCAAGGCTCACTTTGGATTTCTTTCTTTCTTTCTTTCTTTCTTTCTTTCTTTCTTTCTTTCTTTCTTTCTTTCTTCCTTCCTTCCTTCCTTCCTTCCTTCCTTCCTTTCTCTTTCTTTTTCTTTCTTTCTTTCCTTCCTTCCTTTCTTTCTTTGTTGTTGTTTTGTTTTTTGAGACAGGGTTTCTCTGTGTGGCTCTGGCTGTCCTGGAACTCACTTTGTTGATCAAGCTGACCTCGAAATCAAAGAGATCTGCCTATTTCTTGCCTTGCTGAGTGCTGGGATTAAAGGCATGCAACACCAACATCTTACTATAATATTTTCTTAAAACTAAAAATTTCACTCTAAGTAACCTCTAGTTTCAAACACAAAATTTGACGTGTTGCAGCCAGTTTCATTGTTTCATTTTCTAACATTCACTGTAATCTCTTCTGTGACTCATGGATTATTTAGCAATTTGTCCTGAATTTTTAAAATATGAAGGAATTTTCTATAAATCTACCTCTAATGTCTAGCTTAATTTGACTATGATCAAACAAACATACTCTATAGAATTCAAAATTTGTTGAAATTTGCTCAAATCCTAGTGTATAGCCAATTTTGGTTAGTGGTATTGTATACTTTTGAAAAATATATTCTTATCTGTGTGATACGTAGGTTATATACATGTGCTCATGTCCAAATGTATAGGTGTGGAGGCCATAAGTGGATGTTCAAAGTTTCTGTTTTGGTTTCATTCCTGTTGCTAATATAAAAATATTCTGATAAAAAAGCAACTGAGGTTTGTTTTATCACACAATTCCAGATTCCAGTCCATTATGTCAGGGAAGTCACAGCAATAGGAGCTTGAGACCTCTGGTCACATCACATCACATTCACATCCAGAACAGAGAGAAGAGGCTGCTGATCTTAGCCATTAGTGCAGACTACTCCTGCAAAGGACTTGAGTTCAATTCCCAGCACCCATATTTGCAAGCTTACAACATAGATATAAACACGTACATGTAATTTTAAAAGAAAAGGTTTTTTGCTTTGTTTGTTTTTTTTAATGGAGGGAGAAGCCAGAAAATGATGGTACATGCCTATAATCCCCCAGCACTCTGGAGGCTGAGGCTGATATATCTCTGTGAGTTTGAGGCCAGTCTGATCTATAGAGTAAGTTCCAGGACAGCCCAGCCAAGGCTACACAGAGAAACTCTGTCTCAAAACAAACAAACAAACAAACAAACAAAACCAAAAACAAACAAAAAACAAAGAGGGAAAATGAGGTGGCTCTGTTGGTAAAGGCACTTGTCACCAAGTCTGAGAACCTGAGTTTGATTTCCAGGGCCCACATAGTTGGAAACAGAGAACCAATTTCAGCAAATGGTCCTCTGTTCTCAATAGCATGCTGTGGTTCACATGGCTATGCCATGTACACACACACACACACACACACACACACACACACACACACACACACAACACACACACACACACACACACACACACACACACACACACACACACGTAATCTTAAAAAAGAAGAAAAATCTTTTCAAATAAAACTGGGAGGAAGTATCAGTACACAGGTTTGGAGGCTAGAGGTCCAAGCATCACAGCAAAGCTTTTTTTTTTTTTTTTTTTTTTTTTTTTTTTGAGAGAAGAGTTTCTCTGTGGCTTTGGAGGCTGTCCTGGCACAAGCTCTTGTAGACCAGGCTGGTCTCAAACTCACAGAGATCTGCCCGCCACTGCCTTCCGAGTGCTGGGATTAAAGGTGTGCACCACCACTGTATCCAGGACATCTATACTTTCTTAATTCCACCAGCATTAGACCCTGGGGATTGGATTCCTACATGACAAGAGGACAACTGTATTTGAACTACAACACTGGGTTGTTTTTCTTTTCTGAGATCTTTTTCCTGCTAAATCCTCATTGACTTAATAATGACTCAGATACCTTTTAAAAAGTACATTCCATCTTTGCCTCCCCACTTCTTCTAGTTAGTCAGAGCAGTATAAATCCAAAAAAATGATCTATCCCTCTACTTCCATAAGTAGAACTTCCCCTGCTAGACAAAGCAACATATACCTCCCATCACTTGGAAGGTTGAGGCAGGATTGGTAGTTTGAAGCCAGTCTGGAATACAGAGTGAATTTCAGTCCAGCTTGGATAAAAGTCCTTCCTCAAAAGTAAATATTGCCTAGGCTGATCTTGACCTCACTATGTACCGAAGGCTGGCCTTGAACTCCTTGATCCTCTTGCCTCACTTACTAAGTGATGGGATCACAGGTATTCACCAGCATGGCCAGCACCTTACGTAAAATCTTCATAAAACTGAAAGGGCTCTTAACGTTGATGAGGATGTAGCCCGATATTAGAATCTGGGGAGAGGGATAGAGAGATGGAGAGAGTGAGTGAACATGGTTGAGCACTACTTCTGTTTTTCAAGACAGGATTTCTCTATGCAACAGCCCTGGGTGTATCTGGAACTGGGTCTATAGACCAGGTTGGCCTTGAACTCACAGAGATCCTCCTGCCTTGCCTCCTGAGTGCTGGGATTAAAGGAATGTGCCACCACAGCCTGGCTAGAACCATGCTTCTTACTGTCATCTTACCATGTTAAAACTGTAAGCCCTTACTACCTACACTCTCGTATACTCTTTTTTCAAAATTTATTGTTTTTATTTATGTATGCATATCTGTGTATAAGCCACATATATATGGGTGTCCCTAGGGAGGCTAAGAGAACAAATCAGATGCCCTGGAGCTGGGGTTGCAGGCAGTTGTGAGTCACCTTATGTGGGCACTGGGAACTGAATGGAAAGCACTGTGTTCTTAAGTATTAAGCCATTTTCCAGCCTCCTATATTTTCCCTTTAATATTTCTTCATACCATATCTCCTTGACCCAGTATTTTGTTCAACAAGGTACTATAGGGAATTTTCAGACAATTACTTTATTTGACTAATATCCAAATCGGAGACAGCTATGAAGAACAGCATTGAGGGAATTATGTAAGTGGCAGATACAACTGATTAGATGCAAGGAAAAGACTTTTACCTCCTGAAAGCATTCCTTTATTTAAATGTTAAGAATTACCTAATCAGATCTTATATGATGAATAAACACCACATAGTTATTTAGACACAGTTAAGCATAAACTGCAGATAGAACTCTAGGAAATGACACATATTAAGGACACAAGACACAAAAATAGTAGGAGTTAGAACTATAAAGAGACATAGTGCTTCTAGCTTACCCATCTACCCAAACAGCCTGCTCCCAAATCAAGCTATTTTTTGGTGTTAGTTACTCTCTGCCCCCATTATACTGTTGCTCCCTTTCTCTCCTCTCCCTTATATTTTTGGTTTCCTTTGTCTTTCTAAATATGGCGAGTTTAACTGTCATTCTTATCAACTGTGCTCTTGCCTGTACCTTAGGTTTCCCTACGAATCCCTTTCTATTTGCTTATAGGACAGTCTTTTCAGAACTGGGGTATTTAAATCCAGTCACTGAACATAGATGGTCACACAGACATTTAATCTGCACTCTGACTGCCAATGCAGGAGGAAAACCTGGGCTAGATACGGAGACTCTGTTTCAAAAAACCAAAACAGAGCTGTGGCTGTGGCTGTGGCTGTGGCTCAGTTAGTACAGTGTTTGCCTACCATGCACCAAGCCTTGGGCTCTGTCCCAAGGAGGTGGAAGTAGGTGGATCTCTGTGAGTTTATGTCACCCGGGTCTACATAGTTCCAGGACAGACAGGGCTACATAGAGCCTGTCTCAAACAAACAAATAAGAATTCAAGGTCATTCTCAGCTCATAGTGAGTTTGAGGCCAGTCTGATATGCATAAAACCTTGTTTCAAAATAAACCCAACCTCTGAGGGTGAAAGTTCCCATAAAAGAAATTACAGAGACATGCTTAAAATTTAAACACAACGAAAAACAGAAGATATCTGTTTGATTAGAGATAAAGAACAACCAGGAATGGGATGATTCAGAGGCTAAAAGCACTTACTGCCCTTGCAGAGGACCTGGTTCCCAGCACCAAGATGGCTGTTTACAGCTACCTACAACTCCACTTCCAGGACTCCTGTGGGCACCAGACACTACACAGTGCACTTATATACAAACAGGCAAACTTCATACACATAAAACAAAAATAAAGGTTTTTGTTTGTTTGTTTTTCAAGATGGGGTTTCTCTGTGTAGCTTTAAAGCCTGTCCTGGCACTTGCTCTGTAGACCTGGCTGGACTCGCCTCCTGAGTGCTGGGTCTAAAGGCATGCACCACCAACACCCGGCCAGGGTTTTGTTTTGTTATAAGAGTGTTTTGCTTGCATGTATGCTGGCATACCCCATGTGTGCTTGTTGCCCACAGGAGGGTGTTTGATTCCTTGGAACTGGAGTTACCAATGGCTCTGAGGCTCAGTGTCGATGATCGAACAGGAGTGCAAGTCCTCTGCAAGAAAATATGCTCTTAAGCATCCTTGAACCGTCTCCCCAGCCACGAAATAAAACATTTTTTTTTTTCTGAGACAGGGTTTCCCTAAGTAGTCCTTAAACTGGATATTCCTGAGTGATGAGATTAAAGGCCTGTGCCACAACTCCTGTCTAAATAAAATATTTAAAAATAAAAAAGCTGTGGTGTCGTTCTGATGTCTTCTCTTCAAGGCAAGGCTCAAAAGGAAGTCAAGTTTACAGGTAGTAGTGTAAGACCCCCCCCAGAAAGCTCAGGCTTCCAGAATCTTAGCCCAGGACCTCGGCCACCCAATCACAGAATGGAGGCAAAAGCTTGATGCAAATTGCATGAGGCTTTATTGTAGTTTAATGAGCTAACCCCATGTTAGCTCGGGTCTTTGACCCACCCACCATGGCAGATGGCTAGCAAAGACAGCTCGAAGCCGCTGCGTACAGATCTTTATAGGGCAGCATAAGGGGAGTGTCTAGGGGTATGCACAGGCTCAGGATTGGTGTGCCTCCAGGCTTGGAGGGTTTGCCCTGTGTTGATTGGTCAACTGGTTGTTATGGCCCATAGGCCCTCCCAGGGTGGTTGCTATGCTCTCTACGTCATTGCTGTGTGCTTATCCGTAAAGCACACCCAGAGCCATAAAGCACAGCGCCACCAGCTAACTTCTGATTATTTGTCACAAGGCAGGCATCTGACTTTCTAGTGACTAAGACAAGGTCATAGAGCACGTGTTCAGTCTTTATGGTTGCCAAAAGGGAAGCTGGTCCCTTCAGTAGGTATCAATTTTATTTTTTTATGTTTTTTTTTTTTGAGACAATATCTCTCCACATAATCCTGGCTGTCCTGGAACTCACTATGTAGACCAGGAAGACCTCGAACTCACAGATTTGCCAGCCTCAGCTTCTGCTGGGACTAAAGGTGTGCACCACCGCACCAGGCTCTTTCTAAGCATTTATATGCACTGACATAAAAAAAAAAAAAAGAAAAAACAGACGAGTACGGACCATTTTAAATTCCAGACGCCCACAGCAGACACGCATCCAGTCTGCTCTGAATTTCTTTTGGGTTTCTAGACAGGGTTTCTCTTGTACCCCCTGGCTGTCCTGGAACTCACTCTGTAGACTCAGATGGCCTCGAACTCAAGAGATCCACCTGCCTCTGTCTGCCAAGTGCGGGGATTAAAGGTGTGTGCCACCACCACCCGGCTAGTTCTGTATTTGTTTAAAGATAAAATATGTTTAAAGATAAAATTTACATGGCGGGGGCGTGGTAAAATGTGGTGTAATTATATATACATACTGTATATATATATGTATGTATAGGCTTATAAATTATATATAAATGACATAGAATTTGCTCGCCCTTACATAATCGTGTAAACTGGCAGCGTCAAAAATCAGTTCAGAGCCTCAGTGTCTCGCGATATTTTCGTGCCGCCTCTCTCCCGACTCTTCTGCCGGCGGGAAAATCCAGGAAATGACCGCACGCTCTACGGCAGCGACTGGCCGGAAGTGACGTTGACATCCCAGCATCCTTGCAGAAGGAGAATCGCGCATTTGCTGCTCCGTGCGGAGAGGTGTGGAACGTTTGGGCGGCGTGGTCCAGCAGCTCCCGGGGAGGCGAACGCATTTGCGCTCTCGCTTCCGAGGCCTAGCGGGCCTTCAGTGGCCGAGAGGTTAGGCGTTTCAGTGGGGTGAGAGCTCGCGGCCAGCCGCGCAGCGCCGTGACCCGGCCTCACCATGCTGGTCTTATTTGAGACGTCCGTTGGCTACGCCATCTTTAAGGTAGGTCAGATGGAGGTGTTGAACCGAAAGGCCTGTGTGGGACAGAGAGTGGGATAAGACTTAAAAGAGAGATCGAAACAGCTGAGCACATTTGAATGTCTTTTTAAGTTCCTGGGCTCCGAAAGGATGTGAAAAGTCAAGGGCCGGATGTTCAATTGAGATGAACACGTGGCTCAGCGGACTGCTTTAGATGACTTGCACAGTTTAAAAAAATGGACAGGACCCATTTTGCAAGTGGCAATAAAGCGTTCTTTTAACAAGGTATTCGCCGTAGATAAATCCTAAGTCTTCGAACTTGTTAAGCCAGCTTCCTGTCACAGAGCTACACCCTCAACGTAAGATCAGTTGTTATTTATTCATTTAGTTGGTTCCTTTTGCTTTTCGAGACAGGTTTCTCTGCAACTCTGGAGCCTGTCCTGGCACTCGCTCTGCAGACCTGGCTGATCTCGAGCTCACAAAGATGTGCCTGTATCTGCCTCACGAGTGCTGGAACTAAAGGCGTGCGCCACCAGTGCCTGGCCATTCATTCATTTGTTGAGGCAGGACCCTGCTATTTGCCTTGGCTGACCCGAAACACTATTTAGAGTAAGGAGATAAAAGCCCGAGCCCAAGATCAGGGTCCTTCCAGGCAAGATTGGAAGCTTTTGAGTAGTGACTTAGTGTAATTTGTTTTATTAAGATATTATTTTATTTGGTGATGGTAACAGGAAGATGAAAGGAAGGGCCTTACTTTTGCTTTTTAATGTAGACGACATGAGTGTTAGTCCTCAAACCCAGGACAAATGCGTGAGGTGCCCATTAATATATAAGAGCTTATTCTGGCCGCCAGTCCACTGGTTGCAGGGGCCTCCGGGGCTGGACCCCTTATATGCCAGCGTCACTGATTCCTGTATAACCCAGCCATTTTGAGTACGCCAGTCTCGTGGCCACGAGGCTCCTGGTCCCTCAGTTCCCTCTCCTCATGACCGATTCAGTCTGGACTCTTCCAGATGCCCCTGGTTGTACTCTCTCTCATCTACATTAACCTCTACCTGTACCTGCTCCCCCCCCCCCCCCCCCCCCCCCCCGCCGCCTCCCTTTCTTTTATTCAGTGAGATTGCTTGAAATAAAGTGGCCAGGATTGAAGGGACTTTCTCGTTTAGGAAGGCTGTTGAGACGGTGCTCATGATATCCAATTTGGGCTGTCTGAGGCTTGTCAATAAGCTGTGGTGATGTAATTGTGTAAATCAGGGAGTTCATAAATTTCAGACTTGAAGCTTAGGTGAGAAATCTAATGGGTGCTATCAATTTGAGTGTTCTTTGTTTAAATAGGGGAAAGTTTATGAATTAGCCTACAAGTTTATCAGCATGGAAATGATAGAATGGCATTTTCCTACACTCTGATGCTACTGAAATGTGGGGATCGGTGAGGTAGAGTGACTACTCTGTACTAAACAGTCTTCTCAACTCTACTAATAGAAAATTTTCATCCCCATTCCCACCCCCGCGGCAGACACACACAGGGTTTCTCTGTGGCTCTGGAGTCTGCCCTAGAACTAGCCTCAGGTCTCAAACTGTGTACAGAGATCCGTCTGCCTCTGCCTCCCGAGTGGTAGGATTAAAGGCCTGTACCACCACATTTTCTAAATTTCTGTGTTAACATAGGGCAAAAAGTGCTAGATAAAACAGCGCTTGTTTGTTTTAAGATGGTGTCTCTACAAACCCTGGCTGTCCTCGAATTCACTCTGTAGAGAGGTGGCAAGAACTCAGAGATCTGCCAAGTGCTGGGATTAAAGGCGTGCACCGCCACCACCTGGCAATGTGTGACTGTTCTATGATATAGGTCTGATAATTACCAGCTGTATTGCCATAAAATTATATGCATAACTGTATATTATCTTGTGTCATGATCAGCATGCTCTTTTACAAATGCCAGTTAGATAACATGTCATTAATTGTAAAACATCCCAATTTCAGGGGTATTTGATAAAGGGAGTGGTAGATTTGCCTTATCCTGTTCTTGGAGTTGATTTATCAGAGTAATGTTGTTGAAACAAAAATCTTTAATTTACTCTTGGCTTTATGCGAACACATAAAGAGAGTCTCTAAAGTGGGTCAGAGGATGTAGCTTAGTTGGTAAGGATGCTTGCCCGACTGTATAAAGCATAAACTCGGTATGGTGGCACATAACCTATAATCCAGCACTGGAGAGGTCAGACAAGGGTTTATTTTTAATTATGTATATTTGTGTGTGTATATGTTGAGTGCAGGTACCTGAAGAGGACAGAGTAACCCAATAAATACCCCTGAAGCTGGAGTCATGGGCTTTTAATGACCCTCCATATGTAGGTGCTGGGAACCTGACTTGAGCCCTAGAAGAGTAGTACAAACTACCACTGAGCCATGTTTCTAGTGCCAAAGTATGCCCATTTTATTTGATCAATTAACTCTACTTACAGAAATCTGTTCTTAACGTGTATCAATACAAAAGTATGTTTAACAGTTTAGGAAAAAAATAGAATCATCTTAAATATCAGTTGGCAGAAGAAAATACAGGAAGGGTTCTCAACGAATGTAATGAGGTTTCCTATTAATTTGACCATAACTTATACTATGTAAGAACTAGCTCATTTCAATAAGAGAAGCCGGTATTTTTCATGGTATTTATAACTTGAACAGTGTAGCTGTTATGTCTAAACTGCCATTTGAAGAAAACTGGTTTATTGCAGGTTCTGAATGAGAAGAAACTTCAAGAGGTTGATAGTTTGTGGAAAGAATTTGAAACGCCAGAAAAAGCGAATAAAATGTAAGTAATATTGAATCTTAAGGATTTAGGCATTTATACTAGTTTGTGGGTATCTCCTCTTTGGATGTTATTTTCAACTTACTGGTTTATTGGGGGGGGTTGTTTTTTGGTTTTTTGAGATAGGGTTTCTTTGTGTAGCTTTGGAGCCTATCCTGGCACTTGCTCTGGAGACTAGGCTGGCCTCAAACTCACAGAGATCTGCCTGCTTCTGCCTCCCGAGTGCTGGGATTAAAGGCGTTCGCCACCAACGCCCGGCAACTTACTGGTTTTTAGAACATAGGCTGTCACAGTTTTGTATTGTAGACTACAGTGGACAATGCCCCAAGATTAATGTTCTATGAGATATTTGAAGGCACACTATCATTAAGTGTAATCCTTTTAAAAGTACTAATTGTAGCTGGACAGAGGGGAGGCAAAGGCAAGCTGATCTCTGTGAGTTCAAGGCCAGCCTAGTCTACAAAGTGAGTTCCAGGATAGTCCTATTATACAGAGAAACCCTATCTCAGAAAAAAATTAAAAACAAACAGGGGAGGGGCAGTAATTGTACAAACCAAGGAAGAGTTAGTTTTTAGGGCTAATAATTCAAATGCTTTCTAACTCATTCTATAGTGTATTCATGTTCCATGATTCATTCTTAGCTCTAGGGTGTAATAAGTTAATTAGGTTGTTGTAAATCCTTGAAAAGTATACCATGTTTCTTCAAGGTCTTTTAACAAGAAAGTAAAATACAACAATGGTAACTAAATGGGTTAGAAGAGACAGTAGATTTTTCTTTAAAGTAAGTCAGGGTTGCTATTTCACCTTGTGTAATAGCCTACACAAGGTCCTGAGAAGAAACTATAATCCTATTGGTACTTGTGGATTAGAAGGGATCCTATCCATGGAACTACATATTTGGTCATTCATCTACTACTGCTGATAAATACACAAAAAATGATAAACACAGAGAAAGTGCAAAATGAAGTGTAGTTATATCATTTGTGGTGTTCCATCAGCAATAGCATTATTGAATGAATGGAGAGAAGTTCATGATACACCAAGGAAAATGAAGCTTCAGAGTAGTTGGCTATTAAGCATTAGTGATTTATGACTTTCTGGATCCTTGAACATTTAGACAAGTTCTGAGAGACATAGATGGCACTTTATATACATGCAAAAACCAGGTTAGAATAGGACCAAAAAAAAAAAAATAAGATGGGGACTTTGTTCTTTTGGGGTGGGGTGGTTTTTTGAGGCAAGGTTTCTCTGTAAACAGTCCTAGCTGTCCTGGAACTAGCTCTTGTAGACCAGGCTGGCCTCAAACTCAGATATCCACATGCCTCTGCCTTCTGAGTGTTGGGCTTGACGGTGAGTGCTACCATCTCCCAGCAATACTTTGTTCTTAACATCTGTGTGCTTTTAAGTGTGCATTTGATGGACTAGACCAGCATTTACCCTTCCCAGGTAAGAACACCTCGCTTCAACTAATACTTTTTTAGGCATATAGAAGACTAGTTTTTCTATTTTAAAGCGTATCTGCTTTGCCCGATTAATCTTTATTCATTGCTGTCAATGATGTATTCCTTTTGGAACTGAGTCTAAGTGATTTAACAAAATTTCGTCACTACCACTGAGACAGCAATGAATTATTAATACATTTCTTTGTACAGAAAATATCATGAATATAAACTATTTAGGCAATAACAGAAAGCAAGTCTGACAATAAGCTTTTTTTTTCTTCTTAAGGAGTGGGAGGCAGGGTCTCACAAAGCTCTTGCTGTCCTAGAACTTGCTCTGTAGATCAGGCTGGCCTCAAACTCAAGAGATCTGATTGCCTCTGCCTCTGGAGCAATGGGATCAAAAGCATGCTCCCACCACCAGTGGACTATTTTGTACTTGGTGTTTGTTTGTCTAGTTGGTGGTACTGAAGATAGAACCCTGGTCCTTGAATACACCAGGAGAATAAATTTCCAACTTTTTGTTTGTTTGCTCTTTGTAGTCTTGGCTAGCCTGGAGCTTAATAAGTGGACTGCACTGGCCTTGAACTCACAGAGATCCTTTTGCTTCCCAACTGCTGGGATTAAAGGAATATGGAACCTCACCCTGCACTTTCATTTGTATTTATTTTTTAAAATAAGTTGAAACAAGGTATAAGTAGTTACCTGCACTGTCCTTGACTTTGTAATCCTCTCTGAGGATTCCAGCTTCTGAGTAGCTGGAATTACAGCTCTCAGAAGCTGGATGTGACACACATTCTCAGATGAATGTGTGTCATCGCATCTCCCAAGGTTGTTCTGCTAGTGCATGCTGTAGACATCCAGCTTCTCTTTTCTGGCTACATAGCTTTTTGGAATCACCGTGTTCCAATAATGTATTTGTTCTCTTTTTATTCTAGAGTAAAGCTAAAACATTTTGAAAAATTTCAGGATACAGCGGAAGCATTAGCAGGTAAAGTAAGAGGATAAAGAATTTATTTTCTTTTTTTACTTTAAAAATTTGGTATTTTCTTCTTATTAAAAGGCTGTTTTCTTCAGTTGCCTGAGTTAATCTTACTCAATGTTGTCAATGATGCATCCTTAATGGAACTGAATTTAAGTGATCTAACCCATTCGTCACTACCACTGAGACAACATTGAGTTAGCTTTTTTCACCATAGGGCTGGTTTCCCCCATGTGATGAGAGATGACAAGTGCTTAAATTGATCTCCCGGTGGAAACCAATAGCCTAATGCAGAAGCACAGTTCAGTAAAAGCTGTTCTACAAGGGACCAAGGTAATGTGGTCATGTGCCCAGTCTAATGCTTGTATTAATTCAAGGGGAAAGTTGAAAATAGCTCCCTGAAATAACAAGTGCTAATAAAGCTCTCCAGAGAATAAAAAAGCATATCAGTATTCAAAACTGAGGGGAAATTGAATTCTTTAAAATGTAAATAAAATTGACCTCATCATGGGCGAACAGGCATGTTCTGTGTCACTAATCAGCTGATTATTTGATATAATTTGAGAACAAAGGACTATTAAGAATGGTTTAGAACTAGACAAAGTTTTTGTTTATTGGGGTTTTGTTGTTTGCTTGATTTTTGGTTTTGTGCTAATGAATTGATTAAAATCTTTAAAACAGTCCTGTAAGAGAAATATTCTTTCTGCTATAAGTGGTAAAACACAGAAAGTTTATAATAAACATTTTTTGAAGTGAACTATGTCAGGAGTGCCATCATGGAAACCTCTAAAATGCCTTAGCTGATAAAAAATGTTTTTTATCAGATGGATCCGTTTTTTTTGTTGTTGTTGTTTTTTCCCAAAGTAATTAATTATCTGTGTCTCAAGGCAATTATTTGTTTAGCTTGAGACAGGTGTATGTAGCCTAAGATAGCCTTGCAACTGAGGATGACCTTGAATTTCTGGTCTTCTGCTTCGAAGTAGTGGAGATCAGACCCAGCACTCCAACTAGCAATATCCCAGATCCCATGAGAGTTGGTGTGGGGAGCAGGTATACATGCCAGGATACATACATGAACATGAGAGAACAATTTTGTGACATCATTTCTCTCCTTTTATCTTTACCTGGAATCCAGGAACTTGATTTAGTTTTGTAGGGTTGAATGGCAAGCATTTTACCTACTGAACCATCTCTCTCTGGTCTATAAAACAGTTTGGTCAAAGCTAAGTAGATTGTTTAACACTGTAGATCAGTGTTAAACAATTTAAATGTAGCTTTAGAGTCTCATGGGCTGTGGTACTAATATTAATGTATCAGAAGTTCATGGTATTTAATAGAGCTATTTATTCCTCTAACATTGGGCAACTAGTGAGAGTTCTCGTCACCACAATAGGTCTAGGGAGTCAAACTTAGATGCCCAGCTTGGTGGCAAAAGCCTTGGCCTTGGCCCACTGGCCCCATTTTTGTTAGAAGTTACTTCTATTTATCTATCTATCTATCTATCTATCTATTTATTTATTTATTTATTTATTGTGCCAGGCATTTGTAGTGCACACCTTTATTCTCGGGAGGGAGATGCAGGCAGGCAGATCTCTGAGTTCGAGGCCAGCCTGGTCTACAGAGTGAGTTCCAGGACAGGCTCCAAAACAATACAGAGAAACTGTCTCAAAAACCAGAAAAAAAATTATTGCATGTAAATAGATGTTTTGTCTGCACACCAAAAGAAAGGGCATTGGATCCCATGGGGTTACGTTATATTGGGTTGTGAGCTGCCATGTGTTTGCTGGGAAATGGACTCAGGTCCTCTTGAAGAGCAGCCTGTGCTCTTCATCACTGAGTCATCTCTCCAACCCCCAGAAGCTATTTCTTTGTCCCTTCACCGAAAACAGGATTTCTGTGTAGACCAGGCTGGCCTCAAACTCGAGAGATTGACATCTTCCTTCTGAGTGCCGTGATTAAAGTCACAGCACCACACCCAGCTTTTGAAGTTATTTCTTAAAATATATGAGATTGTTTTTGATGAAATGATAACTATTTCCAGATGATAATCTGGAATAGAATCTAAAGTTAGTCTAGTATAGGGATTTTGTATTTAGAAAAATACATATTTAAGAGAAGGGCTTTTGTGCTAGGTTAAGTAACTTGGGTCTTATGGATCATAAACTAGAGATGGGCTGGGGAGTGGCTGCTTTTCCAGAGAACTCAGCTCTTCCAGAGGAGCCCATCACTCACATGGCAGTTTACAGGTGTTCGTAATCCCAATTGCAGGGAATCTGGTGCTGTCTTCTGGACTCTACAGTTACTAGACATGCAGGTAGTGCACAGGTATACATGTAGGCAAAATAATGTATGTAAAAAAGCAACAACATTTAAACTAGAAACATCAAGTTCAACTTTAAATTATTCAAGTATGTGTTGCTGAGGATCAGGCCCAAGGCTTTTCATGTGCTAAGCAAGTATTCCATCCCCAGCTCCAAAAGCCTAAAAATATAAGTAAAAAGAATGAAAGGAAGAAGTCTGTTGGAAGCAGTGTATACAGCATTAGAAGGTGGAATGAAATAGCCAGGTATAATAGAATACTCCTAGATCACAGCACTTGGAAGGCTAAAGGAGAACCATAAGCTTAACTCCAATCCTCCTGCTTCTGCCTCTGAAATGCTGGGATCAAAGTATATTCCACCATGCCTGGAATTTATGAATGGGTTTTATAAAATTTATACATTGGTGTTTGTGGTTTTTCAAGACAGGGTTTCTCTGTGTAACAGCCCTGGCTGTTCTGGCATCTACTTTGTAGACCAGGCTGGCCTGAAACTTAGGCATCCACCTGCCTCTGTCTCCCAAGTGCTAGGATTAAAGGCATACACCAACATGGGTCATTTTCATTTTAAAAGAAACACTTGGACCTTTTAAAAGCAAGTATTTGCTTTAAAATTTACATGAGAAGAGCTCTCTTAGTTATAATACATATTTTTCTGTTTTCCTGAAAAGCATTTACAGCTCTGATGGAGGGCAAAATCAATAAGCAGCTGAAGAAAGTTCTGAAGAAAATAGTAAAAGAAGCCCATGAACCTCTGGCTGTGGCTGACGCTAAACTAGGAGGGGTGATAAAGGTAAAGGAGCCATGGTTTCTGTGCCTGCAGAGCCTGCCCTCTGTACTAGGTTGTCATGAGTTTTCATAATCAGTCTTTTTCTTTTAGGCAGCATAATAAGCTCCAGTAGAAAATAAAGATAAACAAAAAAGGGATAAAATAAACGCTAACTCTGTTACTCATAGAGTCTATTAACATGGTATGACAACCGTCACATAACTTTTTATCACATTGGAAGTTTTCAGTGGCTGGTGTAAAAGTACAAGAGGGAAACCATTAAGTGAATTATGGTGGCGTAAGCCTGTAATAACTTGTACAGTATAATATAGAAATGGAGGTGGTCTGTATCAAGGAGTTACTGAATAGAGGGGAAGTGGACAGATATGACACAGGAACATTGTTAAGTTTTTTTGTTGTTTTTTGTTTGTTTTGTTGGTTGGTTGGTTGGTTGGTTTTTTTGAGACAGGGTTTCTCTGTGTAGCTTTGGAGCCTATCCTGGCACTCGCTCTGGAGATCAGGCTGGCTCAAACTGCCTCTGCCTTCCAGTGCTGGGATTAAAGGCGTGAGCCACCAATGCCTGACTCATTGCTAAGTTTTAAATACAGTTTTGTGGTTTTTTTTTTTTTTAATTCAACATCTTTATTGTTATTGTATGAGTATTTTGTCCTTGGTTATGTCTGTTGCCTGGTCCCTGTGGAGGTCAGAAAAAGAACATGAGATCCTCTGGGACAGGAGTTACAGTAGCTTCGAACCACTGTGTGGGTGTGGCAAATTGAACTCAGGTCCTCTCCAAGAGCATCCATCTTTCCAACCAATCAATACTATTAGATCAAATTATTTCACAACTCACTGTGGTGGCACATGCTGGTCGTTCCAGGAGGCTGAGGCAGGATTGCTCCTCTGAGTTTGAAATCAGTCTATGCTATATTAGTGAGTCACTATCTGAAAACCAAAAGATGGTTTTTCAGGAAAACTATTTTTCATCTTGTTCTTATAGGAAAAGTTGAATCTCAGCTGTATCCATAGTCCTGTTGTTAATGAACTTATGAGAGGAATTCGATCACAAATGGATGGCTTGATTCCTGGGGTAGAACCACGTGAGATGGCAGCCATGTGTCTTGGATTGGCCCACAGGTAAGACTTAGAGAAAGAATGCTCACTTTTATACATAGATTTAAGTGTACTATACTTAAAATGATACCAGTATTTATTTAATATGAAGATGTTGCTATTGCTCACCTTCAGTATAGCTGGTAAGTGATGTAAACCCACAGAACCTAGCTTTTTAAGATTTATTTATTGTGTATATATTGTTCTGCTCACATGTATCCCTGCAGGCCAGAAGAAGGTGGTTGTGAGCCACCATGTAGGTGCTGGGAATGGAACTTCTAGGACCCCTGGAAAACCAGCCAGTGCTCTTAACCTCTGAGGCATCTCTCTAGCCCCTATTGCCTGTATTCTTAAAAACATCCTCATAGGATTTCTTCTCCCCTGTATTGTTGGATCGTTTCTCTTGTGTGCTTTCTCTGCTGTGGTCTGGGAGAACTTTGCTATGTGCATATGTACATGCTGTGTACTTAAGGTCAGAAGAGGTTGTCCTTTATCATTCTCCCTATTCCTTTGAAGCAGTCTCTCTTGGAACCTGGGACACAGGATTCCGGAGCTAGGCTAGAAATCAGCAAACCCTGTCAATCTTCCTGTATTGGAGCTAGAATTTTTTTTTAAGATTTATTTATTACATATACAGTGTTCTGCCTGCATGCCAGAAGAGGGCACCATACTGAATTGTAGATGGTTGTGAGCCACCATGTGGTTGCTGGGAAGTGAACTCAGGACCCCTGGAAGAGCAGTCAGTGCTCTTAACCTCTGAGCCATCTCTCCAGCCCCCAGAGCTAGATTTTTTGTTTTTTTTTCGAGACAGGGTTTCTCTGTGAAGCTGTCCTGGAACTCCCTTTGTATACCAGGCTGGCCTCGAACTCACTGATGCCTGCCTCTGTCTCCCAAGTGCTCCTTTATTAACCACAGATCCTTAGCATATGGGATGTTGCTATGCTATAATCATCAAAAGTAATGGTTTAACAGCTGGCACATGCCTTTAATCCTAGCACTCTGGAGGCAGCGGCATGTGGATCTCTAGTTCCAGCAACACTCAGAAACCCTGTTGGGGGGAGGGTTGTGAGTATATTACTTATAAATAGTTAAGTGCTTTAAAAAAAAACAGACAATTCTTTGTGATAAAAATCAGAGATACTAAAAACATCCTGCTATGTACAGGAAGCCCCCTACAGCTTGCAGTTTTAAGGCTACAGATGTCCCCCAGATCCCACATAAAAATCCTGGGCATGGCAGCACTAAAATCCCAGCAAGTTCCCTGAAGCTCATTTGCTAGCCTACTAACCTATCCTGCACATTCCAGTCCATTGAGAGACCCTGCCTCAAAAACAAGGTGGACCTCTAGCCTGTACTTAGGCTTAGGTACCCACTCATATGAACACACAAGTCAAGGGAAGGGGAAAATGGGATTTGTTTAAAAGTGCTTTTTTAAAAATTGCTATCTAATTTTTTCTCTTCATCTTCCCCAGCCTGTCTCGATACAGATTGAAATTCAGTGCTGATAAAGTAGATACAATGATTGTTCAGGCAATTTGTAAGTAACGGCAATCTGATCTGTTTAGTTCTGTTTTTACCCAGCTGTTGTTACTAATTTTGTCTGTTGAGAAAGATGGACTAGAATTTCAATGAGTAGCTAATTGGGAAAGCAGAGTAGAAAAAAACGATTTAGTTTGATGCTTGTGAGATAATCATGTTGTTAATGCTGTATTATACTGATTGATTTTGTTTTCCATCAATGCTAAAACTGCAAGAAGGCTCTGTGTAGTTGAGTTGTGTTTTTCAACTAGCTTTTTTTTTAGATTCTCATGAACAATTTTAAGAAACATGCAAGTAATAAAAATTGCTTTGACCAACAATTCTATTATTAAATGTGTATCAAGAATTAAAATCATGGACTTAGTTTTGGGTTACCATACCTATGTTCATAGTATTATTTATACTAGCTGGAAAGGAAAGTTTTTACCAATCAATGGATAAAGAAAATGTAGGTACAGATAGACACAATAAGATGCCATTTGACCTTTGAAAGAAATAACATTATACATGTCAAAATGAGGAAAACTTTACCTGTAAAAGGAGCCAAACTGTGCAGAAAGGACCAGGATTTAATTTCCAGGACCCATATTTTGCCTTACAACAATGCAGGTCCAAGGGATCCTACCTAATGTCCTTGAGGGGCACCAGGCACAAACACAAAAGAGACGCCTAGAATAGACCTTCATAAAAAGGTGTTAGATTTTCAGTTTGGAGGGTAATGGAACTATTTTGAAAACAGATGGTGTTAATGCTAGTATGGTATGAGTCAACTAAATGCTTGAAAATGAATTATTCAAGACAATTTGTTATGTATGTTAACGTCTATCAGTCTCTCATTAGTTTTGTTTTTATTTCATTTTGCAGCCTTATTAGATGACTTGGATAAAGAACTAAACAACTACATTATGCGGTGTAGGGAGTGGTATGGCTGGCACTTCCCTGAGTTGGGGAAAATTATTTCAGATAATTTGACATACTGCAAGTGTTTACAGAGAGTTGGTGAGTCAATTGTTTACCCTTTATAAGTTATTGAAAAATAAATGAATGAAACTTAGAATTGTAATAAGCACTTAAGATTACTGAAGTTTTACTGGCATTGGTGGCGCACACCTTTAGTCCCAGCACTTGGGAGGCAGAGGCAGGCAGATCTCTGAGTTCGAAGCCAGCCTGATCTACAAGAGCTAGTTCCAGGACAGCCTCCAAAGCCACAGAGAAACCCTTGAAAAGCCCCCCCCCCAAAAAAAAAAAAAAGATTACTAAAGTTTTAAAAATTTCAAATGTAGCTATTTCATATTTTAAAACTGAGCTTTAACTTTGATTTTTTGGGGGGTGGGGTTCGAGACAGGGTTTCTCAGCTTTAGAGCCTGTCCAGGCACTTGCTCTGGAGACCAGGCTAGCCTGGAACTCACAGAGATCCACCTGCCTCCCAAATGCTGGGATTAAAGGCATGGGCCACCAAAGCCTGGCATAACTTTGTTCTTTTTTTAAAGTAACCTCTTTTTAAATATCTAACTTTACAAATACTATTAGATTTTTGCTTAAATTAGAAATAAAGAAGAGGGTGGCGCAAGATGAGACTAAGAGACATATTAGTTTATTATAGGCCCAGCAGAGTAAAGAGACTAAGAAAGAAGAGGAACATGGTTAATGGCTGACCACCATGGTTGGTCTCCATAGAGAGGCAGAAAGATCGAGTAGAGAAGAGATCAGAGAGAAGAGTAGAGAGAGCATTATTGGGCAGGGGTCTGTCTTTTGGTTCTTTGTACCTGGTGTGCAGACTTAGTTCCCATGGAACCCTAGGCTGACCAAGGTTCTGTCTGAGTGGATTCTGCCAGGTAACAAGGGCAGGCCAGCATAATGCCTGAACCTTTCAAATACTAGATAAAGCTCCAAATGATCCCAGCTGACTCAGATAACAAAATTATTGTTTATCAACCAGTTTCCATAAATGTTGCTTTCAATATTATAGCTATGCATTAGTTTGGGTTATGGAAATTGATTACATGAGAAATCGAAGGCAAAAGAAACAGGTTGAGTATACATACAGTAGGATAATAATGTTGAGTCTTAAGTGATATCAAGGTGCGTTATTAGCTCTGTGAGGTGCAGCATAAGTATGGTCTCTTTGACTATAAAAGATCATTTCAACTAGGTGGTGGCAGAGGCAGCACATGTACTCATGAGGTAGAGGCCAGCCTGGTCTACAGAGCTAGTTCCAGAACACCCAAGGCTACACAAAGAAGCCCTATCTTGAAAGCACAGACACACAAATATATGTAGTTTCAGAATATTGCATCCAGTACATCCTCACATATTATCCTTAATCATTTTAGTTTTTCAAGGCAGGGTTTCTGTAGACCAAGCTGTCCTGGAACTCAGAGAGATCCGCCTGCCTAGGCCTCCCAAGTGCTGGAGTTAAAGGTGTGAGCCATCACCACCTGACAATTTTATTTTTATTTCTAAATCACTTTTACCTAAGGAAGCCAAAGTCAGGCTGGTTCACATTTGTATAGCCACTATTTGGGTTATCTCTGCATGTATGTGCCCCCCCCCCCCATTACCCGAGAATGATTCTGCATCATCTTCTGTACATTCCGTAGGTGACAGGAAGAACTATGCATCTGCCACTCTTTCTGACTTGCTGTCAGAGGAAATGGAAGCTGAAGTGAAAGCAGCCGCCGAGATATCTATGGGAACAGAAGTTTCTGAAGAAGATATTTGCAACATTCTACATCTGTGTACCCAGGTACATTATACCCACAGAGGCTATAGTTGAAGTCTGTAGGTGTGTTTACTGATGGCAATGATGATTTTTGCATTGTTTGCCTGACAATATATGAAGGTATTCAGTCACTACCTCATCTGATGCCATCTTTTGTGTATACTTAGGTGTGGATGATGCAATAGATAATGAAGTAATGCATATTATTGCCATTGGTTTTTGTTGGGGTTTTGATTTTTATGAGACAAGGTCCCTACCTTGCCCTGACTGTCCTAAAACTCACTGTTGTATAAACAAGGCTAGATTAGTATTTGCAGAGTTCTCTGTCCCCTGAGTATGGAATTAAAGGCATGAGCCACCACATCTGTTCTGAGTGTTGTGTTTTGAACAGTGATTTAACCCAGCCAGTTCCTCAAGACTACAAAGATGGGTTAATTAGATTGCTAAATTCTTGAGTTTTCTGTAGTTTTATTCTCAGCCTCCTGAGTGCTGGGGTTATAAGCATGCCTAGCTTTTGGATTTATTTTTAGAGATGGTTATTACCAACCTCCCTACGCCAGCCTCAAAGTCCCATGCTCAAGTAATCTTGCTCCAGCCATTGCAATATTGAGAAGTTACCAGTGTGTTTCTATATGTATCTCTATATGTTGATCTCTTAATATTTTCCAAATGAATTATATACTCATAACATTTGTGACTTCTTCATTTAATTCCTCATTTTAGGTGATTGAAATTTCTGAGTATAGAACTCAGTTGTATGAATATCTGCAAAATCGAATGATGGCCATCGCACCTAATGTTACAGTTATGGTTGGGGAGTTAGTTGGAGCACGGCTCATTGCTCATGCAGGTGACGGTTTTAATGTGATTTGTAAACAAGTGTATAACACTACATACTAAGGACCATGGTACAATGATGATTGCTGTTGCTTTGCCTGATTTCATTTTGGATAATGAGGGCATCTTCAGTCACTACCTCTTCTGAGAGACTATGGTCCTTGGTCAGAAGGCTAAAGTTAGTTCAGTATCATTTTAGTCATAAGTTCAAGCCTTGGCATCAAAAAGAAAAATTCATAAGATCAGATTTTGAGTAAATTTTAAAAATTACAGTATTAGCTGAATACATTTCTAGACTTGATCACAGCAGATTTCTTTGAAGCTAGAGTAATTCTTTCAGTAGTATCAGACAAATATTCTATTTAAGTTCCCTCTGCTGTGAGGTCATGATACCTGTTGGCTGTTTCCGTGATCTTCACCTGTTACAACATATAAGAGACAAGCAGACTGCCTGGATTGTGAATCTGTACTTTTTTTTTTTGTTTTTTATTGGTTTTTTGAGACAGGGTTTCCTCTGTGGTTTGGAGACTGTTCTGGAACTGGCTCTTGTAGACTAGGCTGGTCTTTTGGTTTTTTTGGTTTTTCAAGACAGGGTTTCTCTGTGTAGCTTTGGAGCCTTTCCCGGCTCTGGAGGCCAGGCTGGCCCTGAACTCACAGATCTGTCTGCCTGCCTCTGGCTCCCGAGTGCTGGGATTAAAGGCATGCACCACCAATGCCCGGCTTAAGTATATTTCTAATGATTGACTACAGCAAGGGTAATATAAATAATGTTGACTCCATATCATTGATATGACCTAATGTATCTATTGAAATAGCATACTTGCTTTTCAGAATCTTCGAAGATGATCAAATTGCTAGTGTTCATTTCACTCATGGGAATATGCAAGTGCATGAGTATCTCAAGTTTCCAGTTCATAGCTTTCCTTGCACTCAGAATAATAGGAAGCATTTAGGGTTTTCAGAGAATTCAGTTCCTTTCATGCAGAACCTTTCATATACCTGAAAGAACTTTTTTTAAACTTTTTTTGTTTTTTATGTTGTAGGTTCTCTTTTGAATTTGGCCAAGCATGCAGCTTCTACAGTACAGATTCTTGGCGCAGAAAAAGCACTTTTCAGGGCCCTTAAATCTAGACGAGATACCCCTAAGTATGGGCTCATTTATCATGCTTCTCTGGTAGGCCAGACAAGTCCCAAACACAAAGGAAAGGTGAGTTGTGGTTTTTCCACTTTTTTCCCCCAAGAAGTTAGTGTTTGCTGTTGGCATGTATGTGTACTATTATGTGCATGCCTGTTCTCTGGTGCTAAAGGACATTAGATCCCTGGGAACTGGAGTTCTTGGTGGTGTGAGCTGCCGTGTCTATGATGTCTATGTTGAACTGTACAGAACCAAGTTCTCAGTAAGACCAGCAAATGCTGTTAATATCTGAGGCATCTTTCTAGCCCCTGAGCTGTATTTTTTTCCAACTCTAATTACAATGAACATTAAAACATAGTTTCCCTTCAGCTTATTACAATATTTAAGTAAAAAACATTTTTATACATTAATTGATAATAAATTGTAATTTGACCTATTGTTTGTCAAGAACATCGGTCTGTATTAAGATACAATCTGCTGAACTTTTTTGAAAAGCCAGGTTTGGATGTCTATTTTACACATTTCTTTGTTTAGATAACTAATTGAATAGGGCTAAACTGCAATTTGTGAAATTCAGAGCACATTAATAAAAGTAAAGGATAAACTATAAATTACTTTGAAGAAGGGCCCACAAATACTTATCCTTGCTCTTCTGTCTAAGATTGAGATTAAAGCCTCACACATGCTAGGTACCAGCCCTGAAGAGATTGTGTGTGGTGCCTGCAGAGGTCAGAACAACTTGCAGGCATCAGTTCTCTCCTTCCCTTGTATAGGTCATGGGGATTGATTACTTGGTTATCAAACTTGGTTTGAGTGGAAGCAAAATAGGGCTAGAGAGACTGGACCAGTACTTTTCAATCATAGGCTTAGAGTATATGGTAATTTATTTACTATAATTTTCTCATGAGTAAAGATTGTGAAGATTTTACCTCCTTGGAAAATAGTATTGCTGCCTCTGACTTTATGCTTTGTTAATAGATTTCTCGAATGCTGGCAGCCAAAACTGTTTTGGCTATCCGATATGATGCTTTTGGTGAAGATTCCAGTTCTGCAATGGGAGTTGAGAACAGAGCCAAATTAGAGGCCAGATTGAGAATTTTGGAGGACAGAGGGGTAAGAATCACCCTGTATGTGGCAGATGTTAACCTGTCGAAAGTTAATGAAGTATAGTTTCATGAGCACAAAATCACCAGTTAACATGGCATTTTGTCATATTTCTTGGTATGCTTAATAGTATATTTTCTACTATATGGAAAAATATCTTTACATTAGCCAAGAACAGATTTGTTCAAGATTTTTGTTGAGATACTTAAATTAGCAAAGAAAATTATCACATGCTGCTGTGTGCTATCCAATAGATGTACTGTAGATGTTGACTTAGTAATTTTCATTTTTCTTCTTAGATAAGAAAAATAAGTGGAACAGGAAAGGCATTAGCAAAAGCAGAAAAGTATGAACACAAAAGGTAAAGTATAAAGTACATTGTAGGATAGTTGCTTGTTATTTAAATGTTTTGACTGCCTTTTTTATTGTAAACTCAGTATGAATATCCTTCTGAAAAGGGGGTTGGAGAGATGCATTAGCCATTAAGATCATTTGTTAAGGTCATCTTGCAAAAGACCAAGATTTTGTACCAGCTCACAACTAGGGACACTTGTACACATGCATACAGACAAAGCTCTCATACATATAACATGAACTTTTTAAAAAATCTGTGACAGGGTTGGATCAATGGCTCACTAGTTCAGAGCATTTAACTGCTCTTGCTGAGGACCTGGGATTGATTCCAAGCATCTATATAGCAGCTCTCAACTGTCAGAACACACACGTACTCACGCTCACACACACATATACACGAAAAACCATGACTCTTGTTTAAAAGTGTAAATAAAAATTGTATTTATTTAGCATGTCAGTATTTTGAGAAATGTATGTAATTGTGAAATCACTAAGTTAAGCTCTCAGGTTACATCTGTTTTGTGTTAATACTTAAATTCTTGAGCAGTTTTCAGAAATATGTTGATTACGGTCACCACCACCATAATGTCCACATGCATCTATAATTTCCCTTGTCATTTAGCTTTTTATGCTTGACTTTTTTTTTTTTAATTATGGATAAATTATTTTTTTACATGTGTTTGTGTGTGTTTGGGAAGTGTATGTAGGTGGGCAAGCCACATCATTTAGGTGGCGGTCAGAGGACATCTTTTAGTTGTTTCTCCTTCTACTGTGTGGTTCCCAGGGCTTGAAATGATGTGGTCATTTCAGGCGTGGTATCAAATGCTTCATAGAGCCCTCTTGATGGTCCTTCATAAACATGTATTTAATTCGGGTCTTCACTCATGCTGTAGTGTATTATTAACAATGGAACCTTTTCTTAAAACCCAAGGTCAGCTTAAAAGATACAGTCCATATCTGTATGTAAATGGATTCTTTGGTTGTCATTTGAGGGATGTTTGTAAGTTCTGCATCTTTTATGATAAACTGACAGTGTGTCAAGGTCCTTCAGTAAAACACTTTGGAAAATGGAGGCAGTATAGCTAGAAATTCGTGATATCCATCGTCACCTATATAGCAACACAGGATCCTCTTAAAAGCAAATAGCTGCCCTGGAATTCAAAATTATTCTTACTTAGTATCACATTTCTCGGATTATAAGCATATGCTACCATTAGTAGGTATGTATGAATTTTAATGAAATCATAGAGAATAAGTGGACAGCAATATTTAACAGCAGTCTTTATAAGCATATAAAGCCCATCATTTGGTTGACTTGTGTGACTCTTTGTTGTTAAATGATAAATATTTACAGCTCATAAAGTTGAGCAGCTATTCATGTACAGCTCAGCTGGACATGAGCTCTGCTCATGTGGTTCCACATTCCTGTACTTGACACACTTGAAACATCGGCTATGTAAGAAGATCAGTGTGTTTTCTTCTTTTTTTCGAGACAGGGTTTCTCTGTGGCTTTGGAGGCTGTCCTGGAACTAGCTCTTGTGGACCAGGCTGGTCCCGAATTCACAGAGATCTGCCTGTCTCTGCCTCCCAAGTCCTGGGACTAAAGGTGTGCACCACCACCGCCCAGCTAGTGTGTTATCCTTTGTTACTCTGCCACTTAGGGTTGTGATAAAGATATGTCTTTATGAGATTGTGTGACACTTTCATTTGATGTTTAGTTACCCAGTGATCTATAAATCAGTGCAGTTTTACTTTTTTTTCCTTCGAGACAGGGTTTCTCTGTGTAGCTTTGGAGCCTTTCCTGGCACTCGCTCTGTAGACCAGGCTGGCCCTGAACTCACAGAGATCCACCTGCCTCTGCCTTTCAAGTACTGAGATTAAAGGCGTGCTAAACCAGAATTTATTTGGATCACTTCTTGAGTTTGACTGACTTGCCTAAACTACCCTACAGCCACTAAAATGAAACAGCATTGTGTGCTTTTGTCTTCTCCAACAGCATTTGCTTTTTTCTTGATTATTTCAGTTACATGTGTCTGTAAAGATTTTCCACAATTTATTTGTTTTTTTCAGTGAAGTGAAGACATATGATCCCTCTGGTGACTCCACACTTGCAACTTGTTCTAAAAAACGCAAAATAGAAGAGGTAGATAAAGAGGATGAAATTACTGAAAAGAAAGCAAAAAAGCCCAAGATTAAAATTAAAGGTTAGTTTGATTTTTTTTTTTTTTTAAGGACTTTGGATTTTTTGCGTTTATTTTGTTGGGTTGGGGGAGGATGGTACAGTACACACAGAGGACATCTTGTATGACTGAATCCAGAAAGTAAAAAGACTTGTCCATAGACTTCCTGGTAAATGCCTTTACTCAGGAAGCCATATTGCTGGCCCTAGTTGCAATTTTAAATTTAATTCCTTAAATAATATCTTGATCTTTAAAAACTATGGACTTCTTAAGTATTGGAGAAATGTCTACCATTGTATTCGATGAAAACTGATGGTATCTTATTATGCCATTCTGTATTTTGTGAAGTTAAAATATTGTTAAATTAGGCTTTACAGTATATTTTTTCAACTATATTTGTAGTGTTGGGTGGCTTCTAAATTGGAACCTGAGTTTTAGTTACTTGATTAAGAAAAATGTAGATTGATGCCACAATGGTTTTCTTCATTCTTTGGTTTATAGAATACACTAGAAGAATATCGTATTGCAGCCTGCTGTTCATTATCAACAACAGTGTCTCAAGTGAAGTTGATAATAAGCAAGTGCCCCATTTATTATACCTGATGTTGAGTGCCTGCTAGCATGGTCAGAGTAAAACAGATCCAATGATTAGTTTCTCGTTTGAGAACATTTGTTCTCAAAAATGTATTGTTGGGCCTGGAGAATGGCTCAGAGGTTAAGGGCACTGGCTAATCTTCCAGATGTCCTGAGTTCAATTCCCAGCAACCACATGATGGCTCACAGCCATCAGTAATGAGATCTGGTGCCCTCTTCTGGCCTGTAGGGATACTTGCAGATAGACTACTGTATGCATAATAAATAAATAAATATTTAAAAAATAAAAATGTGTTATCAATAGATGTAGAGAATTGGCAGAGAAACTATAAAAGATTTATTTAACTTGTGTTTCTATTTTCCTAATTGAAACATTTGAAAACTAAAACAGAAAACCAAAGTCTTCTATTATTTGCAAGCATATTCCAGAATGGTTACCTTGTTTAACAATTTGGTCCGTTGCCTCTCTCATGCACCTGCTAGTGCACAAATACATGTTTCGCAGAATTCTCGCTTAGGCTTGTCTTGGTACCACTATCCTCCATCTTTGACCCATGTGCAATCTCCCTAACTGCTTCATCTTTATCCTTAGTATTTATTATTGTCTTTTGTCTAGTGTATCATTTACTCATGTCTCACCCATCTCTCACTGAAGATTTATAAAACTAGGGTCCCTGTGGGTGTATAAATGTTTTTCTAGAGATTAGAAGTCAACATGAGGTGTGTTGAGCCTTAGTTTTGTTCTTGTTTTTGTGGGAGGATCTCACGAGCTCTGTGTAGATTGATGAGCAGGTTACAGGAACACTTCTCTCTACTTGTCCCCAGCTATGTAGGGTTACAGGCATACAGCACTATGCCTGACTTCTTGGGTGCTAGAGAACATAGCCACGTTCAGGTCCTTATGCTTGTACAGTGGGCATTTGAGCCATTTCTCTACCTTCAGGATCAAACTGATAAGTGCAAACAAACATTCTTGTGTAGGTGAAGCTACAAAAACTCCCTCCCCTTGACCTTTTCTAATGTGGTACACTCTTCCAAAACATCAGACTCCATAATTGCTTGATCTTAGCAGAAATGCTGATTTCTATTATGTAATAGCTCATCATGAAAAATTACTTCTGGGTGGTCTAGATTATTTTATGGTTAATGGTATTAGACAAGGAGAGAGACTCCTACTAGAAGTTTCCAATTACAAAATGATCATGATAGCCAGGTGTTGGAGGCAGAGGCAGGTGGATCTCTGAGTTCTAGTCCAGCCTGGTATACAGAGTGAGTTCCAGGACACACACACCCCAAAAAAATGATCATAATAATAAACACTGGAGAGTTTACTATGACAGAAAGAAAAATATTCTAGGGTTTGAGGGAAATGATACTAATATAATTCTAATTCTTCCTGTGCCAGCTGAGGTAGAAGAGGAGGTGGAGGAGGTAGAGGAGGTGGAGGAGGAAGAAGAACAGGTAGAAGAGGAGCCATCTGTAAGGAAGAAGAAGAAGAAGGATAAAAAGAAGCACATTAAGGAGGAGCCGCTTTCTGACGAAGAGCCATGCACCAGCACAGCAATTCCTGTATGTGATTTTGGTTATTGTCTTTTATCTTTTGAGTTTATTTCAGGTCATTTTAAAGCAACCTTAAAAATATAGATGTTAATAATATGTATTCTATTCTTGGTCAGAAATAGCAAGGTGTTTGATAAGAAAAATAAAGCTGCTCAATTGTATTAGAGGCCATTTCTCCTTTCGTTTTTTTAACATGAAAAGAATTTGCTGTAAGGGAGGAAGGAATATATATGGTTTGATTTTTGTTTGCTGTACTAAGGATTGAATCGTAGGCTTTTTGCATGTAAAGTAAGTGCTCTGTGCTCCATCACACCCCAAGCTCAATGTTTGTTGAAGCTTGCTTTTCTGGCATTGCAGTTTTAGATTTTAGTAAATTTTACACTTTTTGTAAGGAAAGATTAATATATTACCGCTATTTCAAAAGTATTCTTATTGGTTATTTTTCAGAGTCCAGAGAAAAAGAAGAAAAAGAAAAAAAAGAAAGAAGCTGAGGACTGATGGAAAGGAACTGTAATTCTGTCACCTGGACACATCATGCTTAAGATTCAGTTGGGAGCATATCAGATGCTCTATAAAATAAGGGAGGCAAATCCAACCATGATTATCTATAGCTTCTCAGTCTGTTTTTTGTGTCTTGTCATCAATTGTTAATCTTATAGTCTTTGATACACAAATAAATATATTTTCTTTGTATTATAAGGCAGTTCTGTGATCTCTTTATATTTTAGGTAGAGAATATTTAGTTCTTTCTATGATTGACTTGGCATTTATTAGATTTTGATTGTTATTGTTGAAAAGTGAGTTGTCAATTATTGGAAATTCCAAAATTAGAAATAGCCTTTTTAAAGTGGTGCATAGATGGGCCAATTTAAGATCTTGTGTTTTTTCTTGTCTTCTCGTATTTTAAAACTGAGCAGAATGCTGTTACCTGCTCCAGAAAGTAAGAAAATGGATGTGATTTTTATCATTCGCTACTTTTGATGTATGTGTTTTGAAATGAGGTCTTGTGCCTACATTCAATGTGTAGCCAAGAATGACTTCACTCCTGGCCTGCAACTCAAAGAGCTCTACCTGCCTCTACCCCTGGAGTGCTGGGATTAATAGTCCATACTACCACCACTTGACCTGTTTTCAGCTTTAAGGATTGAAATCATATCTACTTAGCACACTAAACAGAAGGGAAGGCATGGTGTGCTGTTTTGGTCAATTTTATGTTTAAATACCGTATTTGAATTTAGTTCTTTGATTGGTCTTGAATGAGCTGCATTTTTAACATAATAACATAATTATTAGTTTCATATTAGGTCTCAACTGTTTACTCAAGCTAGCCTAGAGTGTTGAGGTATGCTACCACACTTAACTATAAAATCTCATTAGATATGACTGAGGATGTTGTTCAGTAGGTATTGTCTAGTATGCATGAAGCCACAATGCTACCACCAACAGGAAATTCTCCACTCACACCTTCAAGTCTTAATGTAAGTTTGTTTTTTGGAATAAACTGTCTCTGCCCCTTGCTGTCTGGCTCCTTGGTTTCACAAAGTGCAGCTGAGCTTTTTCCCCTCCTAACTTAAAGCGACTATTTGCAGTTGTCACAGGGTTCTTCCATTGCCTTTGAATGTTTTGAGTTTAACATGAAGTGTAATGGGTTTTAGCATGTGTAAGACCATTTACATGCTTGGTTCATACTTACTAGCCCAGGTGTATCAGAGACAAACATGGGTAGTAACAAACTAAGTTACAGTTAATCTGAGTTTTGAGGTATTTAAGAATGGGTGTGTTGAACAGGGCGGTGGTGGCACACACCTTTAGTCCCAAACTGGGGAGGCAGGCAGATCTCTGAGTTTGAGATCAACCTGATCTACAAGAGCTAGTTCTAGGACAGCCTCCAAAGCCACAGAGAAAACCCTGTCCCTGAAAAACAAGCAAAAAAATTTAAATTTAAAAAAAAAACAACATTTTTTTTCCGTTTTGTTTCTTACTCTGTCCCTTCATTCTTGACCTGTCTTGGCATATAATACAGCCTTAAGTACTGTAGTGAATTTATAACCCAGGGAAAACTTAGTATGTTTTACTAAAATTAAAGAATGCTATTTCATTTGAGACTTGAGAGAGAATTGCTGTAAGTTTGAGGTCAGTTTAGGCTACATAGTAAGCCAATGTGCTATACAGCAAGACTCCAGAACAAATAAATGTCAGAAATGTTTTCAGAAACTGACCTTGAGGAAATAGGTGAGGTTTTTCCATTTTGAAAAAAATTTTAATGTGAATTTCTGTCTGCCTTGTACATATGTGGAGGCTTCAGGACAACTTCTGTTATGTGGGTTAATCTTTTTCAACTAGACAGACCATCTTGGTTGTCTTATCTGCTTTGTCCTGTGGCCATTCTTAGAAGTCAACTTTGTTTTTTTCCAATTTTTCTGGTTTTTCAAGACAGGGTTTTTCTGTGTAGTTCTGGCTTTCTTCGAACTCAGAAATCTTCCTACGTCTGCCTCCCAAGTGCTGGGATTAAAGGTTTGCACCACCACTGCCCAGCTAGAAGTCAACGCTTTAATGACCATTGCTGTTGTTTTGATGGGATCACACCAGCTCGGGCATCACTAGCCCAGGCTGGTACACTTGGCATTCTCATGCGTTTGTCTCACAAGTATTATTACGTTTTAGCTACCTTGCTACTTTTTGAGTTGTTATTGTAGATTTTTATGTATTGTATTGGTGTTTTGTCTGCTGTTTGTACAAGATACCTGCCTGGTACCCATGGAGGCTAGAAAAGGGTATCAGATCCCCTGGAACTGGAGTTCCATATTCCATGTGGTTCTGGAATCAAGCCCAGGTCCTCTGGAAGAACTGCCAGTGCTCTCCAGAGTTTCTCTGTAACCCTGGCTGTCCTGGAACTCTCAGAGATCTGCCTGTCTCTGCCTCCCCAAGGCTGGGATTAAAGGTGTACACTACAATCATCTAGCTCCATTTCTTATATATGTAATGAACATTTTTTCCCACATAAGGAAGACCATACATAAGTACCCTTTGTTTTAATTTCATTTGAATAATTTTGGGGTTGGAGAGATGGTTTTAGTTAAGAGCACTGGCTACTTTTCCAGAAAGTTCTGGGTTTAATTCCTAACAACCACATGGTGGCTCACAACCATCTATAGTAGGATATGATGCCCTCTTCTGGCATGTAGGCAGACAGCACTGATATCTAAAAAACAAAACAAGAAAACATAGGTAAAAAGAAAAAAAATTAAGTGTGGTACAAATCAGTATTCCTAGCTTTTGGGAGGTGACAACAGAAAAGTCTTCAGACACATACAAAACACCTTTTGAGTCTTGAGTCTGTTCATGTACCTGCTGACCACCACTCTGCAGATGAGGCTTAGGATAGCTGACCAACGAGGCTTCTGTCCTTGATATTAACGAAGTCACCAATCCTCATGTGCTCTATCAGTCAATAATTCTGAAAATGATTCCCCAAGATCTGACTTATGCTGGTACAAGCAAAGGGATTCTAGTGCTAAGCTTGTTAACCATTTCCCTAAGTTCTCAGAAAATGCAACCTTCAAAGTTGAAAGGTAAACTTTAGCATAGCTTTGAGTATATCTCCTGAAAGTAACTAAAGGCAAACATGCTCATAAATACAGCCCTGGGTTGGCTGCTAGTCATGTGTCAAGGTAATTGAGCACTTTGGCTATGAGTGAGAGGACAGTGTATGCCATCACTTTTCAGAGCTGATTCATGTGTCAGTGCTAGCGGAAGGAAATAGTAGATTTTTTTTTTCGGGGGCGGGGGTGGGGGGGTGTTGAGACAGGGTTTCTCTGTGTAGCTTTGGAGCCTATCCTGGCACTCGCTCTGGAGACCAGGCTGGCCTTGAACTCACAGAGATCCGCCTTTCTCTGCCTCCCGAGTGCTGGGATTAAAGGCCAGCACCACCAACACCTGGCTTACTGCTATGAGTTGATCACCTTGCACAGCCTTGTGTGCTAAAGACAGGTTTCTGTCCTGCCTGGTCCCACAGCTGCTTTGCCCCAAATAAACACACGGACCCTATATTAATTATAAAACTGTTAGCCAATGGCTAGGGCTTAATGGCTAGCTCTGTCTTAATTATTAACCCATAACTACTAATCTATGTATTTCTACGTGGCCTTATCTTACCAGGGAAAGTCTGGCACGTCCTATTTTTTCAGTCTCTTCATGGTATCTCTTCTTAGTCTCTCTCTGCCTTCCTTTTCCCAGCATTCACTGGTCTTCTAGCCCCACCTATCTTCCTGCCTCTACTGGCCAATCCGTGTTTTATTCATCAGCCAATAAGAGAAACATATATACAGAAGAACATCTTCCATCCGTATGCTTTAAGGGAATTTTACATTTTAAACCAACCTTGGGTCTATTTTTTGGCATGATACCAAACATTCAGATCTGCGTGTGCAATACAAACATTAGAAATTCTACCTTTGGAGCCACTTTTGCTCTAGGGACTTCTTTACTTCTACATTCACTCCACTTCAAAACAGGAGGTAGGGCTGGGAATAACCCAGCTCTTGCCTTTCAAGCATGAGGACTCCCAGAAAACAGGATCTTATAATTCCATGACTTGGGACGCCAAAATGGGTTGCTCAATCAGCCATGCCTACCGGATGAGTTGTAGACCATCAGAAGAACCTGTCCCTCCCCAGTGCTGGGATTAAAAGGTGTGCATCACCACTGCCTGACCCTTTTTATCATTTGTAACAGCCATATTCCCCTAAATTGCTTAGATATAACCCTAACTCTTTGTTTGAGCCAGGGATTCTCTGTGTATCCCTGGCTGTCCTGGCACTCACTCTGTAGACCAGGCTGGCCTCGAACTCTGAGATCTGATTGCCTCCGCCTCCCCGTATTCTTGGGTCTGGAGAGATGACTGAACAGTTAAGAATACTTACTGCTTTTCCAGAAGACCAGCGTTTGGTCTGGCAGCCTGAAATTATAGCGCCAAGGGATTGAATTTTCTGGCCTTCACAGGCATTCCACATGTGAACAAACATACATACCCATAAGTAAATTTTTATTTTTTTCCAAGACAAGGTTTCTCTGTGAAACAGCCATGGCTGTCTTAGAACTTGCTCTGTAGATCAGGCTGGCCTTGAACTTAATCTTTTTTGTTTGGTTTTTTGTTTGTTTTGTTTTTTGAGACCGGGTTTCTCTGTGGCTTTGGAGGCTGTCCTGGAACTAGCTCTTGTAGACTGGCTGGTCTCTAACTCACAGAGATCCACCTGCCTCTGCCTCTCAAGTGCTGGGATTAAAGGCGGGCACCACCAACGCCAGGCTGAACTTAATCTTTTTTAAAAAGGTGTTTTGTTTTGATACTGGGTCTTACTGTATCTCTGGTGGACCTAGAACTCACAGAGCTTCCTGAATAAGGGGATTTTTTATTTATTTTCCTTTATGATTTTTTTAATGTGCTTGATTTGATTACATGTATATCTGCACCACATACATACCTGGTGCCTTAGCGGTCAGAAGACAGCACTGGAATCTCCTAGAACTGGAGTTACAGATGTTGTGAACTGCCATGTGAGTGCTGAGACTCGAACTCAGGCCCTCTGCAAGGAGAGCAAGTGCTCCTCACCTCTAAGCCCTCTTTCCAGCCTCCTGAATGCTGGGATTTAAAGGATGTGAGCTACAACTGGCATAATACATTATCCTCAACAAAAAAGTTGTAAGGGATACTGGTTTCTACATCCGAGATTGGCAACGTTCCTGGAAATGCTAAACTCCACCAGTGCCCTACCCAACTTTTTATGCATCTCCTCCCCTTTTCATTTTTATACAGGGCCTCCCTAAGTTCCCCACATTAGCCTTGAACTCACTCTAGCTCAAGCAGACCATGATTTTGTGATCTTCCTGACTTAGCCTCCTAAATACTTGGAATCTCATGCCTGTGCCATCAGGCTCAGTTTATAACCATCTTTTCTAAGTAAAATATATAAGCACATATTGAAAATATGTGTTCATTTATTGAAGTTTTACCTTTGACTGTATAACTGTAGCTATGTGTGGCTCCAACAGAACTGAGCATTTGCAAACAGCCCACAAGTTTAAAATACATGCTACCTGCCCTTTGGAAAGGCTTTCTGACTTCTGGTTTGGATGAAAAGGGATTTGAAAGAGTCAAATGCAGTGAGCGAGCCTTGATATGTCCTGGTTCCGTGAGAAAAGAGATCAGAGATTTTGGAGACAGATAGGAAAGCAGTAAATAATCTGGAAGAATTGTAAATTGTATTACTTTTAGACGTAATGGTATTATAGTTTTGAAAGATAATGTTAGTTTTTAAGGATAAGAAGTATCCTGGGGATGCTGGATAGTTCAGAGGTTAAGAGCACTGACTGCTCTTCCAGAGGTCCTGAGTTCAAATCCCAGCAACCACACAATGGCTCACAACCATCTGTAATGAAATCTGGTGCTCTCTTCTAGCATGCAGGGAGAACACTGTATACATATTAAATGAATAAAATCTTTTAAAAAGCCAGGCGTTGGTGGCGCACGCCTTTAATCCCAGCACTCGGGAGGCAGAGGCAAGCAGATCTCTGTGAGTTCGAGGCCAGCCTGGTCTCCAGAGAGAGTGCCAGGATAGGCTCCAAAGCTACACAGAGAAACCTTGTCTCGAAAAACAAAACAAAACAAAAAAAATCCTTAAAAAAAGGAAGTATCGTTTTCCTCAGCTGCCGCCAAGGTGCTCGGTTCTTCCGAGGGAGCTAAGGCCGCGATGGGGTGAGGCCCTCACTTCATCCGGCGACTAGCACCGTGCTGGCAGTCCGCAACATGCAACATAGCCTCCATCTCTGAGCTCGCCTGCATCTACTCCGCCCTCATCCTTCATGACGACGAGGTGACGGTCACGGAGGATAAGATCAATGCCCTCATTAAAGCAGCTGGTGTCAATGTTGAACCTTTCTGGCCTGGCCTGTTTGCAAAGGCCTTGGCCAATGTCAACATTGGGAGCCTCATCTGCAATGTAGGGGCTGGTGGACCTGCTCCAGCAGCTGGAGCTGCACCAGCAGGTGGTCCTGCCCCCTCTACCTCTGCTGCCCCAGCTGAGGAGAAGAAAGTAGAAGCAAAGAAAGAAGAATCTGAGGAGTCTGATGATGACATGGGCTTTGGTCTTTTTGACTAAGCCTCTTTCTTGTTAACATGTCCAATAAAAAGAAACTTTAGTTGTACTAAAAAAAAAAAAAAAAAAAAAAAAAAAAAAAAAGAAGTATCCTGGTATCTAACTTATTTTCAAGTAGTTCAGCAAAAATCATGTTTATAAAAAGATGGAGTCAGATGTTACAATTATTAAGTATTGTATATTGCTTTACTGTTCATGGTGTCTCCTTTTTCCCCCTGTATCTTTTAAATGGTCATAATTTTTAGAAAGTCTTGTTTTTAAGAACCAGGGCATGCTATTTATTTTGATTTGAGTTCTTTATTTCTAAATACTTTTAAATCTTTATGAAATTATTGGCCAAAATAATTTTGCAGACGTCTATTACTAGCCTGGCACTGGTCAGGATTGCAAGGCAGCCTGATGAGACAGAAGACAGTAGCTTCTGCCCTCCCCCCAGCTAATAGATATCTGCCAAAATCTGTCTTAAATTGAAGTGATCTTCCTGTACTAACTCAAATGCCCCAGACCTACTTAATGTCCCACCACTCCCACCCATCCTGTATGGGCTTTAGTTTTCTCGTAGTCTTCCGTGGAGTCTCACTTTTCCTAAACTTCAAATGTTTTTTGAAATTTTGTATTAATTATTATCGTGCCTGCATGTTGGAGTGCACCTGGCTCAGCGGATGTACAGTAGTCAAAAGTCAGCTTTGTGGTTTTTTTTTTTTTTTTTTTTTTCTCACATTCCACCTTTATGTGGCTCCTGAAGATCAACTCAGCTGCCAGGCTTCATGGCAACCTTTCCTGGAAGATCTGTCTTGCTTGCCCCTTAGTTCTTCTTAATCTCTCATCAGTTCTTGAAATTGCATTTTCTTTCCACTTCCCAAATCACAGATGTTCTCCCACACCATGAAACTCAGGGACTGGCTGGCCAGAGCATTACTGTAATTATGTTCTGGAGAAAACCCTTCCTTTGACTGCCAGGAATCTCAGCTTTGGGGGGGGGGTGACAAGACTTTGACATGCTGACAAGTCACAGCCTTCTTTTTCCCTTGAGCCATCTCCAGGCAACTGGCTGGAGCCCATGAGTGAAACCACAGCATCCAAGCCTGGAAGGGATGGACTTATGGGTATCCTAGAAGAAGGCCAATCATTTTTCTACCATACAAACAGGACTTCTTTCAAACCACAAACTGGCTGATTTACATGCCTTTCAAAATGTTCATGGATCAGCAGTGTGGCAAAACCTAGAGGTTGGAACTAGAGATGCAGTTATATTGTAAAGCATTTGCCTAGCATACATAAGGCCCTCTTCTGGCTCCCAATGGCTCTGTACATATGTGGTACACTAACATGCATGCAGGTAAATACTCATATACATTAAATAAAAATCAAATCTTTCTTCTTGTTTGTTTTTTTTTTTTTTTTTTTTTTTTTTGGTTTTCTGAGACAGGGTTTCTGTGTAGCCCTAAGTGTACTGGAATTCACTCTGTAGAACAGACTGGCTTTGCACTCATAGAGATTCACCTGCCTCTGCCTCCCAAGTACTGGGATTAAAGGTGTGTACCACCATTGCTGGCTAAAAATAAAATCTTAAAAAACGGAAAAAGAGAGGAAGGAAAGAAGGAAGGAAGGAAGGAAGGAAGGAAGGAAGGAAGGAAGGAAGAAAGAAGATGGAGAGCCATTGAGGAAGGCAACTTCTGGTTTCCACACACGTGTCCACATGTGTGCATGCAAACTCCAGCAGGAGAACATGCACATACAACAAAAAACACACAAATACATATATATACACACACAAAAAAAAAAAACAAAAAACAAAAAACAACTAAAGTCTATGGAGTGTAACAGATGAAAGTAAATGGTTCCTAAGTTACTTTTAACAAGATCTAGGTGATAATGTCATGGTGAGGCATCAGGCCCATAGAAACACAGAAAAGGATCAATTAAGTCAGAGAATGTCAGGGTGAACTCCTTCCCGTGGTTTTGTTTTGTTGTATTTTGTTGGGTTTTTTAAAAATATTTTTTGTTTTTCTTTTCTTTTTTTGCGGGAGGTGGGGGGTTTGAGACAGGGTTTCTTTGTGGCTTTGGAGGCTGTCCTGGAACTAGCTCTTTTAGACCAGGCTGGTCTCGAACTCACAGAGATCCCCCTGCCTCTGCCTCCTGAGTGCTAGGGGACTAAAGGTGTGCGCCACTACCGCCTGGGTTGTTTTTGTTTTTCAAGACAGAGTTTCTCTGTGTAACTCTGGCTGTCCTTGAACTCACTCTGTAGGCCAGGTTAGCCTTGGAACTCACAGAGATCTACTTGCTTTTGCTTCCCCAGCGCTGGAACTGAAGGTGTGTGCCATCACTGCCCAGCAAAAAGAGCTTTCTTTCTTTCTTTCTTTCTTTCTTTCTTTCTTTCTTTCTTTCTTTCTTTCCTTCTCTCACTCTCTCTCTCTTTCTATAGATTTATTTATTTTGTGCATGAGTGCTCTATCTTTATGCCAGAAGAGGGCATCAGATCCCACTAGAAATGTTTGTGAGCCACTATGTGGTTGCTGGGAATTGAATTCAGGATTTCTGGAAGATCAGCCAGTGCTCTTAACTGCTGATTCATCTCTCCAGCCATACAGGAATTCTTTTTTAAACTGGAAATAATTTTTTTTCTGAGACAGAGTTTCTCTGTGCAGCTTTTGGAGACTGTCATATAACTCACTCTGGCCTTGAACTAACAGAGATCCACTTGCCTCTGCCTCCTGAGTGCTGGGATTAAAGGCCTATGCTGCCACTACCACCTGGCTAACTGGAAATAATTTTTTAATCAAATTCAAATTATAATGTTATGTTGATCTCTAATTCTATAGTTAAACGATGGGAGACTTTTAAATTTTTAGTGCCTTTTTTTTTTTTTTTTTTTTTTTTTTTAAACCCCAGCACTGAAGAGGCAGAGGCAGGCAGATTGCTGTGAGTTAGAGGCAGCCTGGCCTACAAATCCAGTTCTAGGACAGCCAGGGTGATTACATAGAGAAAATATGTCAAGAAAAAGTAAAGAAGGATGGGAGGGAAGAAGGGAGGGAGGGAGGGAGGAAGGGAGGGAGGGAAGGAGGGAGAGAAGAAATTCCTCAAGGGAATAAATTGAGCCACTATAATTCTTTTTCTTTTGACTTTTCTAGTGATTTATGAGTGATTCCTGAATAAATGGACATTCATCAAGAGGTAATCATAGGTGAGCATCCTATCTGGTTTCATTGGTTTTGAAACAGGATCTCACTGTGAGGCCTGGCTGGCCTGGAACTCTTGTGTAGATGGACTGACCTTAAAGGAATTCTCCTGCCACTGCCCCTTAAGGGCTAGGATCACAGCCCTGTACCGCCACATCTGGCTTTTTCCTTTTTCTCTTTTTGAGATAGGGCCTTGCTGGGTAGCCCACACTAGCCTTAAACTCACACAGTCCTGCCTCAGCCACCTAAGTGCTAAGGTTCTAGGTATACATCACTATGGCTGGCTTAGTGATAGGGAACACTATGGATAGAAGAAGGAAGCCTTGTAAAGAGGAGAGAGAAAAACTTCAACAAGGACAGCAAGTCTGCAGTTGGAATGCTACATGGGGTCTAGACAGAGGTCTTTTGTAGTTGATGTTTGTTTTAGTTTGAAGGGAGTGGTGTGGGTATGTTCACATGCTAAAGGGAAAGAGCCTCCAGAAGGTGAGACAGAGAGAGCCTTATCTCTCGGCCTGGCCTCAGTCACAGTACGAAGCCACAAAAACAGGAGAGAAGGGAACCCAGGATCTAGAAGCAAAGACTGGACTCAAAAAAGGGAAAAAGGGAATCTAATGTTAGCAGACATGAGAACAGGGGAGGCAGAGGCTGGGTTGCATTTACCACCTGCTCCTGGGAATTAGATTCTGTTTTCTGTAGAAAGCATGAGGTCACCTGCTGAGGCGTGCCAGGAGGTGAAAGGGATGTGGGAAGTGACCATTGTGGAGGGGTGTACCCATGAATTCAGAAAAGTAGTGCCTGCCCAGGGCTGGGTTTCTGTTAACAGCCTGAGTGTGGCTGCTAACCTAGAAAGTAGGGTTAAATCCATCCAAGCTTGGCGCCTTCCAGGCAGAGACAATAAAGAAATTGGTGGGGATGCAGCTCAGTGGACCTGTGCAGGTCCTGGATTTGAACCTGAGCATTGGGGGCAGGGGTAAGGGTGGGGGCTGTGATGGAGCTGTGAAGTTGTTGCCCAATGTCTTGTTTAGGTTTCCTGTAGGCTTTGAACTCCTGATCTTCCAACCTCCACTTCCTAAGTGTAGGGTTACTAGTGTGAACTGCCACACCTGGCTCTCACATGCTGTTTTTACTTTATCATTCCTACTTTTTCTCTTTGCTTTTGTTTTGTTCTGTTTTGTTTTGTTTTTTGAGACAGGATTTCTCTGTGTAACTTTGAAGCCTGTCCTGGAATTCACTGTGTAGCCCAGGCTGTCCTAAACTCACAGAGATCCACCTGCCTCTGCCTCCCCAGTGCTGGGATTAAAGGCGTGCGCCACCACAGCCTGGCTTTTTTTCTTTGCTTTTCTTTCTTGTCTTCAGACAAGGTATTGCTATGTAGTCTACACTTATCCTGGATTCACTGTTCTCCTGCCTCAGCACTCTAGGGCTAGGATTGCAGGCAAGTGGGACCATGCCTGTTTTGTTTAGATATGCTTGGACCTTTAGATACTTAAAAGTTGTCAGCAGAAGAACCAGATGTACAGGTTGGTTGCCTAGGAACAATAGGCTTTCCCATACAGCCTGGGGTGTGTGCTGAGCCGTACCACTTAGGCTCGTGAGTACACTCTGTGATATTCCCACAGTGACAAAATCTAACAGTGGCTCTTTTCTCAGAGAGTCAAGCAGCCAATGCTTGACTGCTCCATATCCAGCTCTCAGGGTTCACTGTCTGCAGCACTTCCTCTGAGGCCTTCTGACTGCCTTCCTAACATCAACCACAGCCTTCACCTGAAACTTCAAGAAGCAGCTGTTTAGCTGGGTGGTAGTGATGGCGCACGCCTTTAGTCCCAGCATTCGGGAGGCAGAGGCAGGCAGATCTCTGTGAGTTCAACACCAGCCTGGTCTCCAAGAGCTAGTTCCAGGACAGCCTCCAAAGCCACAGAGAAACCCTGTCTGGAACCACCCGCCCTCCCCCACCCCCATCCCCAAATTCTGGCAAATAGCACAGGGAATCAAAATCCTGAATTTAAACACATTTGAAGAAGGTGAGAGGGAAGGAACAACAGGGAGGGAGGGAGAGAGACAGAGACAGAGACAGAGAGAGGAGAAATTGTGGTTATGACCTAACCATAGTAAGAAAATCTCTTTGGCTTCCATTGGTTTGGTGTTGATGGACGCCTTTTATCTTTAGAACTTTGTGCTTGTGCGGCCAAGCGGAGGAAGGGAAAATCAGGCAGGAAGCCGTTGAGCATAATCACAGTCTTTCGGGCCTTCCCCAAGTTTAGAGCTCTGCTTGAAGGCTCAGCCCCCTAGTTCTGGGAGGCCCCAGGCTAACATGGGAAATCAGTGGGAAAATGTTCTTTCAGATGTCAGATCCCAGCTTCTATCAGAAAACAAGGACAGATGAATAAAGCCACAGGCAAGAACAGGCAAGTCCTTATGTTGCCTATGTGAACTGTGTAAAGTTTTCTTCCTGAATGTTCAGTTCCTTACACAGAATGCTAATGTGTTCTGCCCTAAGCCAGAGTGTATAGAGCTAAGGGTTCATTTCTAAGAGCTCTTCACCCTGCTGGCCTCCTTACCTCGAGTTAGAATGCTTTCAAGAAGAAATAATGTATTTTAAAGTGTATGCTGCTGTCTGTGCTGAAAGAATCACTCTTTCTCCTATGATTTAAAAAAAATCTTTTATTTTGGAATAATAACACAGTTACAGAAAAATGATAAATGTGATACAGAGTCCCATAGACCTCTCTCATTGAGTTTCCTCATGGTTAACACATGCTATGGGCACATTTATTAAAATTAATGAGTGATGTTGGTCTCTTCTTTCCTTCCTTTCTTCTCTGTGTGTGTGGGTAGGGAGTACGCATGCCACAGTACAAATGTAGAGGACGACTTTGTGGAGTTGTCTCTTTCCACTTCAAGTTGTCACACTTAACTCATCCAGTGCCTTTACCCACTGAGCCATCTTGCTGGCACTGTGTAGCCCTGGCTGGCCTCGAACTCACAGAGATCCACATGCTTCTGTCTCTCGAATGCTGGGATTAAAGGAATGCACCACCATGCCCTGCTGGCATTCTCTCATCTTAAGGAAAAATTTTAAGATATACAAATGAAAGAAAATCTCCTGAGACATTTTATTCTTTTTTAAAAATTATTTTATTTTTAATTCTCTGTGTATGGGTATGTGTGTTAGAGTTAAAATATTTCCTTTTTAGTCAGACAAAAGATGTAAATGCTGTGGAATATTTATTTACACTGTGAATATGTGTCGTTGCCAAGGTGCCTTCTGATTGGTTTCACAAAGAGCTGACTAGCCAGTAGCTAAGCAGGAAGAGGTTAACCGAAACTTTCAGGGACAGAGAGGACTCTGGGAAGAAGAAAGGTGGGATTCCACATTGAGACATGGAGAGGAAATAGCAAGTGTAGAATGAAGAAAAGGTAATGCCACATGGCAAAACATAAATTAATATAAACAGATTGATTTCAGTTATTAGACCCACTGGGACAAGCCTAAGCTAAGGCCGAGCTTTCATAATTAATAATAAGTCTCTGTGTCGCTATTTGTGAGCTGGTGGCCCAAAGAAAAATCTGGCTACAGGATGTGTCCAAATGAGTGTAATTGCTAGATGAGGCCAGGGGTATTGGATTCCCTGGAGCTGGAGTTACAGGCAGTTGTGAGCTGCCTGGTGTGTGCACCGGAATCAAACTTAGATCCCTGCAAGAGCAGTATACAATCCTAACCTCTGAACCTTCTCTCCAGCCCCTGAATCTGAGAGCAAAAGAAACAAAAGCAAGTATGTTTCAGATCCCAAAGAAACCCTGGAGAAGTCTCACTCATACCTGTGGTTTCTCCCAGCACTTCTCACCCCAACCCTACCCTAAACCTCTCCAGCCCAGGGGCTGGCTTCCAGTTTCCTTCCCCTAGCTTCCTATTCCAAATAACTCAGCCATTTTGGCTACAAGCTCACTGGGTTCCTATATGCTCTCTTGGTCCTCTTGGCCTCCTCTTCTCTCTCTCTCTCTTGCTGTCCCCCTCTTTTTTTTTTTTTTTTTTTTTTTTCTCATGGCCTGGTCTATTCTGCTGGCATGTTCAGTTTGGACTCTTCCAGATGCCTCTGGCTGTTCTCTCCCACATATCTGCAATAAAACTATTCTCAACCATACTTAGGAGCATACCTCATTTTATTTCTTTTTTTGTTTGTTTGTTTGTTTGTTTTCCTTTTGGTTGTTTGAGACAGGGTTTCTCTGTGTAGCTTTGGAACCTGTCCTGGCACTCCTTCTGGAGACCAGGCTGGTCTCGAACTCACATAGATCCACCTGCCTCTGCCTCATGAGTGCTGGCACTAAAGTTGTATGCTACCAACATGTACTCATTTTCATTCAGTATGCTGATGAGTATACTATCCTTTATGATCAGAGCAAAAAAAGTCCTTTGCGCCTGACATGGGAGATTCCTGCCTATGCCAACGTCCATGAAACCACACAGGCAAACATTCATTTGCAAGTGGCCTTCATAGTGTTTGTGCCCTTCTTTTGCAATTGTTCCACTCTTGCATCCACTCAATAATATCTCTGGCTCCAGTCCCCCGGGGAATGGGGTCATTACACTCTTGTCATACGCTGGGAAGCTAAGGCTAATAACTTGAATGCTCTGAGCTCTTCATTCTTGATAGTATTTACTGAGAACCTCTGGAGAATACATTTTAATGGGAGAGACAGACCCCAAATAAATACACAACATAACTTTCTATAGTAACAAATTACATGAAGAAAAAAAATAATCAGGATAATATAATGAAGACCTTGTAAATGGGGTGAACAGAAAAGGCCTTCCAGTGCTATGTTATCTGAGCAGAGGCTGAAGAAAGTAAAGGCAGGCAATGTGGGAAAATGAGGAGTGGAAAAAAGAACTCCAGGGAGAGGGATTGGCAATTGCAAAAGCTAATTGGTGAGGGTGTATTTGAGTTAATGGAAAAAGAGAAAGTGCCACATCAAAATGGAGTCATGGCAATGGATTTGATGTGAGGGCCATTGAGTCTTCTCATTGAACTTGGCATTGAGTAAGTCAATGAAGAAATGTAACAATCAGTACTTCCCAAGATCTTTTCTAGATGGTTTTGGCTTTGTAAGTATGAATTTCTCTCCACATCACATTTCCCCTCGCCTTCCTCTGGCTCCATACTTAAGGTATTTACATATTTTTCTTTACTAAAATAACCACACTGTTCCTTTAGTACAATCCTAACAAAAAGCTGTTCTCTTCAAGATCTATGCAGGAGCCAGGAACCAGGAGACACAGCACGGGGGGGGGGAGGAGTGGGGGGGTGAGGAGATGGATAACTTGGAACTTTGGGCTGTAGAGGTTGGATAGATATAACTATCCTTACTACCTCTTCATGGATGAGGGTTGCAAGACCTAAACAATTAAGCAAAGTATCTAGACTAAGAGCCTGGTGTTACAGCCCAGATATGTTCCCCCAAACTTTTTTTTAATATTTATTTTTATTTATTATGTATACAGCATTCTGCCTGCATGCTAGAAGAGGGCACAAGGCCTCATTATAGATGGTTGTTAGCCACCATGTGGTTTCTGGGAATTGAACTCAGGACCTCTGCTAAAGCAAGCAGTGTTCTTAACCTCTGAGCCATCTCTCCAGCACCCCTCAACTCTTATGTTGAAACTTAACAATTAATATGATAATATACAAAAAAATAGGGCTTTTAAGAAGATAATAGAGGGGCTGGAGGGATGACTAAATAGTTAAGAGGGATTACTGCACTTACAGAGGACATGAGTTTAGGTTCCAGTGTACACATTGTGAGGCTCCTAACTGCTTGTAACTCCTGTGGGCACTTACACTCATGTGTGTGTGAGCACGCATGCGCGCTCGCGCACATAGACACACACACACACACACACACACACACACACACACACACACACACAAGCACAGACACAATTAAAGCTAAAATAAAAAAAAATTAAAACAGAAGTTATTAGATGTCTGGGCAGATGTCTCTGTCAGTAAAATGCCCGCTGCAAAAGCATGAGGACCTGAGTTTGACTTCTCAGCAACTGTTAAAAAGCCCAGTGGGATATAATGCTCTTGTGATTCCAGAACTGGGAGGTGCAGACAAGAGGATCCCAGGAGCAAGCCTATCAGCCAGTCTAGCCAATGAGTTCCTGGATTAGCAAGAGGTTCCTTTTCACCCAATGACAACCTCTGCCCTCCGCATACACACAAGTGTCTGTGCACACCCACATGAGTACATGCACATAAACATACAAACACCTGGGACTAGAGAGACGGCTCAGTGGTTAATAGCATTGGCTTCTCTTCCAGAGGAAGAGTTCAATTCCCAGCACCCATATGGCAGCTCACAACTGTTTGTAACTCCAGTTCCAGGGGATAACACTTTCATACCAATGTTTATAAAATAAATTTAAAAAAATAACAAAAAAAAACAAGTATTCAGTTGGTGGTGGCACACACCTTTAATCCCAGCACTTGGGAGGCAGAGGCAGGAGGATCTCTGAATTCAAGTCTCTTTCTAATCAACAGAGCAAGTTCCAGGCTAGCCAGGGCTGTTACACAGAGAAACCCTGTCTCGAAAAGCAAAAACAAAACCAACCAACCAAATAAAAAAAGACTACACACAGTTGCCAGCCCTTATGCTTGCCAGCATTTCCTCCAGGTCATATAGGGACACAGAGTTCATTCCCTAGGGAGGATACACCATGAGGCACCATTTTGGACATGGAAACTGGACCCTCCGCAGACACTGAATAGGCCAGTTCTTTGGTCTTGGATTTCACAGCCTCCAGAATTGTGAAGAAAAATTTATGCTGCGTATACCTTACCCAGTCTCAGAAATTTTGTTATAGCCGAATACATGAACTAAGACACCTGGTTTTCTTCTGAGCATCAGTCCCTTCATAACTTGTTCTATCTCTGAGCACACGGGAGCTGCATGATGGGAAGAAGAATTCAGGCTCATTGGGAGAGAACAAGTTTAACACCCTCTGACAGCAGTCGATTTGCTAAACTAACAGACTGATCTTGTAAGTGCCCATTTAGTGATCTGCCTGGTTCCTTCAATGGGAGGACTCATGTTTTATATTGTGACTATCTTTATATATCTGCCTCTGACAATTAATTACAGCTGAATACAGTCAAAATAACCTCCTTAGTCAGACATGGTGGCCCACACCTGTAATCTCAGCTCAGAGGAGGCAAAGGCAGGTGGATTATGAGTTTGAGACCAGTTTAGGTTATATGCCAAAACACTGTCTCAGCATCTTCTTCCCCAAAATTATTTGCTTGAGCAGTAGTGGTTCTCAACCTTCCTAATGCTGTCACCCTTTAATACAGGTCCTCAGGTTATAGTGACCCCCCAACCATAAAGTTATTTTCATTGCTACTTCATAACTGTAAGTTTGCTACTGTTATGAATTATAATGTAAATATCTGTGGTTTTTTTTTTTTTTTTTGAAACAGGGATTCTCTGTATAGCTTTGGAGCCTGTCCTGGAACTCACAGAGATCCTCCTGCCTCTGTCTCCCAAGTGCTAGGACTAAAGGTGTGTGCCACCACCACTGGAAATATCTATGTTTTTTGACAGTTTTAGGCAACCCCTGTAAAAATTGTTCAACTCCTGAAAGGGGTCATGACCCACAGGCTGAGAACCACTGGGCTTGAGGATCACTCAAGTTTCTTTTTTCAGTTTATCCCTGCAATGCCCTAAATAATCATCAAATTATAGCTATTGCTATTATTATCTCTGGTGCTAAGATTTAGGGGAACAACTTCTTCTTCTTCTTCTTCTTCTTCTTCTTCTTCTTCTTCTTCTTCTTCTTTTTCTTCTTCTTCTCCTCCTCCTCCTCCTTCTCCTCCTCCTCCTCCTCCTCCTCCTCTTACTTCTCATTATTATTATTATTATAGGTTTTTCCAGACAAGGTTTCTCTTTATAACAGCCCTGACTGGCCTGAGACTTGCTCTGTAGACCAATCTGGCCTGGAACTCACAGAGATCTGCCTGCTTCTTTCTTCACCACCATCACCACAACCTAGTTGGAAATTTGCATTTCAATATCATTTATTTGTATCAGGTTTGGATTTCTTTAAAAAGGGAGCATTGCTAAACTTTGAATATGAAATACTCCTTTGTTACGATAAATCTTTCCGACACCCGCTTGAATTCTGCCTGACACGTGGATGGCCAAAATAATACACAGAGACTTATATTAGGTGCAAATGCTGCTTGGCCAATAACTAGGATTTCTCATCTGCTAGCTCAGTCTTAATTATCATAAATCAATATATTTTATAAGATTTATCTTATCGGACACCTTCCACTGGAGTCCTCATCCCTGGGATCACATGGTGGTTCCTAACAGAGAGCAGGAGGAAGAGCGAAGGGGAAAGGGACTGCTTCCTGCTTATCCTTGCTTAAATATGCGTCTCCCTGCTATGTCACTTCCTGCCTGGATCACCACTTTTTTACTACATTTCCCAGAATCCTCCTTGACTCCTAGTCCCATCTAACTTGCTGCCTCATTGGCCAAACAGTACTTTATTCAACAATCAATAAGATGAACATACACAGAAGTACATTCCCCATCACTCCTAAGAAGCTCCTGTATTGGGAGGTTGGTTACCTGCTGAGAGATTTTACCAAGTGATTGGATCTTGAGTGTTCTAATGTGATCAACAGATTTATCACTTGATGGATTCAAAATATGATGATACTAGTTAAAAGGGTGAAAGTGAAGAGGTTAAAAGGGGAAAGTGAAGAGTAGTTGGTAAAAAAAAAAACAAACAATAGGTCAGGGGCTGGAGAGATGGCTCAGAGGTTAAGAGCACTAGCTATTCTTCTAGAGGTCCTGAGTTCAATTCCCAGCAAACACATGGTGGCTCACAACCATCTACAATGAAATCTGGTGCAGGCAGAACACTACATACATAAAAAAAACAAACAACAACAACAACGAAATAGGTCACCACCCCCATCTCAGAGCAGAAGGATGGGAAGCCAGAGCCACCTGCCATGCTCCAGCCAGTGCCTACAGCATTACAGGGTCTTGGCAGCTGCATCTGGAGGCTGGATGTTGTCCTGTATAGACATTTAATAAAATCTTGCACAGACAAAAAAAATTAGGTCACTGGGGGCATGTGCTTGGGGACTATATCTTGTCCTGGCCCTTTCCTGTTTTTGCTTTCTTAGCTTCCTGTCTGCCATGAAATAAGTAGCTTTTGTTACCTGCTCCCACCACCATCATCATACCTTGCCTCACATAAAGCCAAGTATGATGTACTAACCCTCTGAAAGTGGGAGCCATAGTATATCTTTCCTCTGTGAAATTAATAATAATAACACTCATTATTATTATTATAAATTTATTTTTTACTTCATGTGTTTTGCCTGTGTGTATGTATGTGCATCATACCTTTACATGGTGCCTGGGGAGGGCAGAAGAAGGTATTGAATCTCCTGGAGCCGGAATTACAGATGGATGTGAACTACCATACTGGGGAGTTGGGGGGTGGTGGTGGGAACCAGACCTCGTCCTCTGCAGGAGCAGCCATTGCTCCTACTGCTGAGCCAGCTATCCGGCCCCCATGAAACTTGTTATGTCAGGTATTTTGCCATAGCAGCATGAAATTCACTTCTTCCTAATTAAAAATGCACTTAAAAGGACATAGAAGTATTTGTGTTGTTTAATGAACTCATACTCCTTTTTTGAGAGAAAACAGAATCTGGGCATGATGGCTCATGCCTGAAATGATGCTACTTGGGTGGCAGGAAACTCCAGAGTTTGAGGCCAGCTTGAACTACATAATGAGTCATTGTCTTAGGAAGGCAACAGGCACAAGGGCTCGGGTTTGATTGCCAGCACCATGACAAAGGAGAGGAATGTCTAGATACTAATGTGAAGGTAAGGACTGAAATCCTCACTTTTCTCCATAGAGAAGGCAGGGTGGCGTTATACAGGGACCGTACCCAGTGATGGAGCTTGAGGAGCACTAGAACATATTTTTGCGAACTCCTGTTCTAGTATATATGTAACACTCAGCCTGCACTCTGGGCCCCTCAGCATCACATACCCAGCCCTGCTCGCCCCTCAACTCCCAGGAACACTGAGGCAGCTGCCTCATACATTCCCACCATAATGTGTACTAACTTTTAAAGTGACAAAGACAACAGGAATGTGGGTGCAAAGGGTGGCGGGGAGTCACAGGAGGGAATGGCAACTCCCAGTATTTTCACTGGGAAGGCTACAGAGTAACTGGAATTTGGAAGATGGGTAGAGTTTTTCGGGATAAACATAGAAGAAACTTTTGCTAGGTGGGAGAAACAAGATCAACTTTTCCTTTTATTGTTGTGAGACAAAGCCTCACTTTTAGCCCAGGATAGGCTAGAACTTATTACATAGCCCAGACTTGCCTCAGATTCTTGGCAATCTTCCTTCATCTGCCCCCCAAGTACTGGGATTATAGGAGTGAACCACCATGTCTAGCCTAACAATTGTTTGAAAAAGAAATAGCCCACTTAGGGATAACTCATTAGTGACAGCACTGTCTATATAAACTAGTCAGGGATCTCGCTTTACAGATGGACAAAAGGTTGTAGTCCAGCGTAAGAATTTTGGGTTCGCTGGGCATTGGTGGCACAAGCCTTTAGTCCCAGCCCTCAGGAGGCAGAGTCAGTCGGATCTTTGTGAGTTCAAGGCCAGCCTGGTCTACAGAGTGAGTTCCAGGACAGACTCTAAAGCTACACAGAGAAATTTTGGGTTCTGGCAAAAGGGGAGAGAATGGTATAGACAGGAGTGTCAAAGACTGTTCATCTCTGGGTAGATAGGGATTATATCTTAGAAATTTTCTGGTGCTTGTTCAATACATGATGATAGTGAAACTGAGACTGATCTTAATCTCAAGGGAAATTAAAGGGTGCTGAGCCATGCAGACAGTGTAATAATGGTGGTTGTGCACTGGAAAACTAATAACTGTATTTTCCGTTTATATAGCATTTCACAATACCTAGGGCCTTCCTGCAACCGTAGAGTCCACCCTGGCTGAGTAATGAGGCACAGGCGCATCGACACAAAAGTGTGTGCCATTGAAGGATAACTTTCTGTAGTTGGTTTTTCTTCACTTCTGCCATGAGTTCTGAGGGTTGAACTCAGGATGTCAGGCTTGGAAGACAAACGCCTTTACCCACTGAGCACTCTCACTAGTCCAGAAAAAAAAAGGTTTTTGTTTTGCTTTGTTTTGTTTTTGAGGCAGTCTTATCATGTAGCTCTGCCTGGCTGGAACTCACTATGTCAACCAGGCTTGCCAAAAATCCACAGAGAGCTGCTGGCTTCTGTCTGTGAGCTGGGGTTGAAGACATGGGTCACCATGCACAGCCAGAAACAGTGTTTTGGTCATTAGCCCAAGGATTCCGAGCTGGGCTAGAATCCAGGAATTCTGAGGAGGCATGGCCGTCATTTCATGTCACTTCTGCATCAAATGTGACCATCCTGAGGACTTTAGGACAGACTTTCTGAAGAATCCACAGGAAGGGAGATACCCAATGACAGAAAGTTCAAGAAACGACTGGGAAAAATTACAGTGTTTTGAAAAACAGAAGTCCAAACTGTGTAACATTGGATGGTTATTGTTGAATTTCCTTGATTTCCTATCAAGTTGAGTCCTGCACAGCTAGGCTTGCCCTTTGTTTATGACTTGGCTTGAGTTGCTACAGGCAGCTGTAGTGTGCAGCCTAAACACCCCAGGGCTGATTTCTTCCCACTTTTGCTTGGTGATGAGAATTCCTCCAGTGAGTGTTATTTGCCAAGAAGGAGCTTCTCTTGAGAAGAGGATAGGGAGTTAAGAATTCTTGTGGTGCCGGGCGTTGGTGGCACACGCCTTTAATCTCAGCACTCGGGAGGCAGAGGCAGGCATATCTTTGTGAGTTCGAGACCAGCCTGGTCTCCAAGAGCTAGTTCCAGGACAGCCTCCAAAGCCACAGAGAAACCCTGTCTCGAAAAACAAAAAAAAAAAAAAAAAAAAAAAAAAAAAAAAAAAGAAAAGAAAACTCTGACATCTCTGGGCTGGAGAGATGGCTCAGCGGTTAAGAGCACCGACTGTTCTTCCAGAGGTCCTGAGTTCAATTCCCAGCAACCACATGGTGGCCCACAACTGCCTTGAATGAGATCTGGTGCCCTCTGCCTGCACGCAGGCAGAAGAGTGTATACATAATAAATAAATAAAATCTTTTTTTTTTTAAAGAATTCTTGTGGCTCTCTCTCAAGAAACTTTCAGTAAGAAACTTAGTTGAATTTTAAAATTGTAACTCATTTGGAAAATGAGTTTTCCAGTGCTAGATTTCTAAGTGCTAGATTCCTTTACCATTGTTCATGTTTTATCTTATTATAGGATGGAGCCCACAGCCTCCTGTGCCAGCAAAGTGCTCTCCACTGAGCTGAGTTCCCAGCTCTGTCACTGCTCCAGAAGAGAAGAGTTAAATTCAATGAAACCACGTGACTTTCATGTTAAGTTGCACACAGGAGACAAATATTCCACAAACTTCCAAAATCTGAATCTTCTAATAACCTGTTGCTAGATCACAAAGCTAAAGTCAGTAAGATAGATCTGAGAGAGATTTGATAATTCTGACACTGTGAAAGTCATGAATAAATATATTAACAAAATCTATAGGAAAAGTCCAGCAGAGTTTTACCATGACCCTCAACCCTCCCACCTCCCATAGCAGCTCCCTCTATTTTTATTTTATTATTGTTATTTTTTATTTATTTTGTTTTTTTGAGACAGGGTTTCTCTGTGTAGCCCTGGCTGTCCTGGAACTCGATTTTTGACCAGACTGAACTCGAACTCACGGGGATCTTCCTGCCTCTACCACCCAAGTGCTGGGATTAAAAGTGTGTGCTACCACAGCCTGGTCTTTTTATTTTATTTTATTTACTTTTATTTTAGCTGTTTTTATTTTATGTTCATTGGTGTTTTGTCATGGGTGTCAGGTCCCCTGGAACTGGAGTCACAGACTCCAGTGAGTTGTCATGTGGGTGCTGGGAATTGAACCCAGGTCCTCTGGAAGAACAGTCAGTGCTCTTAACTACTGAATTTTCTCTCCAGCCCCCATCCCAGCTCTTTTGAGACAGTGTCTCATTTTTCCTAGTATTTTCTATGTAGCCCCCAGGCTGCTCTTAAATTTGAAATCCCTCAGTTTCTTGAATATTGAATTGAGATTATAGCCAGCCCCTGCCCTACTTTTTTTTTTAAATAAAAATTTAAAAGTTAATATAGAAATGAAAGAGACGTGTGTGTGTGTGTGTGTGTGTGTGTGTGTGTGTGTGTGTGTGTGTGTGTGTAGCCTGGCTGTCCTGGAATTTACTCTGTAGACCAGATTGGCCTGGAACTCACAGAGATCTGCCCGCCTCTGTACCACCACATAGCTTTAACAGAATCTTGAAAAAGATCGAAGAACTCAGGTTTTCTGACTTCAAAACTTAATTGCAAAGTAACAATAATCCTGACATATCACACTGCCACATAGCACCGATAAAAACTTAAATGAAATGGAATTGGAAATAGAAATAGAAGTACATTCACTCAGCCAGGTGGTGGTGGTACATGCCTGTAATCCCAGAATTTAGCACTTGGGAGGCAAAGGCAGGCCGATCTGTGAATTCAGGCGAGGCTGGTCTACATAGTGAATTCCAGGACAGCCAGGCTACACAGAGAAACCTTGTCTCTAAAAACAAGCAAACAGTTCATTATTTGGCTCTCCACCACGGAGAGGTTCCTGCCTGCTGCCACACGGCGTGGGTGGGGGCAGAAGACACTGGCAGGCCCCATTTACAGCCGTGTGAGTTAGGTGCCACTACGATGAGCAAGTATGTGGTGGAGAGATGGGGGAGGAGAGAGGGGAATGGTTTGTGCACTGCCACCAGAGGCAGATCAGGAAAGGTGAGGAACAGCCTGTCTTGAGTAGCCGTAAACAAATGTAATACATCTTTGCCCAGTTAAGATAATCTTCACAGTAAATCTGACACTGGTGGTGTGGGCGAGACAGAGCCATTCCTCCTCTGGACAGTGTGGGAAAGCTGGCCCCAAAGGCGTGAGATTGGGTGAGCTGGTCCAGCCACCCACTGGGGGGCTCCTACACCTTGCCTGGTGGTACGGTAGTGTGAGGGAGGGAGAGCTGCCCCCCCTCCCCCCGCCACGGCAGTGTGGCAAAGTTGGCCTGTTGGTGCAGGTGCAGGTGCAGGTGCAGGAGAATAGGCAGGCTGACCAACTCAGCTACTACCCAGGCCCAGATCCAGGCATTTGAGTTGGCCCACCCCAGCACCTACCCCATTGGTAAACTGCTGGAGCACACGAAGCGGCTGGTTCTTCAGAACCAAAGCTGCAGGATCTCTACGACACAGGGCAGCTACAGGAAATCTGAGAGTCTCGGTGAGGATCCAGGATTCAGTGTTACTGGAGTAGCAGAAGCCGGAGGCCTCCAACCAGACAAAAAGACTCATTGCAATCAATGAACATTTGCAAGTAACGATGTTTGGGCAACAGTGTATATATACTGTTTGACACACAGTGACACAACAAAATTTGTTGTTATTTGTTTCCTTTTGGTAGAGAGGTTACAAGGACAGAGGGCAGATGTGGAGATACTGGGAGATGAGTGGAACTGGGGTACATGATATGAAATTCACAATAAAAAGTTAGAAATAAATGAATAAAATAAAACACACAAATATAAAAAACATTATTTTAGACGCCGGGCGTTGGGGGCACACGCCTTTAATCCCAGCACTCGGGAGGCAGAGGTAGGCGGATATCTGTGACTTTGAGGTCACCCTGTTCCCCACAGCGAGTTCCAGGACAGCCTCCAAAACAATACAGAAAATCCCTGTCTCGAAAAACCAAAACAAACAAATAAACAAAAAACACCCACATTATTTTAGAGTCATTTAATTTTTTTCTTTTAAAAATTTTTTTCTTTTTCTTTTTATTATTTATTTATTTATTTATTTACTTATTTATTTTCCCTGAGACAGGTTTTCTCTGTGTAACAGCTCTGGCTATCCTGGAACTAGCTCTTTAGACCAGGCTGGCTTCATACTCAGATTGATCCTGCCTCCTGAGTGCTGGGAGAAAAGGAATGCACCACCACTGCCTGGCCTTTTTAGTGATTTTAAAATTATTGTTATTATTATTATTATTATTATTTTTATTTTACATCACAACAGCAGTTGCACCTCCCCATCCTTTTCCCCTACCTCTCCAAGTCAATTAATTTTAGAATTTTCAATTAAGTTTATTTAAACAGACACATAAAAACATAAAAACTATGCATATTTTACTACTGTTTGTAAAATGTGATTAGATCAATTAAGTTTTTTTTTTTTTTTTTTTTTTTTTGGTTTTTCCAAGACAGGGTTTCTCTGTGTAGCTTTAGAGCCTATCCTGGCACTCGCTCTGGAGACCAGGCTGGCCTCGAACTCACAGAGATCCGCCCGCCTCTGCCTCCCGAGTGCTGGGATTAAAGGCATGCACCACTAACATTGGGCTAGATCAATGAAGTTTTGACAGTGAAGTCAAGATAATTATTAGGGAAAGGACAATGTTGTCAAATTAATTGTGTAGAATGACTGCATATTCACAGACAAAAGAAAAAGTATTCTATTATATATTATATACAAAAATTAACTCAAAATGGATAAAAAGTCTTAAGAGACAAAACTCTTGGCCTGGAGAGATGACTCAGTGATTAAGAGGACTGGCTGCTCTTCTAGAGGACCTGAGTTCAATTCCCAGCAACCTCATGGTAGCTCACAACCATCTATAATGGGTATGCAGGCATTCATGCAGATGAAGCACTCATACACATAAAATAAGTAAATCTTAAAAAAGAGAAACATGCCAGGCTGTGGTGGCACATGCCTTTAATACTAGTACTCAAGTGTCAGAGGCAGGAGGATCTCTGTGAGTTTGAGGTCAGCCTGGTCTACAAATTGAGTTCCAGGACAGCCAGGGCTGTCACACGGAGAAACCCTGTCTTGAAAAAACAAACAAACAAACAAAAAAAAAAAAACAAAAAAAAGAAAAAGTACCTGGGTTCACTCCTGCACTATGCATATTTATCACATAAGTTTGTAAAATGTGATTGCATGATGGCTCACAACCACCTGTAAGTCCAGTCCCAGGTCTCTAACACCCTTTTCTGGCCTTGGTGAGGACCAGGCATGCATGTGATAGCTATACAGACAAAACACTTGACTTGTAAAATAAATGAACACATTTTAAAAAAAGAAATAGATGAGGAAACAATAGGTATATATGTCTGTTACCCCAGCCCCAGGGAGACTGAAGCAAGAGGATATATCAAGTTTATGGACAGACTGAGCTACATAACAAGGCCAGATAAATAATAAGACTTTGTCTAAAAGTAGAGGACCCACACACACAAACAAAGGATTTACAAGGCACTAATAATTCCAAATGCCTAAAGAACCCATTCCAGGCAATGTGGGTGGTGAGCGCACATCTTTAATCCCAGCACTCCAGAGGTAGAGGCAGGTGGATCTCTGTGAGTTTAAGGCCAGCCTGGCATATATATTGAATTCCAGGTCAGCTATAGCTACATTTTGAGACCCTGTCTAAAACAAACAACCAAACACAACCCAACAATAGCAACAAAAAGGAGTAAATAATCTAAATAGACATTTCTTTAAAATTGTACAAACAGCCACTGAATACTGGAACAGATGTGGCATCTTTGAGACAGGGTTTCTCTGTGCAGCAGTCCTGGCTGTCCTAGAACTCACTTTGTAGACCAGGCTGACTTGGAACTCACTGAGATCCACCTACCTCTGCCTTCCAAATGTTGGGATTAAAGGCATGAGTCACCACTGCCTGGCTTTTAAAAACATCTTTTAAGCTTTATTTATTTTTTAAGTCTTTTTGTTTGTTTTTTTGAGTAGTGTTTCCTCTGTGTAGCTTTGGCTGTCCTGGAACTTGCTCTGTAGACCAGGCTGGCCTCACTGTCAAAAAGGTCTGCCTGCCTCTGCCTCCCAAGTGTTGGGATTAAAGGCGAGCTGCCACCACCAACACCCAGAAGCTTTATTTATTTGTGTGTGGGGGTGTTTTGCTTGAATGTATGTGTGCATCATGTGCATGTGTTGCCCATAGAAGCTAAGAGAGGGCATCAGATCCCCTGGAACCTGATTTACAGAGGTTGGTAGCCACCATGTGTCTGTGGGGAATTGAGTCCAGGTCCTGTAGAAGAACAATCAATGCTCTTAACCACTGAGCCATCTCTCCACCCCGCTAGCCATTGGGGAAATGTTAAAACCACAAATGAGATTACTTCACCCCCATTGGGATGGATAAAATAAGAACAACAGGCAACTTAAAACAATCTAGGAGCCAGGAAAACATTTCAGTGATTAAGAGCACATACTGCTTTTGAATAAGATCCCTGTCCAGTTCATAGCATCCATCTCTGTCAGTTCACAACCATGTGTACTCCACTCCAGGGAATCCAACACCTCAGGCCAAGCACCAAGGGCACATACACTCATACACACACACTCACAATTTTTTAAAAATTTATTTATTGACGCCGGGCGTTGGTGGCACACGCCTTTAAACCCAGCACTCGGGAGGCAGAGGCAGACGGATGTCTGTGAGTTCGAGGCCACTCTGGTCTCCAGATCGAGTGCCAGGATAGGTACCAAAGCTACACAGAGAAACCCTGTCTCGGAAAACAAAAACAAAAAAATTGATTGTTGTGCTTATACATGCTGTGGGGTTGGGGGTCTGCTTATGGAGGTCATGGGACAATTTCATGGGGTTAGTTCTTTCGTTCCACCTTTATGAGGGTTCTAGGGATTAAACTCCGGTCATCAGACTTGCATACCAAGCACCTTTACCCACTGAGCCATTTTCCAAGTCATTCTTTTATTTACTTGTTTCTATCTATTTGTTTGTTTTGGAGACAGGGTCTTACTACGTGGCTCTGGCTGGACTGGAACAAACAGTGTACTTCAGGCTTACCTTGATTTTACAGAGATCCATGTCTTTGTCTCCAAGTACTGGGACTAACAGCATGTACCACCATGCCTGGCCTCTTTTGTTTTCTTGAGGCAGGTCTCATGTAGCTCAGATTGGCCTTGAACTCACTATGTAGTTGAGGATGACTTTGGTTTTTTGTTTGTTTGTTTTTGTTTTTCAAGACAGGGTTTCTTTGTAGCTTTGGAGCCGGTCCTGGAACTCGCTCTGGAGACCAGGCTGGCTTTGAACTCACAGAGATCCACTTGCCTCTGCCTCCCGAGTGCTAGGATTAAAGGCGTGCACCACCACTGACCAGCTCTGAGGATGACTTCGAACTTCTTTGTCTCTACCACCTGTAGATCCTTGCTCCCAGTTTATAGGGCACTGGGTATCAAACCCAGTGCATTCTGCATACTAAGCAGGTACTCTCCCAATGGAACTACAGCTCTAGCCAACTGATTATTAAATAAGTAAAGAATATAGGTGATTGAATAATCTGATAAAAACATTTCGGAGGATATATCTGTATGTTTATATAAATATGCATATGTACCTATACATATTTACCTGTCAGTTATATAGGTTGTACTGTATAAACAGTATGAATACACACATAGATACATTAATGGAAACATCAGTTAAAGGGGAGAATTAGAAAATTATATACCAACCTGTTTTCAGTTGGACAGCCAGACCTAGGGGCACATGTTTGCAATCCCAGTACCTGGGAGTTGGAAGGATCACAAGTTCAAGGTAATACTCACCAACAGAGTTTGGGGCCAGCCTTGTCTCAAAATAAATGAGCAGACCCTAGAAATTGTTTCTGGAACATATATAATACATCTAGAATTTTGTGCTGAAAATAGTTAAGAGGCCTTTTTTTTAGCCGGGTGTTGGTGGCACACGCTTTTAATCCCAGCACTCGGGAGGCAGAGGCAGGTGGATCTCTGTGAGTTTGAGACCAGCCTGGTCTACAAGAGCTAGTTCCAGGACAGCCTCCAAAGCCATAGAGAAACCCTGTCTCGAAAAAAACAACAAAAACAAAAACAAAATAGTTAAGAGGGCCAGTGTGGTGGCTCAGGGGGCAAAGTTTCTTGTGGCTGAGCCTGAGAACTAGAAATTTTGTTTCCAGGAACAGATTAACAATTGCAATTTTTTGTCTACAGAAAAGGAAAGAAAAAAATTTCAATACCACACAAAAGAGCTTGTTGTACTACATTCGTTTGAGTACTAAACTGATCTCTCTGTGTACTCACGGTTGATACTCTATAAATAATATGAGGCTGGCTGAGCATTTGAGGCACAGGCCTTTAATCCCAGAACTCAGGAGGCAGAGGCAGGCAGATCTCTGTGAGTTCGAGACCAGCCTGGTCTACAAGAGCTAGTTCCAGGACAGCCTCCAAAGCCACAAAGAAAGCCTGTCTCGAAAAACCAAAATAATAATAATAATAATAATAATAATAATAATAATATGAGGCTGAAGTTCTGGGAGGAACTATTATACGCTTTTGAAACATATATCTTAAAAAGTTGCATTGCAGCATCCCTTCTGCTGAATTATATTTGCCAAGTAGATGTCCAAGTTGAACAAGTGAGAACCAAGTTCAGCTCTGGAGGAGGGGTGACTTCCCATACCTGTCTCTCCTAGATAAAAATCAAGTGTCTTTCATATGGGATTTCAAAGCAGTTCAAAGTTGTTAATTAGTTCTCGTAACAACTGTGAGCAGTCGGTACATTTGATTGTGAGAATTAGATAGATGCATTTATTATGGCTGTTCTCCACATGAGGAGGCAGACACTGATCTCCCAGCATTCTACAGACCCTTACTGTTATTGAAAGTAAGAATTCTCTCATTTCATCAGCAATTTTTCTTTCTTGAAAAGTGACAAAGATAACTCAGTCAGTGAAGTGCTTGCCACGATAGCGTGAGGACCCGAGCTTGATACTCAATACCCGCCGGTGCCAAATCTAGCATGCTGACCCATACTTGTAATCCTAGCACACAAGTGATCCTTGGGGCTTGCTAGCCAGTCTAGCCTACTCAGCAAGTACCAGATCCCAGGCAGAGACCCTGTCTCAAAGAACAAAGTGGATGGCTTCTGAGGAACCACTCCCAAGACTGACCACAAGAATGCACACACAAGGCCATACATCAACACATACACATGAACATATAAATCTGCACAGACACTTTACACACGCACACAGAGTTGTTGGGCAAATAAGTCAACTTAAAATAACTCTGCACAGGCTGGAGAGATGGTTCAGAGTTTAAGAGCACTGGCTGCTCTTCCAGAGGACCTGAGTTCAACTCCCAGCAACCACAAGGTGGCTCACAACCATCTGGTGCCCTCTTTAGGTGTACAGGCACACACACTGGCAGAACATAGTAAATCTTTAAAAGATAACTATTCGTAAGTTAAATATTTTTAAAACACAACTATTTTTACAGTTTATGTTTTTTATCTCCACCCCATTTCAGTGAAGTCTATTAGAATAAAAGGACCATAAGCTTATCATTGGGCCTGGAGATGGGAGGGAGAACATTTTTATTATTATTATTTATTGGGGGGGTTCAAGACAGGATTTCTCGGTGTAGTACTGTCTGTCCTGGAACTTGCTCTGTAGACCAGGCTGGCCTTGAACTCACAGAGATCCGCCAGCTTCTGCCTCCCGAGTGCTGGAATTAAAGGTGTGCACCACCAATGCCCGGCATGTGGTGATGGTTTGTAATCTGAAAAACTTAAATAAACTTCACTTTACTGACTAATCAAGGAAGTTCTAGACATCTAGCTTCCTGGACCTAGTCTTGAAGGCAAGCACCTTCCTGTTATTGCATCAATATTTGCAAAAATGCTTGCTGATTTTCTAAGTATATACCTAGTGAGCCAATGACTTCATTCATTACTATCTTGTCATTAGTGAGCTAATGACTTTACTCCTTAGTCTCTTGTCGTTAGTAAACCAATGACTTCACTCCTAACTCTCGTCATTTGTTTTTCATTCTGCTTTTGTTAGTTTCTCTTTTCCTAGTCTTAATACTGGGAGACCAGTGTGACTCCTTGCCATCGTTTGTCAGTTTCATTACCTTGGCTGCTATAAAAGTTGCATGGGATTGAATGCTGGAATTACTGGGTAAGAATTCTTTGAGAAAAAAAATGAAAGCAAGTCTGCCAACAACAAGATTGCATCTCAGCTGAGGGTTCATTGCACTACATGATAAGACATTCCCTTATCACAGCTCCGTCTCAGGCTCAGTACACTGCTACAAGGGTTGAAAGGGAGAAGAAAGGTTACTGGGGATCATAGCAAAGTCCAGAATCCACTTTGAAATCTAAAGCTAAGATTTTGTTTGTTAATTTTTTTATTTGTGTCCCCTGCCTATATCTTAAAACAGTTTAAGATCTCTGGCATTGTTCTCAAAGAACCAAATTATTTATAAATATGCAGATAATATCAGACAAAAGACCATGGGAAAGAAGTGGCCAGTTTTATCATTTTGATTTCATACTGCTTCTAAGGTTAATGACAGAGTGGGAGGAATGTTTTGTTGTCGTTGCTTTTAAACTCCTGCCCTTTGTGTGTGTGTGTGTGTGTTCTTTGTTTTGTTTTTCAAGACAGGGTTTCTTTGTGGCTTTGAAGGCTGTCCTAGCTCTTATAGACCAGGCTGGTCTCGAACTCACAGAGATCTGCCTGCCTCTGCCTCCTGAGTGCTGGGATTAAAGATGTGCACCACCACCACCCCAGGCCTAAAGATTATTTATTTATCTGATGTGTATGAGGGGGAGCTTGTGTGTGTGTGTGTGTGTGTGTGTGTATGTGTGACAACACGCAAGTGAAGGTCATTGGAAAACCTTCAGTAGGCAGCACTCTCTACCTCTTGGTTTCCCAGGATCAGACTCAGGTCATCAGGGTTAGTGTCAAGTGCTTTTACCCTCTGAATCATCCTGCTGGCCCCATTTATCTTTGTTGTTTGTTTTTAGACAGGATCTCTGTATAGTTCTGGCTGGCCTGAAATTCACTACATAGACCAGCCTGGCCTTGAATTCACAATTCTGGGATTGAAGGTATGCACCACCAAGCCCAGTCCAACAGAATGTTTTTTTTTTTTTAATATTTTAAAAAAAATTTTAAGGTTTATTTATTTTATGTGTATGGTGCTCTATCTACATATAGAGACTACATTTGGGAAGAGGGCATCAGATCCCATTATAGATGGTTGTGAGCCACCAGGTGGTTGCTGGGAATTAAACTCAGGACCTCTGGAAGAGCAGTGAGTGCTCTTAACCGCTGAGCCTTTCTCTCCAGCCCCAGAACGGTTTTTAGTATACCCATGGAGTTGAACTACCACTGCAATCAATTTTAGAAAGATTAGAGCATTTTCATCACCCCAAAAGAAATACCATACTGAGGATCAAATATAGGGCCTTGTATATGCTATGAACTATTTCCAACACATGAGTTTTTGAGTTGGGGGAGGGCCTCACTCTATAGTCCAGGCTTGCCTCAAACTTGTGATCCTTCTGTGTCAGCCTCCCAAATGCTGATCCTACAGCATGTGCCACCATAGCAACAAGACACTCTTATTCAGTAGCAGTCACTTCCTTTTACTTCCAACTCCCCACAACTGCCTTCCAACACCAGGCAGCCACTAGTACAGTTTGTAGGTATCAAAGAACCTTTCCCTCCTTCTCAGATTCAATAAAGGAGTCTGCTGAAATCAGCAACCAGTAGACTAACAGAGGGACAATGTGCAGGTTCATTACACAAACAGGCATGTCAGCGGAATGTGAAAACCCAGTAACCCAACAAAATGAGCGGTTTATGTTTCCTCTCCACTGGGGAGAAGGGAGCAGAGGGCATAAGGAAGCTTATAGAAAATGTAAGGAAGTTTAGGGAAAACGTAAGGAATTTTTAGGGAAGATAAAGGCGCCCTCAAGAGCAAACACTATCTCAAGAAAAAGATAGTCTGACCTCTGGTTGGATGTTGACTGCTGCTTTCCTTCCTCTGATAAGTATCAGCTTTCCCAGTTGCTGAGCTGCCTGGGGAAGAGATTAACAACTGGTGGGAAACTGGCATGGGCTGCATACCTCAGGAGGTTGGCAGCAGGATAGCGAATTTGAAGCCAGCCTGAGCTACAAAGTGAGACATGTCTCAAAAACAAAAACATCAACACCAAAAGCTGGGCAGTGGTGGCACATGCCTTTAATCCCAGCACTCTGAGAGGCAGAGGCAAGTGAATCGCTGTAAGATCGAGGCCAGCCTGGTCTACAGAGTGAGTTCTAGGTCAGCCAGGGCTACACAGAGAAATACCTTCTTGAAAAACCACAGGGAGGGAGGGAGAGAGGGAGGGAGGAAGGGAGGGAGGAAGCGACAGAGACAGAGACAGAGGCAGAAGCAGAGACAGAGGCTGAGACAAGACAGAGAGAGAGCACAATTTGAGCAAGGCATAGCGGCACATACCTGTTGTCCCATGCTCATAGGAGGCTGAAGTAGGAGGACTGTTAGAGCCCAGGAGTTCAAGGATAGATTAGACAGTATAGAGAGACCTGCTTTTTGTTTTTGTCTTTAAAGTGTGTGTGTGTGTGTGTGTGTGTGTGTGTGTGTGTGTGTGTGTGTGTGTGTGTGTCTATGTGTGTAAAAAGAAAACTGACTTTGGGAAAGGATTTGCTATGTTAATAAAACTGTAAGAGATTCAGGGACTAGGAATGTAGCTTAGTGGCAGAGCACTTGGCTGGCATGTGCAAGGCCCTGGGTTCAATTCCCAGAACTACACAAAAAAGAGATTCAAAGGGGCTGGAGAGATGGCTCAGTGGTTAAGAGCATTGACTGCTCTTTCAGAGGACCCAGGTTCAATTTCCAGTACCCACACGGCATCTCACAACTGTCTGTAACTCTGGATCCAGGGGATCCGATACCAATGCACATAAAAATAAAAGTTAAATAAATTAAAAAAAGAGATTCAATGTTTCTGAATATTGAGAGTAAAAGCAAGGGATAAAGACAGAAATATGATCAAGGGGGTTAGGCTGAAGACTGTCCTCCCATACACTTAAGTGGGTAAGTAGTGGACAACTGAAGTGTGACATTGATCATTAAACCTCTAAATAGAAAACTGTTTTGTGATCCCATCACTTCTCTGAAATTCCCTCTGCTTCCCTATATATATATGTGTGTGTGTGTGTGTGTGTGTGTGTGTGTGTGTGTGTGTGTGTGTTTTGAGACAGGGTTTCCCTGTAGCTTTGGAGGCTGTCCTGGAACTCGATCTGTAGGCCAGACTGGCATGGAACTCATAGAGATTTGTCTGCCTCTGCCTCCCAGAGTGCTGGCTTTGAAGGCATGTGACACCACTGCCTGGTGGCCACATTTTTTTATTACTAAAGTTTTGTGTCTAAGAACAACAACAAAAAATCATTATAGAGAGATGTTAGAAGGCAAGATAAGGGCAAATAAGATTTCATACAGATATTTTGCATAAAAACTTGGCAAACAGTACATCTGAAGATGCTTAGCTACAAAGTCATTAATAATGATTTCTTTATTTTTATTTCATGTGTATTCATGTTTTGCCTGCATGTATGTCTATGTGAAGTTGTTGGGTCCCCTGAAACTGGAATTATAGGCAGTTATGAGCTGCCATATGGGTGCTGGGAATTGAACCAGGTCCTCTGGAAGAGCAGCCAGTGCTCTTAACCCTTGAGTCATCTCTCTGGCCCCTACAAAGCCATTTTGTATAGTTTGGAATTGCTACATTTTCCTAAGGTATTTATTTTTAGTGTCTGGAAAAATTACTGTGTGGCATTTGAGAGAGGGAAGAAAAGAATGAGAAGTCCAATAGTTTTACCTTTTATTCCATGTTTTCAAAAGAATAAATGTACTGAGCGTATTTTTTAGGGTTTTTTGTTTTGTTTTGTCTCGACAGGGTCTCACTATGTAACCCTAGCTACCTTGGGACTTCCTTTGTAGACCAGGCTAGTCTCACAATCACAGAGATCCACCTGCTTTAGTCTCCCAAGATCTGGGATTAAAGGTGTGTGCCACAAACACCTAGCAGTTTGGGTTTTTTGTTTTGTTTTGTTCTTTTCCAAGACAAGTTTGGGTATTTTTTGAAGAGCATTTTGGATGGTAGCTGTAAGCATGAGTTTTCTGGCCTGGCAGGGTCCCACTGCTGTTTCAGCCCAAATAAACACACAAATGCTATATTAGTTATAAAACTGTTGGCTGGTGGCGTGGGCTTCTTATTGGCTAGCTCTGTCTTAATTATTAACCCAATCTAAGTATTTTCACGTGGTCTTACCTTATTGGAGAAGGGTCTGGATCTGCTATTCCTTTGTCGAGCTACATAGCAACTCTATTTGCCTTTCCTTCCTAGAATTCTCCCCCTCTGATAGCCCTGCCTATCCTTCCTGCCTGGCCACTAGCCACACAGTGTTTTATTCATCAACCAATAAGAGAAACATATACACAGAAGCTCAACCCTATCAGGTAGCAGATACATAAGGGGAAATTATTGATATGAGAACTATTAGCAAAACAATCTCCTCAAAAAAGGAATGAGTCAGTTAGGAGAAGGCAGTAATGGGTTTTTACATTTATTTATGTGTATTATTTTAATGTGTGCCTGTGAGTGTGTCTCTGTGTGTGTGTGTGTAACTCTGTGTGTGTGTGTGTGTGTGTCTGTGTGTCTGTGAATATGTGTATGTATGTATGTGTGTATGTCTGTGTGTGTGTGTCTGTGTGTATGTGTGCATGTGCACATGAATACAGTGTTTTGGAAGTCAGAGGTGATGGATCCCCTAGGACCTGGTGTCACAGGTGGTTGTGGGTTGTCTGATATAGGTTTAGAGTCAAACTCGGTCCTTTGCAAAAGCAATATGTGCTCTTAAACAATGAAACATCTTTCCAGCCTCTACAATAATAGTTCAAAAGTGTCAATGATACTGTGTCATGTTGGTGGAAGTAGGGGCATATCCAGTCTTTTTATGAACTATTATCTTTATAATTGATGTTTTGAATGTTATTTTTAAATTTTATTTATTTTTAGTTTATGTGCGTTGGTGTTTTGCCAGCATGTTTGTCTCTGTGGGTGTGTTGAATTCCCTGGAACTGAGTTGCAGACAGTTGTGAGCTACCATTTAGGTGCTGGGAATTGAACCTGGGTCCTCTGGAAGAGCAGTCAGTGCTTTTAACAACTGAGCCAGCTCTCCAGGCCCTTGAATGTTATTTTTATCATTATAGGGTTTTTTGTTTGTTTGAGATAGGCTGATCTGAAACTCAGTATGTGGCAAAGGATGGTTTTGAACTTCTGACCCTCCTATTTCATTCCTGGAATGTAAGGATTTCAGGTTTGCACCACCACACCTAGCTGTAACTCCAATTCCAGGGCTTCTGACACCCTCACACAGACATTCACAGAGGCAAAATACCAATGAATATAAAATAAAAATGAATAACATAAATTTGCTGTATAATTTGATATTCTACAACAGAAGAAACTTGGAAAGCTGATCTTTTAACCAAGTATGGTGGCACACAACTAGAATCCCAGCATATGAAAGCCAGAGGCAGGAGGATTGATGTGAGTCCTAGGCTAATTATGTCATAAGTTCCATGCTAGCCTAAGCTTAAACCAAGAAGAAAAACAAAAGTTGAATCTTGAGAGATGGCGCAGCGGTCAAGAAAACTTTCTCCTCTTCTCAAGGATAAAGTTTTATTCTCATCAACAAAGGCAGCCCAACCCTCCTCCCCAGCTCCAGAGGACCAGATACCCTCTTCTGGCCTCAAGGACACCGACATATGTGTGACACACACAGGCACACACACATACACATAAAAATGTGGCTCTTTAGTTCTAAGGAAGAAGGGATCTATTTAAGCAGAAGTTCACATTTTAAGGCATAATTAGTTTTGTTTGGAAGCCATCTCTAAATATTTAATTGGTTTTAACTAGGGGAATTCTTGATTGAGAAAGAAGAAACTCATTTTGGGTGTGGGTTTCTCTTTGTTTGAAGAAGCCTTTATGAAGGATGGATGTGTACTAATCTTGTTCAGGGTGAAGGTCAGGAGTGTGGGTATTACAGTAGCTTCGTTATTGCACAAATTGTGCCCTTGAAATTATCTCTGTAATTTCTGAAAGCAGATAATCCAGTACAGTTATTTGGAGGTCAGTATGAAGGGCCAGATAAATATTTATCAAAAGCCAAAAAAACTAGAATGCAAGGCCATAAGAAGGTCTTGTTTTTAAACTTGAGTGAATTTCAAATGCTTATGCAGCAGCCTTAGCCTCTGGGTGAGAAAAATGTGGACTTGCTTAATAACCAAAGGAAGTATTGGAAAATTATCAAACATCTGTAGAATGTGCAATAAATAGGATATTCGTTATGATTCTCCACCCCGGTCAATCCTCTAGGCACCGAGAAGCTTATACAGGATCAAGCATTTGTCTTGCTTTACGTCTTTAGCTGGCTTTTCACTTTGGTTATGATTTACTGAACAATTTCTGGGTTTGTAGCAGCAGAGGATTTGGTCACTGTTCTCTGATGTTACAAATCTTCTTAAGGAAATACGATTTTTATACATTAATTAACTGCATGAAAAATAAAGGATGCAGGGCAGTGGTGGTGCATGCCTTTAGTTCCAGTACTCAGGAGACAGAGGCAGATTGATCTCTGATTTTGAGACCATTCTGGTCTACAAGGGCTACATGGTGAAACTCTGTCTCAAAAAATAAAACAAAACACCCAACCAAAAGAAAGGAAGGAAAGAAGGGAGGAAGGAAGGAAGGGAGGAAAAACTAGAGGAAATTATTTTATGCTTTAACATGATAACATTAGAAGACAGTTGTGCTCATCACTGAGAGGCACAGAGCTTTTAAAGATGAATACTGATAGGGCATTTTTGCAAAGTAAGGTTCCGGAAAGGGTTTGATAAGAGCTGTTGATTGATTAGCAGCTTCTATAAGTCATGGTCTCTAATGGATGCTAAGATGGGAGTTCAATGTTTGAGGGTTCATGAAAGACATATTGTCCTTCTTCTCACATATTGCCATTCATGTTAAGTAGAAAAATTTGTATTCTAGTTATGAGCAGGTGAAAACAGAATACTTAAAAGGACAATATAAGGTATGGCGGTGTGTACCTTTGATCCCAGCATCCGTGAGACAAAAGCAGGCAGATCTCTGTGAGTTAGAGACCAGCCTGGATATATAGTGAGGATTTGTTTCAATCCCCATCACACTCTACAGCATAAACCTTAATAAAGCACAGTTATTGTGAATATAACCTAAAGAAGACTATTTTGATGTAGGAGTGAAATATAAAAGCAGCCTTAAAATATATAGCTAGAAATAATAGGATTATGGCTATGAACATTAACTGTTTAATTATCCCACCTCAAGATTAAATAGAAGGGTGCTGGAGAGTTGGCTCATCGATTGAGAGCACTGGCTGCTTTTCCATAGGACCCTGGTTCAATTCCCAGCACCCACATGGCTGCTCATAACTGCCTGTAATTCCAGTTTCAGGGGACCCAACAACTTCACACAGACATACATGCAGGCAAAACATGAATGCACATGAAATAAATTAAAGAAATAATTTTAAAAAAGATTAAATAGAAGATGGATAGATTCCAGGAACTTCAAGATCTCAGAACCATTCTTCTTTCTTTATTTGAATTAGAAAACAAGATTGTTTTACATGTCAATTCCAATTCCCTCTCCCTCTCCTCCTCCACTGCTCCCCCAACTAACACCCTACCTATCCCATACCCTTTCTGCTCCCCAGGGAGGGTGAGGCCTTCCATAGGGGGATCTTCTGAGTCTGTCATATCCTTTGGGATAGGACCTAGGCCCGTCCCGTGTGTCTAGGCTGAGGGAGTATCCCTTTATGTGGGACGGGCTCCCAAAGTCCATTCCTATGCTAGAGATAGAAATCCCAAAGATTTCTGAGGTCTCCTCACTGACACCCACGTTCGTGGGGTCTGGAGCAGTCCCATGCTGGTCTCAGAACCATTCTTATTCCTAGTTTTTTACTTTTTTTTTTTTTTTTTTTTTTTTGAGACAGGGTCTCACTTTGTAGCCTTGGCTGTCCCGGAACTCACTATGTAGACCAAGTTGGCCTCAAACTCATAGATCTCTGCCTACCCCTACCTCCCCTGTCCTGGGATTAAGGGCTTTCAACCACCATGCCCAGCTTGTTTCTCATGTTTTAGGGGACAGTCTTGAACAATTTATTCCAACAGTGTTTTTGAGGACAGCTACTAAGATTCTTGCTAGGGATAGTGATGAATTAGGCAAAGTTACACAGTCTCTAATTTTAAATTGTTTTTCCATCTAGTACTGAAAACAAGTGATGAAAATGCAGTGTGACAATGAAACATTATATAGACATGTACAAAAGGAGCCCTTGCACCCTTTAATCCCAGTACTCAGGAGGCAGAGGAAGGTGGATCTCTGTGAGTTTGAGGCCAGCCTGGTCTACAGAGACAGTTCCAGGACAGCCAGAGCTAGCTGCCCAGAGAAACCCTGTTTCCAAAACAAACAAACAAACAAACAAACAAACAACAAAAAAAGAAAAAGAAAAAAGAAAAGAAAAAAAGAAAAAGAAAAAGAAAGAAAGGAAGAAAAAGAAAAAGGGAAATTTACAAAAGAAATACTAAAGAGAGGGAATAATTACTCCTTTTGAGATCTTGGGTCAGTGGAATTTTTTAAAATTATTACATTTCTCTTTTAATTTGTATATATATGTGTGTATTGTAAGGGTACTTGAGTACCATGACACTTGTGTGGAGGTTAACGGACAACTTTTAGGACTTGGTTCTCTCCTTCCACCCTGTGGGTCCAGGTGATCAGGCTCAGATCGCCCGGCTTGAGGACAAGCCTCTTACCTGCTGAGCCATTTTCTGGTCGTGTCATCTTCTTACAGGTAGTATCGTCTAACCTGATTGAAGAATGGTGAGAAATGACACAGTCAGAGGGTAAAGTATGTTCTTGGCAGACAAAACAAGCAAGGCTCAAGGTTCTGTGTGCTTGAGGAACCGTGAATTATTTGGTAACATGGAGCTCTGTCAGAGCAGATAGTCTGTTTTCTTTGTATTCAAAACTTCCTCGTATGGAGCCCAGTGTACAGGGATAAATGAGAGAGGATCTTGTGCGTTTCTTTCTTTCTTTTTATTTTTTAATTAATTAACTAATTAATTAATTAATTTGTGTTTCAAGACAGGGTTTCTCCATATAGCCCTGGCTGTCCTAGAACTTGCTCTGTAGACTAGGCTGGTCTTGAACTCAGAGATCTGCCTGCCTCTGCCTCCTGAGTGCTGGGATCACAGGCATGTACCACTACCACCTGGGATCGTGTGCATTTCTAAGGAGTGTGGATGTAAAATCATGTCTCCTGTATTAGTCACTTCCATTGCTGCCATAACATACTGTGAGTATGGCTACTCATAAAAAGGAGAGTTTATTTAGAATATATGGTCTGAGAGGTGTAAGAGTTCATTGTGGTGAGGAGGCATGACTGCAAAGAAAGGCACAGTGGCAGGAACAGGAAGCTGAGTAATCACATCTTGCCATACCAGCAAAGCAGGGGATCAAACCAGAAGTGGGACAAGATTGTATAATCTCAGCGTCTAACCCCTAGTGACATACTCCCTCCAGCAAGGCTGTGCCTCCTAAACTTCCCCAAACAGTGCCAACAACTCAATGAAGTACTCAATTATCCAACCCTATGGGGGTCACTTATTCAAAACTCCCTTTGGCTTACTCAGAAGTCAGTAAGCAAAGGAATCTTGATGATTTTGTTTCAGGAATCAGCTCCTAAGCGAAAAGAAAGAGAAGGGAATAGAATTCAGAACAGATAGGCAAATCATCTATACCCTTATTGTGGTCTAGTAGCCTTATATGACATGGCAAATGTCTACTCTTCTAACTTTGTCTTCCAATCTCCAACACACTAGACTCCTTTGGAATTATTTTGTTTTGAGATAAGATTTTACTGTACAACATTGGTTATCCTCCTTGATGAACTATTGTATTGGCTCTTTTTGTCTGGTTTTTTAACAAAGATCCTTTCACTAGAGTTCTGTCGAGACATTAGTTCCATATCATCATATAAGTCTCAGGTCAAGTAACACTTCCTCAAACAAGCCTCTCTTGTTGAGTCCTTCTAAGGTAGAACAGCCATCTTCCATGTTGTTTCTTCTTGCTCAAAGACAACATTGTGACCATACACTAAGGTGACCCCAAAATTCTTGTCCTGTGTAATGTGTAGTTTCTTCCCTTTGAGTGTGTATAGAACCTGTAGCTTACCTCTAACCAATAGAATATGGCAATAGTGATAGGACTTGGCTATGGCAGACTGGGACAAGGCACATTACCTTCGTTGGTTAAATGAGCTGTCATGTTGTTAGAATACTTATAGAGAAGCTTACCTGGTAAGGAATCTTGATTATAGCTTTGTGAGACCCTGCACCTCAGAGAGCCCATCTAAATAAACTGAGCCCAGACTCCTGACTCAGAACTGGGAGATGACCAATATGTATTGTTTTGAGCTGCTAAATATGTGATTTGGCCATGGAAAATGGACACACATATGTAACATGAAGAAAAGTGTGAAAATGTATGTCTCCTTGTTCCTTACGGTATCTCTGGAACTTAGGACATTGAATAGCAAACATATATACATACATACATATCTAGCAAATGTGTTTGTTGTTTGAGGTGGATGGATAGATGGAGATGATGGGACGGGATCCTAGGAACACAGCTAGTGGTCTCAAGCTAAGCAATAATACTCTCAGAGGTCCCCTGAGCAGGTGCTCATGTGACTACAGGACTTCAGAGAGCAGTCTTCTGTTTCAAGCTGTCCTTCACCTTGTTTTATTTATGTGCTTTGTCTTTTTTTTTTTTTTTTTTTTTAGATTTATTTATTAGGTATACAGTGTTCTGTCTGCATGTGTCCCTGCAGGCCAGAAGAGGGCACCAGATCTCATTACAGATGGTTGTAAGCCATCATGTGGTTGCTGGGAATTGAACTCAGGACCTCTGGAAAAGCAGTCAGTGCTCTTAACCTCTGAGACATCTCTCCAGCCCCGTGCTTTGTCTTTTAACTACAAGCCTCAGTAAAGGACTTAACAATAGTGTGGTGATGTCGTACACTTTTAGTCTCAGAGCTGGAGAGACTAAGGCAGGCAGATCTCTTGAGTTCAAGGCCAGCTTGGTCTACATAGCAAGTTCCAGGACAACCTGGGTATACAGAGAAACCCTGTCTCAAAACAACAACAACAAAAAAGCCAGAAAGAAAAGAAAAGAAATAAAAGGTCACGTATCTACTCTTTGAACAGCAGAGTTTTTCCACATTAGTAAGGAAGAGCTCTTATGTCAGTAGAGAAGTCCAGGGTAAATCAAGTAAATTGTGGAAAATATGGGGCTAGTGAGATGGCTCAGTGGGAAAAGGTACAATCTGAGCTAGAACCCTGAAACTTTACCTTACCCCAGTAATAATAATACACTTTAAAAGTTGTGGGAACTTTTTTTTTCCCCGAGTCAGGGTTTCTCTGTGTAACAGTCCTGGCTGTCCTGGAACCAGGCTGGCCTCAAACTCACTGAAATCCACCTGCCTCTGCCTCCCAAGTGCTGGAATTAAAGGAGTGTGCCACCACCACCGGTCTAAATTGTGGAAAATTTAAGTTTTCGAAGAATTTCTGTTTTGGGGGTTGGATGTGAATCTGAGTCAGGGTCTCACTAGATAGCTCTAGTTGTCCTGGAACTCATTATGTAGACCAGGCTGACCTCGAACTTAGAGATCCGCCTGCCTCTGCCTCCCTGGAGCTGGGACTAAAACCGTGTGCCACCACCATCCAGCTTTAAATCCTAAAATTTCTAAGCAGCTTTTTTTTTTTTAATTTGAAGATTTGTGTGAATGTATTTGTGTGAAGATATGTGCACATATGTGAGCATCTCCCCTTGGAGGTTAGAAGAGGGTGTTTGATCTTTTGGAGCTGTAGCTTCAGAAGTTTGTGAGACACCTGACATGGATTCTGAGAGCAAACTCTGGTCCTCCCGAGTGAGCAGCAATGGATTTGACTGGCTGAGCCATCTCTCTAGCCCCTAAGCAGCTCTATTTTCTGTTTTTCTGACCTGGGTAGATATTTCCAGGCCAACCAATGGATATTTGCATTGTATCTCTGCTAGAGTTAAGCTTAAAAATATGATCATAAGGCTTATTCTTAGAAGAATTTCGTATTTCTGAGCTCAGCCAACTCCTTTGTGTTCTCATTGGTAAAACATGAACTCGCCTTGGACTTTTCTCCAGTTCTAGTTCTAATAATCTGTTTAAGCCAGGTCAGTTGGCTTTATCTGTAATCACAGCACTGAAGAGGCAGTGGCAGGTTCAAGCAGCCTGGGCAGTCTATTGAGATGATCTCAATTAAAATCCCCAAGCTAATGTCCCCTCCTGGTTTCTTGCTTTGCTTTTGTCAGTTCTCTAATGTAAAGGAAAGATGGACTCCATGAAGGACCGTATATACAACGAAGATCCATCATTTTTTCAGATGAAGTGTGTCTGTCTACTGGATTTCTGCATTGTTTCCCCTCATTCCTGGGTTCCTTATCACTGTTATCCTTGTATATTAGGATAGTTTCTTGTTTGTTCGACTTTTGGTAACTGGAGTACTTGGGATTTGCCCTTGGATGTGGTGGTGATGATGATGATGATGCTAACACTCTTCACAGTCCTCAGGCTCTCTCTCTAGTAATGGAGTAGGACTCTATTTTCAACTCCTCTGATGTTAGATTCGGCCATGTGAGTTCACTGGCCAATAAAATGTGAATGCACATTGTTTCTGGTAGAAGACATGTCTTAATTTTTAACAGCCAGAGCAAGACATTGAATATCTAGCAATTACATTTTATGATCGCTACTCTGGCAATCTTGAAAGCCTATGTCTTAGTGAAGCATCCAGTAATTCAGGGGCCTCAGTGACTGCAATCAGTAGAGTTCCTGAAAAGTATGCTGAGTTCTGTAGATCTACATGACACCTTTCTCTAAACATTGGAAGCCCTGGTAATGGAAGTTCTCAGGTGTCCTTGAGGGTTTCTCTGTATTGCTTTGGAGGTTGTCCTGGAACTTGCTGTGTAGACCAGGCTGGCCTTGAGCTCACAGAGATCCGACTGCCTCTGCCCTCTGGAGTGTGCCACCAATACCTGGCAGGCACTGTTCTTGAGGGATCTTGACTAAGCGCACCTTTTATCCATCCGTGCAGTCTCTATAAAACAAAATGGTTGACAGAGACTTTGTATCCTGCCACGTTAACACTCCAATTCCAGAGCACCTGCAGATTGACTGAAGTTTTGCAACTATGTTACAGCTCAGTAGGCCCCACACTCTCTAGCTAGTCCTGCCTTCCTTGGTTCCATAGAGATGTTGTTGCAAACAAACCCCACTCACGATAAGTCCACTAAATGCTTCTACCAAATACAAAACAGGGTAAATACATTTCTCTCTCAATAAGCTAACACGATCTGTGGGATGTTATTATAACCTAGCCCATCCTGATCACTAGATACCAAACCTTCCTGCCCTATCGGTTCTGTTTTTTTTATCAGCTAGACTTTCGTTGCCTGTCTTTTGTAGTAGATTAAGTCATTGCTAAGTTTTAACTCTTCTAGATGTTCCTTCTCACTGTGAATAGTTACATCTGGACTCAGATATTGACGGTAAGGGCAACAGAAAATGAACAAGGGCTGCATATGGAGGTCTACTGATTATTTCTGCTGTTAATCGTATGAGCTTTTTCCACATGAACTTCCTAAGACTTGTTTCCTACATAATTTATTACACATTTATAACATGTACAAGGGCACTTAATGTTTCTTAGGAAAATTTTATGCAAATAATAATTGAATAATAAAGTACTTGACCTCAATTCAAGGAAGAAAAATTGTATTTCACCAGCTAATAAACTTCCTGCACCTTTAACATCTGTCATTTCTCTGAGAAGTAGATTTCATGTTTTGAAAGCTAAATGTTAAAACAATGCCAGTTCCTTATGTTAGGCCTTTTAGGCAAAAGAAAATATGGTAGTAAAGCTAAAGAGTCAATGTATATGCTCCTTATTTTTTCAAAAAGGGATTTTATTACATGGAAAATAATTCTCTCTGCCTGAAGGATAAACAGTATAAAAATATTTTAGCTAAAAAAAGAGCCCTGGGCAGGTATTACCACAACTCATAATTACAGCAGATATTTACTATGATAACAGAAACCAGTTTAAGGAATGTGATTTATTAACATCACGTTCAGATAAAAAGATAAAAGACTTGAATAAGCAAGCGAACAGTAAGGCTCGAGGAGTGTATTTATGAATGTATCCTGCACAGCCTTTAGCCACAATGAAAGACCGGCAAAACCAGCCTTCAGAACAGCCTTTCTGCCTACCGGGAGAAGGGAGGGCTAGACTCCATCTCTTAAGATCGCCCTCCCATGCAATTTTTCCACCTCGCAGTTAAAGAATTAAACCCAGACTTCCGATCATGGCGCCAAGCACGTCACCTTCTCCCCTCTCCCCTAGCAAAATCCCACCCAAGTCGGCTGACCCCCGCAGGGGATAGTCATAGTCCCCTCCCCTATCCTGGCTGCCTGAGTACAACCAAAATGAGATAAAAAAAAAAAAAAAGGAAAAAAGGTTTAAGGCGGTCATAGGAAAGAAACTGCGGTGCGGGCGAAACCTTCACTGGGTGAGTGAGGAGGCAGGATCCCACTCCATACCTGAGGGCAACCACCCTGTGCCCGCCCGCCCGCCGCGGTTTTCCTTACACAGGCCCTGCAGAGCCCCTCCAGCCTTTGTGAATACAGCCCTCCCTGGGAGAGGTGCGGGCGGCTGTGCGGGCTCACGCTCGCACAGCAGGCCGGCGGGTGCGATTTTAAGTTTCCTCGCTGGCTTCCCATCCTCGCCATCGCTCAGCAGCAGCCTTGTCACCTAAGAAGGCCGTGGAGCCAGCTGCTCGAGCGAGCGAAGGCCGACCCCGACTAGCGCGCACACGTCAGGTTTGCGGTCTTCACCACTGAGGCTTTTGTTTGCGAGGGGAGGGGAAACCGACGCGGCCTCGAGTCTCGGCTCCCGGGAAAGGCGGCTCGGCCCGGCCCGACCCGACCCGGCCCGGGATTCTCAGCGAGACCGAGGAGGAAGCGCCCGCCGCCACCAACAACAGCGGCAGGATGTCCTCCAGGCTCTCCACCCAGATCCCAGGGTAGCATCGGCCTACGTTAAACAAAAGACGTGGCCGCCCTGTCTAACCCGTTCGCACAGATCGCCACGCCATCCACGTGCGGAAGGGACGCGTGTGTGAGGAGAGGGGCCCAGGCTGCCCGCCCCACGCGGGCCCCACCCTGCCCCGGGCCGCTCGGGCGAGAGGCGCCGCGCCAGGGCCTCCCTCGCTCTCCACAGCAGCCAGCCTGGGAGCGAGGGGCGGGGCCGGGCGGGGCCGCGGGCGCGCAGGCGCAGTGCGGCTCTGTGGCGCCGCCGCCGCCGCCGCCGCCGCCGCCGCCGCCGCCCGCGCTGCACCACAGGCCCGAGACAGACAGGGGTCGGGTAGAGAGCCGGAGACTGAGAGGAGGCGGCGGCGGAGGCGGGGCGACTCCGGTGACCGGGAGCGCCTCAGACTGGCAGCTGCGGCGACTCCCCCCTTTGTGTCTGGTCTGCTCCGAGCCGCCGGAGGTGTTTCCCGGAGGGGCGCAGGGTGTTTCGCAAGCTCTGCTGCCCACCCCTTCCTCGGCCACCTACGTCCTTCTTCCCGCCGCCCCCCGCCCTCGGCCCGCGACGCCCGAGCTCCGCCCGGAGCCCAGAGCTGCGGAGAACGAGGCGGCGGTGGTGGCGGCGGCAGCAGCAGCTTCCTCGGGGGGTGCCGTGATTCGCTCACGCGAGCCATCGACGGCAGAAGACCAGGCTTCCATGGTGGAATTTACTTCAGGCAAGAGCGAGCGGCGGGGATAGCCGAGAGCGAGGCCGCGGGCGGAGCGCCCTCGAAGGGCCAGCCCGGGCAGCCCGGCACGTCCCCGCGTGTCGCGCTCCGGAGCCAGCCGGGCCGCCGCGACCCTCCCCTCCTGTCCCCTCCCCCGCGCCCCGAGGCCCGGCCTGCGCGACCCTCGCGCGATTGTTCTGAGGAGGCTGTGGGCTCTCCCATGGAGGCAGGCACCTTTTTCGACCCAGTCGGCAGAGAGGATTTGTTGATGTCGAAATCCGAGTGAAGGGAGCGACGAAGCGAAACTTTAAAAGGAAGCCTACTGTCCTCCGAGTCGGGAGCGATGGGACTCGGGCGGCCGGGCGCCGCTGCCTGCCCCGCTTCGCCCTTCCCGGCGGTCGGGAACTTGTTCTGATCCTCAGTGCTGCTGCCATCGAGTCCCCGCCCTCCACCCCCACCCCACCCCCGGCACTCTGGCTATGTTTTCTCCCAGATCTGGGTATTTTTTTGATATCGTGAAACTACGAGGGAAATAATTGCAGGGATTTCTTCTGGGCTCCCTGCTTCTTCCCCCCCACGGACATGCCTTCAGTCTGGGGAGTCGAGGCACCCTGTCCTAGGCGAATGAAGCCCCCCAGCCACGAGGGAGCGAAATGAAGGGAAATTCTGCAGTGGAATGAGAGCTCTACAGCTAGGTCCTCGCATCTGCCATTTGTCCTTTGAAACTGCATTGTAATCCGGGCAGGATAAATCAGACGGAGAGACGAGCAGCCTCCTGGCCGGATTTCTCCGCCCGAATTTACTTTCCAGATTTCTTTTCTTTGCTCTCCTGCTTCTTGGCTGGCCCAGGGATGACTTCCACGCTGCAGCAACCCTGTCGGGTGCCCTGGCTGCTATGGGCCGTCCTGCTGGTCAGCACTACGGCTGGTGAGTAGCCCTGGGTGGCGCGTCCGGGCTCCTATCCCAGCGGGTGGCCAGGGAGGGAGCCTACAGAGGCCCAGGCCTGTGCTCGCCCTTCGCAATGTGTGCGCTCGGTTCCTGGTGGAGGAACCTGCCAGGGAAATCACCTTCAGTGTTTTCCTGTAGTTTCCCGTCCCCACTACTGTATTCCCTGACCCCTCCCCCACGGAGGGGGGGGGGAAAGACATGTTGGGTGTGGTATCTTGACATTTTTAGCTGTGAGGTAATGCAAGGATTAAAAATAATATTTTAATCACTAGTGAACTGTATCTATTAGAAGATTTTAGAGACAGCTGGTAGTTTTGTTTTGTTTTTTTATGTAAAGAAGCAGATTTGGTTTACAATAAAAAGAACTAAACACACACTTGATTGACCCTTATTTTTACATTTAGATCACTCCTTTGGGAATCCACGTTACTTTTCGTTATTTAAAAATGTTAGCTGATGAATAGAGTAAACGTTGAGGAAGCTGGAGTGTGAGATCTTGATACGTTGTATAATACTGTTGCTTGCTATCATCATTAATATTGTTTTGCTCCCAAGAATCTTAAACTATTCTCTGTCTCTTCATCCTGGACATTTGTACTTTGTATGCTTTGGGAATTACTGCTAGGCACTCAAATGTTTTGATAACTTTACTATTAGTCATCTGGCGTCTGTTGGCTTTCCTGTCATTGAGACAACTTTGACCTCCCATCAGACTTCTAGGAGATTTGACTCCTGAAAGTTCTTTGACATTTACTAACGTGTGAAAGGAAATGGGTACTCCCCTTTCCTTTGGCCATTTCATTTCCTTTTTAATTCTCAGTCGCCTTGAGAAAAAAAAAAAAAAAACTCATTTTCTCATTGCAGTTATTTTCAAGCAACAATTTCGTGATTTGCTTTTAGAAAATTTCAGGAATGAATGCTTAAATTAGTCGCATGAAGTATGCATTTAAAAATGAGTAGACTAATGTTTTAAAAGTACTTTTCACGTTCAATAAAGTTTTCATTGCTATATTAGACACACAGATTACTTAATTTGCATTTTAAATGTGTACTGGGAAAATACAGCAAATTTGAATTTTCCTTTTGTGAATTTGATACTATTATCTATTGTTGATTAATATTTAGTATCTTATATTTTTGGTTGTGAGCCTAGCCTTTAACGACTGAGCCATCTCTCCAGTCCATTTTATCTAATATTTTAATAATAAATCTATGTAGTTAAAAATCATTGGAAGATATGATTTGATTACATCTTAAAACTTGATGTTTTATTATTTGGTATTTCAATTCTTTTTGAAGCAAGACTGAATGGTTTTTCTCTAAATTTCTTTGTTAGCTGTTTAATTTCTCTAGCCACAAGTCATGTGGTTCCTGTAAAATATGAAAAGAGTAAGAATAGCCTTGACACGTAAGCAGCATTCTGCAAGAAGAAATACAAGAATATTTTGTTTTTTAAATTTTTTTTTTACCTTTTTAGACTGCAAGTTCTTCTTTAGAGTATTGTGCTTATCATTTTGTGACCAGAACTGATTAAAAAAAATCAAAGAAAAATAACATTGATTTCAAAATAATTTCTATTTGGTAAATGAATTTTGTCCTCTTTTAAAAAGGGTTATATTTAAAGAATCTTTGTATAAAAGTGATTTTAGTCTGTGTGTGTGTGTGTGTGTGTGTGTGTGTGTGTGTGTGTATTATAGTCCCAGATGATGGCATTTTTGAAGCTGGATTTCAGAGGTGTAATAGCTGGTGTTTACTGAGTTCTTGCTGTGCATCAGCAAATATTAAAAGAGCTTTGCATATATTTTTTACCCTCTGATCTTCCTGACAATTCTGTATCCTAGGTTTCCATTATTATTTCCCTTTTTTCAGAGAGAGAGAGAGAGAATTAAGTACAGAATTTTAAGTAACTCATCACACAGTAAATTGAGGAGCCAGGATTATAGCCTGCATCCTTCCCTGCCTCCTCAGTGCTAACAGCAGTGGTGGCAGCAGGGCCAGCAACAATTTCCCCTCCCTGGAATTGGAGCATGAGATTTGAAAGGAAGCTTGGACGTTTATAAAGTAATGGTACAGGTACTGATCATGCACTGCTGTGGTTCCGAATGTGTCAAAACTTTGTCTAACAGGTGGATCTCTGTGAGTTGGAGGTCAGCCTGGTCTACCTAGTGAGCTCTAGCCAGGGCTACATAGAGAAACCTTATCACAGAAAAAACAAAACAAAAATCAACCAAACAAACAAAAACCAACTTTGCCTGACAGTGGATTGGGTAGTGGTGAAGCTCCATTAAGTACCAAGTGACTAGGAAGTATCTTTGTAGATTTGGTATATATTGATGAAGCTATGTAACTTGTAGGTGCAATTTACGTAGTCCAATAGGAAAAATATTGCAAGACTAATAGATATTATGTCATTCTTTGGGATCTTGGATAAATCATCCTTGTTTATGGTGTTGTTTTGAGGGAGTGTGTCCTGCCACTCTGTGTAGTCTAGGTTGAATGCAAGCTCTTGGCAATACTCCTGCCTCAGCTTCCCAAGTGTTGGGATTACAGGTTGGAGCCACCAAGTCTGGTATACTAGATAAATAATTTCTTTTGAATCCCCTTTTTTACTCTGATTAATTCTTGGACTCCTTAATTGTAAGAATATTGGTATGCAAAAATGTACTTGCTTAATTTTTTTTTTTTTTTTTTTGAGACAAGGTTTCTCTGTGGCTTTGGAGGCTGTCTTGGAACTAGCTCTTGTAGACCAGGCTGGTCTCGAACTAACAGAGATCCACCTGCCTCTGCCTCCCGAGTGCTGGGATTAAAGGTGTACGCCACCAACACCCTGCTCTTTTTCCTTTTGAATGGGCTTTTGCATGAAAATCATACAAGCTTTGCTTTCTACATCCTGTGATGTTGTGTTGGTGTTGTCTGTGCAATGTAAGATGTCTACTTTACAGGGCTAACCCTTTCCTGCCTAAAAGGTTTTTCCTTTCCTTTCTTTTGGTTCTGGAGATCAAGAGCCCTCTGCCACTGAGATGCAACCTTAGCTGAAGGCCAGCTTTTTTTTTTTTTTAAACATTAGAGAAGAATTTGAATATTGGTTTCTGATGGGTAAGTTCTAGGTACTACATGAAGTTGGATCAAATGAGTTAATTCTATTATTGGCCACACCACTTATTTTGGCACCTACTCATGCAACTTTGCTGTTGAATATCAATTTTGTGTATTGTCTTCTATGATTGTATACACAATACAGAATTCAGCCAGGCAGTCTCAGTGGGGTTCGCGCTTTTAATCCTGGCACTCAGGAGGCATTGAGGCAGGCAGATCTCTGAGTTACAGGATAGCCAGGGCTACACAGAAAAATCCTGTCTTGAAAAATCTAAATAAATAAATAAGTAAATAAATAAATAAATATAAAAAACTTTTATAATGTTAAGGATTAGATTCAGGGCTTCCTGTGTACCAGGCAGATATGCTTATCACTGAGCTATATGCCCAAGCCTCTTATTTGGAGATTGCTTTGTAATCTGCCATATTGCTATGCATATCGAGGATGTTTAAGAAATAATGAATGAATTATAAAAAGGAATTGGAGGACTGGCGAGATGGCTTAGAGGTTGTGAGCATTTGCTGTTCTTGCTGAGAATTTGGTTTTGTTTCCAGCACCCACCCAAATGGTAGCTCAAAACCATCTATCACTCCAGTTCCAGGAGATCTGACCTCATTATGGTCTTTGCAGGTAACAGGCCTACATATGCATGGTACACTTCATGTTCATAGAAGCAAAATATTTGTACACATAAAATCAATCTTTAAAACAAATGGAAAGGAATTGGAACTTACTTTGTTTTAGCTTGCATATGGAGGTTCAATGACAACTTTATGGAGTCATTTTTCTCTTTCTACCTTTATGTGGGTTTTGGGGACTGAGTTCTAGTTGTCAGGCTCATTGACAAGTCCCCCCCCCTCCGTTTTTTTTCCTTTGTTTTTCAAGACAGGGTTTCTTTGTGTAACAGCTCTGACTGTGTTGAATCTCACTCTGTAGACCATGAAGGTATCTAACTTACTAAGATCTGCCTGCCTCTGCCTCCCAAGTGTTGTAATTAAAGGTGTGTGCCACCACCGCCAGGCCCCAGTAAGCCACCTTATTAATAGCTGACTTTTTCTTGGTTTTAATAATGATACATTATTTAGTGACAAAGACTTTCTTCGCTCAGTCTTCTATGTTAGTTTAATTGGTTATTTATTTATTTATTTATTTACTGTGGTTCTGGGGATCAAACCAGGCTCTTGAGTGTGACAGGGAAGCACTCTTGGGCTGCATTGTCAGCCTTGTGTATTTTTATGTTGGGCATTTTATTTTCTCTCTACTTCTCCCCAGACCAAAACTTGTTAGTAGAAAGAAATATGTGTGTGTTTTAAAAATTTCTTTTAATTTAGTTAGCATACAAAGTAATTGATGGGGGAGGTTCTTCTGTGTATATGTTTGTCTTATTGGTTGATAAAGTACTGTTGGGCAATAGGGAAGCAAGTTAGGTGGGACTAGGAGAGAAGGAGGGTTCTGGGAAATGTAGGAGTGAGACAGAGCTACCATGAGATCCCAGCAAGAGAAGATGCTTGCTGCCAGCGTCCCCTATAAGATAAGTCTTTATTAAAATATATAGATTAATACTTATGGTTGATAATTAAGACTGAGCTAGCAAGTAAGAAATCCTAGTCATTGGCCAGCAGCATTGTACCTAATATAAGTCTCTGTGTGTTATTTTGGGCACTCATGTGGTGGCGGGGCTTGGGTGACTGGCGGAAAGATTTATCGTTACAAGCAATGGCCTTCATTATGGCACTGTCAGACATGTATTTATGTAAGTGGCTTTTTTGTTTTAAACACTTGCTTGTTTATTTTGTGTATGTATACATGTGAGTATGGGTGCACAAGTAGACATCAGAGGACATCTTTTCAGGGGTCTCTCCTCTTACCTTGTTTTTGAGAGAGAACCTCATGTTATTTCTGGTGGTGTTATTGTGATGTATGCAAGCTTCCTGCTAGTTCTGTCTTTGTCTCCTATTATAGTAGAGTGCTGGAATTACAGATGAGAGCCACCACATCTGGTTTTTTATGTAGTTTCTAGGGATGGAACTTAGGTTGCCAGGGTTACACAGTAAGTGCTTTTACTCACTGAGCCATTTTGATGGTCCTTAAGTGGTTTTCATTTTTTTCCCCCAAGAGATTATTTTTTTATTAGTTCAAATTAGAAACAAGGATGCTTCACATGTCAATCCCCTGACCCTCTCCCTCCCCTCCTCCCAACCCCCCACCAGTCCCCCACCTCATTCCCCCCTCTGCTCCCCAGGGAGGATAAGGCCCTCCATGGGGGTTCCCCAAAGTCTGTCATACCATCCTGGACAGGGCCTAGGCCCTCCCCCATGTGTCCAGGCCGAGAGAGCATTCCTCCATTTGGGATGGGCTTCCAAAGTCCTTTCTTATGCCGGGGTAAATACTGATTCACTACCAAGGCCCCATAGAGTGCCGAGGCCTCCTCATTAATGTCCACATTCAGGGGTCTGGGATCAGTCCAGTGCTGCTTCCCAGATATCAGTCTGGGGTCCATGCGCTCCCCCTTGCTCAGGTCAGCTGTCTCCATGGGATTCACCAGCCTGGTCCCCACCTCTTTGGTCTTCACTTCTCCCTTTCTGCAACCGGGTTCCAGAGTTCAGTTCAGTGTCCAGCTGTGGGTGTCTGCCTCTGCTTTCATCAGCCACTGGATGAGGGTTTTCAGCAGAGGTCAGGGCGGGAGAGGGAGCAGTGGTTTTAATTTTTATAAGTTCTATGATTGTTGATGAAATATAAAAGGATTAGTGCCAAACTAAATTAGATAACATTGTTTTGATTTTAGATATAAACTAATATTCTATGGAAGTGGACCAATTATATACATTACCTTTCTATTCACAGAATAAGAACTGGATTCTGATTTGATAGATGCTTGTTGGAAAAAACAAGCTGAATATCTAGAAATTCATCACATATCTTTTGTAATACACATAAGGACTTACTATATACTGCTAAACTGTGTTCCCTTTACAGTTAAATTTTCTAGTTTTTGTGACGATGTCTTATGAAATAGTGCAGCCTGGCATAAAATTTGCCTCAGTCTTTCAAGTCAAGTTCTGAGATTTTAGACATATACGATGTTTGGCTCTAAAACCTGGCTCTGAATGATTTAGTCTTTAGTCCTTTTCAAAAGCAATGATGATGACTGAGTATAACAGACTTTATTTATCTATGTGAGACAAGGTCTCCTGTAGCTTGGCTAACTTTGAAATTGTAGAGCTGAGGCTGGCCTTGAATTTACCTTCTACTACCCCTCCCAAGTGATGAGATACAAGATAGACTTGTTTTATATGTATGGTTTTTTTGCTTGCATGTGTATCTATGTATCATGTGCATGCCTGATGCCTGCAGGGGCTAGAAGAGGGAGTTACAGGTACTCAGGAACTGGGATTACAGAGGTTGTGAGTCACCCACCATGTGGGTGTTGGGAATCAAACCCGGTCCTCTGGAAGAGCAACTGGTGCTTTTAACTGCTAAGCCATCTCTCCAGCCCTGACAAAAAGGATCTTACTCATTTTTAAAGTAAGCAGGTATTTTATTAGTATTATAAAATAATTTTATTTTGAATTTTCTTGATACAATTATGAAATATATTAAAAAGAATGTATAAACTTAATCTTTATAAAAAGGAGTGCTATGTATTCTGAAAAGGAATTCATTAGCTAACAATTTGGCTTTTGATTTAAATAGGAAGTGATCAGAGAAGAAAATATGACCAGTGTACTTTCAAAATCTCAGTTATTTCACATTTTAATTATTACTTGTTTATCACTTAAGTTGAATGGATCTAATGACTTTTAGAAAATATGAATTTCTTTTAATACTTGGGCAGAAAAATTTTAGACTGTATTGCTTTAACTAAACATGTATATGTGCTCACTTTTATTGTTAATACAGTGCTTGACAAAAATAGTTTAACTTTTAACAGTTTTTGTCCAAATATGCATGACTGGAGTGGCCAGAAAGTTAGGTAGAGGAGTATTAGGATAGCTAAGATCTATCTAGAAGGGAGAACTGAAGTATCCAGCCCACAAACATCTAGTGTGCAGTTGTTTTGTAAATCTTATAATAGGGTGATACAAAAGAAAAGACAACCTGCCCATGCCCAGCCATCTCATGGCATGATGGTGAGATATAGATTAGATAGCTTTGCTATTTGAAGCAAGGGTTGGCACTTGGTGGACTGTTAGAATTTTAAGATTTCTTCCTGCTACCTATCTTTTTTTGATTTGTCTGGGTGTCATTTTGCTCTTAATTCTTTTAAAACACCCCTCCCCCATCTAGTCCTTTGTAAAAAGAGCAGAAAAAAACAAAACTTACTGGCTTCCAGTACAGATGCCTTCAGAACTACTTTCTTTAGCTTTTTTTAAAGTGAGTGTCTTGCTATGTAACCTGGCTAGCTTGACACTCTGTAGCCCAGTCTGGCCTCTGACTTGTGGCAGTCTTCCTGTCTCAGTCTTTCTAATGCTGGGAATACTGAGTGAGCCACCACACCCAGCTAGCAGTAGTTTTCTAGTAGCCAAGTGTAGTTAGTTTTCAGCTTTTTGACTTACTTCTCCTGAACGCTCTTCTACTGCTACTCCTCTCCCCGCTGATTTCCCTCATTGCTGTTCCTCTCCCAGCCTTTAATTATCTTTGAAGTAAATGATGCCTAAGTCAAGTGTGCAACTAGAACTGGAAGTCCTCAGTTCCTGCTTGTGTTGCTGCTAGTTGTTTACTTTGGGCAGATTTCCCCATTTTGGCTTACATGTCTTTATTTGTGAATCGAGAGCGTGGCCTGGATGACAATGTACTTATGCACTGTTTTTGCATATTGAATGAGAAAAGCCAGTGGGCCATATAGTTATTAGTAGGCATATAAAATATTTGCTTTATATATATTTATTATGTGTCTATTTTTGTCTTTCTCTTACACTAATGAGGCTTAAATACAAGTCCTTGTGCATGCTAGGCAAACTCTATCTCACTGAGCTGCACCCCAGCCCCAGTATTTCAAATTTACCTTAGACTGGGGAAATTTTGAGGCATTCTAAGATTGTAACAAACTATTACTGAGAAAAACATAATTTAATTAAAAATATATTTTATATTGAGTACATATGTTGAATTCGCCCAACAAAAGTGTAAAAAGGGCTCTGTAGGGCTATGCTTTAATGAAAAGAGAAGAATGATGCACACCAAATATGTAAGGAGTGCTCTGAAAATAGTTGGTATGCTAAAAATTTAAGACTGGAAAGAACTTCAGAATGTACTCTAAATGACTGGAAGTTTAGTAAAGATTAGTTCATCTGGGTTGGACGTGAATACCTTTAATCTCAGTGCCAGGGAGGCAAAAACATATAGAGTTTTAGGCCAGCCAGAGAGCCAGGGCTATTTAGAGAGACATTTCAAAAAAAAGAAAAAAATGTCTGCTATCTTGTCTGCCATTTTTCTTCTCAGCTTTTAAATTTAAAGTAATTAATACCAGGGTTAGTTTCAGCTTAGTTTTGACCCAGGTATCATATTTTAAATCAGTGATACCTAGTTAATTATTTTTAGCTGCTGCTTTTTGTTTGTTTTTTGGAGTAGGATGTCACTTTATAGTCCAACCTGGCCTGAACTCTTAGCAGTTTTCCTGCCTCAGCCTCCTAAGTGCTGGTATTATATAGGCCTGAGTTAACATACATGGCTTGATATTTAATCTTTGGTTAATGTGGTTTTTGATTTTTTTGCCTTTTTGTTTGAGCAGTGCTAAAGATTGAACCTAGGACTTGCATTCTGTACATGCTAGGCAAGTACTTACCACTGAGCTATTCTCTAGTCCTTAAAAAATTTCAGTGTGGCTTTACTGATTTTTTTATTTATATAATTCAGCCATTTAAAATATATTATTTAGTGGGTTTGTTATATAAAATTTGCCATTTTATTTTATTTTTTGAGACAGGGTTTCTCTGTGTAACCCTGGAACTTGCTCTGTAGACCAGGCTAGCCTCAAACTCAGAGATCCTCCTGCCTCTGCCTCCTGAGTGCTGAGATAAAAGGCATGTGCCAGCAGCACCTGGCTGGTTTTAATCATTTCCAAATGTACATATTCACAATGTAAATTTGGTATAGTAGTGCATGCCTTTAATCCCAGCGGGCAGGTAAATCTATGAATATATAATGACTTCCAGGACAGCCAGAGCTACACAGAGAAACTCTGTTGAAAAAACAAAACAAAACAACAACAACAAAACCCACATATGAATAGAACATTCTTTGAGTAGTACATCTAATGGGCACAGAAGGAATTAATTGCATTAAAGTATAGGGTGTTGCCAAGGAATTATGAATCTTTAACAGTGCAGAATAATGTCTGGAAAGGTGAGAGGTAAGCATGTGATTATTTTGCACTGTTCTTGAAAGGTACAATTTAGCTTCCGGTTCTGTTTAGCACCATAACAAGCATAAGTAATTATACTTCTGAATGGTGAAATGTGAAGCACGTAAAGGAGTTGGTCATCTGTGGGGTGAACTGAGGCGACTTCCTCATTTGAGGAAGCTATCGGAATGAGGAAGGTCTTTGTGGATCAATCACTATCGTTTCTGCAGTGTTACTTGGTATAGTTACTTCTTTCCATTTTCACATATCATGGAACCTGCATCACCATAGAGAGTCACAATGAGTTTTCTGCTAAGTGACGGTGGTGCATGCCTGGCTGCATGCACATGGAGTGCACAGGATACTGTGTTCTCTGCTTGGGGTTGAACTCAGATGGTTATTCTTGGAGACAATGACCTTTACTCACAGTGCCATCTCTATGACTTAAACCAAACTCAGGTCTACAGGCTTGCTGGGTAAGAATAATTTCCCTAATCTTGTATATATTTTTTTCTTAATTTTTTGCAATCGTGGGTTCAAAACTAGGGCCTTACACATGCTAGGCACGAGCCACCATCTCCTAGCAGTCTCTGCACTGCTTTCAAACTTTGCTGTAAGACAAAAACTACTCTAAAATAAAAATTTGTGAAAAAAGTTCACATACTCATTTCAGAAATATTAGAAAATATCAGAAAGATAAGAAAGAATAATAGCGGGGCCGTGATGCTGCACGCCTTAAATCCCAGTACTTGGGAGGCAGAAACAGGCAGATTTCTGTGAGTTCAAGGCCAGGCTGGTTTACAGAGCTAGTTCCAGGACAGCCAGGACAATCCTGTCTCTGGAAAAAAAAAATAGGAAAAAAAAAACCTCACAATCCTTACCTAGATATGAGACTTTTTGAATACCATACTCTGCTCCCATTCCAGAGCCGAGCATTGAACCCAGGGCCTTGCACAAGAGTACTACCCCAAACACCTCCTTACATATCTTAATTTTGATTTAAATCTTTTCTGTGCATTCATTTAAAGTTATACTGTGCTATGACATATTGATGTATGTACATGTGTAGCCTTCAAACCTAGTCTTTGTAATAAATTTGTAACCTAAATTATAATGAATTTGTTTAAGACAAAGTTTTGCTCTGTAGCCCTTGCTGCCCTGAACTCCTCCCTCAGCCTCCTGAATGATAGGGCTTTTGTGTGTGTCACTTTTTCTTTGAGTTCTGACACTATACTGACACTCGGTAATTTCATCCAGTTTTAGGACTTTATTTGGCATCTAGAGGCTAAGCTTCAAATATATTTCTTTCCTAAAGCTCACCTTTTTAAATTTTTTTTTAATTTTATGCTGGAGAATGAGTCCATGTGTCCTTGTATATACTAGGTAAGCCCTCTTCCACTGACTACAGCTCCAGCCCTGGATATCTTGAACTTGTCCAAAACTGAACTGAGGGCTGCTTTCCAGTTTGTCTTGTAAACTATGTCATTCAGCAAATTGGCACTTCTATCTTTTCCAGTTGTTTAATCTGCAAATAGGCAATGTCTTTTGTCTCTTCTCTTTTCTCTTTTTCATTTCATGCTGTCAAACCAACCCCCTAGGTTGTCGTCATGATGTGTGTGGATTCTGACTGCTCTTACCAGCTCCACTGCTGCCGCCTTTATCTGAATACCACCACCATCTTGTCATGTGTAATGTTTCACTAGTATTTTTTTCCTCTGTTAATATCTGCACTTACAGTAATCTTTTACCATAGTAGCCTTGGTCACCCTTATCATGTTTCCCCTTTTTTGATTCTAGGGATTAAACTCAGGACTTTGTCAGTTCTAGGCTAGTGCTGTGCCGCTGAGGTATCTTCAGTCCCCTTTACTTTTTATTTTTCAGATAGAGTCTCAGAAAGTTGCCTAGGCTTTCATTGAATTCAAGAGGCCAGCCTGGTCTACAGAGTGAGTTCCAGGACAGCTAGGACTATGGAGAAAGCCTGTCTTGAAAAACCAACCAACCAACCAAACAAACAAAAAAACATGATCCTCCTGCCTCAGCCTCCCTAGTAGCTAGGATTATAGACGTGAATCACCAGGCCCTGTTTAAGTCATAACATTTCTTTAATTTCTCCAGTACCTCTCCATGCCCCTTGGAATAATACTCACAATTCATTTTAAAAATATGTGTAACAAACTTGGCATGATGGTAAAGTCAGTCATTTCAGTACTTGGAAAGTGGAGGTAAGAGGCTCAGAACATCAATGTCATCTGGGTTAGATAGTTCAAGGATGCCTAGAATACATTATACTCTTTAAAAACACCCAACGTGTAGTCTAGCCCTATTGTTTATGGCTTCATGACCAGTTTCTCTCTTGCTCAACTTTAATCCTGCTTTTAACTTTACAAAGAATTAAAAATTCAGAAAGTTAGATGTTTTGGAGAAGGTTAGATTTAAATTGCCTCATACCTAGTATAATGTGACAGTGCCTGCAATTAATGAGTAAATCTGTATGCTGAGGAGTAAGGGGGGAATCACATAAACAGTTACTTTTTTTTCAAGACAGGGTTTTTCTGTGTAGCTTTGGCTATCCTGGAACTTGCTCTGTAGACCAGGCTGACCTTGAATTCATAAACATTTTAAAAAATGATTTATTTATGTTTATTTTATATGTATGAACGTCTTGTTGGCGTGTATGTATGTGTACCACGTGTATATACCTGGTGCCCTTGGAGCCCATGGAACTGGAGCTGCCTTCTGGGTATTGGGAACTGAACTAAGGTCTTACAAAAGCAGCAAGTACTCTCTTAGCTATCTCTCCAGCCCCAGCATTTTTTTTTTTGAGAGTTTAGTGTATTTATGTTGTTTTTATATTTATTGTTATCTTACTGTCCCCTAAACAGACTGAACAATATTTTTTTTCTTTTCCTGTGTTTGTATGGCTTAGCTTTGAATCCAGGATCTAAAGCAGGTAAGAGTTTTACCATAGAGCTCTCAACCCACTATTATTATTATTATTATTATTATTATTATTATTATTGTTCTTTTTGTAGATGAGTACACTAAGTGGGAGACTTGAAAGTAAGTTAAGAACTCTATTGCTCCAAAGTTAGACATTCACATAACATACAGTGTTAACCTGAAGGCATAAAAGGAAACCATGTGTGGTGGCCTATAATCTTAGCACTTGGGAATTCAAGGCCACTCTGGGAAATGTAATGAAACTGTGTCTCAGAAAATACCCTCTACCCCCAATCACATAAACAAAAAACTTGAGTATGCTGTCATTGTAGCTCCCTTGGTATGTAGGAAAATCTGGGGCTTAATCCCTAACACTGAATAAACTGTAGTGGGGCATGATGGGTAAGGACAGTAAATTCTGGGCTAATCTGGACTATATAAGAACAGCCCATTTAAGCTGGGCACTTGTGGTCCATGCCTTTAATCCCAGCACTGGGAGGCAGAGGCTAGCCTGGTCTGCAGAGGGAATTCTAGGACAGCCAGGGCTACACAGAGAAACCCTGTCTTGAAAAACCAAAACCAAACCAAAACTCCCATGTGTTTAAAACAAACAACCAACACAAAAAAAACAACAATCAGAGATATTGTAGATATGCAAAAATCTTACATTTAATTTATTTATTCAGGAATAATTGATCAACTAAATTGTGTATCAGTTATAATCTTTTATTTTGCTATAAACTATAACAGATATTTGAGGTTTTGTTTTCGTTTGTCATGTTCAAATGTTGATGGATAATAAAACCTTTCCTTGAAGATGCAAAGATTCATTTGTGGAAAACAACAGTTGAGTAGGAGTGTGATGATGACATAATTTAGTTGAGGATGTGTTTATAATGTTTCCATGTGTTCATAGTGATTAGAATCCTTAGGGACCAGTCTAGCATGAAGAGTAACTTTATATTTAGTGACTACACCAAAAGCAATATTGTAGTGATAAGAAAGCAAGATTAAAACCAGTGTAATGAAATTATTCCTTAACTTTTTGAAGCAGTTTTACATGGATATGGCTGTTGAGTTGTTTTTGTCCTTTGGCCAAAACCCATGTGTTAGCTTGATGAAATGTTATAAAGAATGTTAATTTATAAATTTATCTTTTAGCACTAACTTTTCCCATTTATACAGCTACTCTCTAGGAATCACTGTTTTGTCCATTTACTTAGTTTTCTGAGAAGTTCCATTTTCTTCAAGTCTTTTTTTTTTTTTTTTTTTTTTTTAAGACGGGCTCTCCTTATTATGTAGCTCTGGCCAGCTCATTATGTAGATCAGGCAGGCAGGCCTTGAATTCACAGAGATTTGCCTGCTTTTGCCCTGCAAAGGCATACACAACCACTTCTAGCTAAGTCATTTTTTTTTAAGATTTATTTATTTATTATGTATACAATGCTTTGTCTGCATGTATGCCTGCAGGCCAGAAGAAGGAGCCAGATATCATTACAGGTGGTTGTGATCCACCATGTGGTTGCTGGGAATTGAACTCAGGACCTCTGGGAGAACAGCCAGTACTCTTTTTTCTTTTCTTTCTTTCTTTCTTTCTTTCTTTCTTTCTTTCTTTCTTTCTTTTTATTAGTTCTAGTTAGGGAACAAGCTTATTTCAAGTCCCTTCTCTCTCTCCTTCCCCTCACCTCCAACCCTCCTCCCCGACCCCCAGCCTACCCCTTACCCCATCCACCCACCACACCCCAGGCAGGGTAGGGCCCTCAACGGGGGCTCTGCAAAGTCCACCAAGTCTTCCTATGCTGGTCAGCCAGTACTCTTAACTGCTGAGCCATCTCTCCAGCCATGCTAAGTCATTCTTTTAAAAGCAAAATAATTGGATTGGGTACTATAGAGATGTTTTAGTGGTTAAGAGTACAGGCTGCTTTAACAAAGGACCAAAGCTCTATTCCCATCACTCACATGGACCTTGTAACCATCTGCAAATTCAGTTCCAGGGCATCCAGTACCCTCTCCTGGCCTCCAGTGGCACCAGGCATGCACATGGCACACAAACTTAAGTAGAGGCAAAACACTTGTCTTAGTTAGGTGTTTTTGTTTTTTGTTTTTTGTTTTTCTGTGAAGAGACCCCATGACCACAGCAACTATTATAAAGGAAAACATTTAATTGAGGTGACAGCTTACAGTTTCAGAGGTTTAGTCCATTACCATCATGGCAGGACATGGTAGTGTCCAGGCAGATGTGATGCTGGAGAGGTAGCTGAGAGCCCTACATCTTGCAGGCAACAGGAAGTGGTGTGCCTCACTGGGCAGTGTCTTAACATACATGAGACCTCAAAGTCTGCCCCCACAGTGACATACTTCCTTCACAAGGCCATACCTACTCCAACAAAGCCATACCTCCTAATAGTGCCACTCCTTGTAAGTTTATGGTGGCCAGTTATGTTCAAACTACCACAACACTCAAATACATAAAATTAAAATTAAAAATAAAAGATATCAGGTTAGCTAAAGAGTAGGGCCAAGCCTTGGTTCCATCTCCATCATTAGTCAAAATAGTTATCTTTGTTAGTAAGTTGAGCTTTAAGGATCTAGTAGACTTTCCCCATCTCTTGATCTCTACCGCAACAGTCCTGGCTTGTCTAGCCTTTTTGTAGCTTTATGAATTTATACATTTTAAATGTAATTTTGGTAATTGGCGAGTCCTGTAATTTATTACTTTTTTAATTTTTTAAGAGAAGGTCTTGCTGTGTAGTCCACTGTAGCCTGAAATTCTCTACCCTCTTGTTTTAGCTCCTCAGGTACTTGATTGTAGATATGCACCACCATATCTACCTTGGGAATATTACTTAAAGCAAACCATTGTATTTGAAAGAGAACTCTGAATAATGAAATAAATAGCAATGTCAAAAGGAAGTTAGCAAGTACTAGTAATAAATTGCTAACAGGATGTCCTTTTGGTATGTATTCTTCTTTTTGTAAATTAGGTGAGCTGATTCTTGAAATCTTCCCAGCCTATTAGACTTATTTAGGCCACTAATTATAGCATTTGTTGTTTAGAACATGACATCTTTTTGTTAAGGTGCTGAGAGAGATTCCTGTGAGATTCAGCTGAGTCATGTCCTTAGCAATTGTCATGAGAATTATGTTGTAGAAGTAGTGAATTTCTACAGCAAATGAATGTTTCATTGTTGTTTAAAGGTACTAGTTTTATAAAGGATTTACCAAAAAATATCCCAACACCTATAACATAATACTTGTAGATTATATATTAATTACTATATTAGATACTGCTGAAAGTAACAAGTGAAGGGAGATAAGCTGCTATTTATCTATAGTAACTTATCTGTGTATCAAGTACAGTGCAGGCTGGTTTTTATTCTTTTCTTTTTCTTTCTTTTTTCCATAGAGTTTCTTTGTGTAGCCCTGGCTGTCCTGGAACTTGCTCTGTAGTCCAGGCTGGCCTGAAACTCAGAGATCCACTTGCCTCTGCCTCCAGGGGGGTGGGACTAAAGGTGCACACCACCACAACCCAGTTTGTTATTGCTATTTTCATTTATTCATTTGTGTGCATGTGAACACATGTGTATAGAAGTCAGAATACAACTTGGGAGTTCTCTTCTTTCACCATGTAGACTCCAGAGATAAAACTTAGGTCACCATGCCTGACTGGCAAATACTTTTAACAATATCTAATTAACAGTTATTTAAAACCTTCTAGTTAGAGGCATTGTGCTAAATGCTTTACTTTGTTTCATGTGGTTATAAATTTTACTACAAGTATTTTTTCACATATACAGCTACTTAAGCATAGAAATTCCTGAAATATAGCAAACTTCATTTCAGCCCAGGATTATTTTGACTTTTAAAACTTTCTCCCAGCACTTGGGAGGCAGAGGCAGGTGGATCTCTGAGTTCGAGGCCAGCCTGGTCTACAGAGCAAAGTCCATAACAGCCAGGGCAACACAGAGAAACTGTCTCGAAAACCAAACCAAACCTAAAAAAACACTCCAAAAAGTTTTTATTTATTTATTTTTCTCTATTGCCTGGCTATATAATTCAGGGACTTATCTGTGTCAGACAAATACTCTTTCATTGGGTTATAGTTCTAGCTCACATATCAAGTCTCTATTCCATTTGGGGGAACTGGGGGGAAGACAGGACCTCTTACATAGCCCATGGTAAAATGGAACTGTGTAGACAGGCTGTTCTTGAACTTTAGGCAGTTTTTTTTTTTTTTTTTTTTTTTTTTTTTTTTTTCCTGGAGACAGGGTTTCTCTGTGTAGCCTTGGCTGTCCTGGGACTCCCACTGTGTAGCCAGGCTAGCCTCGAACTCAGAGAGCCTCCTGTTTCTCCAGTGCTGGGATTAAATGCATGCACCACCCTTGCCTTACCCTTATTATAGATTTTAAAAGTTGCTGCTAAAACCTGGGCGTAGTGATGCATGCCTTTAATCCCAGCAATCAGTAGTCAAGACAAGTGCATCTCTGAGTTCCAACTTGGTCTATGTAGTGAGCTTCATAGTGAGACACTGTCTCAAAAACTAAAACCAAACCAAACCAAAAGCACCACTAAGAAAGAATACTGTCAATTAGATTATGAAACTTTAGTGATTGTTAAAACTAATCCTGCAGGGAATGGTGGAACATGCATTTTATCCTAGCACTTGGGTGGCAGAGTAATTAAAAACAAGATTAATCTCAGCTTCAAATATGTTGAAATGTGAGATGAAATATAAAAACTTGCCAGGTTGTGGTGACACACACCTTTTATCCCAGTACTTGGGAGGCAGAGGCAGGCGCAGGTGGATCTGAGTTTGAGCCAGCCTGGGCTATAGAGCTAGTTCTGAGACAGCCAAGACTACACAGAGAAACTCTGTCTGGATTAACCCCCCCCCAAAGAAAACAAAACCAAAACTCCAACAAACCCCATTAAAGTGTAAAAACATAAAATACAACATATATTGCAGCAAGTAAATTAGGCCATCTCTTTAGCTCCTTAAGCTTATTTCTCTCTCTCTCTCTCTCTCTCTCTCTCTCTCTCTCTCTCTCTCTCTCTCTCTCTCTCACACACACACACACACACACACACACACACACACACACACACACACACACACACAATTTATTTTTGAGACAGGGTCTCTAGCCCTGGCTGACCTGGAACTCACAATGTAGCCCAGGCTGATTCAAAGATCCACCTTCCTCTGTCTCTGAAGCATTGGGATTAAAGGCAGCTCTCTCAAAAGTGTTTATTTATTTTTTTTATTTTATGTGCATTGGAACTCCTGGAGCTGGAGTTACAGGCAATGGTGAGCTGCCATGTGGGTCCTGGGAATTGAACCCAGGTCCTCTAGAAGAGCAGTCAGTGCTCTTAACTGGTGAGCCATCTCTCCAGCCCCTCCAAAAAAAGGTTTTTTTGTTTTGTTTTGTTTTGTTTTGATTTTTTGTTTTTGTGTTTTTTTGTTTTTTTTTTTAACTTTTAAAAATATTTTTTGCTTTTGGATGTGGTGGCACACTCATCCCAGTACTCAGGAGGCAGAAGCAGAGGGATCTCTATGACTTTGCAGCAACATGGTCTACATAGACTAGGCCAGGGTTACCTGTTGAGACTATGTCTTTGAAAATATGTATATTCTTTGAGAATTTCATAAACACACACTTTATTTCTTTTTCTTCCCTCCCTCCCTCCCTCCCTCCCTTCCTCCCTCCCTCCCTCCCTCCCTCCCTCCCTCCCTCCCTCCCTCTCTCCTTGTCTCTGTCTCTGTCTCTGTCTCTCTCTCTCTCTCTCTCACACACACATAACACACACACATCCACCTGCTGGAATTAAAGGCAAGCGCCACCACTGCCCAGTTAGTTCCCTTCAGAAAAATTTTAAAGCAGGGTAATTTATGACCTAATTTGCTTATCTCAGAAATTACCTGTAAGTAGAGAAGGCTTGGAGAGGAGCTGTGGGAGATTTGGAAGATTGACTAGTCAGGGTGGATAAGAGGATCAGCAAGATGGCCTTTTTGTCTACTTTCGTCGTGTACTGTTATTTGAATAGTAAGAACTCTTAGATTTAGACTCTTTAGTTGAATTAGTTACAAAAAACCCTATTTCACTGAAATGTTCCTTTAGAGAGGTCTTTGTTACTCCAGGTTTTCAGTATACACTACAAATGTGTGTTGGTTCTATGTGTACTTTTTTTTAATTTATGGGAAGCTATAAACATGGAAAATTCTTTTCTTGGAATAAATTAAAAGAGTGGAGGTCGAGTTTCTCTTCCTGCCTACCTTTATTATGCAGAGACTAATTTCTACTCTTGTGCTCTTTGCAAATGAGGACCTTCCTGTTTGTCCTGTTCTTAAAAGACTGTTATTGCAACATTCAAAGACATGGGCCATGTGTCATTTGTATTCTCATTTAAAGGGCATGTAACCTTTTCTTTTTCCTGATATAGGCACATAGTCAGTGTATCACTTTGAGCCTATTGTGGATTTGTTGATACCCCGCCCCCCATCATAAGGAAATGTTCTTTTATAGTTTTGTCTGGTCAGTACAACATTTTCTTTTTCTTAGTTATTTTAAAATAATACTGTTTGGAGTTATTTGATGTGTCAGTTTTCATAATTGGACTAGATTTATAGAATTTCTCCAAGTTGTTATGAATGCAAAGCCTCTGATGTCTCACCTCTTCCTCCCACCAAAAAAGAAAAGAAAATCTTGGGGCAGTGGCTAGGGATTGGGCTGAGGAAGAGTCACATATGGGGTAGAGTGGGGCACAGCTAAGCCCAGGGTGGCCTTGAGCTCACCTTGTTTTAGAGGCGCCAAGCTAAGGGGTGCTGGGAGGGGAGGGGTGAAGTCAGGGCTTGAGTGAATAAAAGAACTGGGGCTGAGACATGCTACTTTTTGAGGATGAAACTGTCGGGATTGGTGCTATTCCTCATGTCTCATTGATTCTTTCTCGCTAAGAGTTTGCAAAGCTTCAACTAATTTGTATCACTGCATACTCTCCCTAAAATAGTTGTCCTTCCAGTCAGATGAAATTTATGTTGGGAAATTAGCCCTTCTCCACAAAAACACTATCTTTGTAGTGGAGATTTCATGAGCCAAAATGAATTCATAGCAGGATTTCTGTGAGGTACTATCAGAGACAGTCTCTTTCTTTGTGGGCTGGGTAGGTTCTAGAGTTACTCACTTTAAAAATAATTGTTTGGTTGTCTCAATCTCAGCCCCAGCTGAAGACCATACCTGGGGTCTTGCAAAACTCTCTATTCCTGAGTTACTCATTTTTAATTCAGGCCAATCATCATTTCCTTGAATGACTTATTTTTCTCTTCTTAAACAACAACATTTTCTTTGACTTCCCCGAGCATTTTTTCTTGTCCTTATTATGTAAGCTGTATAAATAAGTAAGAACTCTACAGAAGAAGTTGCATCTATCCAGTGAGGTTCAGGACATCCAGAGCTACATAATGCTAACTCCTAAAAAAGGATGGGGTGGGGTGGGGGCAATGGAATGACTAGGAAAGAGTTAGGGTAAGGTCTGAATGAAATGAAAATTTTTGTGGTTAATTGCCAGAAGACCCAGCAAGACTAACAGTGTTTCCTAATCTGGTATCTCAATAGCTACTCTTGACTCCGTTTCTTATCTTAATGTTGGGTCTTTAAACATTAGCAAGAACTATAGCTTTAGTGATTTTTTTTTTTTTGCTTTTGTCATCATTAAAAAACCTGAATATGTTCTTAGATTTTAAGTTTATTTATTTAATTTATTTTGAGACAGAGTCTCACGATGTGGCTCAGGCTACCTTGGAACTCTATATGTAGGCAAGGCTGGCTTCATACTCAGAGAGCCCCCTGCCTCAGCCACTCAGTGCTGGCATTGAAGGAGTGTGTCATTGTGGCCAGCCTATAGGTTTTGGCTTTCTAGAATCTTCTCTAGTCTGCAATGCCCCAGTGTATTAAACGTTTATTTTCTTCTGCAGCAAAATCTCATATACTTTAAATATGTGAATATATATGTGAATATATATTTATTCTTTTTTGCAGTACTGTGAGTCAAACTTAGGTCCTCATGAATGCTAGGCTGATGCTCTGAGCTAATTAGTTCTATTTATTTATTTATTTATTTATTTATTTATTTATTTATTTATTTTTGAGACACAGTCTCATGTAGCCCACACTTGAACTCAAACTTTGAGCCCCTTATCTTCCTGCCTCTACTTCCCATGTGCTAGAATTGTAGGCCTGTTTACCCAGCCCTTACAGTCCTGTCTAATACTGAATTTTAAACCTCCATAAGTTATGCTTAATTTATACAAAACAATTTTAAATTAGTAACTTAAAATACAGTTAGGAGAAATACAAATGACCAATAAATATTTGAAAAAGGGCTCAGTATTTTTAGCTATTAGCAGTGGAACTTAAAACTGCTCTAAAGCCAGGCTTGGTGGTGTACACTTTTGATCCTTTCACTCCAGAGGGATCTCTGTGAGTTCTAGGCCAGCCTGGTCTACAGAGCGAGTGCCAGGATAGGCTCCAAAGCTACACAGAGAAACCCTGTCTCGAAAAACCAAAATAAATAAAAAAAATAAAGTAAAATAAAAAATAAATGCTGATGAGGGTGTGGGGAGAAAGGACCCCTTTTGCAATGCTGGTGGGAATGGAAACTGGTATAGCTATTGTAGTAGTCAGGGTAGAGGGAGCTCAAAACCCAGAAATACAACTATTGTATAGCCCTGCCCTGTATCACTCCTCAGTATATATCTAAAGGAGTCTAGTACAGTGTGCTAGATATACTTGTATATCTGTGTTTATTACTCCACTGTTCTCAGTATCTAAGAAATGGAACCAATCTGGTTATCAATCAGTAGATGAGTGGACAAAGAAAATTTGTGTTTTATTTAGTCATAAAGATAAATAAAATGACATTTCCAAGAAAATGGATGCTAATTGAAATAATTCAGACTCAGAACACCATGTTTTCTCTCATGTGGACTCTGTGTGTGTGTGTGTGTGTGTGTGTGTGTGTGTGTGTGTGTGTGTGTCGAGGATTGAAAGGCATGCAAAGAATGGGAGGCTGCAATCTTAATGGAGATGGGAAAGAGACAAAAACAGACTGAGGGAATTTGTGTGACACAAAGCATAAGGGAGTAATTATTTGGGAGGAGATGGGGACCAGCAAAAGAGGAGTGAGGAATAAGGGAGGGCAGCGGAGGGGGAGATGATAAGAACAAAGTAAAAAAAAAAGTGGCATGTATGTATGAAAATGCCATAATGAAACAGATTACTTTGTATGCTAATTTAAGGCATTTAAAAATGCAGTTAGTCCCAAATAATATGAAACTATTACAAAAGGTTTCAAATTGTTTAAAAGGGCATATAGTGAAATGAACATTTTAATAACATTCTTACTATCTAAACCAAGGAGAGGGTGGCGGTTTCCTTTCAGTTAGATGTCATTCAAGCTATCCAGTATGCTAATGTCTTTTGTTTGCATGCCTCCCAGTTCAGTAGTAGTGAGTGAAGGAGCACTAGCCCTGGTGAAGATTGCCAGTAGTACCTCACATTTCATCTCACTTTAGTTGCATGGCATAGTGAATGGAAGACTTTTATCAGTTTCTTTTTTAATACATTGAATGAAAATTTTTCTGGTAGTGGATATGGTCATAGGATGTTGAGAACATTGTTGAAACCCTTTGAGGAAAGGTATTCAGAAATGACAATAGGTATAAGTGGTTTTCTTTGTTAATTAATTTGTAGATGTTTAGTAAGGTTGTCTTCCTTTTAGATTGGTAATCCTTAGTATATAGTCAGTCTTTTATTTGGTACAAATGAGGAAGATGTTGTTTTCATTATATAATGTCTTTACATGTTATAAGTGAGTATTTTTAGATTTATTAGTTTTAAAGCAAAAGGCTGAACAAATCTGTAACTATTTTTGAAAAAAAAATTATTGAGAAGTTCCAGATAAAGCAATCATTTATTAAGCAGAGTCTCGGTGTATCAATTATACTTCTTAGCAAATATATATCATTTAATTAATAGTTTATTTTTTGTTGAAAGATTTCCAGACTGTCCACATTTTTCTTTGAGATTGCTCTGTGATTATGTTGCAGTAAAAGGTTGGAAATCTTAATTGCTGGAAATTCTTAAAATGAACATGTAGCAAAAAAGAATTGGAAAGCTTTTGTAAAGAGCTCTGTTGTTAATACAGTTTTGCTTGTGCGTCCTGCCTATTTTAGGGAAAGTCTATAATGCCCAATAGCCCAGTTGCCAGGACTTCATTAAGCTAATGCTGGATTGTAGCCAGACATTCAGTTGCAAACTTCCTTGAGACCTAGGAAGAGTGGCTGAGAGAAAGAGAATGATGTGGGTGGAGGATGGGGAATGATGAATAGGATGTTGGAATAGGGATTTTTTACATAGTAACATAACATAGATTTTTCTTGTATCAAGTAGGTTTAGTAGACTTTTGGAATTAATTTAGGCCTCTTAAGCTCTCTTGTTCTATAATAGTATTCTGTTATTTTTGTTAACAAGAAACAATACTGATAACAAAACTTGCTTATTTTTCCTTCCTATTTTTTTTTCCTTTTAGTTTTTCAAGACAGGGTTTTCTATTTAGCCCTGGCTGTCTTGGAACTCCTTCTGTAGACCAGGCTGGCCTCAAACTCAGATATCCTCCTGCTTCTTCCCCGCTCCACCTCAAGAGTGTGCTGGGACTAAAGGCATGCACCACCACCTTCTGGCACTTTCCTGTGTAATTTTAAACAGACTAATCCTTTTTTTTCTATTTAAAAGAAATAGAAACTTTCCTGGCTGTGGTGGCACATGCCTTTAATTCCAGCACTCTGGAGGCAGAGGCAAGTGGTTTACTGAATTCGAGGTCAGCCTGGTCTACAGAGAGAGTTCCAGGACAGCCAGAGCTACACAGAGAAACCCTGTCTCAAGAGAGAGAGAGAGAGAGAGAGAGAGAGAGAGAGAGAGAGAGAGAGGGCTGAGTGTGAGGCTGGTAGATCTTTGTGAGTTCTAGACCAGTCAGGGGGATGTAGTGAGACCCTATGTCAATAAAATAAAATAAAAAAGGCAGTCTGGTGGTGCAGTTCTTTAATCCAGGCACTCAGGAACCAGAGGCTGGTGGATCTCTGAGAGTTACAGGACAGCCAGGGCTATCTCAAAAATAATAATACCACTACCATCACCCTCTCCCGAAAAAGGGAAGAAATATTTTGTATTTGTGAGGATGGACTTAAAGAATAAAATATTAGGAGCTTATTTTTATTTTTATTTTATGTATGTGGTGTTTTGGCAGCATGCTTGTGTATCACTTTCATGCCCGATGCCCTCAGAGGTCAGAAGACAGTGTCAGAATCTCTTGGCATGGGAATTGTGAGTTGATGTGTAGGTGTTGGGAACTGAACCTGGATTCTCTGAAAGATCAGTCAGTGCTCTTAACTGCTGAGCCATGTTTCCAGCCCTGGTGGCTAGTTTAAGTTGACTTGAGATAATGTAGAATCTCCTGAGAACAGAAGCTCAGTGAGAGATTGTCTGTTTGTGGGATATTGTCTTGATTACTCAATGTTAATTGATATGGGAAGACTTGGCCCACTGTGGGTGGCACCATACCTTAGGTAGGGGATTATGAACAGTAAAAGCGAAGGGAGGTGTCCAAGCACAAGCAGGCATCCATGTGTTTATTTTTTTCTCTGATTTTGACTGTAGATGTGACTGGCTGCTGTAAGGTACTCCTTGGCTTTCCTGCAGGGGCAGACTATAACCTAGAATTATAAAGGTGAAAAAACCCTTTCTCAAGTTTCTTTTTGTCAGGGTATTTTGTCACAGTACTTGGAGGCAAAGGCAGGCAGATCTCTAAATTCAAGGCCAGCCTGGACTACAGAGTGAGTTCCAGGACAGCCAGGGCTACACAGAGAAACCCTGTCTCAAAAAAAAAAAAAAAACAAAAAAAAAAAACAAAAAAAAAAACAAGCAAGTCTTATGCTAAGCCAAACACTAAATTTGCCAAAATGTTAAAAAGCTCCACTCTTCTTAATAAATTTTCTTTATTTTTATTTTTTATTTTTTTGAGACAGGGTTTCTGTGTGACTTTGGAACCTATCCTGGAACTAGCTAGCTCTTGTAGGCCAGGCTGGTCTCAAACTCACAGAGATCTGCCTGCCTCTGCCTCCAGGGTGCTGAGACTAAAGGTGTGCACCACCACCTCCCAGCAATAAATTTTATTTTCAAATTTGTAATTTTTCATAAAATAGGTTTTTTTTTTTAAAAGATTTTATCTATTTTTGTTTTGTGTAATGGAGTTTTGCTTGCATGTCTGTCTGGTGCAGTGCCTGGGGAGACTATAATAGGGCTTTGGATTTCCTGGGATTGGAGCTACAGGTGGTTATTAGCTTCCATGTGGATGCTGGGAATTGAACTCAGGACCTCTGGAAGCACAACCAATGCTCTTAACCACTGAGCCATCTCTCTGGTCCCTATTTTTTTGTTTTATATTTTTAAAAGCAACTTTATTTTATACTGTATATGTTTCACAGAACTGTTTGTATGAACTTCTGGTCAATATTTTTAATTAAAACATTAATAAAGTAGAAAAAATAAACTATTGTGATTCAAGTTGTGTTAAAGACTGTTTCTTTTCCTTGCTAGTTTTTTGTTTGTTTGTTTGTTTGTTTGTTTTTTGTTTTTCGAGACAGGGTTTCTCTATGTAGCTTAGGAGCCTATCCTGGCACTCGCCCTGGAGACCAGGCTGGCCTCGAACTCGTGATCCTCCTGCCTCTGCCTCCTTCAGCAAATCCTACCGGCGTGGGCCACCACAACCGGCTCCTTGCTAACTTTTACTGGACACTTTTTGAACTTCATTTAGAACATTGGTCTTCAGTTTTTTTATTATATTGTAATTTGGATACTAATGAAGTTTTGTGGTCCTAAAGCCTGAAAAGAAAATCAGATGTAGTAGACTATTGCTGAATGGTTATTTTCTAAGCCATCATGCTTTTTATTCACTCATTAGAAGTCCAGACAAGGAAAGGTTGAGTGTTGGCAGGGTGCCTACATCATTGTGTGGCCTAAGGGAAAACAAACTGTGGCCCTCTTATTCAAAGAGCAGGAAATGAGAGCTGTCAAAGGCCCTAAAATACCCAGCTTTTCTTTCTTTTATGGTCTCTTTTTTGATAAATCATATTTCTCAAAACTTATCATTCTTAAGAATTTTGCCATTTTTTTTTGTATTTGTGAAGTGTTCATTGAAAGTGCAGATAGAAAAATACTTCTTTTATTTTATGTGTATGTGTGCCAAGTGTATACGTGAGCACACAGAGGTCAGAGTTGATGAGAAGAGGATGTCAGATCTCTGGAATTGGAGTTACAGAAGGCAGTAAGCGTCCATGTGGGTGCTAGAAACTGAATCTGTGTCCTCTGAAAGAGGAGTTAGTGCCATCCAGACCCCAGACACATAAACATTTGACTCTGATTAAGGATGTGACTCATTTGGTAGAGTGCTTGCCTCACACCTACGGATAAATTCAGTTCCCAGGACCACATAAATTGGATATGGTGGTACACAACTGCAATGCCAGCACTTAGGAATCTGAGGCAGGAGGATTAGTCGTTTTGTTTGTTTGTCTGTTTTGAGACAGTTTCTCTGTAGCTTTGGAGTCTGACTGGCCTGGAACTCCCTCAGGAGCACTGGGATTAAAGGCATGCACCACCACCGCCTGACTAGGAGGATTAGTAATTTAAAACCATTATTTGCTAGTGAGTTTGAGGCCACCCTGGGCTACATTACACCATGGTGTGTGGAGGTCAGAGAACAACTTGTTTTTTGTTTTGTTTTTGATTTTTGGTTTTTCGAGACAGGGTTTCTCTGTGTAGCTTTGGAGCCTATCCTGGCACTTGCTCTGTAGACCAGGCTGGCCTCGAACTCACAGAGATCCGCCTGCCTCTGCCTCCCGAGTGCTGGGATTTAAGGCGTGCACCACCAACGCCCGGCTCAGAGAACAACTTGGTATAGTCAGTTTTCTTTCCATCATGTGGGTTCTGGATCAAACTAAGTTGTTGCTTGCTTAGCAAGCACTTTTATCAGAGCCAACTAACTGGCCCCAGTTGTTTTACTTCTTAAATTACACACATTCTCTCAGAATTCTGTCTTCAACTTCAAGTGAGTAAGGAGAGACTGAGAGGAAGACAAAATGAGTTACCTTGTCTGTAGCTTTCCTTCTATGCCATCATATGCAGCAGAAGTATTGGCTAATTTAGGTGAGTAATAGAAGCACGAAATAGGCATGGTGGTGCTTATCTGTAATGAGTATTTGGAGACACCTGAAATTACAGTGTTCAGTACTATACCCAACCTTGATAGATTTAATAGTGGGTGAGCCCTGGTCTTTATGCTTGAGTAGCAGCATTCATACATTATTTTGAGTGCTGATAATTTGTTCTGTCCACCTTGTTGGTTATTGAAGTTATTGGTACAATCAATCTTGTTCAGATACTTTTACTTTTAAAACCTATTTAAAGTTTCCTTTTACTTTTTGTGTATGAATGTGTTGCCTGCATGCACATATGTTCACTATATTCGTTCCTGGTGCCTGAAGAGGTCAGAAGATGTTGGAACCCTTGGAACTAGAATTACAGGAGGGTATAAGCTGTCATGTGGGTAGTTGGAACCAAATCCAGGTCCTCTAAAAGAGCAGCATGTGCTCTTGAGTCCCATTGTTCATTATATTTCTTAGTAATATTGTGTTCACATTTTATTGTGCAAAGATTCTTCTAACAGTATTTCACAAGTAGGATTAATTGAGAAAAAACCAAATCCCTCTATTGTGTGAAGATAATAATATAGTTCTTGACTGATCAAGCCTGGGATGATCAGTAAAATACTTCTATGGAGTAATTTTTACCTTTGAGCTTTTTAGGTGGCAAAATATTTCATATTTTAATTTCTTCACAGGAAGCATATATTTATGACTGCTTCTTAGTTTCTACTGTTAAATATCTATTTAATTATACAAGTTGATTAAATCCCTTCCTATAAAGAATTGGTCTTGACGGTTTTGTCTATTGTTCTGAGACACTTTTGCTCTATATTACAGCTGACTTTGACGTAATATATGACTCAGAGTGGTCTCAGAGTCATAGCAATCCTCCTGCCTCAGCTTCCTGAGTGCATCCCTACTCTTAAAAAATTATTGTTCTTAGCTTTTTCTTATCACCAGATGTTGACTACATTGACATAGTGGAGTCTAAAAAGATAGGGTCTGGTATTGGACAAATCAGTATGAGTCATACCAGAGTTAATGGGTCTTTTCCAATGTTCTCAGTTAAATAAATATATATGAAGCCTTTAGTATTGTCCCTTGCATGTAAGATGTATACAAGTGTTTTAAAAATACAAATTTAGATTCTTGTAAGAATGAGGCCTTTCCAGGCACTCTTATCAATGTTCTATCTTGAGATTTTAAAGAAACAGGAAATAGGGCGTGGGATCTACAAGGAAACAGGAAGATTACCCATGTTTTTATTTCAAATTCCATTTGAACTATCTTGGAAACACAAGGGAATCATAAAACAATGGTTGTATAAGTATTTTTTGTGTTTTTATCTGCTTTTTAAAAATCTTGTTTTCATTACATTATCATTTTAGAACACTAAAGACGGAGTCTTTTATGTTTGGACCTGTCTGGAATGTCTTGAATTGATCCATTATTACTAAAGAACTAAGTGAATGTTTGTCAAAAAGATACTCAGTTTTCTTCCTATTTCAGAAATTAGCTGAAGAAACAGTTCTCTTCTTAAATGTTCATTAAAGCAGGTATATGAACTCCAGAGTAAATAAATTATGCAGGTCAACCAGAATGTGGGGAAGAATACAAAAGTTACATAAGCAGTAGCAAATGAAGCTGATTATAAGTGAACTATACTGAAAAACTTGGGGAAGAAAAGACTATCCTGAATTGTTTCAGAAAACTAAGATTAAAGACAAGATGGCATGTACACAAACATATGTGCTTGGTTAGTTTCTTCTTCACAGAGGCATGCGTTATCAATTCTCAATTATTCTTAGCATTTTACTTGACATGTGTACTTGTATTAGCAAATACATAAAATAATGTGTCAATAATGGATTCCTAATCTTCTCTACTGAGAGGATCTGAAAGTTTTGGCACTCATAGTAATGCTCAGATCTTGATTTCTCAAAACATTCTCTAATTGAAACAAACAACCCTCCCCAAAAGAACCCACAGAAATGGTTGATTTCTAGGCCAGGGAAGAGAAAATCAAGATATAGCTGGATCATTTAACAATTCTGGAATGTTAGGAAGTATTCAAAAAATTATGGGTATATGGAAGTATAGAGCCAGCTTTAAGAGGTATTTCCAATAGACTAGAGTTAGGACAGATCCATACTAACATAAAGAGTCATGAGAGAAGAGATAGATGGCTTTTCATGTTTAAATATCTGCACTTAAAAATGTACATATCTCCACATAGATACACATACACATAATTTTAAAAGAAAAAGTTTTTAAATGCAGAGAGAATGCTGGGCAGTGGTGGTACACACCTTTAATCTCAGCACTTGGGAGGTACACAGAGAGACCCTGTCTCAAAAAACCAACAAATAAACAAACAAAAAGAAAAGAAAATGAAGGGCTGGAGAGATGTCACAGTGCTTTTTGCTCTTGCAGAGGAACTGGTTTAGTTCCCAAACACTCACAAGGCAGCTTATAGCCATAAGTACTCTAGGCCCTGGGGATCCAGTGCTCTCTTCTTTGGGCACCAGGTACAAATGTAGTGCACATACATACTAACAATGAACTGAATTCTGGTTAGACTTGTTGGATGAAGCTTAGTAAAGGAGCTATATAAATCTAAAACAGTGTCCTTGCATAAATTTGCTTAACACATCTTGGATATGTAGGGCATAGCATTGCCTCTATGGTGTTCTTACCAGAAAAGCATGATCTCAAACTAATCAAAAAGAAACAGAGTAACCCAAATTGAGTGACATGTTACAAAATTACTCACCAGTATTTTAACAAGTTTCAGTCTTGAAAGACAAAGGAGAGCAGAAGATCTGTCATATAGTGGGACTGGTGAAAGACTTTAAGAAACAAATAGGATTTTGGGTTGAATCTAGGTCAGAAAAAGCACTTTGTGGGAAATTGCTGAGATCAGTTAAATTGAGTAAAGTAATAATTCTGTGAGTATAAATACCCTGGCTTGCCTGAGCTAGGGTTGTAGCTCAGTTGGCATAGTGTGTGCCTGGCATGGATGAAGTTCTTGGTTCAATTCCTGGTACTGCATAAAACCCTGTGTTGCAGTTCACATATTTAATCCCAGTACCTGGGAGATGGAGGAAGGAAGGTCAGGAGCTCAAGGTCATTCTCAGCTATATGAGACCCCTCAAATAACTAAAGAACAAATGAATGAATGAACTAACTAAATATCTTAAATTCTACAGTTGTATTGTGATTATGTAATATGCTAACATAAGGACAATTGGGAGAATGTTCTACAAAAGCCACTAATTTTGTAAGTTTCAAGTATTTTCAAAATAAAAACTTGACAAAGACAGATATCTTTTCTTTTGTAATTCAGAAGATATTTAAGGTGACAGAACAAAAATTCATAATAGAGAAGGACATGATAATGTTCCCAAGTTTATGTTTATATTGAGGCTTTTTTGTTTTTGTTTTTTGAGACAGGATTTCTCTGTGGCTTTGGAGGCTTTCCTGGAACTAGCTCTTGTAGATAAGGCTGGTCTCGAACTCACAGAGATCCTCCTGCCTCTGCTTTCCGAGTGCTAGGACTAAAGGCATGTGCCACCAACGCCCGGCTGTGTTGCTGTTTTTTTTATCCAGTGCTTTTGGCTACAGTTTTGAAAAGTGGAATTTTTTTTAAAAGATTTTATTTATTTATTTATTTATTTATTTATTATGTATCCAACATTCTGCTTCCACGTATATCTGCACACCAGAAGAGGGCACCAGATCTCATAACGGATGGTTGGGAGCCACCATGTGGTTGCTGGGAATTGAACTCAGGACCTCTGGAAGAGCAGTCAGTGCTCTTAACCTCTGAGCCATCTCTCCAGCCCCCGAAAAGTGGAATTTTTATGTAGTCTGTTTAGATGTACAAGTATGTATTCTGAGTTAGGTGTGGTGGTTCTTCCCTTTAATCCCTGCACTTAGGAGGCAAAGGCAGGTGGATGTCTTTGACTTCAGGGTCAGCCTAGTCTGTCTATAGGCCAGCCAGGGCTATGTGAGACCTTGTCTCAAAACAAAAACAAAAATTTTATGAATAGTCTCTACAGACAGCCAGTATTGGACTTGCTAGAATATTACGTATCTGTGAAAATGGACCATAGCATATTCAAGCTCCACTTCCAATTACCTCCTAGTTTCATTTTTAAAATCATTCAACACATACAGGTGTGATTCCTAGAAAATTGTGGTTTACAGGTGGGAAAGGAGAAAGGCCATCCTTAGAGGTCATATTTATTGGCTTAAGCCTTAAGCATTGTTTTTGGCTATTACAGCTTTTTTTTTTTTTTTTTTTTTTTTTTTTTTTTTTTTTTTTTTTTTTTTGTGGTTTTTCCAGACAGAGTTTCTCTATAACAGCTCTGGCTGTCCTAGAACTCTATTTGTAGACCAGAATGACCCTAAATTTACAGAGATCTGCCTCCCAAGTGCTGGGATTAAGTACATTTGCTCGAATGACTGGCCAAGGCTTTTTTCTTTATGTAGAAAATACTTGCCTTAGATAATGAAGATTTGGCCTGTTGGTGGTGGCACACACCTTTAATGCCAGCAGAGGCAGAAGCAGGTGGGTTTCTCTGTAGCTTTGGAGCCTGTCCTGGAATTTGCTCTGTAGACCAAGTTGACCTCAACCTCACAGACATCCTCCTGCCTGTGCCCCCCTAGTGCTGGGATTAAAGGCATGTACCACCACCTCCCGGCTATCCCCTCCATTCTTAAAATTGGAATTGAACAATTAATTTCCTATTTTGCTTATTATGATAGAGGAATTAAGGTAAATGTGACAAATTTAATAGACTAATTATTACTAATAAAAAGACTTGGGAGCATATGTCAGTAGTAGAGTGCTTGCCTGGCTTGCTGAAAGTTCTGTGTTTGATTTCCCCAGTGTTGCAAAATAAAAAAATGAAAAATAAAAAGAGGGAGCTGGGGAAATAGCTCAGTGATTACCATCTCAGTTACTCTTACAGGTGACCTGAGTTTGGTTACTAGTACCACTCTGACCTCCCATTTCCTCTACCTTCCCTTCCCAAACTTCCTCCACCTCCATAGATCTTTCACATTCATGTCTGTTTTGTGACCCACCAAGATGACCAGGGCCATCTGTTTGACTGTGGGTTTGGAGTTATCCATTGTAGTCTTGTGGTCTCAGTAGAGGGAATCCAGTTAAAGACTGTGATCCCCTTTCCTAGAATCTATTGAAAGACAATAATTCAGAAATAAAGGATAGGCACTATGAATCCTTCTGGCTTCCTTGACTGATTACTGATAGGACTGGTCTTGTGTTGGCCCGGTACAGGTAACTAAGTTGATGTGAGTTTGTGATTACATTAGTTGTATTGAGTCCAGGGAATAGCATTTTGTAAACCCTAAAATGAAGATTTTTTTGTTGTTGTTTTTGAGACAGGGCCTCTCTAAATAGCCCTGCGTATGTGGAACTCAGAGATCTGCCTGCTTCCCAGGTACTAAGATTAAAAGCTGAATGCCACCTTGCTGGTCTTCGTGAGTTTTTAAGACAGTGTTTAGTCATTGGTTTTCTGTGTATGAGATCTAATTGAGGAGGAAAAAATTGTGTGTTCTTTATTTCTTAGTTGCTCTGTTGCTTCAGGGTAGTTTGAGTCCCTTATCATAAATGTTTTTGTGAGTCCTATTCCCAGCATCCAAGGAAATCACAGTTTAGGATGGGTAGGTGCCTTTTGGGGTTCTGGTTCAGGACATTGTAAAAGCTGTAAGAGACCTAACTTAGGAGACATAAGGAAATAGGTAGAAAGTGGAGATAAGAATGCCAGGCTTTAGATCTGCTTTTAGTTACCTGTGGGCCTGAGTGACAGGTGAGTTCTTTGGGGCAAAAGGAACTCATATGCAGCATGAGCACAGAGTGTGCTTGCTGACCTGTAGACCATGAAGCCTGAGCAGGAAATAAACCTCTGTTTAAAGCCAGTGGGATCTGGGAATTGTTACTACACATAATGTAAATTGAAGTATATTGTTTGAGAACAGGGATAAAGGGAAGACATTGAAGCCTGTCTCCATATGACTGAATTTTCTTACTGTGGACATGTATTACTTATTTTAAATAGTAATAATGTTCTGGTTAGCATATAAAAGTTAGATTAGAGAGAAAAGAAGCTGTCAAAAAGCTGTGCAGACAAGACAGTCCAGACTGGGATGGTATGTTGGATACACAGATAGATAGATAGATAGATAGATAGATAGATAGATAGATAGATAGATAGATAGATAGATAATAGATAGATTCAGTCTGGAGATAAATACATTGATAAATTCATTGGATTTATTGATTAGCTACATTATGTAAATTTTGCAGTGAACACACAATATTTTTATAGGCTCCAAATCGTTATCAAGTTTTTAAAAAAGTAGGCTACTAGCAAGATTTCTTCACTACTGAGCCTTAAACCGTTTTAGTCCTTATACTGTAATTTCTTTTCTTTGTTTACACATTTCTCTCATCTACACAGCACTTCTCTGGTTAAAAATTGTTTTATACTTCTAATGTACCATTATAGGAAATTATTTATTTATTATTTGTTTAATTTAGAGATGGAGTTTCCAGCAGCCCAGGTTAGCTTTGAACTTTGTGTAGTCATGGATGAACTTGAACTCCGGATACTCCTGCTTTTGTCTCCTAGTTGCTGGGATTACAGGTGTGTACTACCATAACTGTCTCTTAAGAAATAATTCTTATTGTTTCATCCATTTTTCCTATTACTTATGTTTTTGTCAGTGTTTTTGAACAGCCTGATCTTAACCCAGGTATAACTGTAGTACATTTTATATGCACAAAGAGGAGCTATATACATTCAGCCTTGCTAATTTTACTTCCCCCCTAACCCTTCTTGTTTGCATGGACTCAGTTACAGCCCTGATTCCTATGGTTCTAGTGATGCTGTTCTTGAACACCTTTGTATTTTTTGGGTATCTTTTTTTTTCTTCAGCTCCATCATAAATACTCCATTTTTTAAAATGTGCTTCTAGAAATGTTTTCATATGCCCACAGCATTGTGTTTATTTCTATCCTGACACTTTCACTTCCAAGCTATTCTTTTTCTTTTTTTCTGATTGTTATTAGCAGTATTACTCACTGTTGCTTAGGTTTTTAGAATGATCTTTGCTTCTCGATTATTCCCCTCACTCTTTCCACATGTTTACTTACCAGAATGTCCAACTAGGCACCACTACACTTCAGTCAGTTCTAAGTAACATTATCTGTAAACAACTGAAGCATTTGTAACATTCCTGGAAGGATTTTTCTTAACCCATTGTGTGGTTGAGATGTTCAAAGAGGCTAAGGAATTTATGCAAGAATAGATGTTAATTTTGTTTGTGTAATGTTAAACCCTATTCTAGTTCAATTAGGATCCATAATTCATTACTTGTGGCCAGCCTGTCACCTGGTTTAATTTGCAGTACTGCTTTCTAATATCCTTTCTCTATTGTGCATTCCAGCAACACTGAACTATTTATGGTTATTGGAACTTAACACAGTTTCCCTAACTTTCATTCATGATATTTCTCTTGCTCAGGATTTCCTTTTCAGTAATATGAGTCATGAACTATCTGTCGTAGTTCAGCTCAGACTAAATATCTGTTGTATTAACTTTTGGGCGGATGGGGTTTGAGACAGAATTTCTCTGTGTGATCCTGTCTGTCCTGGGACTTGCTCTGGCCTCCAACTCAGAGATCTACCTGCCTCTGCCTCCCAAGTGCTGGGACAAAATGTGTGCCATCACTGACTGGCTAAGATCCTGTCTTAAAATAAGTATGTTTATGTATAAGAGCATATATACAGTACATAAAAAAACAGGGTTGATGCTGACACTAAGTCTTTAGAATAATATAAATATGAATTTTCTATCACTTTCTAGTAAAATTGGGCAGATGATGAGCCTCTTTGAATGTTGTTCATACAAGAATAACTTACTTTATAGTTTGGGTTTATTGAAATGAATTTTAAATGAACTGGTAAAACATACATTTATTTTAAAATTCGAATAGTATGAGAATATATAGTGAAGTTTTTGCAACTGTTTTTATTAGTTTCTATATACTTTCTAAAGTATTTTATTTATTTGTAAGTACCAGTACTTACAAGTTTACTTATATATGTATGCTTATAGGGATTGTCATTTAAAATGATGAGTTATATAAAAGAACTACTATAATGTAATATGGTAAATTGGATTTTAAATGACATTTGTTAGTGCCCACCCCCACAAATGAAGAAAGAGATGGTTTCTGAAGAGTTTTTGCAATCAGAAAGTTCCTTAAGATTGTTTTTATTTTGTAGTTGAAAATATTGTTTATTTTTAGATCACAAAGGTTAACTATGTTTACAAGTAAGTAGGAAATCCTTAAAATCTAACATGAGGTAATGGTTCATTATTGGTAATTTAAGGTTATTCTGTAACATACGGTTTCATTCCATTACCATAGTGGGTGTTCTCCCCCCCCCCATAGATCCTCTCTCTATAGCCCTGGATGGTGTTTGATCAAGTAATATGTGTCCTTTTGTGTTTGGCTCATTTCACTGGGCATGTTTTCAACATTCATCTATGTTGTAGCATTAATTGTGTGTGTGTGTGTGTGTGTGTGTGTGTGTGTGTGTATGTATGTATGTAGGTCAAAGGTTGGTATTGGGTGTTTTACTCTTATCATTCTCCTCCCTATTTTTTGAGACAGGGTCTTTCACTGAATCTGAAGGTCACTAATTGACTAGATTGGCAGGCTAAAAAATCCGCAAGATTCTTCTGTCTCCATTTCCCAGCCTGGGAGTGCAGGTGGTTGTTACCATGCAATAAAACATAGGTGCTAGGGATCTGAACCAAAGTCCTTATGCTTCTACAGCAAGCACTTTAAATGTTGAGCCATATCCTCAATTCTTGTTTCACTTTTGAATTATCATTATCATTGCTTGTCTCTACTTTTCAACATTATGAGTAATATGGTTATTAATGGCCATGTACAAGTTTTGTTGGGTATATTCCTAGGAGTAGAATTGCTGGCATATATGTTGGGAAGTGTTAAGTTCTTTTTATATAATGAGCATTGGTCCCCTATTATGACCGCCCCCCCTTTCTGTGAGTTGTTTTTACTTTCTGGTTGGTGTACTCTGAAGCACAGAAATAGTAGATTTTGATAAAGTACAATTTTCCTATTTTGCCTTCTGTGCTATGACTTTACTGCTATAGTTACAATATTGTTTCATAATCCAGGGTCACAATGATATGTTGGGCCTCTACTTTTTTTCTGAAGATTATATAGAATTTTAGAATCTTTGTGTTATTTTTAGTTAATTTGTTAGTTTTTATTAATGATTTGAAACTAGGAGGCTTCAACTTTGTTGTTTTGCACATGGTTATCCAGTTGAAACACTGTTAGAAAGGTTAATTTTTTTCCTCATTGAATTGTCTTGGCATTGTCTTAAAAGTAAGTTCACCAAACTGGACATGGTAATACATGCCTGTTACCCAGTCCTTAGGAGACAGAGGCATGACTATCACAAACTCAAAGCCAGCTGGGATATACAATGAGAACTTGTCTCAAAACAAGAAAATTTACTAATTAATCTACCACATAAGTTAAGGGTGTATATCTGAATGGCCAATTTCTGTTCTACGTGTTTTTCTTCAAGAGAATACCATACTGCCTTCATCGGATGATTTGTAGTAGGTTTGGAAATCATCCAACTTTGTTTATTTTTTGGTCAGATTATTTTAGCTGTTCTGGGTTCTTTTTATGTCAATATAAATTTTAAAAGCCACTTGGTAGTTTTGCAGGAAAGGAAACTGCTGTTTGATAGGAATTGCATTCAATAAGCAGGTAAGTTTGGGGAGTTTTGCCACCCACAGCATTTTCCCCCCATTCTATGCAAATGAAATGTTCACAAGAGCTTTAATGTTTTTCAGTAATGTTTTTAGATTTCAGGGTATGAATCTTGCTGTTACTTTTGGATTGCGAACTGCTAATGGGTAGAAATAGTTGATTTTTATATATTGCTCTTATGTTCTAGAACATTGCTGAATGCTGAGTTCTGTGACTCTCAGGAGTCCTCAACCCGGCATTAAACTCAAAAAATGCTGCAAAGGTATCTTCTGATGATTTTAATCTCCCAATGTGCTCTTAATTTGAAATTATGACAATGTTCAGCAGACTAGCAATTAAATATGTTGTAATCTGGTTATAAAATATGTAAAATTGTTTTATTTTATTTTATTTTTTGAGACAGGGTTTCTCTGTGGCTTTGGAGGTTGCCCTGTAGATCAGAAACTTGCTCTGTAGATCAGGCTGGCCTCGAACTCAGAGATTCGCCTGCCTTTGCCTCCCGAGTGCTGGGATTAAAGACGTGTGCCACTGACTTAAAATATGTAAATTAAGGGCTGAGATGTAGCTGTATAGAGCACTTACCTAGTATATGCAAGGTTTCAGTGTTGCATAAAGAAGAGAAGGGCGTAATTAATCCATTCTTTAAAAAAGATTTAATTTACAAAATGATTCATTTTAACATTGGAAAATAAGGGTCTTCTTTGCTTGATTTATTGTAATTGAATTTTAAAAATTAAGCTTATAGTAAATTTCTGGGGGACATTTCTGTTAAAATAATGTATCCATGGGGCTGGAGAAATGACTCAGGGTTAAAAGCACTTAATGCTCTTGAAGAGGCCTCAGGTTCAGTTCCCAGCCCCTGCATGATGCCTCACAACCACTGTAACTCCAGTACCAGGGGATATGATGTCCTCTTTTGGCCTCCAAAGGAACTAGGCATGTAGAAAAACATTCATATCCATAAAAAATAAAAATAATGTTTAAAAGAAGATATTCATGGGGTTAAGAAGATGACTCAGTTCATAAAATGTTTGTCCTGTAAGCATGAGAGCCTGAGTACTCTAGTACTCAAATTAAAAAACAAAAACCAAACAGAACAAATAGTAATATAATAATTCTACTGCTGAGGAGGCAAAGACAGCTGGCTTTCTGGATTTGGGCTAGCTATACTCATCTTGTTGGTGAGATCTAGGTTCTGGGACACTTTTTCAAAAAATAAAACAAGATGCACAGTGATTGAAGAATACATCCAACAGCAACTTCTGGTGTACATGCACATACATGCACACACAAGACAGGGAAAAATAAACTCTTCATATGTTTTATAACAGAACTAGTGCTACTCTGAAATCATAGTTCAGTTTGTCTTTAGGAATTTGTGTTCTGGGAAAAGGATACTGTTGCTTCAGTTATTCAGTTATTTGTCCCATGCCTGCAAGGTTTCTGTGCTGTTTATTTTAGATAGTTCATTTTGACACTTAGATAAACAGAAGCCAAGCACATAAGCATACCCAGAATTAGTTCCTGAACTCTGTTCCAGGGCAGAGATAAGATGCTTAGACTTCTCTAGTGCTGATAAGTACATCACAGCTACTGGGGGTGGGGTGGGTAAGTATTGTGAGACTTCTGGGTTGTTTAGACACAGAATGGCAGTGAAGCTTGAAAATTTTTTTGCTAAACTGCATGTTGCGGTTCATGTTGGTACTTCCTTCGTTTAGGCTCAGAGCAGGAACTGATTTCAAGACCAGCCTGGGCTACACAGTATGTGGGTTTCAGTGGATACTATTGTCTTTCAGAGAAATGTATATTCATTCATAGTGAATTTAACAGATGTTCAGAATAGTAGTCATTCCTTTCATTTCCACATCTTGTCTTATTAAAGCAGTTTCACTTTCATTTGCATTCTCTAAGCCAAATTTCTTGTTCATTTTATTCCCCAATTTTTTTCTACCCTTGAGTAAACTATTATTATCACTGTAATGTTTTTGCCTCCTAAATCTTTCCAGTATATAAATTGGCTATTTCTGAATTCTGAAAAAGTTTTGTGGGGCTGGAGAGATAGCTCAGAGGTTAAGAGCACTCACTGGCTGCTCTTCCAGAGATCCTGAGTTCAATTCCCAGCAACTACATGGTGGGTCACAACCATCTGTAATGAGATCTGGTGCCCTCTTCTGGTTGCAGACAGAACACTGTATATATAATAAATAAATACAATCTTTTAAAAGAAGTTTTGTAGAATTAATTTGAAAATGTTTCTATATAATTATGTATAATTTCTAGAATTTTAGATTTATAGATTCCATACTTTGTAGACAGAAAAGGTATAGGCTCCTCTCAAAATGTTACATTAAATGAGATGTCCTGTTGATAAACCCAAGGTTGTGTTTTTATTTGTCTCTGTTGAAATCCTCCTTTTCTCTCCTTGTTTTAAGTCTTCCTTATTGATTGAGTAACTCATTCTTTGACTTTCCTGCATTGATAGTGTTGTGAATGGATGCCTGTGGTGATATTTTGTTTATGATCTAACAAGTAAAGCTTGCTTGAAGATCAGAGTGCAAAGCTAGCCACACTAGCTAGCCACAGAGGCCAGGCAGCCAGGCAGTGGTGGCACACACCTTTAACCCCAGCAGCCATTGAGGCCAGGCAGTGGTGGTACACACCTTTAATTCCAGCACTAGGGAGACAGAGGCAGTCAGATGTCTGTTAGTTCAAGGCCACCCTGAGTTACACGAAATTGATCCAGTCTACAAGAGAAACAGAGCTCACACAAAGGTGACCTCAGTACTTGGGATCCCACACCTTTAATCCTAGCACTAGAGAGGAATAGAAGGTGGGAGGAGATAGAAGCAGTCTGAGGTTTGGTGGAGAGCAGTGGAGTCCAAGGAGCAGTGCAGTCTGGAGGACAGGATCACCTCTTTGGTCTGAGGCTGGCAGATGGCTGCTTTGCTTCTCTGATCTTCAGCTTTAACCCCAGTTTTTATTATTTGTGCTACAGGTGCCTGCCTGTTCTTTAAGCATTTTGCCAGTTGCTGCTAGGCAATTCATTTCTCCCTTTGCCTACTTTTAGTTATGTGTCAGATTTACCTCTATTTTAATACATAACTATGGTAAACATGTATTGCTATTTACGTCTGCTCAGTAAACATATAAAAAAAAAAAAAAGCCAGGAGGTGGTGCACACCTTTAATCCCAGCACTCAGGAAGCAGAGGCAGGTGGATCTCGGTGAGTTCAAAGCCAGCCTGGTCTGCAGAGCTAGTTCCAGGACAGCCAAACCCTGTCTTGAACCTGCCCTCCCCCAAATAATAATTATGATGATGATGATAAAAACAATAAATATATCATGAAAGATAGAGTAACATTTAGAATCTTCTTTTTATTGTTTTTGTTTTTTGAGACCTGGTTTCTCTGTGTAGCCCTGGCTGTACTGGAACTTTCTCTGTAGACCAGACTGGCCTGGAACTTACAGAGATCTACCTCCCAAGTACTGGTAATAAAGACATGCACCACCACTACCTGGCAACCACCACCAAGCTCTTAGTTCACTTAATTTGATTATCTCTAGTTTTATCTATTTTCTTACAAGTGACATAACTTTATTCTTTATGGTTGAAAAAAAATCTGCCTCTGTCACACACAGAGAAGCAACCTTTGTTGGTTCTATAACTTAGCTCTTGTGAGTGTGCTTCAAAAATATTGATATACAATATCCCTTTCATGTGCAGACTTGGGTCCTTGATGTAAATACTCAGTATTGGTATAGTTGGGCCGTAAGGTAGGTCTATTGTTAGAAACATCATACTGATTTCCATAGTTACTAGATGACTTTACATCCCTGGAAGCAGTATAAAGAAGGGTTCTCTTTTGTCTAATTTCTCATCAGCTTTTGTTTTCTAAACTATGCCCCTTCTGACTTTGGGGATATAATCTCAGTGTAGTTTTCATTTGCATTTCTCTAATGGCTAGGAGGCTTAAAATATAGGATATTATCTACAGCAGGATATTTTGACCTTTTCCTTTCCTTCTTGTATCCCCGTCCCTTCTTGGCTCATTACTCTAGCTAAAACATCCAGCAGTATAATGAGTAAGAGTGGAAAAAGTGAGCTAGGTGTGGTGGCACACACCTTTAATCCCAGCACTGGGAAGGCAGAGACCAGTGGTGTTCCAGGCAGGCCAGAGCTACATAGTGAGATCCTGTCTTGGGGAAAAAATGGATAAAGTGGACACTCCTGCCTTCAGGCTCAACAGGTGTAGGTACTTGCCTCCAAGCCTGATGATCTGAGTTTGATCCTCAGGACACACATGATCTCACCATGTTTTCTGGCCTCCAGACATACACACATGCACACGCACACCCACACACACACACACACATAAATAAAATGAAATAAATAAAGTGAATGCCCTTGTCTTGTTCTTGATTTTGGTGGAAATGCTTTGAGTTTTTACTATTTAGTATGATTAATGTTGGCTATATGTCATATGTATCTTTTGAGTATATTTTTTGTATTCCTAGTCTTTTCAAGGCAAAGTAAAGGGATGTTGGATTTCATCAAAACTCTTTCTACATCGGTTGATAAAACTGATTTCTCTCCTTGGCCACTGATGTGATTGTTGCATATATTGATTTACATATGTTGAGTCATCCCTATCTCTCTCATGGTGAATGATCTTTTGGTTTGTTCTTCAGTTTGGTTTGCAGGCATGTTTTTTCAGAACTTTCACATCTGTGTTTAGCAGGGGAATTGGTCAGTAATTTTTCCTTATTTGTTATGTCTTTTTGTTTGTTTGTTTGTTTGTTTGTTTGTTTTTGTTTTTCAAGACAGGGTTTCTCTGTGTAGCTTTGTAGACCAGGTTGGTCTTGAATTCACAAAGATCCTCCTGTCTCTGCTTCCCGAGTGCTGGGGTTAAAGGCATGTACCACCATGACCCAGCTTTGTTATGTCTTTATAAAAAGAGTTTGGTAGTGTTCCTTCCGTTTCTGTCTATGGAATAGTTTGAGAAGTTTTAGAAGCCATTACTGTGGAGTTGCTAGTTTTTGGAAGATTCATGTTACCTTACTTTTCATGTTTCTTGTGTTTTTGCATTAGAACTTGAACATCGGGGGTTAGGTTATTGATTGGAATTTTTTTCATTATTTATTTTTATCGTACTTATTCTTTCAGTGGAACTGCTTGCAATGTTCAACAAGTGATTAGATTGTTCAAGTTGAGGTGTCATTTTCCTCTGCTAGACTGGCGTTGGGCTTCAGTCCCCCGAGAACAGAATACTGTTCATGTAAACAATCATTTCTCATTTATCCCAGTTCCAACTCTCATTGCATTCCTTCTCAGGCTCCCAGATGCCTTAGAAATCCTGTTTGATGGGAAAATTTGTTTTACTTTTCTCAGCTTTTGCCAGTCTCTAATAACACGGACTTCCCTTCTTTACTGTACTGGTCTTTCATGAAAGATATAAAGGACTATTTGAAGACTGCATTCTCATTTTCTGAGTAAATACTATAGGTTTAAATAGAACCCTTACTTCCTGATGTCCTTTCTTCTTAAAATGTTATGTTTATCTGAAGGAAATAGTTGTGCCACCATGCCAGTAATACTGGCTTCTAGCTCATTTTTCTAAGTTGGTAGCACTACATATGTATTATGCTCTTTAGATATTGGTAAATATCTTCTAGAAGATTGCAACAAAATTTAAAAATGTATGCATCAATCCACATTTCTTTTCTACTAATTACTGTCTTTGGTTTGGTTTGTCCAGATAAACCGTATTTCCAAAGATATGATAACTACTACTCTATATACCTACTTGTAAACATTCTGTTACCTGGCCAAGTACTTGGAAAGTACTTTGCATAGTAGTAAATGTGGCCAGTCTATTTATGTGAATTGGCCGGACACATAATTGCTAAGCCCTGTCATTCCTTTTCTAGATTTCTTTGTTATGTTCAGAAACATTATTTTAATAAATAATATGCCTTGCTAAAATGTTCCTGAATTACACTGTTCTAATTCTGTACACCTCAAATGAAAAACTGATATAGACGGTCATAAGAAATTATTGGTTATTCTTAGTGATAATCTTTGCTACTCAAACATTAGGAAAGTCTATTTTAATAAACTAAAGATCAGATGTTGCTTTTTGTTAACCTTTTACTTCTTTGGTATTTTCACAATGATGGCTAATGTTTGTCAATCAATGAGTTATGTGGAAAATGCTCTATTGAAATCAGTTAAATTATATGATATATATGAAGAAAGATGGATTGGTGTTAAATTACATTAGTTGTCCCTTAAATAGGAGCTTTTGAACACTTCATCTGGATAAAATTATTTTCGTTTTGCTCGGAAGTAGTCATTGATTTAAAGATAGATTTAGGTGAGAATGGTGGTTCACATCTTTAAACCTAGTACTTGCGAGGTAGAGGCAGGGAGATTTCTGTGAGTTTGAGGCTGGAGCTGGTCTATATAGCGAGTTCTGAGCCAGTTAGAGCTACAAGGTAAGACTGTCCCTTAAAAAATACATATATATATATATATGCATATTTAATCAGACATGATATGAATATCATGAAATTCACTCATGAAGTAAAGAATTCCATGATTTCTTTCTGCTAATTTGATAGCTATGTAGCCATTATCACAGCATAATATTAGAACACACACATAAATCACTCTGAAAAGAAACCAGATATACATTTTTTGTTATTTTTTTTTCACACATCAGTCTATCATGTCTAATAATTTAACTTTATACAAATGACTGTACAATGATAGAATTGAATACTGTAAACTTTTTTTTTTTTTTTGATTTTTTGTTTTTTGAGACAGGGTTACTCTGGGTGGCCTTGGCTGTCTTGGAACTCTGTAGACCAGGCTGGCTTCAAACTCACAGAGATCTGCCTACCTCTGCCTCCTGAGTGCTGGGACTAAAGGCCTGCACCTCAGCACCTGACCAAATTTGTCAGAATCCTTACACTTTTAGTTTTTGTTTGTTTGTTTGTTTCTTCTAATCTTCTCCCTTCCTTTCTTTTCTTCCCTTCCTTTTCATTCTCTTTCGAAGTGTCTCTCTTGGCTGGCCTGAAACTAGCTATATAGACTAGACTGGCTTCTAACTCACAGAGATTGCCTACCTCTGCCTGCCAAGTGCTGGGATTAAACATGTACAACACCATGTCCCATTGAACATGGTATTTCTTTTCTTTTCCTTTCTTTTCTTGAGCAGCAAAAATATTTAGTAGTAGACATAGTAGTAAAAGTTACATGAATAAAAGAAGATTGTCTTCAGGAAACATTTTTAAAAATTTCTTCTTGCTTGTATGTAAACATTAATGTGCAAAAGGAAATTGCTAGAGGTGTGGATAGAGATAACACAGCGGTTAAAGCATGTGTACTGCTCTTACAAAGGACCCAAGTTCAATTCCCAGCAATTATGTCAGGCAGGTCATAATCACCTGTAACTCCAGTTACATAAGTATTCAAGTCCTCTGGCCCCTTTGGGTACCTGCACACATACACACACACACACACACACACACACACACACACACACACAGAGACACACACACACTTAAAATAAAAAAAATAAATCTTGAAAAAGGAAATTATTGGGTAAATGTAGAATTAAAAATTAATTCAGCAATTAAATTTAAAGAGTTTAGTATGAAAATTTATAGTTTTATTCAAATTATATTATATATTAATAAATTTAAAGGTTATCATAATCAATAGTATTATCAAAGTAACATCAATTTATCATTCTGTTTTCTCCTTTTTTTTTTTTTATAGCTTCCCAGAATCAAGAACGGCTGTGTGCATTTAAAGATCCCTACCAGCAAGACCTTGGGATAGGTGAGAGTAGAATCTCTCATGAAAATGGGACAATATTATGCTCCAAAGGTAGCACATGCTATGGTCTATGGGAGAAATCAAAAGGGGACATCAATCTTGTGAAACAAGGCAAGGAATACTTTTTTTTTAACTTAAAATTGCTTTGTGGGTTTTTTTTCCCTTCTGGGTGCTGAATGTCATGAACAGGCAGTGAGCTCCCTGCCACAGGGCTATATCCTCAGCATTGTTTTCATAAATAAGAGTTTATCTAGACAAGACGTGTCAGTAGGCTAAGATCCTGTCCAGAACAACAGCAAATAAGAATGCAGACATGTACATATATCTATATATTCACCCACAAGTTCCAAATTTGTAAAAGTATTTTTACTTCTTAGTGTAGTTTGATTGATTGGTTGATTGATTGATTGATTGATTGATTGGCTGAGATAGGGTCTCATTGTATAAATCAGGCTGGCCTGGAACTCATAAAAGTCTGCCTTCCTTTGCCTCCCAAGTGCAGGGACTAAAGGCATGTTCCACCATGCCTGGCCTTTTATTTTAATAATTTCTTTGTCTTTATAAGTTCATGTATGTAAATGAAGTTTGGAAAAACTACTCAGTTTTTTTTTTTTTCTGAGTTGGAGAAAACTACTCAGAAAAACCAAGGTCTACAACTCAGTTCTCTTTAAAAGTATTATTTTTATACTGATTCGTTCCATTTAGATACCTTTTCTATGTACTTTAATATTTACATGTATACCAGTCTTCTTTGAAAATTAAGTTAATGCTATATAATAATTCCATGCTCTTTCCCCCATGTTATTTTAAATAATTTTGGAAAGCACTTGTACTTCAGCACCATATTTCACTATGTGCATGTATCACAGTTTACTTACATGCTTTGGATACTGTGATGTTTTAAGGTTTTCACTGAAATGCATTGTCCTGCAGTGGGAAACTTTAAACATATATAAAAGTTGTGTCGGATTGTTTTTTAAAGTAGACTCTTTGATGTAGAATTAGCAGATCATAAAATGTATGATTATTTTAAAGAGTCTATATTAAAATTGCTCTGGGTTTTTCCAAAATTATCATCGTACATACATTTATTATAGAATTGTATGAGAGTAACTGTCAGTAACATTTTTTGTTATGATTGCATATTGTTATTTTAAAACTTAGGACAGTTTAAAACAGTTTGACTTTACTGTTTTAGGAATGTTCTTATAATAGTAGTGCAGTTACTCATAGCCATGTTGTTGGTTGGTTTTTGCTCATGAAATTTCTATTGTATCTTTTACGATTTTTTTCAGGTTGTTTTATGACATATATTAGTTTCATATTACTGCAATTATTTCATTGTTTGTTTTACTTAGTAAATTACTTTGTCACTTACTTTAATATTGATCTGTAGGATGTTGGTCTCACATTGGCGATCCTCAAGAGTGTCACTATGAAGAATGTGTAGTAACTACTACCCCACCCTCAATTCAGAATGGAACATACCGTTTTTGCTGCTGTAGTACAGATTTATGTAATGTCAACTTTACTGAGAATTTTCCACCTCCTGATACAACACCACTCAGTAAGTATTTACAATAACGTCTTTATAATTCCTTGCTTTACAAGTTTTGAAAATATAAAGCAGATAAACATTCAAGGTTAGTAGAAGTGAGAAGGACAGTTCCAATGTTGTAAATTTTTATCTAAAATCCCAAGAGATTTACTAGCAAAGCATCAGTATATCACCTTCTAAGACTGAATCAAGATATATTTTTCCTTTTGTCAGGAAATGGTGGTGTGTGCTTGTGCTCCCAGAACTCTAGAGATTGCAAGTTCAAAGCCAGCCTGAGCTACCTGGTAAATTCTTGGCCAGTCTGGACCACATAATAACAAACAAAAAACTAAAACCCTCTTAAGAAAGGGGATTAGTGATATCAAGAAAACTACAAGTCTGGCGTGATGGTGCACACCCTTAATCCCAGCACTTGGGAGGTAGAATTAGGTGGATCTCTGTGAGTTTGAGGCCAATTTGGTTTACATAGCAAGTTCTAGGTCACTCAAGGCTATACAGTGAGACCCTGTCTCAAATGAAAAACCAAAACCAAAAATAAAACAAACAACAAAACCAAACAAACAAAATGAACATTAGCAATAAAGTCCTTCATAGAGGATAAACATGTAACTATAGAATAGAGGAAAAAGGTAATTCTGTGTAATTGAAATTTGCAGTGCAACTTATTGATACAGACTAGAATTTTAAAATATATATACATACATCACATGTATTACATGCATGTTTATACACTCATATATAATGTATATGTGCACATATCTTATGTGCATAAAAATGTAAACATACATACTGTGGTAGATTGAATGAGAATGGCCTCATAGGCTTACATGTTTGAGTGCTTGGTCTCCCTTTGGTAGAACTGTTTGGGAAGGATTAGAAGGTGTGGCCTTATTGGACGAAGTGTGTCATTGGGGGTGGGTTTTGAGGGTTTAAAAGTCCACACCATTCCCAGTTAGCTCTTTGCCTCATGGATCAGATGTAAGCTCTCAGCTATTGCCATACCACCATGCCTGCATTTCCCCATGCTATCCATCATGATGATCCCCAATAAACTATCTCTTAAGTTACCTTGGTCATGTTCTTTTCGAAGCAATAGAAAAGTAACGAAGCCAGAAGTTGGTGCCAGGAAGTGGCAGGCCTGTCCATGGTATTTTTTTGGAGGAATGTATGAGACTTTGTAGTAAGAGAGAGGTTGAATGCTGTAAGTGGTTGAATGGCTGTACTAGTAGGAGCTTGGAAGGGTGGTGCTGAGAGTAATGTAGGCACTGGAGGGCAAGCTCAAGAGGTTTCAGAGGGGAACAATCTTAACAACTAGCCTAGAGTTCATCTTGTGATATTTTGGCAAAGAATGTGGCAGCTTTTTGCCCTTGCCCCAAGGATCTGAGATGTGAGTGCAGATGCCAGGGAGGCCAGAAGGAGGAACTGGTCGAGTTACGGGTGGCTGAAAGCTGCTCCCTGTGGGTGTTGAGATCTAAAATTAGGATTCTCTGCAAGAGCATTAGATGCTCTAACCCATCAAGCCATCTTTCTAGCCCCATAAAACATTTTTTAAGTGCTAGAAGGACTTTTTAATTAAGCAGTAGTTGAACTGCTATAATGAGTAGACTGTCCTACAATGAATGGCAAAAATGTTCCATCCCCAGTAGTCATTAAAAAAAAAAAAAATCTGGGCTTTTTGGCATAGGCTTGCAGTGTTAGCTCTGGGAAGACAAGCCGAGAGAATGGGGCTTTCGGTCCAGCCAACCTAGTTAAATAAGAAAGCTCCAGGTCCTAGTGAGAGACCTTGTCTCAGAAAACAAGCTGGACAGTGCATGAGGAAGAATTATACCAAGCTGTCCTGTGGCCTCCATATACATGAGTGCACCCACAGCTGTATGCACACAGGTACCTACATGTGTGTATGCACACACACTCAACATACAGTGTGTTAACGGCCAGCGTAGGTCAAGTGAATAAATGGATTCTTTAACATTGTCTTAGTGTTAAACTTCACTGATAACAATATTGTGGCTTGGGCCAGGCAGTGGTGCACGCCTATGATCCCAGCACTGGGGAGGCAGAGGCAGGCGAATCTCTGTGAGTTGGAGACCAGCCTCGTCTACAAGAGCTAGTTCCAGAACAGCCTCCAAAGCCCAGAGAAACCCTGTCTCGAAAAAACAAAACAAAACAAAACAAAAAAACCCACCACCACCACCACCAACAACAACAACAAAAAACAAAACCAAAAAGTGCCCCTTTGGCCTAGAGAGATGGCTCAATGGCTAAGAGCACTGACAGCTCTTCCAGAGGACCCAGTTTTGAGTTCTAGGATCCAACCATCTGTAATTCTAAGCCCAAAGATCTGATGCTGTCTTCTGACCCCTGAGGGCATTAGTCCTGTATATGGTGCACAGACATACACGCACACAAAATAACCATACACATAAAAAAATTAAATTTAAAAAATAACCTTTTGTCTCTAGTTATTATGGTGTTGGGCACACAGCATAAATTCAGTAAATGCTGAATAAATAAATAAAGGGTTTTGTGTGAATGTGAAAATTATAAAATAATATTAAAAGCTTGAAATTCAAAAATATTTGAAGAGATCAAGTTGATACCCCTCTTTTGTACACGTATGGTTCACAGACATTTTTGCAGGCAAAATGCCCATACACATAATAATAAAATTTAAAGCTGCTTTCTGCTAAGAATACAAAGACAAGAGCAAGTACAAACAACAAAAAAAAATTGGTCCCTCATTTATACTCACTGTTAAGTACAAAACACTACTTTTAGTTCCTTATCTCTGCACCTCAAAAATGAAGCATCATGCTGAGCAGTGGTGGTGCACACCATTAATCCCAGCACTCGGGAGGCAGAGGCAGGCAGATCTCTGTGAGTTTGAGGCCAGTCTGGTCCACAGAGAGAGTTCCAGGCAGCCAGGACTACATAGAAACCCTGTCTCAAAAACAAAACAAAACAAAACAAGAACCCCCCCACCCCAGAATATTTTAGGTACTTGATTTTATTTTTTGAAGTAATAGAAGGACCCAGAAAACTTTCCCTCAGTAGAGGCCATTATATGATCACATTTTCTTTTCTTTTTTTTTTCCCTTTTTAAAGATTTTATTTATTATGCATACATCATTCTGCTTTCATATATATCTGCACACCAGAAGAGGGCACCAGATCTCATAATGGATAGTTGTGAGCCACCATGTGATTGCTGGGAATTGAACTCAGGACCTCTGGAAGAATAGTCGGTGCTCTTAACTTCTGAGCCATCTCTCCAGCCCTGTATGATCACATTTTCAAACAGTATTTTCAAAATATTTTTGAAAGCCGGGTGGTGGTGGTACATGCCTTTAATCCCAGCACTCAGGAGGCAGAGACAGGCAGATCTCTTCGAGTTTGGGACCAACCTGGTCTACAAGAGCTAGTTCCAGGACAGCCTCCAATCCACAGAGAATCTCTGTCTTGGAAAAAAAAATGTTTTTTGAAAAATATACTTGTAGCTCCTTTTTGAATTTGTAAAGAAAACACTTCATGATTACATAGTAAGGCTACATTCTAGGTAATAGCAGAAAGTACTTAGCATTCTTTGTTTATTCTGATTATTTCCTTGAAGATTGTGTTTAGTTGAAGAGCTTATTTCTTTAAAAAACACTTAAAATTTTTTATGTGTATAGGTGCTTTGGTTTCCCATATGTATGTACACCATGCTTAGTCTCTGCAGAGGCCATAAGAGAGAATTACATGCCCTGGAACTGGAGTTACAGATGGTTGTGATCTACCATGTGGGTCTTCTAGAAGAGCTATGAATGCTCCTAACTGCTGAGCCTTTTCTCTAGTCCCCAAAGCTATACTTTACTTTTATTTATATGTATGTGTGTTACTGTGTGAGTATCTACCACATGTGTGCAGTTGTTCACAGAGGCAAGAAGAGGGTTTCAGATCCTTGGACTTGGAGTTACAGGAGGTTATGAGCTACTTGATGTGGATCCTAGGACCTGCACTCAGGCCTTTTGGAAGAGCAGCAAGTGCTCTTAACTGACCCAGCAACAGTAAAAGAATCCATGGCTCCCTGGGGATAAGAAAATAAAGCTCTCTTCAGAAAAAAAAAAAGTAGTTCCTGACTTCATTAGACACTCTAGAATATGTATTCGTAATTAACTAAAGCATGTAACACCGTTTTAAGATGTGACCAGTGGTATGACCATAAATGGGTATCTAATTGCTCTGAGCCATTCAGAGTTTACTTTAATATAGAGTTAAGACAATGGAGAAAGAGTATTCTATGTACTTTTAGTTTGTACTTAAAAAAAAATTACAGATTTTGTGAATTCTTTTGTTGTTTTTATTTTTGAGACGGTCTCTCTACATAATGCAGGCTGACTTCAAACTTACAGATTGATCCACCTGCCTTTACTTCCCGAGCGCTGAGATTAAAGGCCTGTGCCATTAGGCTCAGTGACTTCTGTAAATTTTTGTTGTTGTTGTTTTTTTTTCAAGACAGGGTTTCTCTGTGTTACAGCTCTAGCTGTTCTGGAACATGCTCTGGCCTTGAACTCACAGAGATCCACCTGCCTCTGCCTCCTGAGGGCTGTGATTAAAGGCATGTGCCACCAACGCCAGGCTTTTGTAAATTCTTATACAACTGTATTGCATAGATTTTTAGAAACAGTATGATAAGCACATATCAATAAAATTGTGATAGATTATCCATCCTACCTGTTTTTATGGGGATGTTATCAGAAGATTTAAAAGGACAAAAAGTCTACTGGTAGTTTTGCTATGTGTTCTAAAGTAATTAAATACTGACAATTATTAATGTTGAAAAGAGATGTGTGAGTACTGTTACATTCTGTTCACAGTGTAGATTTCTACTCTTACTATAGATCAGGAGCTGTTTCTAGTTCATACGGCCATTCATTCTGTTGAAAAAATAAAAAAGCCATTGTTTTTTCAGTTTTGGCAGTTGAAGCATAGTTACTTATTGTATCTTCCTTGGATATTATTAAAATTAAGAAATATTAAGAATTTTATAATTAGAAATCGAAGCTAATTATTATTCTCTGTAAGTGTGTGTCACTAGTTGAGATCTGAGGTTGCAACCAGAACCTGAAAGTTTGTTCAATCAGGAGAATGTTAGCAAATGATTTTCTAATACAAAACTGGCTAGAGATAAGGTTTAAGGGTTCATAATTACTGCTTTAGGTTTTTTGTACCTCAGTTTTCATTTTTCAAAGATTTCTATCCTCTTGCTAGTCTGTTTCAGAGTTTTAGAACATATTTGACTGCTTTCAGTATATGGGAAACTTAAAAAGGTACTAAATAGTCCTTGGGGCTAGGGAGATAATTCACTGGTTGGGGAGATAACCAGAGGACCCAGGTTCAACATCCACCACTCACATAGTGGCTCCAATTGGATCCACACCCTCTTCTGGCCTCTGTAGTGCACATACATACTGGTAGAGTACGTATACTCATAAAATAAAAATAAATCTAAATTTTAAAAAATGTACTAAGTAGTTCTGTGCCTATTTAACATACAATTTAAAGTGACTTGGCTTCAGACAAAATTATGAAATTAAGAAAAGTTAAGTTCTTTTATTCCCTTTGAGAGCTTCTTTTCTGAAGAAAGAACACAGTTTCTCCTGTGCCTAGTGTCCCCACCTGAATCTGTTAACTTTTTCTAGGCACTGTCCTTCCTTCCTCATTAATAATCCTGTTATTTTCATGGTTTCCCAGTGTTCTTAAGACAGTAATTATAGATAACTATTTAATGGGGTTTTATTCATAAAATACTGGCATTAAACTTTAAAATAGTAAAGAATGTTATTCCATATGGGGCAATCTGAGTGATTAAACCTGTTCACTTTATCGAGGATTATAGGGTTAGTAGACTGAGCAGCTTCTTCAATATACATGTAAGGTGCTTAGTGATTCAACAGGGACTCTGAGGCAGCAGAACCTCTTTAAACACTCAATGTGTGGCAGGGATTGTTCTTTGATTACTCTATATGCATTAAATTTTAATTTAACTCTTTCAGAAACATTGTGAAATAGTTACTATTGCCCTCTTATTTTATATTGTGTATACTAAGGCATAAATATGTAAAAATAATTTGCCTGATGTTATATAGATAATAAGTGGTAGAGCCAAGACTGAAATCTAGGTGTTCTGACTCCAGGATCAGTTTCATCAGTACACAAACAGTGGGCCCATTTATTTTCTGTAATGGGCTGGGTGAGGGGATAGATTCCTTTTTTGAAAATACTTCATCATGTTACTTAAAATTCAAGAACCCTGCCATGATTTTCACTGTAACTGTGTATCACTAAGAATTATACATGTTTCCTTCATTATTTTGTTTAATATTTTCCTAAATCATATAATTAAAAGTTTTATATATACTTACAATTTTATGTATATGAATATTTTGCATGTATGTATGTATATATGTATGTATGTATGTGTATCACATAATTTTTAAAAGAAAATCAGTTTTTGTCTTTTGGTTATTTTGTTTTTGTTTTTTGTTTGTTTGTTTGTTTGTTTGTTTTTTTGAGACAGGGTTTCTCTGTGGATTTGGAGGCTGTCCTGGAACTAGCTCTTGTAGACCAGGCTGGTCCCGAACTCACAGAGATCCGCCTGCTTCTGCCTCCTGAGTGCTGGGATCATAGGCATGCGCCACTACTGCTAGGCAAAAAAATCAGTTTTTAAGTGAATGAATTTATAACTACAGTATTTATTTATCTTGTTATACTTTTAAGAAATTTTCATGTATTTGTAAATTTACATTTAGAAAGAAGTATATAATTATTATAATATTTGGAAATTTACTAGGACATTTTCATGAGAAGATATCTGGAATTGCTATAATTAACCTCCCCAACTATATAAACAAGGTAATTAAATCAGTAGAAAAGCAGGCAAAAAAACTGTACATATATGTTTAATTAAATAAATCTAATTCATTCTATTGAATCTTGGCAGTTGTTGTGTGAATGTCAGAATATAAATGTAGTATTCTTTTATTTTCTTTTACTTACATTATTCATTTCTTTGAGGTTGAGCCAAACGATGAGACACAAAGATTGAATTGCATCTAAACCCAAGTTTAGGAAATAACATTATAATTTATTCTGTGTTGTTAAGATTAGAAATTATAATTTCTGGTATCTGGCAACAATTGTCTTCATCTCACACCAAGCTAGGAAAGAAAACCTACAACCAGGAAAGCCAATACTGGCATGGGGCCACAAGTTGTGAGCTACTATAACTGTATAATGCTTTAGTTTTTAGTGCTTTTGTAAGGGAATTCATTAAATAGAAAAATGGGAATAAGGATGGATCAAGATGCTTGTTTAAGAGGCAAAACAAGTTACATTTTTACTCCCTGGCCCCCATAGACTTGTAGCCATATCAGAATACAAAATGCATTTATTCCAACTTTAAAAGTTCTCATAGTCTATCACAGTATCAGCACTGTTTAAAAGCCCAAGGTTCGAAGTCTCTTTTGAGACTCATGTAATCTTTTAATGCAGTCCCTTGTAAAATCAAAGTGAAAAGTCACATCACATACTTCCAACACATAATGACACAGGATATGCATTACTGTTCCAAAAGTGAGGAAAGGGAACATAGTAAGGAAATACTGGACCAAAGCAAGACCAAAAAACAGCAGGGCAAACACTCCAAACTCTGCATCTCCATGTCTGATGTTAAATTGCTCTTCAGGTCTCCATCTCGTTTCAGCTCTGCTGACTGCAGCACACTTCTTTCTCTTGGGCTGGTTCCATTCCCTGTAGGCAACTTCCCTTGCCAGGTGTCCCATGGCTCTGGCATCTCCAACATCTTGATGTCTCCAAGGCAATCCATGCTTCAACCTCACAGCTTCACACAATGGCCTCTCTGGGCCTCCATTCAGGGACACCCCTGACACATGCCTGACCTCAGAGGCTTTCCTTAGTCATGGAGGGAGATTCCATAATCCCTTTCTTGTATCCTTGACTCCTAAAACCAGAACCACGTGACCAAAAGGTGCCAAGTTCTATTGCTTTCTGGGGCTAGTACATGACCCCCTCTTTCAAACACATTTTCAACAGCTTTTTGTTTTGATGGTTTCCTTCACTGCATAAGCTTGGATTTCTGGAACTTGTTCTGTAGACCATGATGGCTATGCACTCTGAAGTCCCCCTGCCTCTGCTTCCTGAGTGCTGGGATTAAAGACACATGACACCACACCAGGCCCTAAAATTTTCTTTAATTCCTTTTCACAAATTGGAAGTTTACCTGGGTGGGATCTAGCCCTGAGGTCACCACTCCTTTTATTCCATTTAGCGTTAGGCTTTTGTTTAATCTTGAACACAGGACTCAGCTCCTTTGCACTTCCCTGGTGCCCCCCTTCTCCTCAGATTGTATACTTTTGTATTTTTTCTTGCTCTGCTTACTCCTTTTCATTATAGATCTGCGTAAGTGTGGCCACTAATAACCAAGCAACAGAGTCAATACTAAGCTTGGCTGTCTGGAAATCTCTGCCAAAGCTGGTAATCCATAACTCTTCACGTTAGCCTCAGGCAGATTTTTTGGACAAGAGCAGAAAGCAGCCACATTCTCCACCAAAATATTACAAGATCAGTCTCTAGGCCACATGCCAATATTATTCTCCTCTAAAGCCTCTTGAGCCAGGTCCCCACTGTTCAGATCACCCTCAGCACTACTGTCTTCCATGCTCCTACTAGGATGGCCCATTAAGTTCCACTTAAATCAGTCATAGTCTCAAAAATTTACTTAAAGGGGAGATGGCTCAGCAGTAAAGCTGTGTTCTCTATAGTACTGATAGTACATGTTTTCTTGTCATTTACCAATTCACTGATGCTCTTATTGATTTTTGTAGTTATACAAACTATTTTTGAAGTGCTCAAGATATAAGTGTTCTGATTCTGAGACATACATACCCATTCTACTCTATGGTGAAGGCATTGAGACACAGGGAAAGGTAGTGAAATACATATATTTTTACTCTCAGTTTTGTGTTGCTATATGAAAATTCATGAGACTGGATAGTTAATAGCCAACAGAAATTTATTTGACTCACAATATGGAAGTTATGTCTCTCCAAAGTAAGAGACTTTGAGAGAGGAAGGTGACCATACTCATCCTTTTTATAGGGAACAAATGCCTATAACTTCATTAATCCATTCATAAGGATAAAATTCTCATTAAACCTCATAAGGATAAAATCCTTTTAAAGATTTCACCTTTGCATTGGATATTAAGTTTCACAGTATGGATGTAGGAGGTCACATTCAAACTACCGGTTTGTTTACCGGCAGGTAAACACACAGCAAATTATAATGTAGGTGAGTAAATTTCAAATGCTGATGATATAAATGTATCTGCACATAGTTTTGTGATTTTAACATGTTTTATATCATTGGAAATAAACCATACTATATAAAATTGTCACTTTAATAAAAGCAAAAGCCTGGGCTGGATAGATGGCTTAGCCATTAAAGGCTAGGCTCACAACCAAAAATAAAAGCAAAAGCCCATACCCAATTAACAATATGAGTTGAGTACATTGTGTGATTAGTGAGCTAATGTTTGATAATAGAATCACACTCACCAGTGAACATTTACTGGAGAATATCTTGTATAATGTAATAGGAAGTTAATAATAGGCTCATAGAATATACATTTAAATTGCCTGCCAAGAGCCAGGTGTTGGTGGTACACACCTTTAGTTCCAGCACTCGGGAGGCAGAGGCAGGTGGATCTCTGTGAGTTTGAGGCCGCCCTTGTTTACACAGTGAGTTCCAAGACAGCCAGGGCTGCATAATGAGACCCAGTCTCAAAAACCACCCCCCCCACCCAAAAAAAAAGAAAGAAAAAAGAAACAATTCTGGAGGACCAAGATCTGAAGCCAAGGTATTTATTGAGTCGATTCCTTCTAGGGTTATGAGGGAGAACATGTTCAGTGTTATTCTCCTAGTTTCTAATGTTTCTAATTGGTAGCTGTTGATATTTGGTTTGTAGTTACATACTTGTAACTTCTGTTTCTCACATCACATGGCCTTCATTTCTGTGTCTCAAATCTCCCTTTATTTTTTTTCTTACAAAGACATCTGTTGGGCCAGTAATATAGCTCAGTGGTTGAGCACTTACCTAACATGCATGGACCCTACATACATTCCATAGCACTTCAAACATGTTACAAAGAAACCACACATACAAAACAAAAGCGATCTCTTCATCTGACATGGTTAGTGGTACATGCCTTTAATCTCAGCAGTGGAGAGGCAGAAGCAGTAGATCTTTGTCAGTTTGGTCAAGATCAAGACCAGTCTTGATCTACATACCGAGTTCCAGGCCAGCCAAACTACATAATAAGACCCAGTCTCCATTTTTTTTTTTTTTTTTGAAAGACATCTGTCACTGAATTTAAGATCCACTGTTACCAGGATGACCATGTCTCAAAACTCCTAATTTCTAGGTGAGGGCTTAGTCCTAGGACAAAGTCAAGGGCTGAAGCATTTCTCAGTAGAACTGCTGCTAATGGAAGTTGCAGTAAGACCTTAATTGTCCTAGTTTCAAGACTATGTGAACAAGACTATTATAGGCTTGTTTTGAAAAAGAAAATAAATGCACCCCCCCACACACACATTTCCATGGTAATAGAACAGACATGTCTTAGTTATTTGTCTCATTGTCCAATAAAGTACTTGACCAAAACAACTAAAGGAAGTTTCATTTGGGTTTCCATATACAGAGGATACGGTTCATCATGACAGGGAATTTACAGTCACAGAAAGCAGTGCCATGTATAGGGGATACAGTTCATCATGACAGGGAATTTACAGTCACAGAAAGCAGTGCCATATGCAGGGGATACAGTTCATCATGACAGGTAACTTACAGTCACAGAAAGCAGTGTGGCTGGACACATTGTATCCACAGTCAGGAAACAGTGTTGTACTCACCTTCTTCCTTTGTTCAGGCATGGACTGCAGCCTACATAATTGCACCACCTACATTTGTGGTGGATCGTCTTACCCACTCTAAAAAATTTCTAAAGATAAGTTCAGAGATTTGATTCTTTTGTAATTCAAAATCCTATCAAGTTGACAGCCTAGATTAAGCATCACACACACACACACACACACACACACACACACACACACACACACACACACGAAACAGGCAGCCACAGAATTTCTCTTTTCAAATTGTCTCATTTGTCATTATAAATTCTGAATTACTCAGTTTATTTTTAAATGCAAAGTAATGAAATCTACATAAAAAACCTTATGCTCAAAGTTAATCCAGTTTTACTTTTCTCAAGAATGAGTTACATTAGATCATTTTGTTTGGAATCAAGAACTTTTAGACATGGCAGTGTACACCTGTTGCACCTGAGAAGCTGAGGCCAGAGGATTGCAAGTTTGAGACTAGCCTGAGCTCCATAGTGAGAATAAAAAACAAAGACGATGATACCAAAAACAAAGATGATACCAAAGTATCATCATAATATATTGTTATGGTTTGTGAAATTTTGAGAGTATGTGTATTCTATGAATTACAGTTACCATGATTGGTTTCCACACCATATCTTCACTAATAAGAACTATTCCTGAGCTGAAGGGATGGCTCAGTAGTTAAGAGTACTTCCTACACTTCCAGAGGACCTGGGTTTGATTCCCAGCACCACTTCAGGCAGTTCACAGCCCCCTGTAAACAACTTTTCAGATGTCCTCCTCTGGCCTCTTCAGGCAACAGCACACCCATAGGGTGCTAATACACATATACATAACTAGAAAGTAATAACAGCCGGGCGTTGGTGGCACACACCTTTAATCCCAGCACTCAGGAGGCAGAAGCAGGCGGATCTCTGTGAGTTCGATACCACCCTGGTCTACAAGAGCTAGTTCCAAGACAGCCTCCAAAGCCACAGAGAAACCCTGTCTCGAAAAACCAAAAAAAAAAAGAAAGAAAGAAAAGAAAAAGTAAAAACAAATCTTTAAAGAAAAAAAGAAATATTCTTGCCTAAAGAGTATTTTTGTCATATGATCACATTATTTTTAATTATATTCTGTAAATAATATTTCATTCAAGCAAAGATACCTAACATTTATTTGTATGTCGCCCTGTTAGCATAATTTTCAAAAAATTTTCTAATATTAAAAATAAAATTTTATAAAATTAATAGATAAAGACAACTCCTAGGGAATGTATTTGTAGACAAAAACTGAGAGGTCTATATGATCTTTGATTCATACTTCAGAATAAATACCAGTAAGAACATAAGCATCATGATTCCCTTGGGAGAGTCAGTGGCTCAGTTTTGTTTTGGTAATAAATAATGATTGTTTTACTATTTTACTTCAAGACTATAACAAGGTGAACTTAAAGGATAATCTTTTAGGTTGCCTAACTACCACAAATCAACATAAAGGTTGGAGTATTGCTATAAAGTTATGTGCTCTACCTCTAAAGAGTCATGTCGTCCCTGTCCATCATCCATCCCCATCCCCCCTGCCCCCCATACACACAAGGTCTCACTATGTAGTTCTGGCTGTCCTGGACCTCATTATGTAGACTAGGCTGTCCCTGAACTCACAGATTCTCCCACCTCTGCCTCCCATTGCTGAAATTAGTTTAGAGGGTCACATCTTATGATAGCCTTCTTGTTGGCAGAGTCCTTTTTCTCCCAAGTGCTGGGATTAAAGGAATGTGCTCCATGCCTTGTAGAGATTAAATTTTAACATGAATTTTGGAGGGGATAACCCACACTCAAGCCACAGCAATTCTTAAATGTTACCTCATCAGAATCTTAAAGACAAACTGCTGGCTCCATTCTGAGTTTTCTGCTCTGCGTCTCTAATAACTTCTAATAATGGTGATGGTATTGCAGGGAACACACTTTGCAGAGCACTGGGATAGAGAAACAACACTTAGCTCTAGCTCTTGGGTGTTACTTCCAAAGCCTTCCGGCCTTAGTGTGTCAGAAGGGTACAGTTTGAATTCGTGTCTCAGTATTCCCCACCCACTCCCACCCCAGCCCCCATCCCGACATGTCACTGTCCTTCTGTCCCTTGCCTGCCCATTGGTGTCTTCCTTCAGGAACATTTTGGTGCTTTTAGACCTGGACCCTAGTGATAAGTCTTTCTATCACATGTACAAACATCCTTAGGATGTTGTCACAGACTTCCCATTTTCTCAACATCCAGTTTTTCCACCTCATGCATGTGATTCCAGGAGAAACAGAACAGGATCTTTAGGAAATTCTTTGACAGCTTCAAATATCTGAAAAATATGTAACATGTAAGGAAATGAATCAATACTCTTAACTGTTCTACCTCGCCTATATTACAGTAGCCTGGTTCAACTGCCTGAGTATTTGAAAGTCTTTTGTTGTTGTTGTTGTTGTTGTTGTTGTTGTTTTGTTTGTTTGTTTGTCGAGACAGGGTTTCTCTGTGGCTTTGGAGGCTGCCCTGAAAATAGCTCTTGTAAACCAGGCTGGTCTTGAACTCACAGAGATCGGCCTGCCTCTGCCTCCCGAGTGCTGGGACTAAAGGTGTGTGCTACCACAGCTGGGCTGTATTTGAAAGTCTTAAACACCCAAGACATTCAGTTATGTTTTCTAAAATAATTTTTAAGTTGTTATCCATTTAAGAGTTATTCCATGGTAATAAATGTGAAAAGATTGCTATGTGACAGAGAACAATTAAAATTGTTAATAATGTCATAGGAACATGGTTCATGTGATTACAGATTCTGGGGGACAAATATTCAGATCATCACAGAGATCTCTCAGGAGTGTGGTTGGTATTATTCATGCTGTGATGGTTCTAATTCATTAATGTGTTTCATGATTAATAACTCTTTGAAGGTGTTGGAGTACATTTCTTTAATCTGCTCAATGAAAATAAAAACCCAGAGAAGAAATTCCAAACTTAGTAGTTCTATTTTTGAGAATTGGTCTTTTGTTGTATTATTCTGGGGATCTATTAGAGTGGTTTACAGGCTCTGGGTTGAGTAGTCCAGCCATGGATGTCACCTGGCAAAAGGGCAAAGTATACAGTAGTCAATCCCTACCTGGTGCTAGAGTTCTAGAGAATTCCTAGAAAACTGCTAGACTACATTGGAATCCCAAAGAAGTAAGCTCTAATACCAGCAAAGGAATGCCTCAGCAATGGGATAGATGAACTTGTCAGGGACAGTGAGGGCAAGCAGGCCAAAAGCAAAAACTTCCTTCTTCCATGTCATTTTTAAGTGGACTGCCACAAGAAGGGGGCCCAGATTTACAGTGGGCCTTCCCACCTTAAATAATCCATTCAAGGAAATCCCTTACAGGTGTGCCCAGCTGTTTGGGTTTTAGTTAATTTCAGATGTAGTCAACCTGACACCAAGATTAGCCATCACATTAGTGTAAATGTGTTGACTTGAAATGGTTAGAAACAAAGTTATTCATTGCAGCATTGTTAAAGCAAAACAGAAATAAATAAATGTATGTCAGTAGACAATAGGTTAACTTACTTTGCCACAATAGTATAAAGAAATAGGATGAAGTTTTAGAATGACTGTTAAACATATCCAAACTAAATACAAGAAAAGCTTCAAGGGAGTATTAAGTATTTCAGGAAAGAGGAGGATATGGCTATATATTCCTATTTGTTTTTGTATCCTACATACATAAGGAAATCGTGAAAGAACACAGGTGTGTGTGTGTGTGCGCGTGCACGCATGTGCGCACACACGCACACTGTCATGCACTGTTGAGAATACGAACCTTAAGAAGATACCTCACTGAATAACTCTAAATTTTCATGTCATTCAAAAATTAAGAGACATGAATTTAAGAAATACTTTGAGTGTAAAACATTTCAGGATCTAACTTAACTAAATAATTATAATGTTATGAAATGCTAACAGTATCAGTACTTTACGTATTTAAATTTGCACTACTGGATATATATGTATATATATATATGTATATATGTATATATATATACACATATATAATCGATATTAAAAAAAATAAGTTCTTTTCTGAAAAAAGTGAGATCTAGCCATTGAGCCATCTCTCCAGCCCCACAAACCACCATTTTTAAGCGTTAAACTTAGCACTTGTAAGTATGTCTACACTGTTGTATAGTCAGTCTCTAAAAATCTTTTTCATTTTGCAAAATTGAAACTACACTTATTTAACCACTCCCCATTACTGGATTTCCTTCAATGCCTTGGTGACTGCACTTGTACTTTGTGATCTTCTGAATTTGACCACTCTAGAACCTAATTCATGGAAGTGAAATCAGGTATTTGTGTTTCTGTTACTCTTAGTTTTACAGACTATTTTCTTTACCTTCATTTCAGATTTTAAAATAAAGTTACAAAAAAGAGGGAAATCATTACTAAGTACCTGAAAAGAAAAGATAATTTTAAAAAGTAAAACACTGGACTGGAGAGATAATTCATCAATTAAGAGCCCCACGTGGTGGCTAAAAACCATTTGTAACTCCAGTTCCAGATGATTTGACACCCTCTTCTGACTTCCGTGATCTCCTGTGAGAGATTGGTGCATGTACATACAGTCAGGCATACATGCTGTCACATAAAACACATTTTTTTTTAAGGAAAAAAAAACTATAAGTAATGAAGCTAAAAGGTAGAGGTCAAATATTAGGTGTCTTTCTGTTGTTTTTCTACTCTCATGACCTTTTCTTTTTTTTTTTTTGTTTTTTTGTTTTGTTTTGTTTTAACTTTATCCTCTGTGTGTGTTCATTTTTCTGCTGTTCTTTTGTAAATCCGACATAAAATGTCCTGACAATTAACAAGCAATAGCCTGTTTTTGTTTATTGTTATTTTTGTTTTGTGTGATATAAGAACGAGTCAGAATGTTTAACCAATCAAGTTAAATTAAACTGGCCTTAAATATTCAGTGTTAAAAATTGGTTGAAAAGTAAAAAGAAATTTGAAATCTACTATTCAATTTTCTTTAGAAAATCTGATTGTGGTTATTGTATAGGTACCACTCCATGCATATTATAAGTCAACATCATTCATTACTTATAAAAGTATTTGTTGAAAATACTGAGCTATGTAATAAAGTATTGAAGTATTTTAGCAACCTTAATAATGATCTTAGAAAGTCACTAAACTCTTCTTACATTACTTGTTTTAATTTTGAAACTATATTCCTTTGCTTTTATGAAAAATACATTCCTTTAAAAAAAATCTCAGCTCTAACTTGCGTCTCTGCACAGAGTGGTTAAAGATTAAGCAGCTGACATAACCACTAGTGTGTTTTATTTGAACTTCTCCCTGCTGGTTGCTGCACATGTAACAATGTTGTTCTTTCTTTGACACAGACCCACACAAAAGCTGAGTGTAGTAAGGAAGCAGACAGCCCGCCTCCAGCAGTAGCCCCCGCCTGGCTCCAGGATTTGTAAACAGAAACATCCCAGGCTCCAATGAGGCAGACAGCGAGTCCCTGTCTGTTCTGCACGCAGGAAGTGCTTGCTTGTGAAAGGCCAGCCATTGCACATAGGCATGCTTAGTATTGTTTATGTTTGGCTGAATATTTAACCAAGGAAACTAAAAGAGGAAAAAGAGGGTATATTAGGGCTGAGGAGTGAGAAATTTTAGGTATGGAATATATAACTTATGTCACATAAAAGGAATTATTTTAATGGCTGGAGAGAAGACTTAGGAGCCCACCAGGGGGGTATGATTATCTTTTAATTAATGTTTTTTTTTCTTTTTCTTTTTTTTCTTTTTAAAGCTCATACCACTCTTGTGGAGAACCTAAGTTTGGTTCCCAGCACCTACACCAGGTGACAGAACTAGTCTCAAGCTCCTGAGGGATCCAACCCCTCTGGCCTCTGGGAACACCTGCACTCTCATGCACATAGCCACACACAGACATGTATATACACACATAATTAAAATAAACAAAGATCTTTTTAAAAAGAATTTTTAAAGAAATAAAAATGAGGAGTTTTCCAGTTAAAAGCTTCTTTTATTCCACACACACAGATACACATATTAAAGTATTTTTCCTGGCAGTTTTTCAGTGATGTCAAGTTTTTAGACCATATGACATAACCTGGAATGTTCCTAATTTGAGACATTTAACCATTAGTATGGCATTTAACATGTTTAAAAGTCCCTTAATACTTTCACCCTCTCTATTTTGAGTTAATGAATTTAATGTTCCTATTTTTCCATTTTCAGCTGTATATTTAAATAACTTTTACTCCGTGGGAAGAAATACATAGTGTTTAGAATCACCAGCAATAGGAAAGAAATCCTCCCCACCCCCCAAGTAGCAGTACCTCTCATATGTTAGGCAAGTGCCGTACTGAGCTACTGTCAACTCCTAGAGGTGTTGTTGTTTTTTGAGAATAAAATACTTTGTTTTGGTGGGTATGCATATGCACCCCCACACCCTCCTACTTAGCTGTTTCCCCAGCCCCATCATAGTGCATTCTTAAGGATGTCTGCATGTGTGATGTATTAGTGGAGTTAATCATTATGACTGAATTTGACCACAGATTTTTTAGATATGATGCCAAAATAAGGAGCAACAAAAGAATAAAATAGATTGCACTTTAAGGTTATATTTTTTATACTTAAAAAGACATTATAAGCCGGGTGTTGGTGGCACACGCTTTAATCCCAACACTCGGGAGGCAGAGGCAGGAGGATCTCTGTGAGTTCGAAGCCAGCCTGGTCTCCAGAGCGAGTGCCAGGATATGCTCCAAAGCTACACAGAGAAACCCTGTCTCGAAAAACAAAACAACAACAACAAACAGACGTTATAAAGTGGCAGGGAGAAAAACCTCTACAATTTAGAACTATATGAATCATGAAAAAAGTCATGCTGGGTCCTGGAGTTGTAGCTCAATTATATGGTGTTTACTTAGCATTGTGAAATGCTGGAAGTAAAAAAGAAAATGAAACATCTTTTTTTTTTTTCTAAAAATATTTTGAGGCGGGGTCTGATGTAGCCCTGTTGGCCTCAAACTCACTATGTAGGGAAGATTGGCTTTGAACCCGTAATCCTGTTTCCACCTAAGTCCTGGGGTTAAAGATATTCACCACTACCTCCCATATAATAATTCTTCTAAAGCTCTAATCCCATCATGATAGTTTTACCTTAGAGCTTTGCTCTCTGTAAGGCCCAATCTTCAAACCCCATCACAGAGTACTGGGGAGGGAGACACAGTTTAGTCCCTAGCACACACTCATGGGAGGTCTAAAAGTAGAAAGTTACAGAGGAGGTAAAGAATAGGTATATGGAAACTTGGAACGTCTGGGTAATTTTTCTATAAACTTAAAACTACACATACAAAATTTGCCAGGTGTGGTGGTATACACCTTTAATCCCAGCACCCAAGGTAGAGGCAGGTAGATCTCTGTGAGTGTAAGGCCAGCCTTGTCTAGAGAGTGAGTTCCAGGATAGCCAGGGATACATAGAGAACCACCACCACCACCACCACCATCATCATCATCATCATCATCATCATCATTTATTAAAAATTAACTACAAAGGTGGACTAAATTTTCCTAATTTAAAATTTCAGAAATATATAAAAATTCATAGTTTCTTTGGTGCCTACTACCTACCTACCTACCTACCTACTTACCTACCTACCTAGCTCCCTACCTAATAGAATGTTGAATCTGATCTGAAGAAAGTATTTCAAGCCAGCATTCACCATGGTCTTTGATTCTTTGCCTTTCCTTTCTTCTTTAATTGCCTTGATCTTAAATATCACTATTCTTGCTACATTGGTAATTCTTTAATCTTCCACCTTTTTTTCCCATTTTGACGATAACAAGATAAAATGTGAGCATTATTTGAAGATATTTATTTTCTTTGTGTAGGAATGTTTTGCCTGTATTTATGTGTGTGTGCCACATACATGCTTGATGCCCTCAGAATCCTGAAAAGGGCATTGGATTCCCCAGAATGAAGTTATGCCCAGCTGGGAGCCATGTGGGTGCTGGCAGTGACTTTTAACCATCCATGTTTCCAGCCCTTCTTAATAATATTTAAAACAAAATATCATACATCTCTTGTTTCTAATTTGATAATAACCTAGATATTATCTTTCTTAAAATTTGGTTTTGTTTATTTGTGTTTTGTTTTTCTGAAAAAAATGTCTCATTTTGTAGCCCAGGCTGACCTCTCATTTACTATATTGAGGAGGATGGTCTTGAACTCTTTGTTTTGCTTCCACCTCCCAACTGGTAGTATTACTGGTGTGCATCATCATGCCCAGCTGAGATTTTTTTGGCTTTGGTTTTCAAGGAAGACTTGCTGTGTGTAGCCCTACTGGCTCTGTAGACCGTGCTGGGATTAAAGGTATGCACTACCACTGCCCAGCCAAAATTTTGTTTTTACAAAACAAAATATAGTGGTTCTGTTTTACCTAAGGTTTCACTTTTTGAGGTGTCAGTTGTTCATGATTAACCTTAGTTCAAAAAATGGAAAGTAGTAAAATCTAGAAATGTACAATTCATAAGTTTTTAATTATACACAAAGTAATGTGATTAAATTTAACCATTCTGCACCATTGAGATGTGAGATAATTCTTTTTCTAGTATATTCATATGTCATGTGGTTTGAATGAGAATGGCTTCCATAAGCTCATGTATTTGAATGTTTGGTACCTAGTGAGTAGAAAGGATTAGGGGGTATGGCCTTGTAGGAGGAGGTGTGTAACTAGGGGTGGTCTCTCTCTGTCTCTGTCTGTCTCTCTGTCTGTGTCTGTGTCTGTCTCTCTCTGTCTCTCTGTCTCTGTCTCTCTCTCTCTCTCTCTCTCTCTCTCTCTCTGCCTGCTACCAGTGAGTCAGGATATAAAGTTCTCAGCTACTGCTCCAGCACGGTGCCTGTCTGCTTCCCACCATGATGACCATGGACTAACCTAAAACTGTAAACAAGCCCCAGTTAAATGCTTTCTTTTGTAAGAGTTGCCTTGGTCATGGTGTCTCTTCAGAACAGCGACTAAGACACATTCCTTGCCCTCTAGTTGCTTAATAGCTGCTTTGGTTGACAGACTGTGGTTATGTGTCACCAGTGCCTGTGTTCAGTGTATCATTTTATTTAGTAATGGTCCCAAAGGATCAGAGTGATGATGACAGTTTTATTATTTTCTGTCTTTGTAAGTTATTTTGTTCAACTCTTTTTAAAAAGAAAATTTTATTATGTACACAGTGTTCTGCCTGCATGTATCCCAGAAGAGAGCCCCAGATCTCATTATACATAGTTTTGAGCCACCATGTGGTTACTGGGAATCAAACTCAGGACCTCTGAAAGAGCAGCCAGTGCTCTAAACCTCTGAGCCATCTCTCCAGCCCCTATTGTTCACCTCTTGCTATGCCTAATTTATGAAGTAAACTTTATCAGAGATAAAAGAAAAAAAAAAAAACATCCTTTAGCACACCTGGCAGATGCACTGAAGCATGACTCTATAAACTATGAAATGGCAAAATATTTGCATACAACCCATGCATACCTTCCCAGATACTTTTTTTAAAGATTTTTATTTATTATGTATATAACATTCTGCTCCTATGTATATCTGCACATCAGAAGAGAGCACCAGATCTCATATTTTTGTTGTTTTTGAGGCAGGGTTTCTCTGTGTAGCCCTCACTGTCCTGGAACTAGCTCTGTAGAGTAGACCAGGCTGGCCTCGAACTTAGAAAGATCTGCCTGTCTCTGTCTCCTCAGTGCTGGGATTAAAGGTGTGTGCTATCACTGCCCAGCTCTGTCTCTTGTTTTTTTTTTTTTTTTTTTTTTTAAATCATCTTTAGCTTACTTATAATGATAACTAATACAATGTAAATGCTATATAAATAGTTCTCATTACTATATTATTTAGAAAATAAAGACAAAAAAAAAAAGCCTGTACACATACAATACAAACAAACCATCAGAGGTCTAATTGTATTATACAAATGAGACATGGAGAGAGACTGAAGGTCTGTGGAATGACAGGAGCGCAGTTGATCATCTTAAACATCACTTCCTTCATGTGGATTCATGGTAGTGTGTGACAAATTGACGTTTTGTGTTTTGAAATTTTCTGGATTTCTTTAAGTATTTTTAGTTCATATTTAGTTGTATATACAAATCTGGAACCCACAAATTAAGAGAAGCAATTCTTTAGGGTTCAGTGCTATCAAAGGCATCCATCAAACCTCCTGCAATATATCTCCATGAACAGGGAAATGTACTTTATTAGTTTTGTTTTTTAGGGTGTGAGTGAGTGTTCATACCTGTGGGATGGGGACTGTGCCTTGGTACATGTATAGAGATCAGAGGACATATTTTGGGAATTGGTTCTCTCCTTCCACCATATGGGTCCCGGGATCAAACTCAGGTCATCGAGTTTGATGGCAATAACCTTTACCCACTGAGACATCTTACCATCCTAGTGTTTGATAGTCTTAATAAAAGAAGATAGATAATTGTAGGCACTTAAAATAGTTACCTATATCTTGTAGTTAAAAACATTAATTTATTTAATTGTATGTGGGTTGAAATAAGATTTCCCTTTTGAGTTTAACAAATTCTTTTTTTGTTTTTGTTTTTAGAGACATGATTTCTCTTTGTGTAGTCATGACTGTCCTGGAACTTGCTTTGTTGACCAGGCTGACCTTGAACTCACAGAGATACACCTGCCTCTGCCTCACGAGTGCTGGAATTAGATGTGTTCACCATCACTGCCCGAGTTTAACAAATTCTTTTTTTTTTTAAGGTTTATTTTATTTATTATGTATACAGTGTTCTACCTGAGTGTATTCCTGCACCAGATCTCATTATAGATGGTTGTAAGTCACCATGTGGTTGCTGGCAATTGAACTCAGGTCCTCTGGGTGGTCCTCTGGCTCAACCTCTGAACCATCTCTCTAGCCCCAAGTTTAACAAATTCTTAAGTGAGTTATTTTGGGATAGATACAATTTTATAATGGGAAGAATTAGGTTAAACGTTTACTATTCAGTACTTTTAGAGTATTGTACAGCCATTATTTCTATGTAGTTCCAAAACATTTTCATCACCCCACAAGGGAATCCTCTATCTTGTATGAAGTAACTCCCTCTCTTTTCCCATGCCTAGCAACTTCTAACCTGCTTTTTGTCTCTGTGGATTTGCCTATTCTGGATATTTCATATGAATGGAATCATAAAATATGTGACCTTTAATACGTATTTTTTAGGTGTTCCATATTTTGTTTATTGAGTATGAGTGTGTGAACATTTGCATTTCTGCTTGTAATTATGGTACCTACCTAGTGATGTGGTTTATGTTTCTGTAGATGTTTTTGTTTGCATGCCTATTTTTTAGTTTTTTATGTATATGCCTAGGAATAAACTACTGAATGTTATGAAAATTCTGATAACCTTTAGAGAACCTACTAAATTGTTTACTACATCTATGCCATTTAGTATTCCCATCAGCAAAGTGTAAGTTTTCATTTCTCTATACTTTGTAAAATTTAAATAACTTTCCTCATGGTCCCCATTTCCATCCCCATTCCCTCTCAATACTTTTTATATTCTTCCTCCTGTTTAATCTTAAAAAGAATTATAGCTATGCTAATAACCTTAGTGTAGTATGTTGAGGTGGCACTTAGTTGTTTGGACATGGGCAGGGGTTGGTTGGCTTTTTCTTTTTCTATGGTATTGGAGAGTACAAGGGCAGTCTGATCTACAGAGAGTTCCAGGGCAGCCAGGGCTGTTACACAGAGAAACCCAATCTCAAAAGATAGATAGGTGGATGGATGGATGGACGGACGGATGGACGGATGGACAGACAGATGGATGGACATGGGTTCGTGTCAAAAGAATTCTTCTCAAGGTCAGGTTAGTAAGTGGAGGGACTGAACTTCAGGTTCAATTTAGATTCAGCTCCCCACAAAGAATATCCTTTTCATTAATATTAATAATATCAATACTAATGATCTTAATTACCATTAGTTGCATAGAACTTTATAATTTACTAAGCACTTAGACTCCCATCAGACTTCATAACTGACATGTGAGTTACAGGGAACTTTTTACAAATGAGGAAACGATGCACACAAACGTCAAGCAACCTGATGAAGCCTACTGAACACATGACTTAAAGCCACATTTTAAAGCAAAATATGAAACTGGGCTCAGTGGTACACACCTTAGTCCCAGCATTTAGGAGGCAGAAGCATGATTGCCATGAGTTCAAGGTCAGCCTCAGCTATGGTCTTCATTATTTTTCTATTGTGATAGAAAGCCTCTAAGAGAACTTCCCCAGTGACACACATCCTCCAACAAGGCCATCCCTCCTAACCCTTCCCAAGTAGTTGCTTGGTGACCAAGTATTCAAATATGTGAGTCTGTGAGGGCCATTTTCTTTCAAACCATCACAGCTACATGGCAAAATACCCTTCCTTAAAATAATAATAATCCAAAGTTCTGTATGATTAAATATATTGTTGTGTTCTGTGATATAGTTGCTATTTTATGTTTTCTATTAAGTATGAATGTTGGGGGCAGGATATGTGTGTATGAATGCAGATACTCAGAAGCCAGAGAAGGTGTCAGATTGTACGGAGCTGGAGTTATAGATGGTTATGAACTTCGTGATGTGGGTTCTGGGAGGCTGAGAGAGCATAAGTGTGTTTACTCTTAATCAGTGAGCCATCTTTCAGTGCCTAGTTCGTATTTTAATAATAGGACCATACATGACAAGTATTTTAAGTTTATATAAGATAATCTATGTGATTAAAACATGTCATTTATAACTGTCACAAATTGATTATTTTTTCTGTAATTTCTTTTCATGCAAAAATATTACTGATTTGATTATATATTAAATAAATAATAATATTTAAATATATAAATAGCCTTCCTAAAGGCTATTTTGTCAGTTTTAAGTAAAATACTTTTCTGTTTTCTTTTAGGTCCACCTCATTCATTTAATCGAGATGAGACAATAATCATTGCTTTGGCATCAGTCTCTGTATTAGCTGTTTTGATAGTCGCCTTATGTTTTGGATACAGAATGTTGACAGGTAAAAAGAAATACTTCTTTTGTCTCATTTAGTAAACATGCCATTTAATCAGAATTTATTTTCTTTAAAAATTTCTTTTACATTTATTTGTTTCCTTATTTATTGTGTATTGATGGGCATCATTCGTGTATGGAGATCAAAGGACACCTTGCAGGAGTTGGTTCTCTCCTTTGACCATGTGGGTTCTAGGGACCAAACTCAGGTCATCAGGCTTGGTTGCAAGAACCTTTACCAGCTGAACCATCTTACCAGCCCTGTTTTTGTTTTTGTTTTTTAAATCTCTGTGGAAATGTTTATACAAACAAAAACTCTGCTATAGTAGTTCCCATTCATAGCTTCAACAAGCACCACCCCCGCGCGCGCCCCCGATTTTGACAAGTTTTTTTAAATTTTATTTTCATGTGTCTGTGTGTGTTTCTGTATGTCATGACATGTGTGCTCCCTGAGGAGGTCAAGCAATGGCATGGCATCTCTTAGAGCTAGAGTTACAGGTGGTTGTGAGCCACCTAATGTAAGTGCTGGGAACTGAACTCCGCTCCTTTGAAAGAGCAGCAAGCTCTCTTAACAGTTGAGCCATCTCTTCAGATGAAGTTTTAAACTTACCCAAAATGTCTGTCACCCAACTACAACAGTCATTACTCACAGGCAATATTGTTTAGCTCTAAATCCCCACTCACTGCTCCTTTCATACCACTGAATTCTTTGCATCAAAACACAGATGCCACAGATCTGTAAGTACTTTAGCATTGTTTCTGTAATATAATGACTTAAACCTGTGTAATCATATGCTATTTTTCTTTAATGAAAAAGCCAGTAATTTCTCACCAGGTATCTGGTCAGTTCTAATAAATTTTAGGTGTGATGGGTTGTTTAAGAAATCAGCACTTGGGCTGGAGAGATGGGCTGTCTGCTCTTCCAGAGGTCCTGAGTTCAATTCCCAGTAACCACATGGTGGCTCACAACCATCCGTTATGCGATCTGGTGCCCTCTTCTGATGTGCAGATATACATGGAAGCAGAATGTTGTATACATAATAAATAAAATCTTTTAAAAAAAAGAAATCGCCTGGTCTCCAGAGCAAGTGGCAGGATAGGCTCCAGAAAAGCTACACAGAGAAACCCTGTCTCGAAAAACCAAAAAAAAAAAAAAAAAGAAAGAAAGAAAGAAATCAGCACTTATTCATTCATTTGAATAATTCTACCAACATTTTCTTGAAAAATTGGTATTAGGATTTTACACTTACTTATTTTTTTAGAAAATATTTATTTATGTATTATGTGTGCAGTGTTCTGCTTGCACACCAGAAGAGGGCACCAGATCTCATTATAGATGGTTATGAGCCACCATGTGGTTGCTGGGAATTGAACTCAGGACCTCTGGAAGAGCAGCCAGTGCTCTTAACTGCTGAGCTATCTTTCCAGCCCCTGGACTTTATACTTTTAACTCATGATGACTCAGTAGTCATTATGGAATTATCTCACAGAATTCTGCTGTCATGCATTATTATTCCACATTTTAGTGAGTTGTTTTAACCCCTGCTGCAGCTCTTCTTAACTGTATTATTAGAAAGGTGACATTTTAGTAATTTTTCTTATTCTTCTAGGAGACCGAAAACAAGGCCTTCACAGTATGAACATGATGGAAGCAGCGGCGTCAGAGCCTTCTCTGGACTTGGATAATCTGAAGCTGCTGGAGGTAAGGTTGTGCTTAGATTGTTGTCTGTCACAGCTGTTCCCTGCTTTCCTGATTTGTACTGTTTCTTCTGGCAGTATCACAGGAGGTAGTTAGTTAGAAGTCTTTTGAGGCATGGTGATGCACATCTGTAATTCTGCAGCCAGGAAGCAGAAGCAAGAGGATTCCTCAGGTTCCAGGGCAACCTGGTTTATGTAGCAAGCCAGGGCAACAAATCGAGACCATTTTAAAATAAAGTGGAGGAGCTGGGCCATGGTGGTGGCACATGCCTTTAATCCCAGTACAGCACTTGGGAGGCAGAGACAAGTGGATCTCTGTGATTTCAAGGCCAGCCTGGTATAATGAGCAAGTTTCAGGACAGCCAAAGCTATCCAGAGAAACCTTATCTGGGGGTGGTGGGGATAAATGTGAATTGGGTATTGTGGTACATCACTACAACCCCACTACTTGGAAGGATAAGCCGGAAGGATTTCAAGTTTGAGTCACACCTGGGTTAGAGAGCAGGACCTGGTCTCAAAGCGAAAAGAAAAGGATAAAATGAGGCCAGGATGTATGTATGTAGCTCAGTCATACTGTGGTTCTGGAGTGTGCTCAAAGCCCTGGGTAGAGAGGGGAGACGGGTAGGAGGGAGGCAGAGAAATATAAACTGCTTGTGAAATCATACAGTTTGCTGGGCATGGTGGTGCACACCTTTAATCCCAGCTCAGGAGGCAGAGGCAGGTTGGCTTCCATGAGTGCTGGGTCAGCCTGATCTACAGAGCAAGTTGGGGACAGCTAGGACCACACAAAGAAACCCTGTCGCAAAAAACGAAGGTAAAAAAAAAAAGTAGAGGGGAAGGTCTAAGGTCTAAATGATGCGTAGTTTATAACACTGGGAGAAGTACCAACTTGGCCAGGATTTTATTTTACTTATATATAAGTAAAATGTTATTTTTGAGACAAGGTCTCTCTGTAGTTCTGGCTGTCCTGGAACTTGCAATATAAACCAGGCTGGCCTTGAACTCACAATAGAGTTTGAAGCCTGCCTGCCTCTTCCTTCTGAGTACTGGAACTAAAGGCATTTGCTTAACTATATTTTGCTCACTTTTCTTAGAGGGCTGTGTTTATTTTGTATATTGAATTTTACCTAGAAATAATGACACAAGGCTGGGCATGGTGGCACACATCTTTAATTCCAATGCTTAGGAGGCAGAGGCAGACAGATCTCTCTGAGTTTGAAGCTAGCCTGGTCCACATAGGGTGTTTGATGACAGCCAGAGCTGCACAGTAGGCTGTGGGCATGTGTATGTGAGCGCAGCATCTGTGGATGGTAGAAAGGGGTGTTGGGTCCCCTGGAACTGGGATTATAAGTAGCTGTGAGCCACCTGAGGCAGGCTCTGGGACCCGAACTAAGGTCCTCTGAAAGTTTAGCACATGCTCTCTCTCCAGCTCTGTGTGTTGATTTTTGTTGTTTTGTTAGCAGTTAACTTGGTTGGACACATATTACAAACATGTCCCTTGGGCAGAAGCTCAAATCTCAGCTCATTTATTATATTTAGCTGAAATCGGTCCCATGTGTTCACTGAATTCCCTTGTTCTGGCTTTCTCCTTTTGAGACTTCTTCCCTCACTCTGTAGAAGCTCTAGTTGCCACACATTATATCCTCTGGTTCAAAAGACCCTCTTGTGCCATTTTTAGTTCCACTGCTCAAAGTTGATTTTACCCCTAGAAACTGATAGCTCACCATATACATTCCTTTCTCCTTTGCCTTGATGTTTTTTAGACTCTTAATAGCTTTTGCTTATTTTTCAGTGTATTTAGGTTTTTCTTGTTTTTTTTAAATTCTGTCCAGAGTGTTTACCTCTCATTAGCCAGGTAGGTAGGAGCTTCCTCGGTCATACTATATACAGACGTTAGTTGCTTCTTGGTAATGGAATAAACTGAAAGCAGAAAAGAGCTGCTGCATATAGTGGGGCGGGGTATTATAGTTTGTTTTTAGTAAATTTAATTGTTCAGTTTTAATATGAATTAATGCCTTGCCTTTTTAAAAACAAATTTACAGCTGATTGGACGGGGTCGATATGGAGCAGTATATAAAGGTTCCTTGGATGAGCGTCCAGTTGCTGTAAAAGTATTTTCTTTTGCAAACCGTCAGAATTTTATAAATGAAAAAAACATTTATAGAGTGCCTTTGATGGAACATGACAACATTGCTCGATTTATAGTTGGAGATGAGAGACTCACAGCAGATGGTCGCATGGAGTATTTGCTTGTCATGGAGTATTATCCCAATGTAAGTTCTTCATAAAAAGGTATTATCATTTATTGTACTATTGATCAGATTTTTAGGAGTGTTGCTTGTTTATAAACGTGTTATTAATGCTCTACAGGCTAGCCTGCAGCCTGATTATATGGGCACATTTTCTCAGTTAAGGTTTCCTCTTCCCATAGGACTATAGCTTGTGTCAAAGTTTACATAAAACTAGCCAGCACACCCTCCCCTTTTCTTTTCAGAAATAACTAATCATTATCATTGGATCATTGGATCATCATGAAATCCTAATCTATTTAAATCCTTCATAAGGTTGCCTAAATTACCTATTGTTGAAGCACATTAATTTTATTTTTTGGTATACTTTTTCCTTTATATAGGGATCTCTATGCAAATATTTGAGTCTCCATACAAGTGATTGGGTAAGCTCTTGCCGTCTGGCTCATTCTGTGACTAGAGGATTGGCGTATCTTCACACAGAATTACCACGAGGAGGTAAGATGAATGAAATTTTAGAAGAAAAAAAGTAATTTATATTGTTAAAATTTGACTATTAACCAATCATTTAAAAGCTCCTTTATAAGGAAACCTATCTGAATGTAACAGGAAGAAAATAAGCATGGATCTCATTAAGAATTTGAAGACTTAGCCGGGCTTTGGTGGTGCACACCTTTAATCCCAGGCGGGAGGATCCCTGTGAGTTCGAGGCCAGCCTGGTCTACAGAGCGAGTGCCAGGATAGGCTCCAAAGCTACACAGAGAAACCCTGTCTTGAAAAATAAAAAAAAAAATTAAAAAGGAATTTGAAAACTTTCAGCCGGGCGGTGGTGGCAGACTCCTTTAATGCCAGCACTCGGGAGGGAGAGGCAGATGTATCTCTGTGAGTTCGAGACCAGCCTGGTCTACAAAGAGCTAGTTTCAGGACAGCCTCCAAAGCCACAAAGAAACACTGTCTTGATTCCCTCCCTCCCCCCCAAAAAAAAGAATTTAAAGACTTTCATTCTAAAAATATACATTTAGCTATTTTTTTTAAAAAAAAAATATTTGAGATGGAGTGTATCTCAGTGATAGAATGCTTCCTTAGCATGTGTGAAGCCCTACATTTGATCCTTAATATCATAAGACTAGACAAGAAAAATCCTAGAGGTTTTTCAGACCTCTTGTAGTCTATTTGTGAACCTTAGGTTAATACTCTTAACTTGGCTATATTTTCCTTGTATTTGTTTTGTTTGTGTGAATAAATTATAGTTGTTCATTTTAATATTACATGGATTGTATTTCATAAGCTGTAATACTCAAGTATCGTTTTCTAAATTAATATTCTGCTAACTAGAGCTAGGGGGAGAAAAGAGATAACAGTGGCTTTATTAATAAGGAAATTTTTTTCTTTCTCATATACATATAAGAATCTCAAGAGGGGTTGGAGAGATGGCTCAGAGGTTAAGAGCACCGACTGCTCTTCCAGAGGTCCTGAGTACAAATCTCAGCAACCACATGGTGGCTCACAACCATCTGTTATGAGATCTAGTGCCTTCTTCTGGTGTGCAGGTGTACATGGAAGCAGAATGTTGTATACATAATAAATAAAATCTTTAAGGAAAAAAAAAAAAGAATCTCAAGAGAGCCAGACATGGTGGCTCAGGCCCTTAATCCAAACAATCATGAGACAGAGGCTGATGGATCTGAGTTTGAGGCTAGCCTAAGTCTACATAACAAGGTCAGGCCAACCAAGGTCATATAATGAGACCCTGTTTAAAAAAAAAAAAATCTAAAGAGAGGCCAAATAAGATGGCACATACTAATTATAATCCTCATACTCAGGTTGAAACAGGAGACTTGTGAGTTGAAGGCCAACCTGGGATGCCTAGTGATTCTAAGCCACATTTGACCACATAATGAGAGCTGTCTTATAAAAGGCAGTGGAGGGCTGACTGGTGGTATGCACGACTTTAATCCCAGCACTCAGGAGGCAGAAGTAGGTGAATCTCTATGAGTTCGAGGCTAGCTAGTCTACAAATCTAGTTCCAGGGCAGCCAGGGCTGTTACACAGAGAAACCCTGTTTCAAAAACCAAAAGAAAAAAAAAAAAAAAAAAAAGAGGAGAAGGAAGTAGAGAAGGAAACAACTGAAGAGAGGATTGAGATTATAGACCAGTGGTGGAGTGCAGAGCATTTGACTAGCGTGCATAAGGCCCTTCGGTTCAATCCCCAGCAACAAACAAAACCAGAACCTAAATCGAGAGTGTCAAGTACTGGTTTGGTAGCATGATATTAGACACAGGCTCCTATATTTTTTCTCTGCCATCCTTTGCATGTGGCTTTTATTTTCATAGCTATCTCATTGTCCATTGTGCTATAGTCTAGGTAGCAAGGAAAAAAAAGAGGGGGAAAGGAATTGTCCCCTTTTACCTCCAGAAATTCCTCTCATGCACATTTTTTTTTTAAGAACTACTACATGCTTACCCACTTGAGACCAAAAATATAGTTGTTCTGTTTTTGTTGAGTAAATTGCTGTTCAGACAATGTTGGATTCTGTTATTAAATAGGAATGGAAGGCAGTCTTGGCCAGTATTTTGGAACTATATTATATTCCCTGTTATAACTTGCCTTCTTCATCTTTCATATGTTCTTTTACTAGTTGTCCAAAGCACCACTTTTAAATACATTTGCTTTCTCACTTTGTTTCAATATATACTCACATAACAGGCACCCCTAAATTAGCATGACTGTGAAAATCGTGTCTCGGTGGTTTCTCAGTTTTTACTCCCTGTACCACATTTTGTTAAACTGTAACCTGTCACTGTTCCTGTAGTTTCTTTGACCTCTTTAGTAAGGAGACTTTGATGTATCCATTTCTTAGATCTTTGTTCCATTATATAATAGCATGGATCATCTTTTCTAGCTGATGCTTCATATATAAATAATTTCCTCTGAATAATTTATTGGCTCATTTACTTGACATCTTTCCCTAGGTACAAGACTGACCTGTTATTGCCAGTGTCAGCAACTTGATGCTCTTGCTTCAGTGTTTTAGCACATTAGCGATTGGACGTTGTTTCCTTACTTTTAAATATTATAACCCCTTTTAGAAGCTGCCTTAAAGCAGAATTTAAAATACCCTCATTTCCCTTTCAAGGTTTGCATGATTCAGCAAGGTTTTAAGCCAAACACTGCCTGAAATTTTTTACTTAAAGCTATTTTTCTCAAACAGTGGCTCTTGCTTTTAAATCCTGGCATTTAGGAGGCAGAGGCAGGTGAATCTCTGTGAATTCAAGGCCACCCAACATAGTAAGTTCCAGGACAGCCAGAGCTACATAGTGAGACCCTATGTTGAAAAAACAATAATAAATAAAAAGTAATACATCTGCTGGATCCATTTAGTGTTGCTCATATGTATATGGTTTTTAGGGCTGGCCTGGTATTAGATAACCAGTTAGGGGACTATTTCTGTGGGAGAATGATTCTCCCTCTCAGCAATCATTAATTACCTATGACTCTTTATCTAGAGTGAAGCTGTGTGAGATTTCCCCCATTTTTGTTGGCATATCATTGATGTTGTCGTAGTTCAGTTCTTCTTTGACTGCCACATTGTTGGGATTTCAGCTTACCTGTCCTGTATACAGGACAGGTATAATGGATACATTAAAGAGAAGATAGTCTCTTACCACATGTCCTGGTCCTCTGGCTCTTGTGATGTTCTGAGTCTTAGGTGTAGGTGTTGTGTTGTGCTTGTATCAGTTGAGGCTAGGCACTTCATGGTGGGGCGTTCTCCATGTTTGACCAGTTGTGGCTTTCTGTAATGGTCTCCATCTGCTACAAAAAGAAGCTTCCTAGATGATGAGTGATAGCTACATGGAGACCAGCTGACATACATGAAACCCTGTCTGAAGAAAAACCAGCCTACCTACTAACAATGAAAACAAAAGAAAGAAATGGAGAGAAAAAAAAGTTTGTACTACAATTAGAACTATGTTTACTATTACAGTCCATTGAATGTTCAGTGCTTGATTAACTATGTATGTAAGAGGAGATACTAGAAAAGTAGTGATAAGTTGAAATTGTGGTGTTCTGGTTTGGGTTGAGTTAAAGTTTTGCTGTGTAACCCTTGTTAGTCTCAAACTCTCGATCTTCCTGCCTCTGGATTCCAAGTGCTAGGATTGCAGGTGTGTTCCTTGACAACCAGCTTTCTTTTCCCCACCCTCAGTTTTTAGACCATTAGTGGAGGGGAAATAGCACTATTTTTTATTTACATATATGTAGCTCCCATTGTCTGCATGTTAATTTAATCTCCAATAGATCTATTTAAGCATTAACAAGTATTTGAAATTATCCAAACAGATCATTATAAACCTGCAATTTCCCATCGAGATTTAAACAGCAGAAACGTCCTGGTAAAAAATGATGGCACATGTGTTATTAGTGACTTTGGTTTGTCCATGAGGCTAACTGGAAATAGACTGGTGCGCCCAGGGGAAGAAGATAATGCAGCTATAAGTGAGGTGAGTCTATAAGCCATCACACTGCCATACTGCGAAATCATAACATTCACAACTGTTATCCCAGGTACTGTTAGCTGCAGACTTTTAGGAGTTAAAAATTAGGAAACACCAAATACGTAGTATAAGGACCCATGTAAAGTTGTCAGTTGATTTTGAAAATTCCAGCTTATTTGAGCAGACATTAGGGACAGGTATCTCAGAATTTATTTTTTGTTGTTTGTTATAAAAGGGAACTTACTAGATTTGCTGGGTTTTGTTTTGTTGTTTTGTTTTTTAATTTTTTTTTTGAGACATTCTCTTTATATAGCCCAATTTGGCCTTGAGTTGACCATTCTCCTCTGATGGCTGAGATTTCAGCAAGGTGCTGCCAGACTCAAGCAGGAGTTGATTTTTGAAGCAAGAGTAAGGTTACCAAGTTTGATATAGGAAAGTCTGCTCTGTGGTTACAATGTCAACATAGCCTTTCTGATCCTTTTCTCTGCTTTCACATACATAGATGTGCATATATGTGCAGATTTGCAATTTTTAAAAATATTCAATGATAGCTGAGCATTGATGGCACACGCCTTTAATCCCAGCACTCGGGAGGCAGAGGCAAGTGGATCTCTGTGAGTTCGATGCCAGCTTGGTCTACAAGAGTTAGTTCCAGGATAGGCTCTAAAGCTACACAGAGAAACCCTGTCTCGAAAAACTGGAAAAAAAATATTCAATTTTATCACCATGTTTAATAGTTTTTGTTTTGCATTATTAACTACACTGCAATGGCGGCAATGCTTTAGACAGGTAACTACAGAACAGCCTGCAACTTCATGGATTTTATTTGTTTGTTTGGTTGGTTTGGGTTTTTCAAGTAATTCTCTGTGTAGCCCTGGCTGTCCTGGAACTCACCCTGTAGACCAGGTTGGCCTTGAACTCATAGAGATCATCCCTTCTCTGCCTCCCCAGTGCTGGGATGAAAGGCGTGCACCACCACAATCCAGCCAGATTTTTAAAAGTTGGCATAGGAACATTTACTTTATTCTTTCATTAATGAGTAGTTTTTACTAAAGCAGATATAATACCATTTAATTATCAAGAAGGGAAAGATTCCTAAAATACATTGTACAAAGGGCTCAGTGATCTACTTAGGGATTGATAGTATCATTAACAAAAGTAAATTTTACATATGATTTTTGGTCTAATGTTTGCCCTTCAGGATATGTTGCATTTTATTTCTTTCAAATACCACTTTTAATTTACCAGGTTGGCACAATTCGCTATATGGCACCAGAAGTGCTAGAAGGAGCTGTGAACCTGAGGGACTGTGAGTCAGCTCTGAAGCAAGTAGACATGTATGCTCTTGGACTCATCTACTGGGAGGTGTTTATGAGATGTACAGATCTCTTTCCAGGTAAGAGCTGCTGTTAGGTTTATTTGGGCTGTTTTGTTTTTATTTATTTTGGTTTTCTAGACAGGGTTTCCCTGTGTGGCCTTGGCTGTCCTAGAACTAGCTCTTTAGACCAGGCCAACCTCAAACTCCAGAGTGCTGGGATTAAAGGAGTGCTGGCTTACTAGTATTCTCTATGTAACCCAAGCCAGTTTCTAACTTGCTGTACTCCCCGTGCCTCTGCCTCCTAAGTGCAGATTTACAGGCATGCAGACCACTTGCAGAAAAGTGTTTGTGTGTGTGTGTGTGTGTGTGTGTGTGTGTGTGTGTGTGTGTGTGGTGTACATGCCCATATATATTCACATTTGTCATCAGATATCTTCTTAATGGCTGTTTGCCTTTTGAAACAAGGTTTCTCACTGAAACCTGTAGCTTATGGATTCAGTTAGACCTGCTAACCATCAAACTCTAGGAATCCATTTGTTTCTACCTCCCCAGCACTAGTATTATAGGTACACATTACCAGGCCCGACTTTTTACATGGGTCCAGGGGATCTGAGCCCTGGATCTCATGCATTATAGCAAGCACTTTAGTAACTGAGCTGTATTCCTAGCCACCAGAAGCTGTTTGTTTGTTTTAAAAGTACTACAATTAGAGCTGGAGAGATGGTTCAGAGGTTAAGAGTACTGGCTGCTCCTCCAGAGGTCCTGGGCTCAATTCCCAGCAACCACATGGTGGCTCACAACCATATATAATGAGATCTGGTGCCCTCTTCTGGCCTGCAGGAATACATGCAAACAGAACACTGTATACTAAATAAACAAATCTTTAAAAACAAAAAGTACTACAATTAAAGGGTGACTATTACTTTTGTTCTAATAAACAATTAAGAGCAATATTAATGGTTGGAGTGTGGCTCAGAGGTAGAGTACCTGCCTCCCATTTGTGTCTTGGGTTTAATCCCCACAAAGGGCATTAAAAACCCCTCAGGTTAAGTCTTGTTTGCAGAACAGTATTTTAGCATATAAATATCTTTGTTTGTATATGTGTTATGTGTGTGTATAAATGTACATATATATGATGATTTAATATAGGATAGATTATCATGGCTGGCAGGAGTAAATTGGCACAGACACGATAGAAATCAATATGGAGGTTTCTTCAAAATGTAAAAATGGGACTACCATATGGGCTGGCAAGATGTTTCACCTGGTGAAGACTCTTGCTGCACAGACCTAATGACCTGAGTTCATTCCTCAGAACCGATGTAAAGCTGGAAGTAGAAACTCTACAAACTTGTCTGTCATGGGCACACACACATGCACAAAAAAATAAATAAAATTTAGTAACAACAACAACAACAACAAAAACCATAGTATATGATCAAGCAGTGTAGGTGGATTTTTTCTGTTCTGCCTGCCAGCTCCCAAATAACCACACAGAGACTTATGATTAATTATGAAAGCTTGGCTGATAGCTGCTTACTCTGCATTCCTAGCATCTTCTCCCTTCTCTATGTCATCTGTGTCTGAAAATACTGCCTTTCAGATTTTAATTAAACCAATCAGAGTGACACATCTTCACAGTGTACAAAAAGATCATTCCACAATACAGCAATACCACTTTTGGGTATATTTTTAAGTCCTTTTGACTGAGATATTTACCCATTTCTGTTCATTGGTGCACCAATCATAATAGCTAAGAACTGGAATCAGGTGATGGATAAAAGAAAGTGTGTGTGATGGAATTTTGTTCAGCCATGAAGAAAAAGGAAATCATGACACTAATAAGAAAATGCATGAATCTGGAAATGACTGTGCTATGTAAAATAAGCCACCTCAAACAAATACCACTCAAACAAATACCACATACTTTCTCTTATATGCATACTCTAAATACTAATTTTTAATTATGGGGGCATGTGTGGGCTTAGGTTCTGAAACTAGAGTCCATGAGAGGAGAGGAAGAGCTCTCAAGATCGGGAGGGAGAGAGTAATAGAGTATATGTAACATGTAAACAGAGGGGACTAAAGGGTGGGGATGGGGGAGGGAAGAGGGATATAAATATAAAGAGCAAAGTATGTATGGAAATGTCATAATGAAACCTATTACTGTCGGGTGTAGTGATGCATACCTGTAATCCCAGCACTTGGAAGGCAGAGAGGCAGGTATCTATCTGAGTTAAGAGGCCAGTGAGTTTCAGTACAGCCAGAGCTGCATAGTGAGACCCTGTTTTGAAAAAAAACGAGGAGGAAGCAGCAGCAGCAGCAGCCCATCACTTTATATACTAACTCCCCCCCCCCCCAAAGAGTTTCTCTGAGTAGCCCTGGCTGTCCTGGAACTAGCTCTGTAGACCAGGCTGGCTTCAAACTTGCAGAGATCTGCCTGCCTCTGTTTGCTGAGTGCTGAGATTAAGGGCATTCGCTGCTTGTATGCTAACTTTAAAAACTAATAAATAGAATAGGAAGGATTATAAAAGTTTAAAATTCAGAGTTAAATTTTTTTGTTTAGTGATTAGAATCTTAGCATTATGAAGAGAGTTCTAGAGATGGATAATGGTGATAGTTGCACGATGGGAATTGTATCTAATGCCACAGAACTGTACACTCAAAAATGATTAAAATAATAGATTTTTGTACTCAGTATTATTTTTACAACAATTAAAAAATACAAACTAAAAATCACATTGAGATACTTACTATTACTGTACAAATATCTGAGAAAACAAAGGAAGAAATTTTGACTGAAGTTTTAGAGATCGCAGTTCATAGTTGCTATCAGGAGCGTGTGGCAGAGGAGCTTCTTAATGGGAGATGGGAAATAGGGATAGTCTAGGCAATACATATAACTCCAGAGGTACCCTCCCACAACCTACTTCCTCTTACTGATCCCACCTCTCGAATTTTGCCATGTTTCAATTATTATATTGTGAGTTATCAAAGGATGAATCAAAGGGATGTTCATTATGTCATACCTCTTACGATCTAAGCATGTCTAGAAATGTCCTCACAGACACCCAGAATGTTTGATTCTCCTAGGTACTTCTTAATCCAATCAAGTGGATGATCAATATTAATTTACTATCACAATACCTATAATCTTGCCATAGAAGTGGATAAGAAGAACACATTAAGAGTAAATTCAAGACAGGCATTGGTGGTGTATGACTTTAATCCCAACACTTGGGAGGCTGAGGCAGGTGGATCTCTGTCATTTTGATGTCATTCTGAAGGTCTACAGAGCTAGTTCTAGGACAGCCAAGGCTGTTACACAGTGAAACTCTGTCTAGAAAAACAAACAAGAAAAAAAAAAAAAAAACCAGTAAATTCGGTCAGGCAATGGTGATGCATACCTTTAATCCTAATCCCAGCACTCAGAGGCAGAGACTGGCAGATCTCTTGAGTTCAAGGCCAGTCTAGTCTACAGAGTAAACTCCAGGACAGCCAGGAGTATGCAGAGAAATCCTGTCTAGAACAAAACAAAAAACAAAACAAGAGAGTGAATTCAAAGAAGGAATCTGGCTTTAGAGAAGTATCTAGAGGTCTGAGAAATAGAGTAGCAGCCAGGAACTTAGATGTTGTTTTTAGTCAGAAGGATGATTTAGTTACAGGGAAGTTTGAAAAGGAATATTGATAGATAACTGAAGAATTTATTTATTTTTTTATTTTGTTGTTTTGTTTTTTTGAGACAGGGTTTCTCTGTGGCTTTGGAGACTGTCCTGAAACTAGCTCTTGTAGACCAGGATGTTGTTATTTTATTTTTTACTTTTATGATTATCTTAGTTACTGTTCTATTGCTGTGAATAGACACCATGGTTAAGGCAATTACTATAAAAGAAAGCATTTTGTTGCAGCTGGCTTACAGTTTCAGAGGCTTAATCCCTTATCCTAATGGTGGGAGCCTGGCAGCAGGCATTGTAGGCATGGTGCTGAGAGGAGCTGAGCTACACCTTGATCCATACCAGGAGTGAGGGGAGACTGGGTCTGGCATGGGCTGTTAAAACCTCAAGGCCACCCCAGTGATAGTCACGTTGCTTTTTACAAGACCACATCTACTCCAACAAGGCTGCACGTCCTGATCCTTCTATTCCTATCAAAGAGTTGTGCTCCCTGGTGACTAAATATTCGAATATATGATCCTATGGGGGCCATTGTTATTCAGTGATTTTAAATTTTTATGTGTATGGGTGTTTTACCTGCACATATAAATGTGCACATGTGAATACCTGATGCCAGTGGAGTTCAAAAGTAGCCATTAGATACCCTGGAACTAGAGTTATAGATGTCCCCATGTAAAGTACTGGGGACTAAACCCAGGTTCTTTGCAAGAGCATCAGCTGTTCTTAACCACTGAGCTATCTCTCCAGCCCCAAGAATTTATCATTTTTAATGAATATTTGGCTATAGCGGCATGCATACAAGTGCTTGCCTTCTACAGCATTAGAAATTAGTCTTCAGGTACGTTTCAGGTTTTCAAAAGAAAATAAGTTAAAAGGACTTCCCTTAAACAATCCAATAACTATAAAGTCTTAAGAAAATCTGTTAAGGCTAATATCTCCCATCATCACAGGAGATTAACATCTTTAGTCCTCAGTCTATTAATAAAGTTAGCTCCAGATAAGTATTTATTGAAAAACTAGATTTAGGACCATAATATTTAGTGGGATTTTTCTCTGCTGAGTGATAATTCAGTCTCTCCTCTTAAATTTAAATTTGGTTGTAGTTGTTGTGCTAAATCCTGGCTTTTTTGTTGTTGTTGTTGTTATTTTTTTGGTTTTGGTTTTTTGAGACAGGGTTTCTCAGTGTAGCTTTGGAGGTTGTCCTGGAACTCGATCAGTAGACCAGGCTGGCCTTGAACTCACAGAGATCCACCTACCTCTGCCTGCTGAGTGTTCAGATTAAAGGTGTGTGCCATCACTGCCCAACTTTTCTTTATTTTCTTAACATGAAATCAGAATTCAGGTATAAGTTTAAGTATTAAATGTTTCTTATAATACTTAACTCCTAAATTTAATAGCAGTCAAAACTATTTTAAAATACCTCTCTAGTCTAAGATATAGTCCCATGTTAGAAAACTTAACTTTAAAAAGCTGTCCAGGCGGTGGTGCCAGGAAAGGCTCCAAACCCCCCCCCACCCCCCCAAAAAAAAGAAAGAAAGAAAAGATGAAAAGGCTATGCAGGGCTCAGTGTTGAAGAGTGTACTGAGAATGTTTAAGGCCTTAAGTTTGATCCCCAACACTAAAGAATAAGTTAAGTGAAATGTCTGTATAGCATTAAAACTATTTCAATAAAATTTGAGACTATCTAGATATTAATAATATATCATGCCTTATGAGGTCATTGGCTTTATTCTCATTCAGCCAGAATGTATTAAATATCACAAATTTTCTGTTTTGTTTTGCTTTGGAAATAGGGTTTCATGTATTCCAGGCTGGCCTCACATTCCTTATCTAGCCAAGGATGGCTCTGAACTAGATCCTCCTGCTGTCACCTCCTAAGGGATAAGGTTACAGGTGTACAACACCATACCAGGTTTGTGCAGGGCTGGGACTAACCTCAGGACTTCTGAATGCTAGGTGGCACTCTACCAACTGAGCTCTACCCATGGTTAGTCCTGTAAAAAATTATAACAATAACTATGTCATTGTTTAATTCTTCCTCTTAAAAAGCAGTATTTAAATTTAGAATTTTACAGCATCACTATGTATTCTACCAGTATTTGATAACTGTGTGTGCCATCAATAGGTACAATTTGCTGCTTATGATGAATACTTCTGACTTTTACAAAATGTGGTAAAGTGTATTTTTAAGCATACTGAAGCTGGGCAGTGGTGGTGTACACCTTTAATCCCAGCACTAGGGAGACAGAGGCAGGTGGATCGCTGTGAGTTCAAAGCCAGCCTGGTCTACAGAGTAAGTTCTAGGACAGCCAAGGTTACACAGAGAAAACCAGCCTTGAAATAAACCAATAAATAAATAAATAAAACATACTGAGCCATACAGAAGATCCCATAAAACTAACACATAAAATCCAATGGCCAGCCAGGTGTTGGTGGCACATGCCTTTAATCCCAGCACTAGGGAGGCAGAGGCAGGTGGATCTCTGTGAGTTCGAGGCCAGCCTGGTCTCCAGAGCAAATGCCAGGATAGGCTCCAAAGCTACACAGAGAAACCCTGTCTCGGGAAAAAAAAAAAAAAAAAATCCAATGGCCTAAAGCAGTGGTTCCCAACAATCCTAATGTTGTAACCCTTTAATACAGTCCCTCATGTTATAGTAACCCTCCTTAGCCATAAAATTATTTTTGTTACTACCTCGTAGCTGTATTTTTTCTGTTATGAATTATAATATAAATAGTTTTTGAAATAGAGGCTTGCCACGTGGGTTGAGACCCACATGTAGAGATCCACTGTAGGCCAGGAACCTTGGCAAAGGACACAAGAGAACTACAGTCTTCCTGGCTCCTCACTACCACTCTAATGTATTAAAATAACAAGATAGAAGGGATGAAGGTTAGGGCATTTTGGTTCTTATCTTGGCTTCATCTCTTCCTTGGAAAAGTCACTTAACTCTTGTGTGTTTCAATCTTCCTGTCAGCATAATAGTAATGTCTGCCTTCCTTATCTCACTGGCACAACAATAAAAAAGTTATAATGACCCAGTTGAAAAAAACTCCATAAAACATGGCAAGATTTTATTTCTATTTGAATAGTCAAAACAATCCTTACATTCTTACCCTCTATCAAGGTATAGATAATTGTATGTTTTTATAATCTATGCAGCAGAGCCCAAATTATTAGAATACTGCACTGCATTTAAAAACAAGGCTTGCTGGGGGGTGGTGGTGCATGCCTTTAATCCCAGCACATGGGAGGCAGAGGCAGGCAGATCTCTGTGAGTTCGAGGCCAGCTTGGTTTACAAAGCTACACAGAGAAACCCTGTCTCAAAAAAACAAACTAAACAAACAAAAAAACGAGGCTCAGTATTCAAGCATATACTTTGCATGTTTAAGGCTTAGAGTTTGCTCCCCAACACCAAATAATAAGTTAAGTAAAATATCTGTATGGCATTGAAACTACTATTTTATTTATCAGTAAAATTGAGACTGTTCTAAATATTAACAATACACCAAAAAAAATAAAGTCTCTTAAATTTGCATATATGCTTACGAGGGTTTAATATATATGATTTCTGTGCTCATTTGATACTAGAAATACCTCTTCTATTTTGTCCTTTATAATAATTAGAAATTCTATCATTCTTTCTCTAAATACACAGGTGAATCTGTACCAGAATACCAGATGGCTTTTCAGACAGAAGTTGGTAACCATCCCACTTTTGAAGATATGCAGGTTCTTGTGTCTAGAGAAAAGCAGAGACCCAAGTTCCCAGAAGCCTGGAAAGAAAATAGCCTGGTAAGAAAAAGAGGACTTCTGACTAGAACTAGATAAGTCTAAATGTTCTTGAAGCAAAAATAGAAGCCACCTAGCTGTGGTGATTCATTGCTGTACCCTACTACTGGGCGAGGCAAAAGAATCACACATTCAAGGCCAGTCTGGGCTTCAGTGTAAAACATTGTCAAAGACTGGGTATTGGTGGCACAAGGCTTTAATCCTGGCACTCGGGAGGCAGAGGCAGGTGGATCTCTGTGAGTTCGAGGCCAGCCTGGTCTATAGATCGAGTTCCAGGACAGGCTCCAAAGCTACATAGAGAAACCCTGTCTCAAAAACAAAAAAAAAAAAACAGACCAAAACAAACAAAAAAACCTAAAACATTGTCAAAGACAGATTGGGGGTGGTGGTGTAGAGGTAGGTATATAACCAACTTAATATAAAAAGTTAATTGAAACAAAAACATCAGAATTGTGTTTATGTAAGCATTCTTCTACAACAGAATACAGAGCTTGGACTCATAGGAACCACACATACTATATTCATTGCCTTAAGCCCTTGCTGTTTGGGAAAGCTTGTTTTAAAAAACACCATCTGGTGGATTCCCTGGTTCTTTGTCATCTTTCTTTTTTGTTCTTTTTAGGTTCTACCCAGGAGAAACATTTTTTTAAAAATCTATGCCTTTCTCTTATAAATAATTTTTCTTCTTTTGATGAAGTTCCATTTAAGTAATGTATATTATTATGTGTGTTGGGTGTTAAACATTACAATTCTTTGCATGTTTAAAAACTTTCCATCTTAGTGATATCACATATGAGTAATACATCAGCAGAGTAATGGTTTCCAAAGTTGTTAAGATGTCCTCTAGACTCCAGTCTTCATAATGAGAATTTGGATGTAGGCCAGTCTTTCTCCATTGTTGGGCCAGGTGAGTATATGCTGTGGTGTACATTTGGAGGTCATAGGACACCTTGGCAGTCAGTTCTTCCTCTCTACCTTATTGAGACAGGGTCCCTCTTTATTTCTGCCACACTGCTTGCTTCCAAAGTACCTAGCCATGAGCTTCTAGGCAGTTCTGTCTCATCACAATCTCACAGTACAAGTGCTGGGATCATGCTGTACATAGCACGAGTCCTTTTTTAAATGGGTTCCAAGGATTGAACTCAGAACTCAGGTTGTCAGGCTGGCGTGAATAATGCTTTTACCTACCAACCTATCTCACACAGACCCTCCATTGCTTTTTTGTTTTATGTTTTATCTTTTTGTTGTTGTTGTTCTTTTGAGACAGGATCTCATTAAGCCCAGACTGACCTCAAACTCCCTACATAGCTGAAAATAACTTTGAACACCTTATCCTCCTGCCTCCACCATTCTCATGTTGGCTGTCTTAGTTACCGTTCTATTGATGTGTAGAGACAAAATGATCAAGGCAACTTATAAAATGATCAATTGGGGGCTTGCTTAAGTTTCAGAGGGTAGGTCCATGGTCATCATGGCAGGAAGCATGGTGGCTGGCAGGCAGGCATGATACTGGATCAGTGGCTGAAAACTTACATCAGATCCATAGGCAGCAGGCAAAAAGAGTGAGACTGAGCCTGTTTTGGGCTTTTGAAACCTCAAAGCCCACCCACCCCTAGTGACGTACATCCTCAGTCAAGGCCATATCTCCTAATGCTTCCCAAAGAACCAATTTTGCCATTGAAGTTTTGAGATTTCACTTGGGTATATGTTAGCATGGATCTTTTCACACTTTTTTCCTGGAAATCTATTGAATAGATTTTTCAGTTTGAAAATCCAAGACTTTCCTCAATCAGGAGTTCTCTAATATTTATTTTAAAATTACTTCTTATGTTTCTTTGTTCACTCATTAAACCAATTTTTTTGTTTTGTTTTGTTTTTTGTTTTGTTTTTTCGAGACAGGGTTTCTCTGTGTTGCTTTGGAGCCTTTCCTGGAACCTTGTAGACCAGGCTGGCATCGAACTCACAGAGATCCACTCCTGAGTGGGGGGATTAAAGGCGTGTACCACCAACACCCACATTAAACCAATATTTAACCACCTGACATTCCAAGTCTGAATTTCTTCCTTGTATTTCCCACTTATTTTTTGTTTGGGAAACAGGGCTACATGAGTCCATACTAATTTAATTTTGTAGCTGAGGACAACTGAACTCCTGCCTTTACTTCTGAAGTCCACATGCTACTACCATGATGATTTATGTGGTGCTGTCGATCTAACCCAGGGTTTGAATTTCATGTATGCTCACACTCCACCAACTGAGCTGCATCTCTGGCTTCCATCTGGTTTTCATTGTTGTTCTAATTGTTCAGCATTTGCTCAGCTTTACCTTTTGAGCCATCCATTAATTTCTCACTAGCACTATTGTGTCAATTATTTGTTTATTATATTTTTAATTTCCTGGGATGGCAGGATGGCTCCTCAGGTCAGGGCTCTTGCCACCAAGCCTGATGATGTATTTCAGCCCTTGGAACCCAAAGATTGAAAGGAAAGAACTGACTTACGAAAGTTGTCCTCTGACCACCACGTGTACACCATGACATTTGCCATTCTCGCCCAATAAATAAATAAATAAATTTTTTTTTAATTAAGTTATTGCCGGGCGGTGGTGGCGCATGCCTTTAATCCCAGCACTCAGGAGGCAGAGGCAGGCGGATCTCTGTGAGTTCGAGACCAACCTGGTCTACAAGAGCTAGTTCCAGGACAGCCTCCAAAGCCACAGAAAAACCCTGCCTCGAAAAAAATAAATAAATAAATAATTTATTATGTATACAGTATTCTGTCTGCATGTATCCTTGCAAGCCAGAAGAGGGCATCAGCTCTCATTACGGATAGTTGTGAGCCATCATGTGGGTGCTGGGAATTGAACTCAAGACCACTGGAAGAGTAGCCAGTGCTCTTAACCTCTGAGCCATCTCTCCAGCCCAAATTAAAATTTTTTATTTCAATTTCTACAGTGATATTTTTATGATGACTACTTCTGAATGTATTTATTACATCATTATACTTAGTACAAATTATTTTTATATATTATAATTAAGTAAGAAATATGCAGAAAGTTAGTAATTTAAATCATTTTCCTTTATATTTTCCCATCCCAGTTACAGATCACCTCAATAGAATAGAATGTTTTCCTTCGCGTCATATCAGAAACCAGAGAGACCCTGTGTATTTCCATTCAGATAGGTTGACTTTATCTTATTGGTCATCTTTGTTAATAGATTAATCTTAAAGCTAGCTTATGTTTCAAATGAGATTAGAATCTTTAAGTATGTGCTATTGAAGAGCTTGTTAAGTTCATACACCATTGCCTTCAAATTGCAGTTTTTGCTGTGCATCTTGGGTAGTTCCCTAAGAGGCCCAGATAGTAGGTAAGAGTATGAACTGTACTCTACCAGGATTCCCCAGAGCTGCTGACCTCATAGAAAACTGTCTATGAAATCTCTGAGAATTTGTTATAATAAATTGGAACTTCATCTTTTCGTCTTCCTTAAATTGTTTTGTTTCACTGCAACAACTAAGATTTATTCTTTTGAAGTATTTGTTGGCAACCGTACCATAGTGAGATATGCAGGATATGCAGATTTACCTGAAAACTTTTTACTTCTGATTTACATGAAGTTGCTAAGTAAGGGATTTTTAATACTTGGTTTACCTCCAACAAATCCATTTAAACTTGATATGGTACAGCCAAAAAGGAAAAAAAAAAATTCTCTGCAGTCTACTTAAAGTATAAACTATATACTTTCTCTCTAACTCTAGTTTATTAAAATGACTAAAGGTTTATTTATTCTTTAAAAAAAAAGGAAGAGGTATTTTAAAAAAAAAAATGCTGTTTAGGTGGGCTTAGTGGCATTCTTTCTCTAACACTTGGGAAAGAGGCCGGCAGATCTCTGTGAGTTGGAGGCCAGTGTAGTCTATACAGTGAGTTCCAGGACAGCCAGAGCTACATAGTGAGACTCTGTCTCAAAATAAACCAAAAAACCAAACCAAACCAAAACAGCTTATTGACTCTTATAGTTATCTGTAATTACTTTTTAAATTTCAGTGTGGAAAGGCCCATTTAACTTTCTTACAGGGCATGTCTACATAGTGACTTCCCCAGATTCAATATCTGAGACTCCTAATTTCTTCATTATTGAAGAATTTTTTTGATATGTAATTCCTTTTTTTAGGATTTGTTTATTTATTACATATTCTGCCTCCATTCATGCCTGTATACCAGAAGAGTGCACCAGATCTCATTATAGATGGCTGTGAGCCACCATCTGATAACTGGGAATTGAACTCAGGATCTTCCATCTCTTCAGCCCCAATATGTAATTCTTCTTAACAATTGTTTTCTATTTCAATGCTTAAATATGCCATACTTGTGCCTTCTGGGTTCCAATGGCTGTTGATCTTACCAGAGTCTTGTTTTAGTTTCTCATTGTCAGGATCTCTGTTCAGTTTTGGTTTATGGCACTTCAACTGAAAGTTGTCTTATCATGGAGCTATGGGAGTCATCCTACCTAGAGTTCATCAAGGTTCTTGGGTATATGGATAAACTTGAGTTTCACATCATGTGTTCATGTACTCCTGCCCTTTTCTCTTCCCCTTCTATAGCTTCTATCTTGTGTATTTAGTATGTTTGTTCCTGTGCTAAGAATTACTTCTCAGTAGTCTAGTTTCTGTTCCTTTTTCCTCATTCTTTTGACTTCTATACTCAGACTGAATAACTTTGTTTTTCCATCTTCAAATTCACAGGTTCTTTCTTCCTTCTGCTTATTATCTGATGTTGAACCACTCAGATAAACACGAATATTTGTTATTGTGCTTTAAAATATCATTTTAAGTCTTTTAAAAAAATAGTGTCTTTTATTGTTACTCTGTTTATTTCAACATCACTTTCTTAGGATGTGAGTGCTGAAGAGAAAGGTCAGTAGTTAAGAGTACTAGCTGCTCCTGCATCAGCTCTGGGTTCAGTTCTCATCTGTCTATCTTAGGCCAGGCATGGTGACACATGCCTTTTATCCCAGCAGTCAGCAGGCAGAGGCAGACAGATCTCTCTGAGTTCAAGGCCTGTCTGGTCTACAAAGTGAGTTCTAGGACAGCCAGGGCTACAGAGAGAAACCCTGTCTCGAAAAACCAAAACAGAAAACAAAAATGTTTTCTTACATTTAGTTCTTCACCCATTGTTTTCTTTGCGCATATTTAAGGTGGTTCACTTGAAATTTTTGATACCTCTAGTGTCTGTACTTCCTCAATGTCTGTTAAGATTTTATTTTCCTATAAATAGACAATACATTCTTGTTTCTTTGCATTCTTTTTGCTTTCTGTTTGTTTTTAGGCAGGATCTCCTGCATTCCAGTCTGGTCTTAAACTTATTCTAGGATCAAAAATATCCTTGAACTCCTGATCTTCCTGCCTCTACTTCCCAAGTGCTAAAATTTCAAGTATAAGTCCCTAAAACCTAAATAGATAAATAAACAGAATAAATAATAAAATAAAGAGCTGGGCACAGAGACACACATCTTTAATCCCATCACTCCAGAGGCAGAGGCAGAGGCAGGTGGATATCTGAGTTTGAGGCCAGCGTGGTCTACAGAGTGAATTTCAGGACATCCAGGGCTACACAGATGCAACTTATGTTTTAGTATGTTACATCTAGTTAAGTATGCTTCATTTCAGCCTTAAACTTTAAATAGATTAAAGGAGGGCCCTAATACAAGTCAGTCACAAGATCAGGAGAGACGAGGGACAGACGGATGGACGGATAGACAGACAGACAGACAGAGGGGAGAATACATACACCATGTAATACTTAAGATGAGTATTTTTTTTTGCTACTGCAACATTCAAAATATATAATTTTTTTAGTTTATTTATCTATTTATTTTGGTTTGATTTTGAGACACGAGTTTTCTGGCTGTTCTGGAACTCAATTTGTATATCAGGTTGGCCTTGAACTCACAGAGATCTACCTGCCTCTGCCTCCCGTGTGCTGGGATTAAAGGCATGCACCACCCTTACCCCCCAGAATATTTTTTAGTTAGTTAGTTAGAAAATGTTAGTTTGGAGCCTGGCATGGTGGTTGCCTTTGATCCCAACACTCAGGGGCAGAGACAGGTGGATCTCTGAGTTGAAGGCCAGCCTGGTCTACATAGTGAATTCCAGTACAGCCAGGGCTACACAGAGAAACCCTGTCTTAAAAAAAAAAAAAAAAAAAGACAAACCCAAAAAAACTCATGCATGCACACACACACACACACACACACACACACAATTAAAAAAAAACCTGATTTTCTTTGGCATGTTTTAAATTAAAATCCTGAATACAGTTAAAAACAGCATGCTGTCTGATGTCTATTTTGTGTTATAGGCAGTGAGATCACTCAAGGAAACGATTGAAGATTGTTGGGACCAGGATGCAGAGGCTCGGCTCACTGCACAGTGTGCTGAGGAGAGAATGGCTGAACTTATGATGATATGGGAGAGAAACAAGTCTGTGAGCCCAACAGTCAACCCAATGTCTACTGCCATGCAGAATGAACGGTAAGACCCTGTGGGCTTGTAGCTACCACATGGTGTTGGCAACTGAGACCAAGTACAGGACAGGAAGTAAACACTGCTAGGCCAGCCTAATAAGTGTAGTAGCTCATATAGTACAAGGGTATCATTTCCTTTCAGTATTCCCAGTCTGGAGGCCAGAGGTATAAGATCCCTCTAGAGCTGGGATTAGGCAGTTGTGAGCTGTGGTGCTGTGAACTGAATTCAGGTCCTGTACAAGAGTAATGCATGCTCTTAAGCACTGAGCCTTCTCTCTAGCCCCTCTGTATTTCCATCCTTGCACTGAAAATATTTATTTGATATGAGTACAAAGCAGAATCTGTAATTTTGTATCTAAAGATACAGTAAAAGAAATTACTCTTTATTAGCCAGTCATGATGGCACTTGCCTTTAGCATTTGGATCTCTGAGTTCGAGGTCTACAGAGCAAATTCCAGGATGGCTAGGGCTACACAGAAAAACCCTGTCTCAAAAACCCAAAAGGGGGAAAAAAAATGTGTGTGTGTGGGTAGGGGGGAGTTAATGTAACTTGCCTTTAATGGTAAAGGTAAAATATTTTCCTAGTTGTAAGAAGTTTATAACTGCTTCTACATATATTGTGTGGTATATCTCTTGTTTTTTATTAGTGTCCTTTTATTTCTTAAAGCATGCAGAGCTGTGACTTTGCCTGGATATCTACTACTGTTTCACTGCACACTAGGACTTTCAGACTGCCTCTCCAATACTCTTTCTTAAAGAACACACTAATACTTCTTTCTACTACACTGTGAATATGGTCTTATGAGACATTTCCTTTGTTAGAACTATAATTTAAATCCTAAATAAAAAGGCTTTTTAGGGCTGGAGAGATGGCTCAGGGATTAAGAGAACTGGCGGCTCTTGCAGAGGGCCCAGGTTCAATTCCCAGTACCTACATGATGGCTCATAAACAGTTCAAATCCCAGTTCCAGGGGGCTTTAACACCCTCTTCTGGCAGGCACATATGTAGTTTGCAGACAAAAACGCCCATTCATATAAAATAAAAATAAACATTAAAAAAAGAAAGACTTCATGGGGCTGGAGAGATGGCTCAGCAGTTAAGAGCCACCCCCATGGTAGCTCACAACCAACCATCTAAATGAGATCTGGTGCCCTCTTCTAGCATGTAGGCAGAACACTGTATACATTTTTTTTTTTAAAGGCTTTTTGAAGAAATTAAACTGGTAGTTCATGCCTGTCATCTCAGACCTTGGAGGCAGGAGGATTGCCAAAGGTGCAAGGCCATCTTAGACTAAATGATGAGTTCCAGGCCAATCTGGGCTGCAGATTAAAACTCTGTCTCAAAAGTTGAAAAGCCGGAACATCTCACCGGGCGTTGGTGGCACACGCCTTTAATCCCAGCACTCGGGAAGCAGAGGCAGGCGGATCTCTGTGAGTTCGAGACCAGTCTAGTCTACAAGAGCTAGTTCCAGGACAGCCTCCAAAGCCACAGAGAAACCCTGTCTCGAAAAACCAAAAAAAAGAAAAGAAAAGCCGAAACATCCCTGTACTTTGGCACTTGTAAACAGATAAACTATATTTCTTGGTTCTGTGTTTGGGAGCAAAAATAACAACTTTAGTACTTTATCTAATACATATTTAAAAGTTTCAGAAAGCTGGGCTGTTGTGGTATATGCCTTTAATCTCAGCACTTGGGAGACAGAGGCAGGTAAATCTCTGTGAGTTTTAGGCCAGCCTGGTCTACAAAGTGAGTTCCAGGACAGCCAGGACTGTTACACAGAGAAATCATGTCTCAAAAAACAAAAACAACAAACAAACATAAAGTTTCAGAAAAGACATCCAGGAAAAATATTATCAGGTGACATGAAAGTAAAAGTATATTTCAATTTTAAATCTTTTCCCCCTCTATTTTATGTTCTTTCTAACAACAATTTGTAATGTGTGCTGTCTGCACTACTTATAAATAGGTGGAAAGAGCCTCAGCTGTGTATCTTGCATATCACAAATCAAGAAGAGTAGAAAGAGACTAGCTGTTCTAAATAGAAGTGCTCTCACTTTACAAGGATTAGAAAAGTCTTCTGCTTCCATCTTCATTCTGTATTTCTGCTGCCTCATAATCTGTAAAACATGCAGTTTATATGTCTGTCAAGAGTCAGATGAAGGGACTAGAGAGATGGCTCAGTTAGAGCCCTTGTTGCTCTTTAAGCAAACCCTGGTTCAGTTCCCAGCACCCATCCACATGGTGGTTCCTAACCATCTGTAACTCCATTCCAGGGAGTCCTACTTCATCTTCTAACCTATACAGATACCACACATGAACATGAGCCACATACACATCTACAGGCAACTACATGAAATAGATGAAATTTAAAAGTCTTAAAAAAAAAAAAAATGAGTCACCTGAAGCTCCTTTTTGGTTTTTCTGTGTAGCTTTGTAGATCAGGCTGGCCTCGAACTCACAGAGATCCGCCTGCCTCTGCCTTCTGTGTTCTGGGATTAAAGGTATACACCACAAGCTCCTACTTTAAATACCTTTGAGTTGCTGGGCGGCGGTAGTGCACGCTTCAATCCTAGCACTCAGGAGGCAGAGGCAGGTAGATCTCTGTGAGTTTGAGGCTGTCTGGTCTACACAGTGAGTTCCAGGACAGGATCCAAAGCTACAGAGAAACCTGTCTTAAAGAAAAAAAAATACTTTTCAATTTTTTTGAATGATAAAAAGAAACCCCATGTATCTATTTTGTTTTCCCCCCTTATGTTAGTCACCTTTACTTGCAATGGCTCTTCTTACCTCCAGTCTCTCCCAGGTTTCTCTTAAATGACAGTTCATTCAATAATCATTTGCACTGTAGGCTTCCTCTTATTGTTCTTTAACCTCTCATCCCTTTAGCTTCCCTTTTCATGTTTGTGTAACAGCCTTTTCTTTGCCTTTATGTCATTCCCTTGCAGTCTTCTTTTATGGACCCTCTTTTCCTTCAGCTGATTCTCTTCTGCAATGTTTTCATCTGTGAATGTTCCAGTGCTTGATCACTTCAGTGAAGGCTGTCCCTAACGTTTTCTGTAATGAGATTTAAATAATTACATAACAGCATGACAGTCTAGAGCTGACACTTCCCAGGAGTGTTGGTGCCAGTTGTGCACCTCAGTGACTGAAGAGAAGTCCTGATTTGCAGTTGAGTTTTTTGCTCTTTGGGAGCCAGCCACCCAGCTCTCAAATAAATACATGGAGATGTATTCTAACTTACAAATGCCTGGTCTTAGCTTGGCTTATTTCTAGCAAGCTTTTTTAGCTTAAATTATTTTGTTTCTCTTTAACTACATTTTGCCTCTGGGCTTTTTACCTTTCTTTATTCTACATATCTGTCTTTCCTTCTTACTCTGTGGCTGGCTGGCTTGCTGGCTGGCCCCTGGTGTCCTCCTCTCTTTCTCCTTTTCTTGATCCTCACTCTCTTCCCTAGATTTCTCCTCCTACTTATTCCCTCTGCATGCCAGCCCTGCCTGTTCTTTCTCCTGCCTAGCTATTGGCCATTCAGCTTTTGTTCCTTTATCTGAGAGTCATCTTATGCCTCACTTACTCTTAAATATGAGTTAGGAGTAAACCAGGGCTAGTGAGATTGCTTGGCAGGTAAAGTACTTGCTGCTAAACCTGATAACCTGGTTTGATTCCTGAAACCCACATGTTGGAAGAGAACTGACTTCCACAGGTTGACCTCTGATCTCTATATGCATTCATACGTATTAAGTAAATAAGTGCAATAGAAGAATGCAAAGTATAAAATAAAAAGTAATTGAAGCTGGGAGGTGGTGGCAGAGACAGGTAGGTATCTGAGTTTGAGGTCAGCCTGGTCTACAGAGTGAGCTCCAAGACAGTCAGGGCTGTACAGAAAAACCTTGTCTAGGAGTAGGGGAGAAACAATGGACTTTGAAATCAGTGGTGTTTACTTAGAATAGACAATTTGTCATAAGTTTATGTTCTCATTGTCATACCTTTTTTTTTCTTTCTTCAAGCAACCTATCACATAATAGGCGTGTGCCAAAAATTGGGCCTTATCCTGATTATTCTTCTTCCTCATATATTGAAGACTCCATACATCACACTGACAGCATTGTGAAGAATATATCCTCTGAGCACTCAATGTCCAGCACACCTTTGACTATAGGAGAAAAGAACCGGAATTCAATTAATTATGAACGACAGCAAGCACAAGCTCGAATCTCCAGCCCTGAAACAAGTGTCACCAGCCTGTCCACAAACACAACCACCACAAACACCACTGGCCTCACTCCAAGTACCGGCATGACCACTATATCTGAGGTGCCGTACCCAGATGAGACAAATTTGCATGCCACAAATGTTGCACAGTCAATGGGGCCAACCCCTGTCTGCTTACAGCTGACAGAAGAAGACTTGGAGACTAATAAGCTAGACCCAAAAGAAGTTGATAAGAACCTCAAGGAGAGCTCTGACGAGAACCTCATGGAACACTCTCTTAAGCAGTTCAGTGGGCCAGACCCATTGAGCAGTACCAGTTCTAGCTTGCTTTATCCACTCATAAAGCTTGCAGTGGAAGTGACTGGGCAGCAGGATTTCACACAGGCTGCAAATGGCCAAGCATGTTTAATTCCTGATGTTCCACCTGCTCAGATCTATCCTCTCCCTAAGCAGCAGAACCTTCCTAAGAGACCTACTAGTTTGCCTTTGAACACCAAAAATTCAACAAAAGAACCCCGACTAAAATTTGGCAACAAGCACAAATCAAACTTGAAACAAGTAGAAACTGGAGTTGCCAAGATGAATACAATCAATGCAGCAGAACCTCATGTAGTGACAGTAACTATGAACGGTGTGGCAGGTAGAAGCCACAATGTTAATCCCCATGCTGCCACAACCCAGTATGCCAATGGGGCAGTGCCATCTGGTCAGGCAGCTAACCTAGTGTCACATAGGGCTCAAGACATGCTGCAAAACCAATTTATTGGTGAGGATACCCGACTGAATATCAATTCCAGTCCTGATGAGCATGAACCTTTACTGAGACGAGAGCAACAAGCTGGCCATGATGAAGGGGTTCTGGATCGTTTGGTAGACAGGAGGGAACGGCCTCTAGAAGGTGGTCGAACTAATTCCAATAACAATAACAGCAATCCATGTTCAGAACAAGATGTACTTACACAGGGTGTTACAAGCACAGTTGCAGATCCTGGGCCAACAAAGCCCAGAAGAGCACAGAGGCCCAATTCTCTGGATCTTTCAGCCACAAATATCCTGGATGGCAGCAGTATACAGAGTAAGTGGAGGGATCATGGAGTGTCCTTTAGGATTCTTTACCTTTCGCACTTCCAGAGACAAAGTGACTGGGCCTCATAAGTAATTGTGTTATTGCAAAGTGGGGGAAGTGGGCCTTTCTTTTCCTTTCTTTCTTCCTTCCCCCCTTGGTCATTGATAATTAAAAAGCTAGTATCACAATAGTCAGAAAAATTACCAACTTAGTCTATGTTTTACTTGATGGCTTTTTTATGATGTGGTTCATATACTTTTATGACAAGTGAGATTAAATCAGTACTTATTAGTATCAGAGCACCAAGTAGCAACATTATGCCACTTTTATTTCTGAAACATATTAATATGTTAAATCTACATTTAGTCTTTATATGTATTTTGTGTTTGTTCGTTTGTTTGAGACAAGGTCTCTATATGTAGTCCTGGATGCCCTGGAACTTGCTATATAGACCAGGATAGTCTGATCTGTATAGCAAGTATGGTGTGCTGGGATTAAAGGCATGTGTCACCATACCCAGCTCTCAGTAAGTCATAGAAGTCAAGAGAAGTTTCAGAAAGTCATCTTTTTATTGAGTCTCATATATTAAACAGAGCCGTGCTGTGGGGTGGAACCTAGATAGGTCAGCTGCCACTTGGTGTCCTACCTTAACGGAATTACAGCCATGACAGGAGAGCTCACCAGAATCTCTGAACAGTCATTATTAAATAAAATGGTTTCTCCTTTTGTTTGTATTTATGAAAGAAAAACAAGTCATGTTTTATGCTTTCTTAAACTACAGAATGGGCTGAAACAAGGTCTCAAAACAGTAAATATCTAGCCCCTTGGCTGTACATGTAGTCAGAGGTAAAATACTAGCCTACTATACACAAGGCTCAGGTTTAAGTCTCCAGCACCACAAAGAAAAGAAAATCTAAGCCGGGGGTGGTGGTGGTGGTGGTGGTGGTGGTGGTGGTGGTGGTGGTGGTGGTGGTGGTGGTGGTGGCACACACCTTTAATCCCAACACTCAGGAGGCAGAGGCAGAGGCAGAAGATCTCTGAGTTTGATGAGGTCAGCCTGGTCTACAGAGTGACTGTTTTGAAAAGAAAAGGAAAAAAAAAGAAAGAAAGAAAACCTAGCCCTTTATTTGAGTGGTTTATATTACAAGCTAGTTGACATACCTTGCTTGCTTCTGCCAGCATAAAGCATCTTTTCAGATATGAGAACAGAGAATTATGGGGAAATGTTCATCCCTCTTAAAAATATTACGTTTCTGGATGGTGGTAACGCATACCTTCAATCCCAGCACTTGGGAGGCAGAGGCAGGCAGATCTCTGTAAGTTCAAGGCCAGCCTGGTCTACAAAGCTACACAGAGAAACCCTGTCTTGGGGTGGGGGTGGGGCTTGTCTTATATAGCTCAGGCTGGCCTGTGTAGTGACTGTGGAGTCTAGGTTGGTCTTGAACTTCTGATCCTCCTGCTTCTACTTCCAAACTGCTAGGATTGCAGATACTCACAACCACCAGGGTTTATGTGGTACTGGAATTGAGCTCAGGGCTTTGTGCACACCAGGCAAGGACTCTGTCAACTGCATTACATATCCAGACACCTCTTTACTTCTAAGTATTGTCCTTTCATACAGCTCATTTCTTGTACTTTTATTTTCAGTAGGTGAATCAACACAAGATGGCAAATCCGGATCAGGTGAAAAGATCAAGAGACGTGTGAAAACTCCATATTCTCTTAAGCGGTGGCGCCCCTCCACCTGGGTCATCTCCACTGAACCACTGGACTGTGAGGTCAACAACAATGGGAGGGACAAAGCAGTTCATTCTAAGTCTAGCACTGCTGTGTACCTTGCAGAAGGAGGCACTGCCACAACCATGGTGTCTAAAGATATAGGGATGAATTGTCTGTGAGATGTTTCCAAGCCTATGAAGTGAAATTATTTTTTTTGCATCGTTTAAACATGCAGAAGACATTAAAAAAAAAACAAAAACTGCTTTAACCTCCTGTCAGCACCCCTTCCCACCCCTGCAACAAGGACTTGCTTTAAATAGATTTCAGCTATGCAGAAAATTTTAGCTTATGCTTCCATATTTTTTAATTTTGTTTTTTAAGTTTTGCACTTTTGTTTAGTCTTGCTAAAGTTATATTTGTCTGTTATGACCACATCATATGTGTGCATATCAAAAGTGGTCTCAAAATATTTTTTTAAGAAAAAAGCAAAAACAATGTATTGCTGATAATCAGTTTGGACCATTTTCTAAAGGTCATTAAAACAGAAGCAAATTAAGGCAGGTTCAACTGCAGTGGTGTCTGGTATCCATGTTTTATTTCTGGGCACAAGCTAGTTTATATGTTGATATGTTTTTGAACATATTATCTGTTGGACATTCTTCTTTCCTGTATTTTATTTGAATGTGCAATAGTCTTTAGACCACAAAGAAGCTCTCTTGTCAGCTCTCTTCTATCGGGGCACACATTCTTCCACTGGTGAAACACTTCCCCCATTCTTCAGTAATATGAACATTTTCTTGCTTTTTCCTTAGGGAGAATGCATAGACACTGTCCAAAGGGCTCCAAAAAGGACTTACCAAAACCTTTTTTGAAATGCCATTGTCTTTTAACCTTCCAAATACTAAGTGTATCCTTCCAGGCATTTTAATAAGCATATTTGATTCTGATTTTGGAAGTTCATAAGAGAGCATAGAACAAAACAAAAGAAAGCAAATATTAACCTTTTCCATTTTATTTTTCTATGTATGTTCATGTTCTGTATTCATTTATTTAAGAAATACTTTTTATCAGAAAATTTATAAAGCTAAACTTACATGGAATTTTTAAGTAAGTAGATGGGCAATGTGATGTAGTGTAGGAACTTTGATTTTCTGATCATCACAAGTTAAATTACATTTCCTATTTATAATAACTTCAGAAAAACTCATAGTTTTGAATTTATAGTATCTTTTATTGTTTCCCAGCAAAGCCTGTCAGCTTTATGTGAAAACAATTCCTTTTCCCATGACCTAAAACACTGTGTGGAAAGCTCAGTCAACCAGCATGCCCAATCCCATGGAAGAAGGGCCTGCTGCCAAATTTAAGACTATTAAACAGACTAAGATTTACTCTCTGTCTTTCGATAACTTTCCTTGCTAATCCTATTTTCATAATTTCCCCTTTTACCAGTTTCACACGATCTCCTTTGAGCAGGACTTATTATTTATGTTGTAGGAGAGCATGCCTTCTAGTGATAACATACCAGTGAAGTCACTGTCACACTCCCTTTGCTTCTTTTGTCACTAATGATCTCTAAAACAGGCACTGTGTCTTTTAATAAAGCACTTTCTGTCAAATATGGGAATTTCCCCTAAACATTGTTTGCTGCCAATTTGAAAACAAATTGTTCTCATGTTTTCAGATTCTCAGAATCCTTAATATCCATTATCTGATTAAGTTTTAAATTTTTGCAGGGGAGATTTAAAAAAAGTTCAGTACAAATCTCCAAATTTCTGATTTTGGTTCTCATGTCCTGAACACCACTTTTCATTGATAATCCTCTGCCCTTGCCATTTAAATGAGAACAGCCCACTTTTCCCAGTACACTGTCCACAGCGCTTGTGACTCACTTGTGTAAGCCTTTGAGTTGTCATCTGCTGTGCTTCTTTGATGTGACAATATTTAAAACATTTATTCAGCTGGATAAGTTCTCAGTCCTTAGAATTACAATTATTGTATTTGTGCCCAGGGTCCCTTTCTCTGTTTTGTGATTTATTGGCTGGCCTTCTTGTGGTTCAGGTTTGGGGTTATTTTGGTTGGTTGGTTGGTTTTTTTGTTTTGTTTTGTTTTTCGGTGTGTGTGTGTGTGCGTGTGTGTGTGTGTGTGTGTGTGTGTGTGTGTGTGTGTGTGTGTGTGTGTGTGTGTGTGTGTGTGTGTTGGGAGGTGCTTTGAGACAGGGTTTCTCTGTGTAGCCCTGACTGTCCTGGAACTTGCTCTGTAGACCAGGCTGGCTTCGTACTCAGATTCTTAGTATATATTTTTGTCTTCTAACATACAGTTTCTTTCAGATAGTCACTATTCTTATCTATGTAACAACTTGTGTCTTTCACTTATTTCTCTTGTCCAAATGGCTTTCAGATACATTTCAGGATTTTTTGTGTTTTCAGTTGTGGGGCAACTTTAAATCAAAAATAATTATATTCCTTCCATCTCCAATTTGAAGCATTGAGAATAAATGGCCCTTTGAGGTCCAACTGATCTTTTCCTGTCCCAAAGTTGTCTTTCGTTCTGAAGAATTTGAATTAGGACCAGTCAATTATGAATTTTTTTCAACAGTCTTTAATGGTTAGTACATTTATAAAATCCTTTAAAAATTAATATGCGAGATTAAAAGAAAGTATAGTTTCCCATCTCATGCAAATATGTTTAAAACAAATAATTCCTTTCACTGATATATGGTAACTATTTGGAAAATAGGAAAGGTAGAAGTATAAGTCATTTTAATAAATTTGGAAATCTATTATACACAGTACACAAAAATCCTTTAATAACTTATATATTACTTTTTAGCTTTATTTATCTGACTCTTGAAGCTGAAACTGAAATTTACCAAAACATTTCACATAAAAAATTAATTTTGGGCCTTTTGAATAAAGTCATTCAGTTTAAAAATATTTCCCTGGATGGTATTATAAAAAGCATCCTAATAGGACATCAGAGTGTAGTGTCAGGTCCCTTAAGAAGATACCAGTTGTGGGGCTGGAAAGACGGCAAGCCAGTTAAGGGAATCTAGGAAGTGTGTAACCCTCCCTCACAGACCCCAGGTCTCTCTTAGGATATGATAATTTTCAATATTCACACCCTTGACTAGCAGTGGGTTGTGGTGGCTTTTGTTTTCCAGAAGACAAAATTGCATTTTAAATTTTTTTTTTTTTAGGTTATGAACTATGCAAACTTTGCCCAAAATTACCTTACACGATCCCTTCCTAACTATGCTCATTGATAATGTCTGTCTAGCTGTCTACTTCCTGAGCTATCACACAGATTCCCAGCAAAAAGAGGCTTCTACAGGTGTCCTCAGAAGCACAAGAGCACCCTGTGTGCCCACAGAGGTGGAACACCTGCTGTTCCTCTCTTTAAACCCCTCATGGTTTATGCTGACTGTCCCTCCACTGTCTGACTTACGGCTTTTTTTCATACCTATTCTATCCCTCTTGTTTGCTTTGGGAGTGTCTGTCATACCTAGTAGGGAAAAGGGAATAGCTGGTCCTTCGTCCTTCTCTGCAGTGCTCTTCAGTTGGCTTCAGGATTCTCAATCAACACTTCATCAGATAAATTTTTCCAGTTCCTTTAGGTCTGTTTCTCCTCAAATCTATTTTAATAACTGTATTTATATTTAAGAGCACATAAAATTCTATGTTATATTCAAATTAATTGCTCCAGTTAATTTATAGCACAGTAGTTTGATAGAACTCAGAGTAAAGATGTTACCTTTTGACATTGGATTTAATCATCAGACCACCCAAAAATCAGCACTTAATTTTTGTATTATCTACATTTTCTATTAAAATGTATTTTATGATTTTATATCCACACAGATAGAACTGAAAAGCCATGCATACATAATTGTGTTTCATTTTCATTAAACTCTCACCTATGTCACAGTGCGTTTTAGTATTACGATTGAGCCACAACAAATACTGTACGTTTTTCTTCATATCAAATACTATATTAAACACAAAATGCAAAATTAACTATCAAAAGCAGACCCTACAGATATCAGGTATTACCCATGGATATTTTTGTATCTCTGTAGACCACTTTTGAAATGCTTACCGTTGTTTTTGCAGCATAGAGTGGATGGACTAGAACAATTTTCATTTAAGTTTTAAGTGGTTAAAGTTGGGTGTTTGTGTAGAGAGTAGATCTTTAAAATTTATCTCATGGCAAATAGATTTGAAAGTAAACATTTGAGAGGCTATACTATATGTTAAAATTATGCCCCAAATAAATCTATTGAATTTTTTTAATTCCAATTTTATTATTGCTATGATGTTTGAGGTGTTTCTACTGAACATTGTAAACACACACATTCATTTGTAAAACTTGGTTTGCAGCCCACATTCAAATCTAGAGCAGAAAGAATCTTTAGAACTAAAGTGCTTCATTAGGATGTCCAGTGTGTAACTGAATTTTAATGAAAATTGACTGTACTTGAAATTGCAACTTGACTGTTTTTTTCTTTTTAAAAGGTTCCCCCTGTTTTATTTGTATTTTAAATTTCAGAAACATCTTCATGGTTTAGAATCACTTTTAGACATAGTATTACTTAAAAACTCAGGGTGCCTTTCATCTGTTTGTACACTGAAAACATTCAGTTGGTAGCAAACAAGCAATTAGATCTAGTCAGATATTTAAAGTGTTTGTTGCATAGTAATGTGTTATCATATTATTTGACTTAATTCACATCAACATGATATTTGATTTCATTAATCATAAAAACTTGCCCAGTTCTGTAATTACTGAATATTAGGAATGACTCAACTAATTGGCCACATGTCACAGCAGATTTAAGCCTTGGAGTTAAAATGCCAGCTTAAACATGTTCTGTTCTTGGTTCTGTGGTTATACTGGATGGAACAAATGTTTCATTTTGTTTTGTTTTTCTAATAACAGAGCTTAGGAAAAGTAATTCTGCGATAGAATTTTCTTAAGAGATAATTAGCATTATAAAACTTCTAAAAGTGAGCTGATGACTGTAGCTTTAGTAATGGCTTGATGGCTTTGAGAAGGTGATCTATAGTAAGCAGTTTTTCACACTGTCAGAGCCAAACAATTTTTCTTTAAGTCAGATAAACTTAAGCTCTAATTGGTCTGCTGTATATTTAAATCTTAGCAGTGGAATTATTTGTAATCAGTCTTGTCTCAGGCTCCCTATCTTGGTATCAGTCTTAAGTATATAAAGGAAACATTTGTAAAGATGTATAAGAGTAAGAAAACTAATGACTAAAACATGCAATTCAAAGCAATTAGGTTTCAATTTAATATTGAGTTGCTTGACTTATGTGGCTTTTTTTTCTTTCATGGTAACATTTATTTATTTAAGGGATGTTGTATGTCATGTCTTCATTTCTATAGAAATTGTATTGTATAAGTGTTTGTGTAAGCTGGAATCATCCTGAATTTTCTGTTGCTAATTTTTCAAGTGAGCTTACATGGATAACTGTAAAATACATTAACTCTTAGGGTGTTATAGCTGAAACATGGAGATGTGTAGCTGCCATGTTTTTTCTGAACGGACAAGAAAAACATTAGCTACCAAGTATTCATTTCTGAGGATGCTTTTTAGAAAAAGAAAGGCTGACAATATTGGCTCTTCCTCAGAACCCTCTTTCTTGTTAACGGGTATCTTTTGTTGGTGTATTCTGTTCTTACATTACAGATAGAATATCGTGTGTGAATTTATGAGTAATTACTTTCAGTTACTTGCTTTTGTATAAGCCATCTGAGACCTTGCTATGCTGTATAAGTTGTGTTTGATGGAGCAGTGTGAGTATGAAATAAAGCAGATCACTTTCTTTTGTATTATCTATGGATGCCACTATGAACGCTGACATTAAGCCACTAAAGAGTTTTCTATGAATAAGTGTAAGTAAATGCTTTGATATATATAAACCTAAATACAAAGATTGTATTGAGACAGAGACATTGGCAAAGGAAGTTTTAAGGCAGTTCTTTAGGTTTAAAAAGGCTTGCTGTAAAATGGTGCATTATTCCATTTATTAAAGATCATATTAATGACATTAAGTGTTTTTTTTAAGATTTATTTATTTTGTGTACATTGGTGTTTTTCCTGTATGTTTGTGTGTGTGAGGGTGTTAGATTCCCTGGAACTGGAGTTACAGGTGTTTGTGAGCTACCATGTGGGTGCTGGGAATTGAACCCAGCACCCACTGGAGTCCTCTGGAAGAGCAGCCAGTGCTCTTAACTGCTGAGCCATCTCTCCAGCCCTGTAAGTGTAACAGTTCTCCAGAAACTGTTATTGCTAATATGATATCATAGAGACTTTGCCATAGAGTCAGCACATGCTCTAATGTGACTTGTATAACAGTGTGATACAGAATATCAGTTGCAGTTAAAATTATAGCTGCCACTTTCTAGCTGCTTACAATATGCTGAACACCATGTTACGTGTTGTTTGTACGGTTGACAGTTTTCCCAGCTATCTTACAAATACATGGTCTCTCTCTTTTATAAGTGAAGAAGTAGAAATTCAGAACATTTAAATACCTTTCTTCAAGCACATAGCCAGTAAGTGATGGATGGGATCCTAGTCATACATTTTATACTTTGCTTTGAACTATAGCTTTTGAGTTTGCTTGTGGCAAGGAAAACTCATAAACGTAAATAAAGTCTGCTCAATGGTTAGAGTAGCCAAGAACAAGTTCAAGTGGTTAGATGCTGCCCAAAGCCACTGGTACTCAACTCCTTTTGGTCACCTATTGTTTTGGTGACCTTTGAATTGTTAAGTCATCTTTTTGGTCAGATCCTTATGTTTGAGGAATTTTCGTCTTCCTCCTCTGGTGTCTTTCTTTGTTGCCCTACTTCTGCCTCCAGAGTAGCTGGTATTGCTCGTTTCTACTACCGTAACAGCTAGATCACTTGCTTAAAAGGCAGTATGTGTTTAGGGAGGACAACACATTTTATCTGTTTCCAGATGGATTCAGTGTGTTGGCTATCTGTCATGCAGTGGAATCCTGTACCAGTCTATAGGGAAAGCATGTTCAAGAGGTGTGCTTTTACCCAGCCAGGTGCCAGGAGAATTTCTGCTGGAAGAAAAAAATGCAGCTTGCTCCCATAGGTGCTGTTGTCATCTTAAGTGATATTTTAGGAATCATAGATTTGAGGTATCTTTTTTTCCTTTTGACTCTAGTCTGGTATGCAGTATTACAGGAGCAATACTACAGTTCTCTATAGAATCTACTGTGGGGTATTTAAGATAATTTCATGTCCTTAGAGGAAATGTGGTGACTTATTTGATCTGTCTCCCCAGTTTATACTCTTTTCTGCAAGGAGCTACCTTCAGCTAGTGATTAATCTTCTTTTTGTTCTATAATGCTTTTTAAAGGCCAAATTCTACATTCATTTTATTCGTGTGATTTATTTTTCAGAATTGACAAGATGAACTGAGAGATACCAAAAAGTATGCTACAACTTCTCCTCCAGAAGGAGAGGACTTGCAGCGGTATGTGATTTTCCTAGGGGGTCACATGGGCATGTCTGTTTGCACTGACAGGACACCAGCTGACCAAAGAAGTGACTGCCAAGTGCAGCTTGGTAAACCAATGAGTTCATTGGGATTACACATACAGGAGTAAGTATGAGTGGCTCATAGCAGGTTCTTCACTGAGAGATAACAAAATGTTTAGAGCTGGGTGGTGGTGGCACATGCCTTTAATCCCAGCACTTGGGAGGCAGAGGCAAGCTGATCGCTGACTTCCAGGACAGCCAGGGCTACACAGAGAAACCTTGTCTTGAAAAACCAAAATATTTAAAATAAAAATTTTAGAAATTGTAAGAAAGGGGAGTTAGAGAGATGACTTTAAGGTTACAAGCACTTGCTATTTTCTCAGAGGACCTGGATTTGTTTTATAGCTTTCATATGGTGTTTCTCAACTATCCATAACCCTTAGTCTAGGGAGTCTGATACCTTCTTCTAGTCTCTGTAGGCATCAGTTGTGCCTATGGTACACATACATACATGTAGCTAAAGCAGTCGTACAAATAAAATATTTCTTAAGGGAGAGGAAAAGATGTTAATGTATGATAAACATACTGGAGATTAAAAACAGCCCTTATGTGGCTGGAAAGATGGCTGGTCAATTAAGAGCACTGGCTGTCTTGCAGAAGACCCAGGTTCAATTACCAGAACCCACATGACAGTTCACAACCATCAGTAACTCTAGTCCCAGTGGATCTGAATCCTCTTCTGGTCTCCAGGGCAGTGCATAGACATGCATGCAGACTGACACCTATACACATAAAATAAATCCAAAAAACAAGCCCTACTCTCACAATAAGACTTGAAATTATAGTGCATATTATAAATGTGGGAGAAGTCATGGGAGGGATACCTGCTTCAGTCTGAATGAATTGAACAATTCTCCTCCATGACTGTCCTAGGATATAAGTAGTAATTAATTAAGAGGATCACTGGTCCTCTTTGCAAAGCTGCCATTTTCACACAGCCCTGGGTACCAGAACATGAGCCTTTGCAAGGAGAGTGAAAACATTAAGGCTGGATTCAGAATTTGGCATAGTGACTTACATCTGTAATGTCAGCACTCAGGAAGGTACAGCAGTATTGTTGAGCCAGCATACCAATCTATGTAACATAATGAAACCCCATCTCAAAAGATTAAGTTATGGAGCTGGGGAGATGATAAAAATGCTTACCGTATAAGCATGGGGACCTGAGTTCAGATACCTAGCACCCAGCTGGTTGTGGTACGCACCTGTAACTCCAGAACAGGTAGAGACAGGAGGACCCTTGAAACTTGCTGGCCAATCATATGAGCAAAACCAATAGAGTTCCAGGTTCAGTGGGAGGCCCAGTCTCAAAAATTAAGTGGAGAAGCAAATTAATAAGACTCCTGATATTAACCTATGGCTTACACACACACACACACACACACACACACACACACACACACCCCACACACCACACACCCCACACCCCACACCACACAGCAAAAAGTAGGACTGAAGATGTTAAATGGAAGGACAGAGAGAGGATGACACAGCTATCCCAGATAGGCAAGCATGCAAGTCTGAACTCACCTGGGAGTCAGTAAAAGAAATTAATCAGCAGGTTTCAAAGCAGCTAGCCCTCTTGGTAGCATAAAGAATGGGCTGAGAGGAAGGGAACTGTGAATAAAGTCATACAGACAAGCACCAACAAGAGATAATGGGAACCTACACTGAGGTGAGTCAGTGGTAGAAGGGAGGCAGCAGCAGACCAAGTCAAGGTTGACAAGATCAGAAGGACCCAGTGTCTGGAAATGATCGTCTCACATGGGAGCGAGAAACATCTCAGAATGTTCAGATGACAGACGGGTTACCTTTACAAGTCAAGGCCAGCCTGGGCTTCAGGGTAAAACATTGTCAATGGCTGGGCGTTGGTGGCGTAAGCCTTTAATGCCAGCACTCGGGAGGCAGAGGCAGGTGGATCTCTGAGTTCGAGGCCAGCCTGGTCTACAGAGTGAGTTCCAGGACAGCCTCCAAAGCCACAGAGAAATCCTGTCTCTGAGCTGATCATACAAGCCTGGTGACCTACATTTGATCACCCAAAGAATTGACTCCTTGAAGTTGCTGTCTGATGTCTTCATGCTCACTGTGGCATGCCTACCACCACGACTACATAGACTTAACTTCCTTTTTTGTTTTTTTTTAATTTAAAGGGGTCGGAGCACCTTATAAAGAACATCAAGGCTTGGCAGAGGTGGTGGCAGATGTGTGGTTTGTGTGTGTGAAGACAAAGAGAAATAGCAAAGACAAAGTTGTCATGAAATGGAGGTGCTGTCACCAACTTTCCTTCCTAGCCTTGAACTCTTCCTCCCATCCTGTCTTAACTGGGAAGGGAAAAATTATTCAAAGGAACAAACGGACTTTGTATGGTTCTGGGTTTGTTTATTTTTTATTGTGATAAACAAAAAAGGTGAAGTTTTCCTTATCAACTTTACCAGTAGCATTTAAATCATCAATCTTGTATGTATAATGTCATGATTAATATGCTTCAATTCCTAAGGGGGGGGTGATATTTAAAGAAATCATGCAGAACTTCAGAAACACCCAAGTCTTTAAATGTTTTTGTTTTTAAATAAGTGAGTTTACTAATCTGGCTTACCTATGACACTTGGTGATGCCCTCTGTGTCAGTTACTTTTCTCATCCTTTTACCAAATACCTGAAAAAAAAGCGATGTGAAGGAGGGCATGTTTCTTTTGGCTCCCAGTTGCTGGTAAAAGAGGCATGGCAATGGGACCAGTTACTGTCCCTGGCAGTGAGAGTTTGTCGCAGGGCTTCCTCACACCTTTGTGGAACAGGAAGGCAGCAGGGTAGTGTGGCTAAAAAGGAGCTGAACCATCCCCATAAGGCCTCTCACCAGAAACCCACTTTCTCCATACAAGTGTTGAAACCCTTGGGCCTCTGGGGAACAGTTTACATTCAAACTGTAACACCCTTTAAGGTAATATCTTTAGGGGGCTGGAGAGATGGCGCAGCAGTTTATATTTGATACTCTGCCTGGAGGACTCAAGTTTGATTCCCAACACACACGTGGCAACTCACAACCATCTATGACTCCAGTTCCAGGGGATCTAACACACTCTTCTGGGGACTGCTTGCATGCGGTACACACACACATACATGCAGGCAAAAGAGACATACACATAAAAATAAATCTTTGGGGAGTGGCTGAAGAGATGGCTTGGTGGTTAAGAGCATTGGAACTGGGGTTCCCAGCGTCCACATAGCAGCTCACAGCTATCTGTGAGTCCAGCAGGGGATCTGACACCTTCACACCAATGTACATAAAATAAACTATAAAAAAAAGTCTTTTTTTAAGTTGTATCTTTTCACTTCTAGAAAAGTAATTTTTAAAGAATGGCTATGGTGGTTTGCAGGCCTATAATTCTAACACTTGGGAGACTGAGGTGGGGATATAGCAAGTTTGGGATTACCTGAAAATTTAGTAAGACCCTGTCTAAAACTCTCAAGAGATTTGTTCTTACAACACCAGATTAAAGCTCAAAGGAACTAGATTCACTTCAGGAATGATGAATTAGCTATAATACCAACACAGAGATGTCTTTAGGGTAATGAAAGGCATACCTCATCTATGAAAAAAAAAAAAAAAAAAACACAAGTCAAAAAAAGTCTGCCTTTGAGCATCTCCGTGGCCTTCTTCCACAGCTTATGTGAATGTGGCTAGTAGAAACGTTTATTTTCTTGAAATGCTACTTTAGCAAAAATCTACAATGTCCAAAGAGGCAAAAATAAAAGAAAAGATAAAAGATATACAAAAACAACATTTTTAAAGGGCTAAGATGTAATGATAGACTGCTTACCTAGCATGTGAGTCTCTGGTCTGCCATCCCTCCCCCCCCCCAGCCATGCCCCTCTTCCACCAGTACTGAGGGTGGAGGGTGGTGGGGGTGGTGTGAAAAGATTTTGTGTCAACTTAACTCCTACTGCCCTTCTTAGTAGTGTTTGGAAACCCTGCTAAAGGCTGTGGTGGTGCATGCCTTTAATTCCAGCACTTAGGAGGCAGAGGCAGGTGGATCTCTGAGTTCAAGGCCAGCCTAGTCTACAGAGTGACTTCCTGTACAGCCAGGACTATACAGAGAAACTCTGTCTTGAAAAACCAGAGACAAGAAAACCTTATTATGATAGTTGGTCATCCCTCCAAACATTCGACCTGTGTCAGTGGTCTGACATGATCACTAGGTTCAAGATCTTCAGCCTGGATTTATCTACCTCTGGTGACCACACACATTCTGATTAGCCTTCCTTCATCATTTCCGAAGTTTACAGCTGCTTGTCTCATCTCCTCACTGGGTCTACTAGCTGTTTGTGGGCAGGGAGAGTCCCATCAGTTTCCCGTCTCTAAAATAGCAGTGTTTTATTAACTACTGTGCCGATGTCAAAATACTGGGTTGTTTTTTTTTCATTTGTAAGATATATTTGTATTTAGCTTCTATAAATCTGCCTTCTTTGTTGGAGATGGAGGTCAGGAGTGACGTGTTTGCCTGGTAAGTTTGGTCCCCAGTACCAACCAACTATATACATATATGCTTGCTAGCATATTTAAGTCAGCCCATCCTAGTTCTTCTGAGTTACTCTGGGTTCTTGAAAGCAACTTGACTGCACATCATTTGTGAATGAGGTTGCAGGATGTGTGGTTGTGTATTTGCAGTTAAGTTGGGTAGAATCATCCCCGGGGGCAGGGGGAATATGGCTGTGATGTATACATGACTACGCTACCCACAGACTCCATTCGGCACCATGGCTTCCAGAAGAGCAAGTCTTGATTTTCAGATACTTTAAATGCTTTTATTTTGCATTCTGTTGTTATCATTTTTGCTTTTACTCATCATATTTAGTAAAACGAGAAATCATCCAAAGTCATTAACCTTTACAAATCTCCATGGATGTAGGAAAAGGAGGTTCTTCAGTTTGACTAGAAAATTTCGTCAACCCTGATGACAGACGTCAATTGCAACTTTATCATCAGGGCAAACATCAACTGTAATCTACAGGGCTAGACACCACCATTACTGAGATAAATTTCACAAGATGTCTTCGTTCAAGCGGCAGTTACCACAGCACCACGTCCTTGTGCCACTAGGGGGCGCGCCTAGTTCATGTTCTAATTGCTGGAATGGTTTTCTTTGGGGTGAATTGAGACAGAATTTCTTTGTATATACCTGGCTGTCCTGGAACAAGCTCTGTAGAACAGGTTGGCCTCGAACTCACAGAAACCTGCCTGACTCTGCCTCCTGAGTGCTGGAATTGAAGGTGTGTGCTATCACAGCCTTTTTTTTTAAATTACATTTATTATTGTGGAGTGTGCATGTGCACTCTAGTACACAAGTGTCATGCCTGCATTTGAAGGTCAAGGGACAACATGCATAAGTTTGCTCTCTCATCCTACCATGTGGGTCCTAGGATTCAAACTCAGAATTGGAGCCAAGTGCCTTTGTGCACAGAAAGGCACAAAGTAGTCCTGTGGTGTTTTCTTTTTGATTATCAATGTCCAGCTATCAGGGCAGGCCCAGTGAGCACAATGTATATTTAGGTGCAGTGCTTTCCCCCAGCTGAAGCTTGAAGTACGTGGAAAGCCTACAGATTGGTCCTCTCCAGAGAGCGTACACTAAAGCCAGACTTGTACATGATTCAGGACTTCACTTGAGTTTCACAATGAAATGTAAATTACAATTTATTTTTGTGTATGGGTTTGTGTGTACATCTGTGTGTGCTTTGGCACATGAGTGAAGGACAGAATACCTTGGTGGTCGACCCTTGCCTTCCACTGCAAGGCATGGTGTCTCTTGCTTGTACCTGCACTGTGTACTCCAGACAAGCTAGCATGCGGGCTTCAGGCATTCTCTTGTCTCTGCCTCCCATTTCGCCTTGGTGTACTAGAATCACATACAGACATGGACCACTGAATCTGGCTTTTCATGGGCTCCAGGGGACAGAACTCGGGTCATTAGGCTTGCACAGTTAGTACTTTGACCAGCAGAGCCGTCTCTCTAGCCCATAATTTACAATTTCTAAGACATCAGAAAAGGTGTCTTTCATAGAACCCTGGCATTTGGCAGAATTCTGTCAAAGTTCAGCCAAGTTCTGTGAGAATAGTTTATAAGAAAAGTTGGCTTTTAGATGTTTGTTTATTTTTCCAATTGTCTTTCTCAATACTTAATTTTTTGAGGAAGTAGTTTCTGGTTACTGTATTTTTTTTCCCCTGCTTAAAGCTTCTACCAAAAAAAAAAAAAAAAAGCCGGGCGTTGGTGGCGCACAAGACCAGCCTGGTCTACAAGAGCTGGACAGCCTCCAAAGCCATAGAGAAACCTGTCTCGAAAAAACAAAAAAACAAAAAAAAACCTTCTACCTTAAGGGCCTCACATGGTGATGGTACATACTGCCCGAGGCAGAGGCTGAGGCTCAGGCAGAAGAATCTCTATGAGTTCCAGAACAGCCAGGGCTACACCCAGACTCTGGCTCATTTTTTTTTTTTCTTTCTACCTTGAAATAACATAGGCACCAATATTAAGAACAAGACTGGGAGCCAGGCAGGTGGTGGTGCACACCTTTAGTCTCAGCACTCAGGAGGCAGAGGCAGGTGGATCTCTGTGAATTTGAGGCCAGCCTTGTCTACAGAATGAGTTCCAGGAAAACCAGGACTGTTACATAGAGAAACATTGTCTTGAAAAACCAAAAATGAAAAAAGAACAGGGCTGGGCAGATACCTCATGCCTTGCAAGAATGAAGACCAGAAAAAAAAAAAAAAAACCTTTCAGAGGCATGCCAGGTGGTAATGGTGCATGCCTTTAGTCCCAGCACTCGGGAGGCAGAGGCAGGTGGATCTCTGTGAGTTCGAGACTAGCCTGGTCTACAGGAGCTAGTTCCAGAACAGCCTCCAAAGCCACAAAGAAACCCTGTCTTAAAAAAACAAAAACAAAAAAATGAATGAAGACCAGAGTATCCAGAACCCACATAAAAAAGCCGGGTGGGCAGCAGAGATAGGGCATCCCTTGTGTCTTGCTGGCCAGCCAACCTAACTAGCCTACATGACATCATACCAGCCCATGAGAGATGGTCCTTAAAAATCAGATGGGCCATGACTCAGAAGGATAGGTGATTGACAACAAATCTGACCAACCAGGTTGAATCCCTGGAATCCTCATGGTAAAAGAAAAGACTCCAAATAATTGTCCTAACCTCCACATATTCACCATAGCATATTTGCACCCCTATCCCCCATAACCCAGACACATTTGAATAAATGTAAAAGAAAAAAATAGACAAGACAGATAGAAAAATAGGTGGTTCCTGAAAGATGGCACTCAAGGTTGTCTTTCCAGCCTCCATATGCATGAACCCAAGCATACACATATACCTAATATGCAAACGTTCACACACACATACACACACATCATTAAATAGAGTATTAGCCAGTTTTCTATTTCAACAACAGCATACTTGGGGCAGTTAATTTATAAAAAGACATGGTTCCTAGTAAACCAAGATTCCTTAAATGATAAAGTCAGCTCTCTCCATTTGTATCTGACTCAGCAAGTGGTGACCTCTGACCTGTTTACAAGGAAATGTTTTTCTATTTCCCAGCCCAAGGCAGAATTGAAGAATTCAGACAGGACACCAGAGCCGGGACTCTTTGTTTCAGCTGGGATAGAATTCATAGAATTTCATCAAATCATGTTTGTTCTAGGATCCTCCCCTTTTGATTTTCTGGTCATTTACACATGTGACATTTAAAAGTGAATACTTTAGTGTCTGTTCTCTAGGAAGAGAGCAGTGTGGTGAGCACAGGGGCAAACTGGCCAGCTGTGTTTTGTTTGGTCTACAAAATATTTGAAAAGTGTTTTTATGTTCAAACCTCCTTTGTGGGACCGGGACTTTCCCCAAACTGAGTAAGAGTCTACAAGATTTATTCATTTATGTTATTTCCAAGTCTTTGTAAGCTTCTAGTTTGTACCTGCTCCAAGAACCTTTATTCCAGACACAACATGATTACAAAGCCCAGAGGAAATGCTTGGCATTTTAAGTACATGGGAGAGAAGAGCCAGCCACCCACTTTGAAGCAGGACAGCTCACTTGTTCTTTTTCCCTTTAGCTCTTGTCTTCCACAGGTACTACTGCTACCGACTTTTCTGTTCTCTGCAGTCTCTTTGAGCTACAAGTAAACAGGATGCAATACTCACTCAAGAGTATTGACTGACTGTTATTATTTTGTTTAAAAAGAAGAAAAGAGAAATTGCTGAGACAGACATAAGACTATAAGTTTATTATAAGGGCCGGCAGAATGGGGAGACTAAGAAGAGGAACAGGGTAATGGCTGACCGCCATGGCCGGTCGCCATAGAGAGAGAGAGCGGGAAACAGAGAAACAGGGGGAGAGAGAGAGAGAGACAGACAGAGAGAGAGTAAAGGGGCAGAGAGAGTGTAAAGGTGCAGGGGCCTATCTTTTAAAGGGGTCCTCTGCACCTGCGTGCAGACTTCTTTCCCATGGAACCTTGGGCTGACCAGGGTATTGCCTGAGTGGATTCCACCAGGTAACAGGGGCAGGCCAGCATAATGCCTGAACCTTTCACTGACTAGTGAGGGGTGGGCTGTATTATCCCCAACTGGATTATTTTAAAGCTAAGTGCCTGTCTAGGAAGCACAGGCTGCATGTTCATTCATAACACCATAAACAAGCACCAGAAAAGACTCCATTCCTTATGTGAGCATCACCAAGCATATGGGACTGTCATAATTAGCCAGTTTGAGCCAGGCGTAGGCACACACCTTAAAAGTTCCAACATTTGGGAGGCAGAAACAGGTGATTTTTTTTTTTTAAGAGTTTATTTACTTATACAACATTCTGCTGCCGTGTATATCAGCCCACCAGAAGAGGGCACCAGATCTCATAATGGATGGTTGTGAGCCACCATGTGGTTGCTGGGAATTGAACTCAGGACCTCTGGAAGAACATTCGGCGCTCTTAACCTCTGAGCCATCTCTCCAGCCAGAGACAGGTGATCTTTAAGTTCAAGGCTAGCCTGGTCTGCATAGTGAGTTCTAGGAAAGTAAGGACTACACAGACCCTGTCACAAAACAAACGAAAACTCCGCCCATTTGCAAACTCCACTTGGTTATTTTTAAATTTATTTTATGTGCATTGGTGTTTTGCTTGTATTTATGTCTGTGTGAAGGTGTCAGGTTCCCCTGGAGCTGGAGTTACAGACAGGTGTGAGCTGCCTGTGGTTGATGGGAATTGAACCCAGGTCCTCTGGAGAAGCAGCCAGTACTCTTAACCACTGAGCCATTCCTCCAGCTCCCACTTGGTTATTTTTTTTTTAAAGATTTTATTTATTTATTATGTATACAACATTCTGCTTCCATGTATATCTGCACACCAGAAGAGGGCACCAGATCTCATAACGCCACTTGGTTATTTTTATAGAAGTTTCTCCAAAGCATTAAAAACCATCTGAGAGGAAATGGTCAAGAAAAGCCGAAAGGGAAGGTCACTCTGGAGGGAGGAAAATGAGAGAAAGGGTTTAAAGTCAGCCTTCTGGAGAGGCTCATTGAGACTCCTTCAGAAGCCTGGCTCTAGGTTAGCCACTGGCTTTATGGTAAACTGAGGCACAGCAGTGTGGATCTCTGTGCTGCTGGCCTCCCAGACCCACCCATGGCCTTCACCTCCACAGCCAAGACTCCGTGGTAGGGCTTCTCCCCCACAATTTCTTTCTGGTTGTATCTCTTTGCTGTTGGTCTTACAGTTGTCTCTGCCAAAGAAAACAGTGATGATAGGTTATTTTTAAAATTAGGAGGAAAACCTGCCACACACTATTTTTCTTCTCCAAGCTCTGAAGTCCTTCTGTTTAGCCTCATTCTCACACAGGGTTTTTCTAGACCAAAGTGTAAGGGGCTTCCAAGGGTGGGTGGTATAGGAGCATGCAGGTGTGCCATGTAAATATATCTGCTATCCAAAAAACCTGCCTTTACATACACAAACTGACCGTTCAAAGATACTTTTGATAGGCTCTTCTCTGGTACAAGGAGTCTTTTCACTAGGGCATTTAACATGCAAATAAGCATGTATCCATGTAATGTGAGACCCTCAGGAGACAGCTGAGTGAGGGTAGCCGACTTCATAGAAAGCAACAATGTGCCCAACACCAGGTGATTCCACTCTGCCTTCCTGTGGCTTTTTTTAAAAAGCACTGTGTGTGTCTCTCTCTCTTTCTGTGTGTGTGTGTGTGTGTGTGTGTGTGTGTGTGTGTGTGTGTGTGTGTGTGTGTGTGTGTAAAGCCATGCATACTTGACAGAAGCCATTCTTACTTGCTGAATCATCATGCTGGCCCATCCTGCATCTTTCTTAATAAGTCTCCATGCAAAAGTAAAACAAGGGGACTCATGCCATCCTCTATAGCCCGTGCAACATCTCTCCAAACAGTGGGAAAGCAGAAAGGAAATTAACTCTGCCACTTAAGGAAAAATGGCACATTTTTAATATAATTTTCCTTTATGTTTCAGAATTTTTTAAATACTTCAGGCTTTGACATCCCTAAGAGAAGGAGAGAGGTAGGTGTGTGTGTGTGTGTGTGTGTGTGTAAAGATGAGAGACAATGAATCGGAGAGAGAAATTAAAATTGGAAATCAAGAGAGAACAGTACCTGAAATTCAAAGCCCTGATCCCCTTTGATTCCTAGAGCAGCCAAAGCGCCATCTCAAGAACACTTCCCCAGAAGTTAGAGGTAAAACATGGGAACTTACTGTCCAGGACAAGTAGGAGGCTACTGTCACAAGGGTAAAGGAAGGGCTAGGGTTGGACAGGCTGTCCACTCCGTGGAAGCAAACACTGCCAGACTCTTTTCCCAAGGGACAAGGCCCAAGGGCCCACTCCCTAGTGTGCAGCAGTTCTGTGCCCATGTCTGGCAAGCTCAGGAGTCTGCATTTCTGAGATGAGTGGCTTATTTCACAGTTTATCAGGTTTCCATACCCACCTCAACCCAAGGCTCCTACATATACTACATTTAACCCTATATCCTAACCTGGGTCATTGTCTGTGATTGCAGTCAGGGTTAAACCTTGACTTTGTTGTGGTACTGAGGGTATGGGTGCCTTAAAAAAAAAAAAAAAAAGTAAGTTGGATGGTGGTGGTGCATGCCTTTAGCCCCAACACTCAGGAAGCAGAGGGAGGCGGATCTCTGTGAGTTTGAAGCCAGCCCAGCCTGATTGACAGAGTGAGTTCCAGGACAGCTTCCAAAGCTACAGAGGAACCCTGTCTTGAGGAAAAAAAAAAAAAAAGAAAAAAAAAAAAGAAAAGAAAATGTATTTGTCTGGCCTTGCATCTTGTATAAATAGTTTTTACCAGCCAACAATAGCTGCTGTTGTTCATTTATTAATATATGTATTGCGTATTTGTGTGTGTGTGTGTGTGTGTGTGTGTGTGTGTGTGTGTGTGTGTGTGTGTGTGTGACTTGGGGGTACACGAGCAGCCCAGAAATCAACATTGGGTGTTTCCCTCAGTCACTCCCACCTTTTTTTTTTTTTTTTTTTTTTAGGTTTCTTACTGAGCATGGAGATTGCCCATTTGACTAGACTAGCTAGCCAACAAATCTCAGAGATTTCCCTGCCTCACCTGTCCATCCCTAGAGTGACCACATCACCTTTCTTTAGTCTCCTTTTGTTTGTTTTCCAAGACCCGGTTTTTCTGTGTAGCCCTAGCTGTCCTCAAACTCAAGAGATCTGCCTGCCTCTGCCTGCCTCTGCCTCCCCAGTGCTGGGATTAAAGGTGTGCACCATACTGCCTGTCTTGCATCAGCTTTTTGTGTGGGTGCTGACCTCAGAGCCTTGTCCTTCATGGCAGTCACTTTACTGACTGGACCATCTCTCCAGTGCTATAGTGTGTATTCATTGTCTAAGATAGATTATCTGTAGAATGGTCTTTGGACATAGGCTTTGCTACCTACCATCCTCTAGGCTGATTACATTGTTTTGGTTTGGCTTCTTATTTTTTGTGAGACAGACACAGCCTCATGAACCCCAGGTGGGGCCCAGAACTCGACCCTCCCATCTCAGCCTCCCCTGGTTGAAAAGTTATGCACTACCACACCCACCCAGCCCAGTTGTTTAGAGATTAAACTCTTCCTTGTTAGTCAGTTAAAATCTTTTTAATCAAATGGACTAATTCATACATTGAACAACTATTTCTTGAACATCTGCCATTTTGTTATATCTAACATATTTGAAATCTATAACGGGTTATTTTTTAGCCTTTTATACAATTTATTCATTTAGAGACAAGGTCTCATTGCATTGCCATGACTAGCCTGGAACTTGCTATGGAAACCAGGCTAGCCTGGAACTCACATTGATCCGCCTTGCCTTATCTGATCCAGTAAGTCCTTTTACCAGAAAGTGTGAGGTCGAATGCTCTTGAGGTAGGCTTCCAGAGTAGCCAATCAGCTCTCATTACTCACAGTTGGGAGTAAGGGCGATGAGCCCAGGTTGTTGCTACTTAGGGTCCTCTAACAAAACCCTTTTGATCAGATGGATTTAATTTGATCTTTGGTCAGGCCTGCGCCACGCTTAGGTAAGACATCATCTTTGGATACAGAGAGCCTCAAAGAGGTCTCTCCTCTTGGCTGACAGTGGCTGCAGTGTTAGCCATGCCTTTTGTCTTCAGAACCCTGGGCTTAGCATAGTACAGGCATCTAATAAGTATTTGTTTGAATGAATTTGCAATCAGCCCCTCCTTGTTCAGCAGCCTCATACCTGTTACTAATTAGGGATATGATTTAATTCTGTTCATGTTGTGAGACTTATATATTTTTCTCAATGATTACGAATGAACGAAACATTAGCAATTACTGGATATATAAAATATACATTTTGCCAATGGGTAAACTGAGGCTCACAAGTGTTAAGTGACTTTTCAGATCTAATCAATGGTAGATAGCTGGGAGAATCCATGACCTGTCATTGTCTCGACTGCTATTAAATGCCCCAAGCCAGTAAGAAGGCAGTTTGCGCTTTATGTTACACAACTTAGTTTTTGTCTTTCATTCCCATGGCTCCCCCCCCCCCCACTTTCTCATGAGATCTACATGCAAATTCTGAAACCTAGAACTTCCGAGAAAACCCAGGCTGTTGCTTTGTGGCCCCACCCAATGGGGAGGACACACCAGAAGGTTGCTATCTGAGAAGGTTGTATTTTGTATATTTTACTTGTATATTGTATCTGTATTCTCTGGGGCCTAGCTGAATCTGAGCCCCTTGCTTGGGCATGGGCATCCTCTAACATTTGTTTTACTTTATTTCTTGGGACTGGGCATTGAACCAGGGCACTTTGCATGCTAGGCTCGGCCAGTGAGCTTCATTCTGAGCCTAGGTTACAGGCATCTTTCTGCTCAGTGGGCATGCAGAAAATTCAGGGAACCTGAGTACTCATCCTGGCTCTTATCGCACATGTGGCTTTCTGAAGTTAACTTTCCTTTATCACCTTCAGTTAGCTGCTTTGTGTGTGTGTGTGTGTTACACAGTGTTCATATGGGAAGCAAAGGACAACTTGAGGGTCTTTTTTTCCATTGTGTGGATCCCAGGGATCAAACACAGGTCCTCAGGCTTGCTGGCAAGCATTCCTCCCACAAGGTTAGCTCACTGGCCATAGTCATCCTTCTTGTAAAATACTGAACTTGAACTATGTGAGTTCTGAAGTATCGCTGCCTCTGAAATCCCAAGATTGCACCTTGAGGATTGGGAAGGGTTTGAAATTTTACTCCTTTAAAGTCAAAGTCGAATGTACTACCCAATGAAATTAGCTCATCCTTTGGTGTTTGAACGATGCTGGGCCTTTCCTGTTGTTCGACATAAGTGGAATGGTTTGGCTTTTGTTTCAGTCATTTTATTGGTTGTTTTCCATTTGCCGTGGACCCAAGAAGTAATTGGCACAATGGTTAATTATTGTTTTCCATTTGCCATGCTACCTCAGAAGTTAGTGCAGCGTGATGCAGCTCCTTCAGGGCCCTCTTCAGGTCTTCTGAAGATACCAGGCTTCCTCCCTCTTACATCCATCCAGATCTGATCTTCCTTTCTTCTTATAGAATTGGGAGAAGGGTCACAGGATACTGAGGATGGGGAGGTGGAGGGGGCTGGGAAAGTTGCTAGGGGCTAACTCTACTGAGGCAGGTGCCATGGTTAGTTGAGACCTCCTCACTCATCTCCCCACTGTGGGGTTACTAATTTGCACTGCAGAGGTCACTTGGACATGTCTTGGCAGCTTGTCCTTTGCCACTTTCCACTCTGTATGCCACACGCCCAGGAATGGAGAGTCAGGGGATCAGCTTTCTGGCTCCCACTGAAAGGGTGCTCTGTTTGTCAGAGGCAGAGGCCTGCCTGGCTCTGAAAATTACTGTAATGTGCAAAGCTGCAGACTGCAGGATTACCTATTACCTGGACTTAAAGGAATGAGGTCCTGGCATTGGGTTACTTTGCCCCTAATAGGCCTTTCTCTCTTCCCATGGTTGTTAACACCCTGGTCACTCAACAGCATTTGAAAGCACTTGCCTTAAGCATGAAGGGAAGGTGGAAGAGGAGGAGAATCCTGGATCTCTGACCTTGAAGACTAAAAAACTGCTCCTAGGAGAATAGAGAATTCGGGGAGATATCAAGAACACAGTACATTATAAAAGCTCAAATGTTGAATTACACACTTGCCAACATACAACATTTGGGTGCTATACAAACACATACAGATTAACAAAATTTGGAACGTTTCCAGGCTTGTACAGGCATTAAGTGGCATGATCAAACCTTGGGTTGGAGTTAGTGAGGATGTGTTGCAAGAATAGCTCCTACAGATTTAATTGAATATATGAACTTAGGGAAACAAGGATATTTTAAAATTTTTATTTATTATTATTATTATTACTATTATTATTATTTTGAGACAAGGTTTCTCTGTATACTTGCTCGTTAGACCTGGCTGGATTTGAACTCAGAGATCTACCTGCCTTTGCCTTCTGAGTTCTGGGATTAAAAGTGTGAGCCACCACTGCCTAGCTCAAGGCATTTTTAAAAGGCACAATGATTTAAGAAAACCCTGTTGTGCCATAGTCTAGAAAGACAAATAGCAGAACCTGACCTAATAGGAAAAGAGTCATGAGTAGGAAGACATGACAAGGCTAACCCATGGAGTCTGTGATGCATACCTGACCACTATGCTAAGGCACGTGGACTTGACAAAAGTTGTGGTAGAGTTACTGGGGGCTCCTGACTTGGATGGCATGAATTCATTTGAGGAAGTGCCACCTACCTACTGTGTGGAAACTACCAAGGGAAGAGCAGTAATCCAGCCTAGGTTAGAACTGCAGCTGTGGGGGTGAAACAGAGATGGACCGGTAAGCAAGGCTCCATGAGGCCTGGAACCAGAGAAGCCAACATCCACACACTGCTTACTCTGTGACAGGCTTAAGCTTGTCACATGAATTAATGGGTGCAAAGTCAATGGAGCCCTGTGAGAAGCTGAGTAACTGGCTCCAGATTATGTGGTAAGAAGGCAATGGCATTGAACCCAGGCACTGTGGCTCCAAAGCCACTTAATCACTATGCCAGACAGCCCCTCTGAAGTCAAAGAGCACGGGTGGAGAACCACACAGTGCAAAGGTTGAGACTGTGACCTCTCAGGCTTCCTGACAGTTTCTTGTGTTTTCTATACACCCCTGGACAATCCAGTTAAAAATGGACCTCTCCTTCTCCTCACCCATAAAAATGGTAAAAACAGTAACTGCATAGGATTGCTGTGACATGGAGATGTGGAATGGTGAGGGTGGTGCTCAGCCCAGTAACTGGCACGAAAGAGTGTTCAATGAATGTTAACTCCCAGCAGAACTGTTAGCGTCATCCTATGCTTTAGAGGCCGGAGTCCTGGCAGCATAGTTTTATAATTGCCAGAGTAAGAAGAGAGCCAGGTGTGGTGCTAAGGGCAGCACTTAGGAGGCACAAGAGGGCCAGAAGTTTAGGGTCATTCTCAATTACACACTGAGTCTGAGAGCAGCCTATGCTGTATCAGACTATCCACAAAACAAGCACACCCCAGACATAATATATGTGTGTATGTATGTATGTATCCAATACGATGGGTGATTGTCATCATTTATAGGTCAGAGGACTGCAAGACTGCTACTCCACTGACACTTCTCTCCCTAGAGAGCTTCAAGATGAGGCCATTATGCCCATGTGTAATAACTACTTAAGGGCTGAGTCAAACAAAGCCTTACTTTAGTTTTCTCAATACACAATCTGGGCAGGCCTTTGCTTTCGGTAAAAGGGAGGAATCAATTATAGTTTGTTCATGTCTTCCCCTCCCCCAAGATAGGGTCTCACTATGTGGCCAAACTTAGCTTTAGACTTCGTATGTTTTCCAGGCTGACCTCAAACTCATAGCATTCCTCCTACCTCAGTCTCCCGAGTGCTGCAATCATAGGTGTCTACCACCACTATTGGCTTCAACTATGCTTTTTTTTATTCATAACAGTGCAAGCAGTTTCCTTTATTCACATATTAGTTGCCCAAGTCACTCCACTGGGTTCTATGGCTTAGATAATTCCCCCAACTGACAATGAGCTGCATAAATGGGAGTTAGGGTATACCCTACCACATGTAACAGGAAGCAGGGATTTGATCCTTTGAATTCATTCTGTGTTCTGATTAAGTGATACCAAGAAAAGACAATACATGGCCTAGGCATGGTGGCAGACCCTGTCATCATAGCCAAGGCAGGAAGACTGCTTGCTGTAAGATCAAGGCCAACCTGGTTCATATAACTGGTTCCAAGCCAGCCAGGGCTACATAGTGAAAGTCTGTCTTAAAAAAAAAAAAAGAATTCTAATCATTAGTGATGTAATTAATTATATTAGTGCTCTGAATACCCTTCACTCACAAGTACTTATTGAGAACATGAAGAACACAGTACATTATAAAAGCTCAAATGTTGAATTACACATTTGCCAACATACAACATTTAGGTTCTTACAAAACTCATCTGTATCTACAAGACAAAAGGATCAGGGAAAAGGAAAGAATTAGGTGCCTCGTGGCTTGGATGTGTTTTCTCACTTCCCACCATTAAGTAGTCCCAGCTCCCATTTGGCAACAGTGAAGTGATCGCTACAGCACAGAAATGATTAGTGTCTGGGAGCTCTCCTGGAGTGGCTATTACAAAATTTGAAAGGGCAAGGCGTATTTATTTCCTAGACTAGCCAGTCCTCAACTGTCTCCATCCAGCTGTCACCATAGAGACAGAAAACTTAAAGACTTCCTTCTAATCATTGTGGGATCGAAATGTCTATTTCTGGCTGAGGCTTGGCCTCTCTGGAGTCTATAAAGAGTTTCTCATTGCTGTGTAGGGTGGAATTTAAGACAAATGTGGAGTGACCTTTTGAGGGTGAGATGAAGAGCAATTTTAGAAAGGAAAGGGCCCGCTCACTAGTTGAATGAGATTGGCCAGGTCGGCTGTGGCCTGTGTAATCTATTTATCCTCATGCCTGTACCTACTCCCCCTTCATGACCTCCAGGGCAATCACCACCCTGATGGCCACCGGCCGATCCCTGTACACAGTTCAGCCATAAACTCAGATATCAGTTACGAAGGTCGTGTGGTTTAAGGAACTTCTTTTTTAGTTGCTAATCCCTTAGGTTCTTAAAGATAAATAAAACAAAGCACTTCTTTGTAGGTTTTTTTATTTTTTATTTTTTTGCCTCTACCAATGAAATGCCTTCTTCTGATGATAATCTAATGTTGTTTTCTAGGAAGATAAAGAATTTAGCCTTTCAGACAACTGGTGTTAACACTAATTTCAAAGCCAAACAGGATACATGAAAAAAGCACAATTTATTTCAGTCGATTTTGTCTCTTGGAAAACTAATTCCATACGATAGCACTTCATTAAATTATATTGACATTTAAAGCTTATAAACAGTGTTCTCTTGATTCTTTTTAACCACATTGAACTTTTTCTTTGGATGCTTCCAAAATTGCACTGGAACCTATTAGGTCTGAAAAGGCATGCCCAAGAGTGCCAAAACTCCATCTCAAGGGAGTTCTTCCAGAAAAATATTCCCATCAAGTTTAGTCCACCTTGGGCTTGAGGGCCTCAGCCTAACTCCTGCACTCAGTCCCAAGAACACTAGGCAGGAAGGTGGAAGGGTTTCTCTTGGGCAAATCCAATGCCAGAAAAAAAAAAAAAGTCATTTGTAGGTCCCTTTTTGAAGTGGAAGGACCCTACTTGGTGATCCCACAGTCAACCCCCCAGGAGACAAAGATCACTTGAGTATTCAGGGTTAACAATCAGCTATTATGTAGGAGTCACTTGACATTTGAGGAATGTGTCTATCATAAAAGCAGATACCAAAACAAAGAAAATTTGAGAAAGCAGCAACAATGCAGAAAGATCTGTTATCTCCATGGCATGAGAATGCACAGCAATGGAATGCTAGAAGAGAGAATAGGGACCAGGGGAATGGCTCAATGGGTTAAGGTGTTTGCCGCCAAGCCTGATGGCCTGAGTTCATTTCTCTGGTCCCTTGTGGTGGAGAGAACTGACATGCACACACATAAACACAAAATAAGTAAATAGACAAATGTAATAAGAATAACTGGTAGGCAAATTCTATACGGCTCCACCCTGTCAAAATTACAAAAACAAAGTAAATGGAGGTTTTCAGGAGCTGGAGGAAGGGGGATGGGGTGTTTCAGTGTTTCAAGAAGGATCGTTCTGGAAAGGGCTATATAGATAGTCACGAAAATAGCACTGAACTATAGGCAAGGTAATATTTTTGAAGTGTCCTTGGCATTAAAACCACAGCACCACACATACTAGGCAAGTATTCTTGAAAGACCCTCGAGGTGAGGAGTCTCCCCAATCCGGCCGGTCCCCCAAGAACTCATTGTCCAGTCCAGTTGATGCAACATGCAAGAGGCTTTATTGCAGTTGTTTAACGAGCTAACCCCATGTTAGTTTGGGCCTTTCATCCATCCACCATGGTGGATGGCTAGAAAAGACGCTACGAAGCCACTGCATAGAGATCTTATAGGGCAGCATAAGGGGAGTGTCTAGGGGTATGCACAGGCTCAGGATTGCTGTGCCTCCAGGCTTGGAGGGTTTGCCCTGTGTTGATTGGTCAACTGGTTGTTATGGCCCATAGGCTCTCCCAGGGTGGTTGCTATGCTCTGTGTGTCATTGCTGTGCACTTGTCTGTAAAGCACACCCAGAGCCATAAAGCATAGCACCACCAGCTAACTTCTGATTGGTTCCTTGCCCACGAGGCAGGCATCTGACCTCCTAGTGACCAAGGTCATGGTGAGCACGTGTTACTGTCATGACTGCCGAAAGGGGCAGGCATCTGACCAAAGCAAGGTCAGGCAAGCATGTGTTCAGCTGTTATGGCTGCCTAAATGGGGAGCTGGTCCCTGAGCTATCTCCTTTGCCCTAAGGCAATACATTTTATTTTACAAGTATATAATATATATTGTATAATATATTGTATAATATATCAAGTATTGCCACAATAAAGAAAAATCTGGAGAAAAAAATCTCTGAATAAAGGTGCTTTTGGAAATGAAAAATATGGTTGCTGAAATAAGAAATTCATGGAGGGTTTGGAAAATGAAGACAAGGAAATTCCTCAGAAGGGGACTGAATATGTAACATATTTGTGGAAAGTAGAGGACAGAAAGACACTGTTATAAAACTAATCTAGGAAGCCCCTTATTTCTTGGAAAACTAGAGATGGAGGAGCGAGGCAGCCGGAGAAGATAAGGGAGAAACAGATAATTATATCGGAGTTCCAGCAGATAGAGATTTTGGTGAAGGGACTCCTTACAGAGCAGGAGGGAATAAGGGAACACCTGGGGGTGGTGTGGTGTCTGGTGACCAGCAATAAGGAGAAGTCATTGCATCTCAAGCACTGAAGGGGCCTGAGGGAACTTCCTTCAAGGAAGGAAGGGTTAATTTTGGCTCATAGTTCAAGGGGACATGCTCAATCACAGAGGATGATAGCAGGAGCAGGAGGTGGCTAGCTGCATTGCACCCTGTCAGGAAGCAAAAAGTGATGAATTTATTGCTCACTTAGCTTTCTCCTTTGCATTCGGTCCAGGCCCCAGTCTGTGGGATGGTGCCCCACACATCCTTCCCACCTCAGTGAACCAGACCTTGACAATCTCACCCACGTGTGCCCAGAGGCTAACCTGACTGATGTAATCCCTCACAGGCACCCTCAAAGGCTTGTTTCCAAGGTGATTCCAGATCCTCTCAAGTTGACAGTATAGACCACCCAAGACTATTGCTTTGAGATGAAGCTAGTGCCCATAGATGTGACTGACAAGAGGGACACAGCAGGAAGAATGGACTAGCCAGAAAGCATCGGGTAAGGCAGGGGATGTGACAATCTGTAGTCCACAGGGTCATCTGTAGGGAAGGGAAGGACAGTATGTGACAGGAAATAAATTATCAAAGAATAATACAATAACATTTTTCCCACCAGGAAAACATCTGGTATTCATCTCAGGAAATTAACAACAACAAAAAGCCATATATAAGGCATAACTTAATGTCTAAAAAAGTTAACAAAGAAAAGATACTAAAGAGAGGAAAGAAAAGATTATGCATTGATCAGAAATGGGAATGTCATCAGGTTAATCAATAGCAGCTAAGAATTCGGTGTGGCATGGCCAGGCAGTGGTGGTGCATGCTTTTAATCCCAGCACTTGGGAGACAGGCAGGTGGATCTCTGTGAGTTCGAGACCAGCCTGGTCTACAAGAGCTAGTTTCAGGACAGCTAGGTCTACACAGAGAAACCCTGTCTTGAAAAACAAACAAACAAAAAGAATTCTATGTAGCAATGGAGTCATTCCTTCAACTGTCTGAGGAAACATTATTTCCAAACCAAATCAATCAAATACAGGCAGAACAAAGACTTCTGCAAACTTTAACCTGCAAACCCTTTCTTAGGAATCAATTACAGAACCAAGATGCAAACAAATAGACAAAAAAGGAAGGTCCTGGCCTGAGAAAGAACAGGATACATGCTCAGCCAAGAAGAGAAGGGAAATGCAGGCTGACAGCTGTGCAGATGTGCTAGAACATGGGTGGGGAGGCTCCGGGAGGATGCCTTGAGGAAAAAACAAACCACTAATCATTTTCAGAAGGTTCAACAATTCTTTGAGGGATTTTGAGGGCAATAAAAACAAAGCAAATGTCTATTTTTAAAAATGAGCTATTTTCCCCCTTTCCCTTTTCCCTTGTGATAGAGGACATAACCCAGGGTTGCTTGGATGCCAGGCAAGTGTTCTGCCATTTTTTCCATAATCCCAGGCTCAAATCAGCCTTCTAGTAGTATTTGGTTCTCTTTTTTTTATGACATCTCTCTCTCTCTCTCTCTCTCTCTCTCTCTCTCTCTCTCTGTGTGTGTGTGTGTGTGTGTTGCATGCATGCATATGAGTGAAGGTATCTGTGGAGGTCAGAAGAGCATCTAGAGTTACAGATGGCTGTGAGCCACCCAAAGTAGGTGCTAGAAATGATCTGGTCCTCTTGAAGGGCAGTAAATGTTCATAATGGTTCAGCTGGCTTTCCAACCTCTAGTATTTAGTTGTCTGAAGCTGTGTAAAAGCAGCTGTTTCTTTAATTTAATTAAAAAAATTTTTTTTTGTTTTTTTGAGACAGGGTTTCTTTGTGTAACAGCCCCGGCTGTCCTGGAACTCACTCTGCAGACCAGGTTGGCTTCAAACCCACAGAGATCTGCCTGCCTCTGCCTCCCAAGTGCTGAGATTAAAAGTGTGTGCCCCCACTGCCTGGCCTAATTTAATTTTACTTATGTGTATAAGATGTGTTGGTATTTGCAGAAGCCAGAAGAAGGGTGTCTGATACCCTGAAGCTTGGTCTACAGAGTGAGTTCCAGGAAAGTTAGGGCTGTTCAACCCTGTCTCAAGAAACAAACAAACAAAACATCAGAACAAGCAGGATGGAAGACACAGCAAACAGATTAGGTTGGGAACGGGTGAGCACTTACTCACCCGTTAAAATAGCTTCTTACTTTTACTTCTCTAAAAGATTCAGCACAAACACAACAAAGTCCTTTCTAGTTCTTTTAAGACAGTACTGGACCCTTTGCCTTTGTTTCCTTACAATGCTGTGCTATGAGGTGAGGGGTGGGGGGGGAGGGGGGAAGAACACAAGTGCTTAAAGGGGATTCATACCCTTGGCCTGAGCTCGCTGAATGTGTTTTCTCCAGCTGTCTTTTTGATGACTTCTTGCTCCTCTACAAGTCAAGTGGATTCCCAGTATGAAAGCAACAGCAAAGGCATTGATGATAAATACAAAACAGACCAACCAAACAGAAAAGCCTGCTAATACTTTCAGTGCCACACTTTCCTGGAAGGATTTTACCTCTGGGATTTCTGTTGCACTGGTCAGGGTTAGCTGGCAAAGATGAGATGATGAATGGTGAGGCAGATAGGATGTGTTTAGCAAAGGCATGGAGTTATCCAGAGAACAAAATGGACGATGAGAGAGAAGCCAGGTCCACATGTGTGTGGCACAGGGGTTAAAGTTAAAGAAGAGGAGAGATTAGCTGGGCATAATAAAGCATGCCTTTAATCCCAGCACTCAGGAGGCAGAGGCTGGAGAATCTCAGTGAGTTTGAGGCCAGCCTGGTCTACAGAGTGACTTCCATGACAGGCAGGGCTGTTACACAGAGAAACCCTGTCTGGAAAAGCAAACAAACAAACAAATGATTATTGGGGAATATTATTTTAAGATGTGTTACTTTTGTTTATGTTGCATTTGTTTAACTCTGTGAAGCTGTGTTACTGTGACTGTCTAAAACACCTAATGGTTTTAGACAGCTGAACAGCCAATAGTGAGGTAGGAGAAAGAAGAGGTGGGGTAGCAGGCAGTGAGTATAAATGGAAGGAGACTTCTGGGAGAGGAGGAGCAATGAGAGAACAAGGCCGGCAGGGGCCAGCCAAACTAAGGCTGGGCATTCATAACTAAGAATAATCCTCTGTGAGTGATTTATTTGGGAGCTGGGTTGTGGGCCTCCAAAAGAGTCTAAAGAGAAAAGAACCAAAAAGTAAAGAACCAAAAGAGTGAAAAACAACAGCTGGGGGTGGTGGCGCACACCTTTAATCCCAGCACTTGGTAAGCAGAGGCAGGCTGATCTATGTGAGTTTGAGACCAGCCTGGTCTACAAGAGCTAATTCCAGGACAGGCTCCAAAGTCACAGAGAAACCCTGTCTGGGGGGCGGGGAGGCAAACAAAAAACAAAAACAAACAACAATATTTTGGTGTTCCATTGTGGGGCTAGAGTAAAAGAAGATCCAACAACAAACGATTAGCGTCTAGGTTGTGATAAGCATAACTTTGAGATGTGCATTGAGATTCATGCAAAGAAATACCCCTTTGTAGCCGGGCGTTGGTGGCGCACGCCTTTAATCCCAGCACTTGGGAGGCAGAGGCAGGTGGATCTCTGTGAGTTTGAGTCCAGCCTGGTCTACAAGAGCTAGTTCCAGGACAGCCTCCAAAATCACAGAGAAACCCCCCTTTGTGCTCACACATTTAAGTAAATAAGTTGCTTTTTGTTTCTATTTTTGGTGTCGTTGCTTTTGATGTAGACATTTTTGCCCAAACAATGATACAAAATGAACCAAGGTACTCAGAATACAATTTGACTTTCTGGTTAATCCCAGGACTCTCAGGGCTGGGGGGTGGGGTGGTTGTCAATAGTCGGAGGGCACTAGGCTTGGGCTTGTTGGCTCATTAGTTACAGCACTTCCCATGCAAATGTGAGGGCTAGAATTTGGATCCTCAGAACCCACTTAAATACTAGGTGGGTGTGTTTTTACCTGCCTGTAATTCCAGAACTCAGAAGGTGGAGAAGAGGGATCCTCAGGGAAAACTGGGAGGTAAACTAGCCTTATCAATGAGCTGTGGGTCCCACTGAGAGACTCTGCCTCAGTGAATAAGGCAGAGAGTATTTGGACAGGCTCCCAACACCAACCTCTTGCTTCTCACACCTAGGCACATGTGGACATGCACTCTCACGTGGACATGCCCACACATCTGCAAGTACATGTGTCTATACACCACAGAGACATACACATCTTTTTTCCCTTTGGATTTTCAAGACAGGGTTTCTCTGTAGCTTTGGAGGCTGTCCTGGAACTCACCCTATAGACCAGGCTGGTCTCGAACTCACAGAGATCTGAGGGTCTCTGCCTCCTGAGTGCTGGGATTAAAGGTGTGCGCCACCTCTGACACCGCCACCACCACCCGATTCCTTTTTTTTGTTGTTGTTCTGAGATAGGGTTAGAGTGCCTATCCTGGCACTCACTCTGTAGGCCAAGCTGGCTTTGAACTCACAACATATACATTTTAAAAAGTCTAAAAGGTTAAAGCTGGCTTGGGTTACATACTGAGTATGAGGCTTACCTAGGCTATATAGCAAGACTCAAAAGACAAGACAAAGAGATCAAAGGAATAAAGTCTGAATTCTTACTACAAACTTCTCCCAGTCTTGCCTCTGAGTACCCTCATCTTCCAGACACTGGCTTTCTTCATTGGCTGCTGCTGCTGCTGCTGCTGCTGCTGCGCCCTCCTTCTCTTCCTTTTTTTATAAAAATTAATTTATTTTTATTTTTATGTTTATTGGTGTTTTGCCATGGGTGTCCGTTACCCTGGAACTGAAGTTCCAGATAGTTGTGAGCTGCCATGTGGGAGCTGGGAATTGAACCTGGGTCTTCTAGAAGAGCATTTCTCCAATCCTTCTTTTGGTTTTTTGAGACGGGGGTTTCTCTGTGTAGTCCTGGCTGTCTTGGAACTCACTCTGTAGACCAGGCTGGTCTCAAACTCAGAGATCCACCTGCCTCTGCCTCCTGAGTTCTGGTATTAAAGGCCTGTGCCGCTGTCACCAGACTCAAGATTTTCTTTTCTGGAATTCCAAATAGCTATTTTTCTAGAACATTCTTTCAGGAAAGCTCCATCTTTTAGGCTTCATTTTAAACGTCATACCTTGAGAAAGGACTTCTTGCCTAGTTTAGCTAGATCTCCATTGTTCTTTTATGGCACTGTATAATTTTCTTTGTGGAATTTTGCCATGGGCAACCATTTACATACTGTTATGTGTCTGCACACATGTATGTTTTGTTTACTTGCTCATTGCTTGTGGAGTTGTCCACCATTGTAGAGCTCCACACCTGAGGGCTCCCAATGGGCATCTGTTGAGTGAATGAATGAACTGAACATTGAGAGGGAACTATGATGACTAAGTAAGTAATTGTGTTGTTATGGCCACAGCAGGGATGTGGTGTGAAATACAGGGATGTGAACTTAAGAGAACAAGGCAAAGAAAGTAATTAAGACTGGAGCAGGTGACGAGAGAAAGGAATGGCTCCAAGCAGAGGAAATGGGAAGTGTGAAGGTCTCGGGATGAGTGGACCTGGAATTTGGGGACATGAGAGAAATCTGGGTGGCTGAGAAGGGCCAGGAGAGGTGTGGAAAGCCTCAGCATTACTTGTCCTCTGAAGAGAGACACAAAGCTGTGTGGTGGAGTGAGGTGGCCTTGTATGGATTTTCTTCTGTTGGTTTTGTGGTGTGGTGCTGGGCATGAGACCTGGGGTCTGAACACGGTAGACAAGCACTCCATCTCTGAGCCATCCAACCTCAGCCCCAAGTTTATCTGTGTGTGTGTCTGTGTTGTTCTGCTCTGCAGTCCAAGTTGGCCTCAAATTCATGATCCTCCTGCCTGTGCCTCCCTAGCCCTGGGACTGCAGGCGTGCATGCATCCCTCAGCTCAAGTTTGGGTTTTCAAAACCACACTAACCAAGCTGAGTGTGGTGGCACAGGACTTTAATCTCAAGCACTCAGGAGGCAGAGGCAGGTGGATCTATGTGAGTTCAAGGCCAGCCTGGTCTACAGAGTGAGTTCTTGGGATAGTCAGAGCTACACAATGGAGAGACTGTGTCTCAAAAAGACAAGATAAGACAAAGCAAAAGGAAACACATGAACAATGTGGGTAGGAGGAGGGATAAACCTTGGTGGGGGGGGTGGCAGGAAGTTTGGAGGAGTGGGGTGCTTGTCCATGGCCATGCCAGAATTGTCTAGGAAGACTGGCAAGGTGAATCCAGGGAAACAGGTCTATCTAAAGGGGTGGAAGTTTAGAGAATGTTCCTCTCACATGAGTTTCAGGAAGTCAAATGATAAGGTAGAATGGTTTACTGGTTTTCTTGTGGGGTAGAGGATGCACTAAGATGACTTCTGGAGTTTTGACTCAGACCACTGAGTGTCATTTACTGCAAGGGGAGCTATTTCATGGCAGGTGAATGTCTCGGATGATGAGCCTGTGTGACCAGGTTATATATCTTATATACAAGATATATAAGAGAGGCTACACAGGCAGCTAAATAGGAAACAGTATAATGGCATTGAACTCTAGGCACAGATATCACTGTGAGGCAGCCAGAGTTCACAAGCCATTGAGCCTTGAGGCTCTAAGCAGTTACATTGTAAGTAGAGGTCACTGATCAGCAGTTTAAGATTTGATAATCCTCTTCTTAAATAGGAATCAGAATTCCATATTGGAGAAAAAATAACACCTCTACAAATCCTACTGTAAAATTTTTATTCTATTATCATTTGTTTATTTATCTATTTTTTTTTTCCAGACACGGTTTCTCTGTGTAGCTCTGGTTGTTCTGAAACTTGCACTGTAGACCATGTTGGCCTCCATCTGCCTCTGCTCTCTGAGTGCTGGGACTAAAGCTGGGCGTCACCACTGCCCTGCATACCACCATGTATTTATTTTGCCCTTTTATTTATTTCTTCCATTTTAAAGATGAGAGAATTTATGGTCATAATGATCAGTTTAGTGGCAGATAAGTTCTATTCAATCACGTTTTAGAAACATTTGTAGAAGGATGGTTCTATTTAAATTAAAAAACTACAGTTTTTTAAAACTACTGAAAGCTGGGCAGTGGTGGCACATGAGTTTAATCCCAGCACTTGGGAGGCAGAGACAGGTGGATCCTCTGAGTTCGAGACTGGCGTGGTCTACAGAGTCAGTTCCAGGACAGGCTCCAAAGCAATACAGAAAAGCCCTGTTTTAAAAAACAAACAAACTACAGAAAAATAAGACTCATAAAAACCCATTAATTGCTGGGAGTTGGTGGTGCATGCCTTTAATCCCAGCACTAGGTAGGCAGAGGCAGGAGGATCTCTGTGAGTTCGAGGCCAGCCTGGTCTACAGAGTGAGTTCCAGGATAGATTCTGAAGCTACACAGAGAAACCCTGTCTTGAAAAACCAAAAAAACAAAACAAAAACAAACAAAAAAAGCAAACAAACCCATTTACTTGGGAATTGGAAACATGGCTCAGAGGTTAAGAGCACTGTCTGCTCTTCCAGAGGACCTGGGCTCAGTTCCCAGCGCCCACAGGGCAGCTCAGAACCATCTGTAACTTTACTTCCAGGGCATCCAACACCTACTTGTGGTCCCTGGTATTCATGAGCACTGCATGCACTTGTTATACAGGCAAAATTCTCTCTCTCTCTCTCTCTCTCTCTCTCTCTCTCTCTCTCTCTCTCTCACACACACACACACACACACACACACACACACACAATGTTAATTTTTTTAAAAAATATATTTCTTTCTTGTAAAAAGTTAAGCAAATGCAAAAGCAAGTGAATCTGTCAATAATTTAATCTCCTGTGTGTTATTTTGCTGTGCTGGGATTGCCTCACACATGGTAGACACATGCTCTTTTTAAAAGTTGTACCTTTAATCCCTTTTCTGGAGTTTAAATACAGACAGACAAATTCTAACACATTGCTTCTTGCCTATGATTCCATAAGTCAGTCACATTTCCGCCTTGGGGAGAAAGTGTAAAATCTGAGTCATCTCCTGGGAAAAGTGGGGTTCAAGTGGGGGGAGGCGATTATTTTCTCCATCCTTGACAAACAAGGACTCTCTTCAGAGAGAAGCCGAACACTAAGAACCATATATCACCTTGATGTATTATTTGCTTTGATTCTTCAACAGAGATAATGAAGTCAAGGATGAGAATAAATATTTTTCTTCATTTCTGTTCAACCTTAAAAACATAACAATTCCAAGGTTCCCAACTATCCAATTCCAACCATTTATATTTTGATTGCTAAGAGTCTCTGGGATTTCAAAGTTTTTTATTTACAAATAACTATAAATATCCTTTAGTATAAAGGCGGCTGCAATGATGGCTCTCTTTGTTGAAAGTTTGGCTCTAAGTTGTTGAGTTATGCAGGCCTGTTAAATGAGATAAAAAGAGACTTATTTTATTTATTTATTTTTATTTGGAGCTGTGAGAATTGTGATCCTTCAGTAAACACAGGTAGAAGAAAATGTGAACACAGGGCCTGGGTGCCCTTTATAGTTATGAGCACCAACATTGTATAAACTGGGCGTGGTGGCACAGGCCTGTATGCTTAACATTCAGGAGGGGGAGAAGGAGGATCAGGAGTCCAAGGCTATCCTCAGCTACATCATGACTTTCAGGCTAGCCTGAGCTATATTGGACTAAATTTAAAAAAAAAGAAAAGAAAACAAAGACTAGTTCTAGCAGATCTTGTTTTTCTATGCAAAATATCTTAAGTTTTGATCTAATTCAGCTTATCTCCTGAAAACACTTCTTTAGCTTAATACAAAGGAGAGGTTCATTGGCAGGCAAAACAGATTATCAGAATGCTTAGGACACTGGAATATATTCTGAAAGGAAGCCATTGGCCATTTACACTTGAGTAAAACTGTAAGGATTGATAGCAGGCAGTACCCCTCACACAAGTTGAAGAGTAGGTATTCATTCACTTTTCTGAGGTTTGGTTCATTGCCATGCACACGCCATGCACATAATGATTGATAAATGACAGAATAAAGACAGACTAGAAAAAGAACATTGAGGACTCTCTGCCCAGAACATTCTCAATAAATCCTTGGTTAATAGAACTGTATGTAGGAGATGGTATTGCTAAGCTGTGCCTTACAAATAATAAACTTGACTAGGGACAGACTCAAGATCACAGACTATATGGTAGATCTGAACCTCTCTAGGATCCTAGGAGCCCAAAGGCCAAATTTGCACAGGAACCAGTAGGACTTGAGGCCTATCACCCATTACCAGTGCCATCACTCCCACACTTAAGAGATCTTTTCAGAATCTATGAAAGTGGCAAAGGGATCAAGGGCATGCATGCACAGGGTTTATGTGACTCTTTCACTGAAGAGGAACCTGTACATTACTTTAGAACTTCTTGCCTTTCAGAGCTTTTATGAAAATTACAGAGACTTATTTTCTCCACCAAACTAAACTATGGATGATGGGTAGGTCAATGAAATGCAGCCTGATCACATAAGTTTTATCCTCTGGACCAGCATGGTGGAAGAGACCAGGTTGTCCTCTGACTCCACATGTATGTACCTGCATATACACATACCAAATGCATAAATATAATAAATAAGTATAATATGGGTAGCATACCCAGGTCTGTTTCAAATAGTTGGGAGCAAATAGAGACCTTAGCACTTTATAAACTTATAAGCGAATAGCCATCTTTCGAAGGTATAAGAAGCTGTGAAATAATTGATTAAATTCTCCATTAATATATATATATATATATATAATATATATATATATATATAGTGTGTGTGTGTGTGTGTGTGTGTGTGTAGTAGCAACACCATTTGACACTCTAACTCCACAGATACCATCTAAAATGTGTTCTAATCTGCAAATGTAATCTTTCTGAGATTTAGATCTTTGTAGAGCTAAAAGAAAGAAGAAAACAAACAAAAACCAGAAAGAAGGATGTAAAATGCCAGTAAGGTTAAATTTCTTTTTATTTTCAAGCCCTGACTATAGGTAGATGGAATTAGGGCAGAACAACAACAACAAAAAATTGGGGCCCCAAAGAGACATGCGTGCGTGTTAACTCACAGCTACACCACTGTGGTAAGGAAATGAGTTAGAGGCGGAAAGGCTCCGATCAGACCATCCCCGGGGACGCCGTGGTCCCGTACAGTCCGTCCCTCTGGCCTTATTCCAGTCTGGAGTCCCAAGGGCTCCCTCCAGAGGGAAGCAGAGAGGCGCGTGGTCGGGCGCGCGCGCGCGCCTTCGCGTACACCCACATGCACACGCACACGCACACACACACACACACACACACACACAGACACACACACACACGCACGCACGCACGCACACGCACGCACTCCCGCCACCGCAAAGCGCCCCCCTCCCGCCGCTGCCTCCGCCGCCCGAGCCCTCGGGGGCGGGCCTCTTTCTCTTTAAAGAGCAGACGCAGCCTCGGGAGCCGAGCCGCGCGCAGCCAATGAGCGAGGCCGAGCGGCTCGAGCGCGCTGACGCTGCACCAATGAGCGGCGGCCGGGGGCGGGGGCAACGGAGGAGACACTATTGTTGATGAGGAGCCGCGGCGGCGGCTGCACCACCTCGTCGCTGCCCGCCGCTGCCCGCGCGCCCCCCGTCCCCGAAGTCAGGCTTCATCACCCGCTGGCACAGGCCTTCCCGCAGGCCCCGAGCAGCCGGTCCCCGCCGCCCAGCACCCCCCGGCGCCCGCGGGCCGCAGTCTCTGGCGGGGGGACCATGTCCCAGCGGGTGAGGCGCAATGGGTCTCCCACTCCCGCCGGCGCCCTCGCGGGTGGCGCGGTCGGCCCGGCCGGGGGCCCCGGGAGCCGCCTGCAGCCCATGAGGGCGACCGTGCCGTTCCAGCTGAAGCAGCAGCAGCAACATGGCAGCCCCACGCGGGGCGGCGGCGGCGGCAGCGGCGGCGGCAACAACGGTGGCTGCAGCGGCGCTTCAGGCCCCTCGGGTGGTGCGGTGGCGGCGGCGTGGCGGCCCGCGCACCGCCTCGCGCAGCACCAGCCCCACGCGCGCGGCGGCGCGGCGGAGGCGGAGGCGGCGGCGCGGCGCGGCGGCGCGCACCAGCCCCACGGTGGCCACGCAGACGGGCGCGTCCGCGACGTCCACGCGCGGTACCAGCCCCACGCGCGGCACTGCGCCTGTGGCCCGAAGCAGTCCTCCTCGACCGCAGCCGCCGCCGCCCCTGCTGGGCACCGTGTCGTCGCCCAGCTCGTCGCCCACCCACCTGTGGCCCGGCGAGGTGAGTGCGGCCCCACCCCCCGCCCGCGTCCGCCACCGAAGGAGGTCCCCAGAGCAGGGTCGGCCTTCGGCGGAGAAGAGGAGCCCCAGCGCCCCGGTGTGCAAAGCAGGTACGTGGAGGGCAGGGGTCCGGTGGTGCGGAGCAGGGACTGCAGCGCTCCTGCCGGGCGGGGCGGGGCAGGGTGGGGCGGGGCGTGCGGTCTGCCACTCCTGCGTCGTGCCCGCGCCGGTAGCCACGGTAGAGGTGCAGCGGCTAACCTTGGGCCTAGACCCATTTGTGGAAATCATAAACCCTGGGGTCTGGCCTTGCGTCTCTCGAGGGTGAGGCTAGGGCTGGTCTGTCACTTTTGTTTTAGTGACGTGGTTAATGCTTGCAAATAGCACATGGGTGCTGTTCAGTGTTTCTGTTCCACAAAACAGTTTCGGATCTGTAGGACTGAATGCAACAGCAAAGGCGGATTTGGATCATTGAAGAGTTGTGAAGCAGGGAGCAGTTTTTGCATTTCGTAAGACTTAATGAGTGGCAAGAAGGGAGAAGTTAAGCAAGATTGCTTTGGGGTGTGTGCATAGGCCTGTGTATACATTTATGTATGTGTATATATCTATGCTCACATGCATTTGCATATATACGTAAATGATAGCTAGCCTGAGGGTCTGGGTGTATACTGGTTTTATTTCTCTCTTATTGTTTGTTTCTCTCCCCCCCCCCAAAAAAAAAAAAAAGGCTCACTAGCCCTGGCTGGCCTGGTGGAACACTCTGTGTAGCCCAGGCTGGGCTTGATCTGCCTGCTTCTGCTTCCCTAGTTCTGGGATTAAAGGTGTGCCCGTCACGACTGGCCCCCTCTTGTTGAGTGTACCTGACAGTTTTCTTGGTGAAGATCCTGAATGGAGGTGTTGGGTTCCAGTGGAATCAGTTCAGAAATAGTAATTCAAAGGAGTATTCAAAATTGTAGGAAGTGGAAAGGGGCAAAGTTTGTTACGTGGCTGCTTCCATCAGAGTGTAGTGAAAAAAGAATGAGTAGTTTTTTAGTTACATATTAATAGTGCTACTAGTACCTTTGTCTTTGCTTATCTGGAGAATTTCTGTTAAAACCTTGCGATCATTGGGAGCTTCAGGAAATTTAACACGCTTTTTCCTAACCAAGTCAGTAAGATGACATTTTATTTCTTGTGTGTGTGCTCGCATTTCCATGACCTGCAAGTGGAGGTCAGAGGACAGTTTGGAGGAGTTGGGTCTCTCATGTGGGTTCCAGGGCATCCAACTCTGGTTTGTGTCTTGATAGTAAGCACCTTTACCTAATGAACCATCTCACCAGCCCTGTGAGGGTTTTAGACAATACCTCTTTAAGAAAGATTGCCCAGAAATATGTTTGGTAGTGTTTTCTAATTGGATCCAGAGAATGGCTTTAAACCTTTTGGGAATACAAAATGCTTCTGGGTGTTTTTGTTTTTTGTTTTTTTTTGAAACAGGGTCTCCTGTAGCCTCAGTTGGCATGGAACTTACTATGTGGATAGGCTGGCCTTACCAGCTGCCGAGACTCCTGAATGCTGGGATTAAAAGTGGGCACACTTTATCTGGCTCCAAGATACTTTTAAAGAACATTGTTAAGGGGACTCTCTCACTTGCAGTAATGGGCACAAGTAGTTTTCATACAAAACCTGATTTTAGCTTTCATACTGGTCTTTTATACAGGATAAGAACAAGTGGTAGCAGGTGAGATTTGACTCAGCTTGTACTCCACAAAGAACATGCCTTCAAATTATACCATGGAAGGTAGCTTCTAATATAAGAGAACATCTGGGAAATGCATTGCACACCGAAATTACATGTATGTAGTTGTTGAATCTGCTGAAGAAGATTTCTGCAGTTTTTCTTTGACTTTCTGGAGCCTGGATAGCACAGCTGGTATACAGAAGATGAACTGCATAACTGGGCAGTAGATGTGGAGGAAGAGGCTGTCAGTGGCCTTAATAAATCATAAACAATATATTACCACAGGAGGCAAGGCCCCTCAGTCTGATAACAGAATATGTTACTCTTTCAACAAGTTGATCCTCTATATATCCTGAGGAGAGCTTGTAGATGGAAGTTTCTGTCCCGCCTGGTCCTGCAACCGTTCAGTCCCAAATAAACATACAGGCTTATATTTATTGTAAACTGTTTGGCCTATTGCTCAGGCTTATTACTAACAAACTCTTACAACTTAAATTAACCCATGATTTTTACCCATGTTTAGCCATGTGGTTTGGTATCTTTTCTCAGTATGGCATCTCATCTTGTTTCCTCTGCATCTGTCTGGTGACTTCTCTCTGCCTCCTTCCCAGCATTCTCCTAATTTGGTAGACCCGCCTATGCTTCTGCCTGGCTACTGACCAATCAGCATTTTATTAAACCAGTATGAGTGACAAATCTTTACAGTGTACAAGAGCATTATCCCACAAGAACTTGGTTAGGTTAAGTTGTCAAAATGTGAAGGAGGGTGCTCCTTACTATTGATTTCTAGAAGGGTTTATTTCCAGGGGTTCCAGGCTCTTCATGTGTTCATTCATCCTTTCCAAAGCTCCCCCGCACCCCAAAAAACCAAAACAGCAACCAAAACTCCAGAAAAATCAAATAGTTACTCTTTAACTAGGTGTGAGGGCTACTGTTTGTTATTAGGGCTTTCAGTCTCACTCAAGTGTAAATGTTTGATAGTTTCTTTTTGGAATATATTCTCTTTTTTTTTGAAATATAGTCTTGTTACACTCTAGTTACATCCGTACAAAGTTGGGAGAATGTTTTCAGTTTCAGATATTTCTAGCACAGTCTGCTATGATTAAATCATTATATGACTAAATCTAGAAAGAGGCGCTGTAGTTACCAGACCCCCTTTTTGATTAAAGAGTCCCACCAGAGCTGGGCGTTGGTGGCGCACGCCTTTAGTCCCAGCACTTGGGAGGCAGAGGCAGGAGGATCTCTGTGAGTTCGAGACAAACCTGGTCTACAAGAGCTAGTTCCGGGACAGCCTCCAAAGCCACAGAGAAACCCTCTCTCGAACCCCCCCCCCCCAAAAAAAAAGAGTCCCACCAGCTTGCAGGCTTAATGAAATGTAAAAGTTTTTACTGTAGAAAAGAAGGTGCTTTTTCATGTAGGTCTGTAACCCTTATCACTGATGAGGTTGTTAGCTTTTAGGTAGAGTCTCATTGGGTGAGCAGAGTGTCCCACCTGTGCCAGAGCTCCAGAATTACAGAGTCCCTAAGTAGATCTTGGCTCTCTAGCTGGTTGATTATTTCTCTGGGAGCCAATCACTGACTGATCCAGAATGTCTTTTTCTCAATTATGATGAAGTCACCCAAGCACTCATCGATTGTAGCTATTTAAATGGCTGACTTCAGTGCCTGCCATTTTCTTGGCAAAGTGGCTTGTCTGGTAGGATGCTTTCAGAAAGTAGGGCTAATTGTAAAGTTTATTTTGTGCTTTCCTTTCTACCTGACTTTATCTTATTTAGAGTAAAAGTGAACAGTTAGGATAAGCTTTGGGTAGACACTGGCTTTAGTACTTGTATGTGTTTAGTTACTTGTATGTAAGCCATGTGATATGGAGAAGTGAATAACATGGTAGTGATAGAGTCCATGTTTGTATAAAATTTCTTTAGTTTTACATTGTGTGTCTGTGGGGAGGTGGGGGAAAGAGAGAGAGAGAATATGTGTGTGTGTCCATACATCCTAGGGTCACAGATGGTGGTCCAGATGGCAATCTGTTGGATTGTCCTCTTTTTTCTACCCATGGGTCCAGAGTATTGCACTCAGATCATCAGGCAGACACCTTTACCTACTGAGCCATCTCACCAGTTTTAGTTTTTTTGTTTTGGTTTGTTTTTTTGTTTTGTTTTTTTGGTTTTTCAAGATAGGGTTTCTCTGTAGCTTTGGAGCCTGTCCTAGAACTCGCTCTGTAGACCAGGCTGACCTCAAACACACATAGATCCTCCTGCCTCTGCTGGGATTAAAGGCCTGCGCTAACAACACCTGGTTTTAGTTTTAGTTTTATTTAAAAGTTTTCATTACATTTTATTTATTTTATTTTGTATGTGTGTGTGTTCATCCACATGGATGCCAGGGTTCATGTTGGCGTTTATCTAATTATTCTTTATTAATAAAAAAACCAGGAGTCAGATACTGGGGTGAGAACTTGAATGGTCAGGTGGAGAAATGACCTCCTATCTCTTCTGTTCCTTCATCCAAAAAGGACTGAGATCCTCTCTGAGCCCTGCCTTACTACTGTCTCTGTCCTCAGTCCTCCAAAACCTCTGTGGTTAATTTTGGTTAGTAGTTAGCTCAACCGTCTGAATCAAAACATACTTCATTGTCAGGATGCAGTCAAAATATCACACAACAGATTCATGTGTGGATGCAGAAGACAACCTTTGGGAGCTGATTCTTTCTTCGCACCATGAGGCTCCCAGGGAGCAAATTCACAATGTTAGGCTTGATGGCAGGCACCTTTACCTGCTGAGCCATCTCTGTCCCTGTCCCTTTATTTATTTATTTTGGTATTTCGAGACAGGGATTTCTCTGTAGCTTTGGGGTCTGTCCTGGAACTTGTTCTATAGACCAGGCTGGCCTTGAACTCACAGAGATCCACCTGCCTCTGCCTCCCAAGTGCTGGGGTTAAAGGTATGTATCACCACTGCCCAGCCCTTTTATTAAACTGATAAAATTGTTTATGAGATATACTTTGTTTTCTATACATAAATACATCATAAAATGATCATTTTAGGCACACACACACACACACACACACACACACACACACACACACACATATGATTTAAATATATTTAGGATCCTCTTAAAAAAATTCAGTGTGTGTGTATGTGTGTGTGTATGTTATGTGTGTGTGTATGTATACAAATGCATGTGCTACCCATTATTGTGGAGATCAAAGGACAGTTTTCAGGAAGTGTTCTGCTTTCCCCGTGCTGATTCTGGGGATTGGACCCAGGTCATCAGGTTTTGGCAGCAAAGCACCTTTGCCTTCTGAGCCATCTTGTTGGCCTTAAAGGCCATAGTTTTTTCAGCTACCTGATGTATAATTCAGTGGACTCTTGTACAGTCTAGGGGTTAAAGGTGTTGACTAGTTGAAAGTCTACCCATTACTTTTGATTCCTCCCAAACAGCCTGCAGTTATTGGAAGGCCTATGAGAAATAGAAACATTAAATTTAACATATGTTTTGCTTATTATATGTTTTATATGTGGTGAAAAAATGTCCGTGGGAACTTAGATGACTTTTTACTGCCACAGATGAAGAGCTCAGGTGGAGGTGAACATATCACACTCTGTTCTGGAAGCTTAAGCTCACTGCAATAGCAGCAGAAGGTGGCTGCTGCAGTGCAGTAATGCCGTAGTTAATTGTATGTAGTTATGATTTAACAATACATCCTCATTGTTATTTACACTTCTGTTGAGAATAGAGCCATGCTTGGTGTTTGCATGTGTAGGGTTTGACAAATGTTAACTTTTTATAATAGGTTTGTGTGTGCTTTATAATAATGATAAAACAGACTTATCACTTGTAGGCAATAGTAATTAAAACAGGGATCCACATATTTTATACATTTGTGATATAAGCTAACATTTAAACTATTTTGTGATATTTCTAGGCTATGCAGTGGTTCTATTAGCTTTTTCAAATGTTTGCACTCTCTACTGAAATCCTTATGTAAATGGGCCTGAGCAGTTCAGACCCATGTTATTCATTGTCAACTGTAGATTATTAACAGCTGTAGCCACCAATGAATGTCTGCCATCTGACTATGTCCTTTATAACAAATTGGTAATATATGTAAATGAATTATTTTTCTGAGTTCTGTAAACCACTCCAGGATATTGCTAAACCTTAGAAGGTGTTTCTGGAAACTTGTGATCTGTAGCTGATTGGTCAGAAGTTCGGGTGGCCCAGGACTTGCAACCAGCATCCGAAGAGAGGGCAGTCTTTGAGGTCAAGCCCTTGTTAGGGTTTGAATGTTACAAAGCTCTGTCTCTTTGCTGATGATGCTGTTTTATGTGACTGTAGAGACTTTAGGAGGAGGGATCTAGCTGGAGGAGAGGTTACCTTGAGTGGGTCCTTTGTGCTATATCTTACCGTGACCTCTTCCTACATTCCATTTTCTCTGCTTGCTGGCTGCCGTGATATGAATTGTGTGCCCTGCCAGGCCCTCCTTGCCATGTGGATTGATATCTCTGAAACTGGGAGCTAGAACAAATCTTCTTTCAGTTGCTCTTGTCAGGTATTTTGCTTCGATGATAGGAAAAGAAACTTGTAACATCCCTGAAGCTGTGGCTGATATCTGTTCTAACTCAGAGTAGTTAGAATCAGAACTGGACTGTTAAATTTCCATTTGGTGACCAGAAAATGGATTCGTGTTTGAAAACACCACAGCTGCTTGTTAAAAAAATTCAGCGTCCAGGTCTAATTTCAGGCCTTGAAAGTCCCTCCTAGTAGTTCTATAGGCCTTCAAGGACATGGCTTGAAAATCAGGGGGAAAAGTATCAATTTAGTATTATGTGATTTATTTATTTTGTGGTGTGGCTGATGCATTTTTTTTGAGGCAGGGTTTCTCTGTGTAGCCCTCACTGTCCTGGAACCCTATCTGGTTTAAAAAAATTTTTTTAAAAGATGTGTATTCTTTTTACATTATGTGCCTTACATTGTGTGAGTTTGACCATTAATTGGGGTGGGGCAGTGCCAAGAAAAGAAACAAAAGATATATTTTGAATGTGTGTGTACATACTTGTATCAGCGTCAGGTAGATGCCTGTGGAGGCCAGAAGAAGGTGTTAGATCGCTAGGAGCTGGAGCTACATGTGGATGTGAGTGAGCATCGTGGTGTGGTATTGGGATCCTCTGGAAGAGTAATATGTTCCCTTAACCCTGAGCCGTCTTTATAGCCTCAGGAGATGCACTTCTTTGAACAAGTAGGCAGATTCAGAAAGTAGGGCAACAAAACTCCTTATTTGTGGCAAGTTTGAGGTCTGTTTTTTAGTACCTTGTGAAGTAAAACTCTGAAAATTCAGCATTTCTCTTAACATTTGTAGGGTAGTTGCTGATTTCACACCTTCGAGGGAATTCTTTTTTTTTTATTTTAATTTATTTATTAGTTCAAGTTAGGGAACAAGCTTGTTTCACATGTAAGTCCCTTCTCCCTCTCCCTCCCCTCACCCCCATCCCTCTTCCCCCACCCCCAGAGGGAATTCTTTTGGCTTGTAATGTGCTTTTTACAATTGAAGATGACGAATTGCAAAACATACTAGTTCTACATTTTTGCTAGTGTAATTTTCACTTGAGTTCAGTTCTGCATATAGATTGAACTAACTACTCTGTGTTACTGTACAGCACAAAGATGGCACACACCTTTAATCTAAGCACTCTGGAGGCAGAGGCAAGCAGATCTCTGTGAGTTCGAGGCCAGCCAGAGCGCTACACAGAGAAACCTTGTCTCGGGATATGTGTGTGTGTGTGTGTGTGTGTGTATGTATGTATGTATGTATGTATGTATGTGCATATATACATATATTACACACACACTGTAGGGGAATAATGTAGGAAAAGAGTAGAAGGACATCAGGCCCCTGAGTAGAATAATGTTAACTATTACATTGTGAAATAAAAAGAATCAGAATATTTTCCATAATTAATATTTGTTCTGGAACCAGACTGCCATGGTTCACATCCTGCCCAGCATTTAAGTGGGTTCTGGGTATCCAAATTCTAGTCCTCACATTTGCTTGGGAAGTGCTTTAACTACTGACTAGCTGTTAACTTAGGCAAATTCACTGCCTGCAAAAAGAAATACTTTATAATTCTTAACTATAGTAGAGGATTGTTAATGAGGATACAATTCTTGTAATCTGGGTGTGGTAGTGCATGCCTTTAATTCAGGAGGTAGAGTAAGGAGGATCTCTGTGAGTTCAGATCTGCCTGGTCTACATAGGGAATTCCAGGATAGCCAAGGCTATGTAGTGAGACTTTGCCTCAAAAACAAAAACTTAAAAAAGATATAGGTCTTTGCTAGGCAGGGTTTCTCTGTGGCTTTGGAGGCTGTCCTGGAACTAGCTCTTGTAGACCAGGCTGGTCTTGAACTCACAGAGATCCTCCTGCCTCTGCCTCCCAAGTGCTGGGACTAAAGGTGTGTGCCACCACCACCTGGCAGATATATAGGTCTTCTTAGTTTTAGGTGTTTCTGTTACCATCTTTGCCATCTTCCTGAGGCAAATGTTAATTTATTATTTGTTGTATTTATGTTCTTAGACTAAGGAATGGGTTATAGTATAGGTTTAGGATGAGTGAAGTAAGAATTTTGAGATGGAAGAATCTGGAGGGTAGTAATTTACAAAGGCACCTGAGAGGATATGTGGGAATGGCACCCATGGGGAATGGTCAAAGCGACCTTTTGATGTAGTAATGCTTCGGATGGTAGTTGGATTGGTTCTACTAATTAGTAGACAGTGGGGAAGCAAATTTGGAGTAGAGAAATAAGCTGAACTTTTAGATATCTTTTGTGCCTTCAGGAAATCTATGTACTTTTCTATAATGTGGTTAATAACATTTTTAGAACTCACGGATGAAGTTTGAAAGAGGGGTAAGAAATTGGGACTCAGTCATTTCAGTTCAGAATTTATTCATTAAACTCTTTCTGCTAAGAGTTTGCATATGGACACACCTGAAAGGACCAATCCCTGGAATGTATATGATGATGGAGAAAATGCCAGGAATAGAACTCTGGAAGAAAACTAACATATGAGGGTGTTTTGTTTTTATTTCTTGTGATAGGGTTTCATTACGTAGCTCAAGCTTGACCCTGAATCATCAGCCTCAGCTTCCCCAGTGTTGGAGATTGCGGGTATGCAAGGTCATACCCAGCTTGGAAATAAAGGAATTTAGAGATAGAACACCCAAAGAGGAGCTCTGAGCATTCCCTAGGAAGAGAAATAGATCCCTACTGAGGAAGTAAAAAGAGATCTGCCTGCCTCTGCTTCCTGAGTACTGGGATTAAAGGTGTGCACCACCACCGCCGCCGCCGCCGCCGCCGCGCCGCCGCCGCGCCACCACCACCACCACCACCACCACCACCACCACCACCACCACCACATCTGGCTCCCCGTACTCTTAAATCTTTAATGTCTGCAAAACTAGTACCATGTGCATGGTGCTTTGAGCTCTGCTTGAACCACATTGCATTAGCTTTTGACTGTCTTACAGACTGATTTTGGGGAAACACTTCCTTAGATAGGTAAGATTGCTGGCAGGGCACCTCTTCTTCAGTGGCATTCTCAGATTAGGCACTCAAGGGAATTTAACTAGATGGAATCTTCAGTGGGTGGAGTCTTGGCCATCAGTCCTGCCTGATATTCTAAGGTTAGTATCATTTCTTTTTAATGGATGCTAAGCTCTTTAACAAGATAGCTGCTTTCAAAATTGCCCTATCTGTAACTTTATAGTTACACTCTTTCCCTTGCCAAATTGTGTATTTTCTCCTCTATCTGCTGTACTTGATGCTCTCTTTTACTACAGACCTGAATGAGAGTAGTAGTAACCATGGTGCAGCCTCAATGCTATCTTGCCTTGAAATTTTTCTCTTCCAGACACCAGTTCACCACTTTTGAATTTAATGCCACTCAGATTGTTAGGACATGGGCAGAATGCAGCCAGGTTCTTTGCAAAAATATAACCTGAAGCAGGACAGTGGTGGCGCAGGCCTTTAAATCCCAGCACTTGAGAGGCAGAGGCAGGTGGATCTCTGTGAGTTTGAGACCAGCCTAGTCTACAAGAGCCAGTTCCAGGACAGCCTCCAAAGCCACAGAGACACCCTGTCTGAAAAACAAACAAAAACAAAACAAAAATGAATGAACTGTAGCCCAAATCCCAATAGAGTTCTGTTTCTCCTTTGAAACCAAATCCCATTGTCCATGCTTATCTTGAGTATTGTCTTTCAAGCTCCCTTCAGAATGGCCTACTGGGGCTTTCTCTGCTTACAGAATTTGAAAGTCTTGTAGCCCAAGGTTCTAAACTCTTCCACATTCTCCTTCAGACCATTCCAAAGATCTGAGACCCAGCGTCAGGTTTATCATAGGGCCCCTTCCATCACTACCCCTAGTCTTTGAGTCATTTTTCCTGTATTAGTCACTTGGTTGCTGAGACAAAAATATCTGACAAAAGCAACTTAAGGGTGGAATTGTTTTGTCTCACAGTTTGAGGGTACAATTCATTATAGGGGGGAAATGATGGTGGCAAGAACAGGAAGTGGATGGTGACATTGGGCCTGCTTTAAAGAAGAAAAGTAAGTGCTACTGTCACTTTGCTTTGCATTTTTTTATTCAGTCCAAGGTCCCAAACCATTGTTAGGGTAGATCTTCCACACCGGTTAACATAGTCTAGACATGGTCTCATAGCATGCTTTACTGGCTTGTCTCCTATGTAATTTTAATCCTGTCAGGTTAATAGTGAATATTAACCATTTTAAATTGTTCTGATGTCAGTGGAAGGAAGCAAGGGTCCATTTATTGTAGGATGAGGAAAAAATGCAGGTCAAGGGAAGATGGTCATGAAAGATGAACAGATGATGGGCTCTAGAACAGAGTCTGGAAGTCTCAGAAACCACTAACAACATCTCTTATTTACTAAGGAGGGGAAATGGGTGTGGTTCAAGATGACAGATAACAACTGTGGAAGGGAAGGAAGTTGAGAAACGTAGCAGCAGCAACATCTGTCTGTAAATTACTTGGAGAAAAAAATAAATGTTTGTCTTAATGCTGTGTTTTAAAATTAACCTTTTAATCAGACTACCTGTAAATAATTTAAAAATTACAAATAGTATTATACTTATAATCCAATCAGACTTCTACTTATTCTCATTCTTGTAGCCCTTAGAACAATAATTTTCAACTCTTAGGACTTTTTTCCCCTCCCTGAGACAGGGTTTCTCTGTGTAGTTTGTAGACTAGGCTGGCCTTGAACCCACAGAGATCCTCCTGCCTCTGCCTCCTGACTGCTGGGATTAAAGGCATGGGCCGCCACCACCTGGCTCTCTTAGACTTTTAAAAATGTTTAATATTCATGTGTGCATATAATGTGTTGATCAAATCTGCCCCCCATTTCCTATTCTTGGTGGTTATTTTTGGTGCTTATTTATTATTGCTCAAAGAAGGTTTTCCTCCAGTTTTATTTATAATGGCTTATTCCTACAGAAAATGCAGGCTTACCATTGGTCTTAGTTAAGGTTTTCTTGCTGTGAAGAGACACTATGACCAAGGCAATTCTATAAAGGAAAACATTTAATTGTGGCTGGCTTACATTTCATAGGGTTAGTCCATTATCATCATGGCAGGAAGCATGGCAGCATGCAGACAGACATGGTGCTGGAGAGGAGCTGAGAGTTCTGCATCCAGATCAGCAGGCAGCAGGAAGAGAGAGTGCCATACTTGGCTTGGCTTATGCATCTGAGACCTCAGAGCCCACCCCCAGTAATACACATCCTCCAACAACACCACACTTACTCCAACAATGCCACACCTTCTAATAGTGCCACTCCCTATCAGCCTACGAAACTTTTTTTTTCTCAAACCACTACACCAGTAGTTAACTAAGCACTAATCTTTAAATTCTGACTATGTAGGTACTATTTGTAATCAGAATTTTGTGGTGTGCTATAGTTGTGTTTCCTTCCTTGATAACATATTATGTTCCTTGAGGTGAAATTTGCTTTATTTGTCTTTTATTTTCTGTGTGTTTAACATCTATTTATTTTGAAATTTTTGATAATGGAAACTTTCAAATATTTAAAAATATATTGAGTTTCCATCTATCTTAGTCACTATTCTATTATTGTGAAACCATGACCAAGGCAACTCTTATAAAAGAAAGCTTATTTATTTATTTATTTTGGTTTTTCAAGACAGGGTTTCTCTGTAGCTTTGGAGCCTGGCCTGGAACTTGATCTGTAGAGCAGGCTGGCCTGGGACTCCAGAGATCTGTCTCTGAGTGCTGGGATTAAAGGTGTGTGCCACCACTGCCAGGCTTTTTTCTTTTCTTTTTTCTTTAAAAGAAAGCATTTAATTGGGGCCTTGCTTACATAGAGTTTTAGAGGGTTAGTCCATTATTATAGTGGGGAGCATGGCCGTAGGCAAACATGGTACTGGAGAAGTAGCTGAGAGCTACATCTTGATCGGAAAGCAGAGAGAGGGAGGCTGGGTCTGGCATGGGTTTTTGAAACCTCAGACACACTGCTTCCTGAAAGGCCACACCTACTCCAATAAGTCCATGCCTTGTAATCCTTCTCAAATATTGCCACTCCCTGGTGATTAAAACATTTAAATATATGAACCTATGGAGGCCATTCTTACTCAAACCACAACACCATATCACACCATTCTTTCATTCTCCTATTCTAAACTGGTCTGTGCATCTCTGGTCTATGACATGGTTATTATCCTGGAACTTCCTGAGAATTCTCTTTGTATATTCTGTTTGGATACTCTTAATTTTTGAGAATACTTCAGTTACAGGTATCTACCACCACCCATGGTTTATGCATTGGTGGGGCTCAAACTAAGGGCTCTGTGCATGCTAAGCAAGCACTCTCTCAATTGAGCTATACACCAAGCCCTCTGATACTCTTGCTGTGCATTCATTGATCTAAATCTACCTGCAGCTTGTTGACTAGAAGTGTGGTGTTTTTAATTGGCCCATTTCTTTTTTGTTTTTGCTTGGGGATTTTTCTTTTTTTAAAATCATTTTTTTATTTGAATTAGAAGCAAGATTGTTTTACATGACAATCCCAGTTCCCTTCTCCCTCCCGTCCTCCCCTACCACCCTCCACAACTACCACTACCTATCACATAGCCTTTCTTCTATTCTTCCCGACTCAACCTTTCTGCTCCCTCATGACCTCTGCATCCTTCCTCTTCTTCCCTTCTCATTCTTGTAGCTCCCTCGCCCTTCTTCCCGTGTTCTCAATTTGCTCAGGGGATATTGACCCTTTCCCCTTCTCCAGGGGACCATGGTCTCTTAGGGTCCTCCTTGTTTACTAGCTTCTCTGGCAGTGTGGATTGTAGGCTGGTAATCCTTTACTCTATGTCTTGTCGTGGCCCGGCTTGTCTCAGCTTTGACCCACGACAGCCATGAGGTTCTGCCTAAGTGGGGGTGTGTGAACCTGGAAGCTTCTTGGAACGCAATGACGATAAAGACCAAACACAGGCATCTTGTCATCTTTAGAGAGCTCTCAGTTCCATGTTTTGGAACTAGAGCTATTTGTTTATTAGCCATCTTTTTTGGTGTCCCTTAACCATCCTGCTAGTACCATGAGGCAACCATTTCTCTCTTCTTCTCTTCGCTCCTAACCTTCTGTCCTCACTCCCATACCATCAGCACCTCCGCCCAGGTGAGGGCCTATTCAGATGCTTAGGCACATACAGATGCAGATAAAAGGCATATTACCCTCAGACCAGGTAATCAAAAGACCAGGTAATTGTGCAGTATAACTTGCTCCCTCTTAGTTTTTCCACCCCTCCTTTCTTTCTTTGCAGTTATATAACTGTGTTAAAATTTATAAGTAGTAAAGAATACAACAAGCATTTACGTTGTTTGATTTCCAGATCATCTCATGGAAATCCAGTTGACCACTGTTGTAAAAAAACAATTTTGGGTGATTCTGTATTTGTATAAATGTGACTGCCACATAAATTTATTACAGACTACAGATGATGGTGAGCATTTGCATCATTTTCAGTCTTTTTTAATTACAAAGAACTGAGTTTCAGTGTGATGTTTTCATAATACCATATTTTGTTCTCATTTCTCCCTCCTTGAGCCCCCAATTCCCTTCTCATAGATGAAGGGACCTGCTCCCCTTTCGGCAGCCATAACAGCCGAACACGTGCTTGCCATAAACCTGCCTTGGTCACTTAGAGGTCAGATGCCTGTCTCGTGACAAGGAACCAATCAGAAGTTAGCTGATGGCGCTATGCTTTACGACCCTGGGTGTGCTTTACGGACAAGCACACAGCAAGACGTAGAGAGCATAGCAACCACCCTGGGAGGGCCTATGGGCCATAACAACCAGTTGACCAATCAACACAGGGCAAGTCCTCCAAGCCTGGAGGCACACCAATCCTGAGCCTGTTCGTACCCCTAGACGCTCCCCTTACGCTGTCCTATAAGATCTCTCGGGAGCCCCTAGGAACCGTCTTTTGCTAGCCATCCATTTGCTAGCCATCCGCCATGGCTGGTGGGTGAAAGACCTGAGCTAACATGGGGTTAGCTTGTTAAATTACAATAAAGCCTCGTGCAGTTTGCAGCAAGCTCTCGAATCCGCCTGGTGATTGGGGTGACCGCGAACGTGGCCTGGGACCCCGGATACTTGAGTTTTCAGGGGTCTAACATTGATAGTTTGCCTTCTGCTTTCATGATGCATATTTCCTTAACCCCCCTTTTGAGACCTGGTCTCAGCCTTCTCTGACCTCAAACTCACTGTATAGTTAAGGATGGCCTTGAACTTGTTATGCTTTGGCCTCTGCCTCCTAGTGCTGGGATTATAGATTTGTGCATTATGTTTATGCAGTGCTAGGAATCCTTCTACCAACCAAGCTACATCCCAGCCCACTTCCCACCTTTTTAAGACAGGGTCTCAAGCAGCCTAGGCTAGCCTTGAGCTCATCAGGTAACCTCTGCTTCCCAAGTGCTGAGATTACAGGTGTGCACCACCAGGCCCAGCATTATTACCCTCCCTTGTGCCTTCCTCCTGACTCTTTAGAGCTCTTTGTCCTTTCTCTAGTCTCATTTTTACCTTTATGTCTTGCAGTGTGTGTGTGTGTGTGTGTGTGTGTGTGTGTACATGTGCATACATAATACAAATGTGCCATTTTTCTTTCTGAATCTGGTTTATTTTGCTTAAGGTTTTTTCCTCCAGTTCAGTCTATTTTCTGAATGCCATAATTCCATTTTTATAGCTGGGTGAAATTCTACTTTGCATACCACATTTTCTTCATCTGTTCATCTGTATCATCTAGGCTGATGCCACTTCTTAGCTACTGTGAAGGTCATAGGAAGAAATAAGGATGTGTACATCTCTGGGGTGCTGATTTGAAATCCTGTGGTTATATGTCTAGGAATGGTGTACCTTGATGATATGGTAGTTTTATTTTATTTGAGGAATCTATATTGATGTAGGTTTTCAACCAGCAGTGTGTAAGGGTTCTCTTTACCTACACCTTCACTAGCTCTTGTCATTGTTTTCTTAATGACAGTCATTCTGAATAGGGTGAGATGAGGTCTCAGAACAGTAGTGCTGGTGGTGGTGGTGGGAGATTGCACCTTCCTCATGGCTCAAGAGTTGGATACTTTTTCAAATGTTTATTGGCCATTTGTACTTGTTTTGAGAACCAGAGTTCTTGCAGATTCTGCATATTGATCTCCTGTTAGTGTAGTTGGTAAAGATTTTCTCTCCATTCTAGAATTTATTTTTAATTCTGGTGATTATTTTCTTTGGTATGCAGAATCTTGAATTTCATGTAATGCTGTTCACCAATTCTTACAACTATTATATATATATATGTATATATATATATATATATATATAGAGAGAGAGAGAGAGGTACACCATTATGTTATTTAAGTTCTACTGATTTTTTTTAGTATAGGGGCTCATAGTAAAAAAAAAAAAAGAAAAACTTTCCTCTTTGAAGTGTATTAGCTATATCCGAAGGTTCTGCTAAGATGTACTTGTATTTTCATTTGATTGTAGGAAGTTTTATATTTTCACCCTGATTTCCTCAATAACTCATTGGTCATTCTAGAGTGTAGTGTTTAGGCTCTTGATCTAGTTTCTGTAGTTCGTCTTTTTAGTTTTGTTCTATTATGGTCTGATAAGGTACAAGAAAATATTTAGATTATTTTGTATTTGTTAAAACTTACTTTGTAGCCGAGTGTTGGTGGTGCAAGTCTTTAATCCCAGCACTCGGGAGGCAGAGGCAGGAGAATCTCTGAGAGTCCGAGGCCAGCCTGGTCTCCAGAGCGAGTGCCAGGATAAGCTCCAGAGCTACACAGAGAAACCCTGTCTCGAAAAACCAAAAAATAAAAAATAAAAATAAATAAAAAATAAAACTTATTTTGTGATCTGAGGTGTGGTCTGTTTTAGAAATGGTTCCATGGGCTACTTGAGAGGAATATATTCTATTTTCGTTGAATGGAATACTACATAGATACGTTAGGTTCATTTGATCTGTGGTGCAATTTAACTTTGAAGTTTGTTTGTTGATGATTTTGTTTGTTTTGAATACCCTGTTGAAGATGATAGAGGGGTATCAAAGTCATCTGTAATTAATGCACCAGTATCTGTCAGATTTTTAATGCCCACTAATGATTGTTATATTTAATTGGGAGCCCCAACATTTGGCACATGTAAATTTACATTTTTAATTTATTAATATGTGATGACCTTTATCTCTGATTAAGTATGTTTTGAAGTCTGTCTTTTCAGATAGAAGAATAGTCATGTCAGTTTGCCTCTGCCTCCCAAGTGCTGGGATTAATGATTTGTTCCACCATTGCCCAGCTAGATAGTTTTTGATCTAGTCAGGCAATTGTATGTTTTTATTGATTAGTTAAGACTATTTGCTTTTTAAGGTTCTTGAGACATATACTTACTAATTTCTGTAATTGAATCCTTAGTTGGGTTCTTTTCTTTCTCCCCTATTTATAGGGATTTGATTGTACTATGTTGGACATGATTATTTATTCTCATTTGTTTATCTATTCCTCTCATGAAATTATTCTTTTCTGTGCTCTTCACAATTGAATAATATTCCTTCCAGTGTCTTCAGCAGTACTGGCTTTCATGGTCATGAACTACATTAGTTTGTGCTTGTCATGAAATGTCCCTACTCTTCTCCCAGTTTAAAGATTTATTGTGAGCCGTGACACAGGAGATCAGAGGATACTTAGCAGGGGTCTCTTCTTTACTTTCATCACATGGCCCTAGGATCAATCTCCAGTTGTTAACAAAAGCTCCTTGGCCCACTGTGAGCCTCACCAACTTCCTTCCCGTAATTTTAAAAGACACTTTGCTGGAAGTGAAGGTACAAAGTAAACAGCTATTTGACCTCACAAGGCAGTTTAGGAAATGAAAGCAAACTGGGTAATTTAAGTTCACTTGTCTAGTTTAAGATATATTCTTGGTGTCCTTAATCTGCTTGTTTTTAGTTTCTGGAGGCATTTGGAGGTAGTGCATGGTGAAGGGATAATTGACAGGTGGGGAAGTAGACACCTAGCACAGCTAAGCCTCAGAGAAAGAGTGATTACATGGAGGGGCAAGTAGGGTGTTGTCAGAAGTAAAATTTCTGTCATATATTCATATGTATGCTCAACAAGTTGGTTTCTATTTTAAGATTTTTCTGAGTTGGAGGCCTACATGGTCTACAGAGTGAGTTCCAAGATAGAGCTGCAGAGAAAGATTGTGTCTCACAAAACAAAGCACTGCTTATTCAAGCAGGGATGGGGGAGTTCTTTCATCTTAAAAAAAAAAAAAAAGTATTTGCTATTTGAGTTAGGGTTTCTATTGCTATGAAGGGACATCATGACCGTGGCAACTCGTGTTTTGTTTTGCTTTTTTGGTTTTTTTGAGGCAGGGTTTCTCTGTGTAGCTTTGGAGCCTGTCCTGGCACTAGCTCTTGTAGACCAGGCTGGTCTAGAACTCACAGAGATCTGCCTGCCTCTGCCTCCTGAGTGCTGGGATTTAAAGGCATGCTCTACCATCGCCCAGTTGACCATGGCAGCTCTTAAAAGGAAAATATTTAATTGGGGTGGCTTACAGTTTGAGAAGTTAGTCCATTATCATCATGGTGGGACATGGTGGAATGTAGGCAGACATGGTGCTGGAGAAGGAGCAGAGTTCTACATCTTAATATGTAGGCAGCAGCAGGAGACTGTCCACACTGGGCATAGTTTGAGCATATATAACCTCAAAGCCTGCCCCCACAGTGACACACTTCCTCCAAGGCCACAACTCCTAATAGTGCCCCTCCCTATGGGCCAAGCATTCAAACACATGAGTCTGTAGGGGCCATCCCTATTCAAACCATCACACTTGCTTATATGTACCGGTGGGTCTTTGTTTTAGTGCCTCATTGTGTAGAATTGTTCTGTTTTACTCTCAGGAAATGCATTACAAAATATTAGTGTTGAAAAATACCGAGAGGATAAAGTTTGCTGCTGCTGAACGTGTTCCTGGAATTAAAGCAAAAGACGTTTTTCTTCTATATTCTCTAGTTTGTTTTTTTATGGAAGCTATTCTGTTTACTGAGTCGATTTGAAGTACAAAAAATTATTCCTGGAGATATTTTGGCAAATATGGGACATAACCAAGAAAAAATGTTCTTCACATTGTTTTAGATGGAATTTTTAGGCATGTCATTGTGAATTCCTTAAACCATCCTCCAGAAAGAGGAAAACAAACACCCAAAACTAGATGGACATTGCCTTTTTCCTTGTAGAGAGGGTAGGGTGAGTGGTGGTGTCTGGCTCTGTAGCTCAGGCTAGCCTTGACCTTATGATCCTTGTGCCTCTCAGGTAAAGGGATCGAAAGTGCATGCTGCTTTGTCTGGCTTCCTTCTTTCCTTAGTCTTTGAAATCTTTAAACATTGAATGTTTATTGGGCCAAAAACCAGAGCAGTGTTAAAGCAATTGCCTCGTATGATTCCTTTGGTTCTTTCTGTTGTTTGCTAAGGTGGAGGTTTTCCAGGTCTATGGCTTTTAAGTGCCAGTCCAGTCTTTAAACTCCTTGGAATGGTAGTAGGATTGAGGAAATCTCTGAATAACTAAGACTGGATAGGTCTGGTGACAAGATAAAATGCTTTCCAGGATTCTTTTACTAAATGATTCTTGTGAGTGTTGAGCTCATCCTGAATTATTCTCTAAATTCACAAACATTTATTGAGTACCTGTTAAAGTAGCAGCACTGTTAGGTTCCACTTTTGTTTTTGTGAAAACAAGTGATAAAGTAAGACAGTCACTTTTCTTGAGGCGTTTTTTAAAAAATTTTTATTTATTATGTATATAATGTTCTGCCTACATGAGTGCCTGCAGGCTGGAAAGGGCACCAGATCTCATTATAGATGTTTGTGAGCCACTGTGGTAGCTAGGAATTGAACTCAGGACCTCTGGAAGAGCAGTCAGTGCTCTTAACCTCTGAGCCATCTCTCCAGCCCCCGAGGAGCTTACTTTCTAACCCAGGATTTTTTTCCTCCAGAAATAGTTGTAGACCGCTGTTGTAAACTAGTATTTTCATTGGTAAGACGGAATCTATAAGCCACAAGGCACAAGGGCTTCTTTTTAACCGATTCCAGCCAAAACAGTTCTAGGGAAGGACTATGGTAGATTGTGTGTCCATCCCAGAATTAAATCATGTACCTAGATGGATTATTAGTAACTAAGCCCAATCATGTACTCAGCCTGTTCAGGGGCAAGAGTTTACCTGGCAGGCAGGAAGTGAGGACAACTGTAGACAAAGCTCTACAGCAGTGCTTGCATTTTGAAATTGGATTCCTTACATTTTAAAACTTCAGAGAGGGTTTGATGAAGAAGTCCTTTCTCCTCCTTTGTCATTTTTCCTATTGTTCCAGCATAGAGCAGGGAATTTCTCTAAAACAATTACAGTTTCTATTTCAGTGTATTCCTTGGCTGAATCTTAACTTGCTTAAGCTCTTTTCCTCAATGAACTACAGTATTTTTTTTTTTTAGATTTTTATTTATTTATTATGTATACAACATTCTGCTTCCATGTATATCTGCACACCAGAAGAGGGCACCAGATCTCATTACAGATGGTTGTGAGCCACCATGTGGTTGCTAGGAATTGAACTCAGGACCTCTGGGAGAGCAGTCAGTGCTCTTAACCTTTGAGCCATCTCGCCAGCCTGAACTACAGTATTTTAAAAATCTTCCTGCCATACTTGTTACTCATTTTCACTAGACCTGAATGAGAACAGAGAGCAGTAACCATGACACCACCTGAATTCTATCCTGCCTTGAGATTTCCACTGCCAAATACAGTTTATTCAGGGTTAGGCAAGTACTCTAGTTTCTGACATCTATAGTGTGTCTTAAAACATGTCATTTGAAGATGAGAGGGAATACTGTTAAGTTTGGGTAGTAATTTGTATGTGTGCTTGTGTGTGAGTGGGTGCATGGGGTGGTGGTGGTTCCTTTGTTGACCTGGAACTCACTTGGTAGGTCAGGTTGCTGTTCAGTTAGCTCCAGGGATCTACCTTTCTCTACTGGTGCTAGAATGACAAGTGCCACCCACACCCAGCAGTTTTATATATAGGTAGATCCTTGTTGCAAAGCAAGTGTTTGCCAACTGAGCTCTCCCCCCAGCACTATATTAAAAAAATATCATTTTTAGCTGGGCATTGTAATACCTGCCTATAACCCCAGTTATAACAAAGGAGGCTAAGGCAGGAAGCTCAGGGGTTTGAGGTTGGAGTCTGCAACATAACTGGGGTCAGTCAAGGATAGCTTGTTTTACATATGTCTCTGCCTCAAACTGAGCAAACAAAAAGATAGTTTCTTCTTTGTTGGTTGAGTGTACAATTTTATTGGTAGATTAATCACAAATAGTAAAAGGCAGTTGTCCTAGTTAGTTTTAACTATCAACATAACACAGTCTAGAGTCACCTGAGAGGGCATTCTGAATTGAAGAATACCCTAGGGCCTTTCAGCATGTCTGGGGGCAGTGTCTTGATTGTTAATTGACCAGTAAGGCCTAGCCCATTGTAGGTAGCACCATTCCCTGAGCTGAGTGTGGGTTTTTTTTTTTTTTTTTTGTGAAACTTTGATGTAACCACAAGGTCAAATTTTACATTTAAGTGAAATTTTGTTCTACTTAAAATAAAAACATTATGTAAACTGTCAAGATGTATAGTTGTGGTTTCTACAATGTATAGTTGTGAAGAATCTACAATGAAAATAATAGGCATTTTAGTGTAAATAGAAAATTATATTAAGTATACATTTGTGATCTAGAAAATGTAGTTCCCTGGCACCATTCAACTTGCAGATTACTAAGATAATAGGAAAACTGTTAAAAAGACAAAAAGCAGCTGTGAATGCTATAACTGTATCTGCAATGTCTCCCAAAGGCACATGGGTGACTACATGTGCGCATTGTGTGCATACACAAAGAAATGAATGTTAAAGGGCTAGCAAGATGGCTCAGTGGATAAAGGTCCCAGCCATCAATCCTGACAACCTGATTTTGGTCCCCAGGACCCAAATGGTGGAAGGAGAGAAATGACTCTTGCATGTTTTCTTCTGACCTTCATATCTATGCTGAGGCAAGCATGCACTCTGTACACACACATGCATGTGAACACACACAAATAAATACATTTAATACTTTTAAGTCCTATAAAGTTTAAAAATGATTTGAAACATATGTCATGTTCTATATGTACACTCTGTAATAGGCAGGTTCCAAACAGCAATCGGGTCTCAGTCTTAAGAGAAGAACAGGCCCTGGAAGTTTAAATGTTTTCAAAGCTGAGACTTGAAGAGCTGACATGGGGTGGTGTTTGGGGGTGGTGGCGAAGCAAAATGTATACCAAGGAGTAGAGGCAGAAAAGAGCACCAAAGAAATCAAAATATGGGAAATATGATCATGCCATAGAAAGGAAAAATGTACATTCCCATTTTTTGTACCAACATGCTGACAGTGTAGTCATCTACATCTAGCCCTCTGGTACAGATACCTTTTCTTTTTATTTCATCAGTGACAAAATTTCTTTTCCATTCTGTTCACAGTGGTCAGGTATAGTGGTCCATGTCTATAGTTCTAGCACCTGGGAAGCAGAGGCAAGAGAATCAGGAGTTCAAGGTTAGCCTTAGCTACACAGCAAGCTAGAGGCCAGCCATAGTCATATGTACTTATTTATAGCTGCTTTCTTTCTTTCTTTCTTTCTTTCTTTCTTTCTTCCTTTTTTTTTTTTTTTTTTTTTGAGACAGGGTTTCTCTGTGGCTTTGGAGGCTGTCCTGGAACTAGCTCTTGTAGACCAGGCTGGTCTTGAACTCACAGAGATCCACCTGCCTCTGCCTCCCGAGTGCTGGGATTAAAGGTGTGCGCCACCAACGCCGGCTTACAGCTGCTTTCTTGCTACAAATAGCAGAGGTAATTACAGAGACTATAAATGAGTTACAATAAAAAAATAGTTACTATTGGGGGCTGGAGAGATGGCTGAGTGGTTCAGAGCATTGGCTGCTCTTCCAGAGGACCCAAGTTCAATTCCCAGCACCCATATGGCAGCTCAAAACTGTGACTCCAAGATCTGATATCCTCACACAGACATACATGTAGGGAAAACACCAATGCACATAAAATAAAAGGTAAATTAATTAAAAAATATTTACTATCATGTCCTTTCCAGTACTTTGAGCTCATTCCTCCTGCTATGCCCTGCAGGGCCTTGCCATGCCTAGCCAGCTCAGGGATTTTAATTCAGTCTGGTATTCTACTGCCTGTTTGTAGGCATATCAGTGGGTGAGGTAGGAAGAGTAGTCCCTTGCAAATTGGGTAAGGTGCAGATGCTGTATTAAGATAAATCACTTAAAAGTTAAATGATTAATTATTTTCCTATCGGCATTACACAGTGTATAGATTCCATACTATTTTTGTCAGAAAAAGTGAAAACTATAAGAGTAACCAGTGCTGTTAACCACTGAGCCATCTCTCTAGCCCCACCTAAAAACTACTTGATTGTGATAGTGTTAAGTGATATTTAATAGTCCAGGAGTGCTCTCCCTCAGGACCTTTGCTTCCCATCCCTCCAGCTGAACCATTCTAGCCTTTTTCTGGTCCTGTATAGACGTTACCTTGTCCTCCAAGCCTTCTGTAACTTGTGTGTAAAGTGTCAGCCCCACATGGAATGCCTCTCCTTTCCCTGTGCTGGTATATTTCTGGATTTAATGTCCCTCACTTTTTCTGTTAAAGCAGAAGCATTCCAATGGCAGAGATCTTTTTTTCATTTCTGTATCTGTAATAGATGCTGAGTGAATACCCAGTGAATGAATGCCATGGAAATGGGGCAACCCTGAAGGGTCAGTTGGAAGGTTGGTCCAGATTGTAGCTCGCCTCTTTCGATAAATGCATTTATATAACTGTATTTAGTCAGTTCTAAATACAGGTCACATAGACTTAGGAGAGAGAATTGAAGCTAAAGATGTGGACGTTGACACACATAGTATCATGAGTGTGTATGGCTGCCTAATTCTAAAAGTGCCTTTTGAAGTATGAAACTTAAAAGATTTGTTAAACTTGTGCATACTTTTGCATTTCCTTTACTATTACACTTTGAAAACAGATGTTAACACACAGGTTTTTATTTATTTATTTATTTATTTATTTATTTATTTATTATGTATACAACATTCTGCTTCCATGTATATCTGTACACCAAAAAAGGGTACCAGATCTCATAACGGATGGTTGTGAGCCACCATGTGGTTGCTGGGAATTGAACTCAGGACCTCTGGAAGAGCAGTCGGTGCTCTTAACCTCTGAGCCATCTCTCCAGCCCCAACACACAGGTTTTATGAGTGCTAATGGATCTATTAATTTGTGTGTGTGTTTTAAATTTTATTTTTAATTTTTTATAAGAGAACACAGAAAGAGACCTTGGCATAAATGAACTAGGGTAGTGTACACTTTGATTATAGTTGGTTAAAGTTGTGCATGCTAGAGGGTTAAGTCTGTACTTCATAGTAAAGCATTTCCCCTTACTATTTAATGAGAAGAAACATTGCTCATTGCTGATGCCTGTTGTACAGTGATGATAAGGGCTAGTCATTTTTGTTTGGTTGTTTTTTTTTGGTTTTTCCAGACAGGGTTTCTCTCTGTAGCTTTGGGAGCCTATCCTGGCACTCGCTCTGGAGACCAGGCTGGCCTCAAACTCACAGAGATCCGCCTGCCTCTACCTCCCGAGTGCTGGGATTAAAGGCGTGAGCCACCAACACCCAGCTACAAAATAAGTTTAGGGAGTGGTATTACTTGGCAGGGATTAGGAAGTGTGGTCTTATTGGGGGAAGTGTATCACTGGCAGTGGGCTTTGAGGTTTCAAAAGCTCAAACCAGGCCCAGTGTCCTTAACTTCCTGCTTCCTTTGGATCCAGATGTAGAATTCTCAACTTCTCCAGCATCATGTCTGTTTGCAGGCTACCATGTTCCCTACCATAATGGACTAAACCTCTGAAACTGTAAGCAAGCCCAAGTTAAATAAATGTTTTCTTTTATAATAGTTGGTATGGTGATAGCATCTTCATAGCAGTCGACCAAAGACTAAGACAGACCTCAATATTGGTACAGTCAAAAACTTTCTGAACAGAGCACCATTAGAATAGGTACTAAGATCAACAATTAATAAATGTGAGCTCATGAAGTTAACGAGTTTCTGTCTGGCAGAGGACATCATTTAGGCAAAGTGACAGGCTATATAATAGGAACAGATCTTTGTTTAACACTTATACATCTAATAGAGGGGTTAGTATCTAAAATATATAAAAAATTTATAAAAAAACAAAACCAAAATACCTGAACAGCAAGAAAACAACCCAAATAAAAAAATGGTGTACAGAACCAAGCAGAGAGTTCTCAAAAGATGAAATACAGATGGCTGAGAAACACTTAAAGAAATGCTGTTCAGTATCCTTAGTCACCAGGGAAATGCAAATCAAAACCACACTGAGATTTCATTGTATACCATTCCATTGTATTCACAATGGGGTAAGTTGAAGCAGTTTTTAACTGAGGTTCCCTCTTTCTTGGTGACTTTAGGTTATGTCAAGTTGACAATAAAAACTAAAGCATCAGGTAATCTCTAGTTCAGGGTATCATTGTGAAATTTAAGTGAAATTATGTGTGAAAAGTAATTAGACCATGCCCACTTAATGTTAATTGTTCAATATTAGTTGTAGTTAGCTATTTGTTTTGCTCTTTATTATATAGTCATTGATTCATAGGAAACTACAACGAATAAACCAATTCCTGAAGAGAAAGATTGGTTTATAGTTTCAGATGACAAATCGTAAACCAGTTGAATTTGAAGTATGAGCACTTGGACATGGAGATACTTTGCTTCTGGCTGTGATGGTGAAATTGTCTCTCCTGTGGTAAACGAAGAGAAAACTGAACAAAAGATAGGAAGCAGCTGTGTGTTTGTGAGTGTACAAAATAGCTTTGCAACATGCAGGTATGAGAGTGAACAGTGTGAAAAGGGACTGCTGGGGAGGAAAATTCTGAAGTGCTGAGAGTAGTGATGATACTTGGGTGACAGTGCCCAGAGAGCCCAATGTGCCAGCCCACATGCTTAGGTAAGCTTTACACTGTTTCTTAAGATTTTGGAACAGACTGCTTTTCTGAGGAGTGGTGAGCTAGCTATATTCAGATATCACACACAGAACCTATGGGAATGTGATTCCTGAGAGGAGTGACACTTGTCATAAGGTGAACTCTGATTGCTCTGGGCTTTATCCAGAAGACACATTCAGACTACAGTGTGCAGGGTCTTAGCCCAACCACGGAGGACGGGTAAGTGCACTGCTTGCCTGTTCCCCAGCCTCCCAGGATCCCAGAGACAATCAGACGCAGTGAGGAGTCTAGTCAAGCAGGAACTCGTTTATTGCCCCACAGCAAGGCATAAAGCAAAAAACAGCATAGCAGGAAACACAGCTAGCCAATGGTTTAAAAGGTCAGCCTATCATGTGCCTAGGCGCCCTATGCTTTACCTAATGAACATGAGTGGTTCATGCAGTGACCTCATTGGTTCGATCTTGGCAACCAGTTACCCCTTTTTGTAAGCATCTCAGGACTGGCCCCTCCTGACTTCCCCTCGGCGCCATCTTTAACTGGCTTGTGTGCCCTTCACAGTGCATGCAGGGGCGTCTCAGAATGTGGTTCCTGATTAGATTGATAGCATAGAAAATAGACTTGAGGGAGGTTGCAGTAACTGGAAAGAGCTGGACCAGGTTTCACAGGAAAGGGAGTTGCAAGAAAAAGAGACAAAATCTTCAGAAGAGTCTCCTTCAGTCTTTGCTAAAGGAGTAATGTAGAACTTGTGTACCAAGCAACTCCCTTGAGGTTGGACAAGGAATGACCTGAGGGACTTCTACAGTGAAGACTTTCCAAGCTGGGTATTGTTTAAATACTGACCACCAAGAGTGATATTTTGATCGTGCACATGTTTTTTACAATCTCCAGAAGGACCATGCCTTGATAGTAGGGTTAAATTCTAGAGAAAGGGTTATTCCCATTTTTTTTTCTTAAAGTAAGATCAAACAAGCTTTAAAAGGTCAAAACTAATCTACATATTTTGTAACTGACTTTCAAAATAAAGTCCAACAATCTTTACGGAAAAATCCAAATACTTAATACTTGACCTGGTGGTGGTGGCACATGCCTTCAATCCCAGCATTTGTGAGGCAGAGGCAGGTGTATCTCTGAGTACCAGGCCAGGATAGGATCCAAAGCTACACAGAGAAACCCTGTCTTGGAATCTATTAAAGCAATTTACTGAATTCGAGAATATGTAATGAAGAGAACTGTAATGAAGAGAAAGAGATGGTAGAATCAAAGAAATAAATGAAATAAACATTTTATTTAGGGGTTTGTGTGTGTGTGTGTGTGTGTGTGTGTGTGTGTGTGTGAGAGAGAGAGAGAGAGGGAGGGGGGGTAGAGAGGTGTGTGTGTGTGAGAGAGAATGAGAAGAGTGTATGTGTGTGGAGCTCAGGGGATTTTGTGGAGACTGATTTAAGAAAACAATCATTGAACTTGAAGGCTTAAATAATGATAGAAACAACCTAAAAAAAACAAAGACTCATGCCACACTGTGGTGGCGCACGCCTTTAATCCTAGCACTTGGAAGGGCAGGCGAATCTCTGGTCTACAAAACTAGTTTTAGGACAGCCAGAATTGTTACACAGAGAAATCCTTCCTCAAACAACGACCAAAAAGAGTCCCAGTCTTCCCAGGTTGTTGTAAATACCAAATGCCATAGTATCTTTAAATTCCTTAGTACATGTTTGTAAAAACCAAAGACTCAAAGAACAATATAGGTGCAATTGTACTTCCAGAAGAAAGGTGGGGGAAAAGAGAATTTTTAAAAGGATAATTGAAAATTTTCACCTTTATAAAAAACTAAACTAATTGGTTGAAATTCAGTTAATCCCGAGAAGAGTAAACACACAGAAGATCATTTAAGCTGTTGCCAAACAGCTGAGAACTTGTGATGAATAAAAATAGCTAAGAAAATGTTACTGAAGAACAACAAAAGATTACAGGTTTCCTGGCAAAATCAATATAAGACAGAAAACATAGTGGAATATTTTGAAATGCTAGGAGATAAAATTGTAAATCCATATTGAATACCACACACAGCCAAAAAACCTTCAAAGGTTGTATACTTTTTCATACATGGTAAATTATCCTACAAGAAATAAAGGTGGTTCTTTGTTGGGAAGGAAAATGGTATCAGATGGAAACTTATCTTACAAAGGAATAAAGGATACCAGAAGTAGCAGATGAATGAGATAAATGCATTTTTATTATTATTTGATTTCTTTACAAGGTAATTGCTTTATTACAGAATTATACTGTGGCTGTATAATGTATGCATAAGATATGACAATGATAGAAAGGACAGAGAGCAGTAATGGAAATACATCGTATTATTCTTTTGCTTAAAGTAGAAATTCGAGAGAGAAATGGACTATAGAGAGCACAGGATTAAAAGGGGGAGATCGCACATGCACACTGAGTCCCTACGTAGCTCCGTAATGAGTGATATAGCCATGACGTGGACACACAACACAGGGCCCTTTAAGCTGCCTAGGTATCTGCTTACACATAGTTTTTTTTTTTATTTTTTAAATACATTGTCTTAAGGGTCTTATGTTGTATGTAGTTACATAATTTAATTTGAAGACATACTGTGATAAGGTAAGTGTGCATATGGTAAAAAGCTCTAGAGTAATTAAGTAAAACTTCAAAGAAAAATATAGTTAGTGTGTCTGTAGATATTTAACTAGCCAAAGTTAGGAAAAGGGGAAGAAAGAACAGACAATGGGACAGAGAAAAAATAAATAGCAACTTTGTAGATTAACATGACTACATTTATTGGTCTAAACAGTTCAATTAAAAATAGATTATCAGCTGGGCGTTGGTGGTGCACACCTTTAATCCCAGCACTCGGGAGGCAGAGGAAGGCGGATCTCTGTGAGTTTGAGGCCAGCCTGGTCTACACAGTGAGTTCCAGGACAGCCTCCAAAGCTATAAGAAACCCTGTCTCAAAAAACAAAAACAAACAAAAATGCAGATTATCAACTGGATGTGGTAATGTATACTTGTAACCCCATCACTTGGTAGGTGGAGGCCTGAGGATCACAAGTTTTAAGGCCAGCCACTGTTCCATAGTGAGTTTGAAGCCAGCCTGGGCTACAAGGACCCTGCCAAAGGAAGGAAAGAATGGACGTTAGGAATATTACCAAGGAGAAAGGGGGACCATTTCTGCTGTAATATCCCCGAAATGCCCTGTATTAAAGGTTCAGTCCTAGATCCAGTGTTTTAAATTATTTTTATTTTATATGTATGGATGTTTTGCCTGCATGTTTGTTATGTGTACTGCTTGGAAAAAGAGATCAGAAGAGGGCATTGGATCCCTGGAACTGGAGCTAAAGGTGTTTGTGAGCCACATGTAGTTGCTGGAAATTGAAATCAGGTCCTATGGAAGAGCAGCCAGTGCTCTTAACCACTGAGCTATCACTAGAAGATGGCCTGTTGGAAATTTGGGTAGGGTAGGTGCTGTTAGGTTTACTTACAATCCTCCATTTTTACACTTGAAAAGGAAAAGTTTTCCTCCTTTCCGAACAAGTGTATAATAGAAGTTCTACAGGTATGCAGATCTAACACAACATAGCAAGGGCCACAGATCTTGTGTAAAGGAATATCTAGAGGTCATGATTTCAGATGCTGTGTTGGTGTCACTGAAGTTACAAAGAACCAGTTTGTCTGGAACTGATAATTGGGAGCTCTGAATTCCAGAGCCCAAGGCATTGATTGAAAATTGCAGTGCCACACCTTGCTGTACATGGTCTTTTCACAGGCTTTGTGTTTTAAAGAACAAGTTAAGCATGTTTGAGTCATTGTTTGGATTTACTTTGAATAGAAAAGTGTCTGAATTTATTGTTGATGGAAGGCATTCTCTTTCCTGCATATCAAGTCCACCACATTTGGGATAAGTGATTTTCCTTGTAACTAAGAAGACATTAGTATTTTCCCCTGTTGGCCATTTACAGAGATTTTGACCTAGCTTTTGTTTCTTGGGTGTGGGTGGCTGTTTAAGGAAGATTTTCTAGAGGAATGACTTCTGAACTGAGATTGAAAGGTTGAACATGAATTAACCAAATAAAGAAAGGGTATGAGGGTGACCCAAGCAGAGCAAAAGACCTGGAGGCTTGGCACACTCTGGAGACTGCCACTGGCAAGGCTCAAGAGGGATTGGGGCTGAAGATAACAATCTACCAGATGGTAAAAGGGTCTCTTCAGCTATCAAAGGCTCTTCCTCTGGACTTTTTATAAATGCAGCCTTTGTTCACTGAGGCTGGGAATCTTTGATCATCTTTTCTTCAAGATTCCTTACCCCCACCCCCTTATAATTAATTAGGGCAACAAATTTGTCAGTTTTCAGAACTTAGATTGAAAGAAAATAATGACAAAGTAGGTCTATAAACCGTTTTCAGCAGGCTGCGACTTATTTATATTTTCCGGGGTTTACCATTGCCCAATAGGCTTTAATAAATGTTTAAATGAGTGGTTTAAGGCAAGGGGTGAGGTTCAAGACAGAAAATGTCCAGTATTTTAAAAGATTTTAAGAAAGATTTATTCTTATTATTTTAAATTATGTATATGGTTGTGTGTCTGTGGGGGGTGGGTCTGTGCATGAGTGCAGGTTCCTGTGGAGGCCAGAGGCATTGGGTCCCCTGGAGCTAGAGACTGCTGGAGGTGTTTTCTGGGTCTTAGATTCAGTTCTCCAGAAGACCAGTATGTACTTTTAACCACTGAGCCACCTCTCCAGCCCCTTTTAAAGTTATTTTTGTTACTGCATTTATTTACTTGTGTGTGTGTGCACACGTGGAAGTCAGAGGACAAGTTAAGGGTCAGTTCTTGCCTTCTGACATGTGGGTCTTGGGATCAAATTCAGATCATTAGACCTAGTGACAAGTGCCTGTACAGTGGTGCCATCTCATTGGCCACAGAAAAATGTTTAGGATTTTACTTGTGACTGTATGTAACTCTTCCTTTCTCTGTGTGATTATAAAAACAATACTTCCAATGATCTGGGGAGGTTTGGTAGAACTAACTTTTGGGTAATTGGCAGTCCTTGAAATGAAAGCAGGCCCATTTGTAACGTTGGTTTGATTAGGTTGCTGACAGGAACTGAAGCAGTGACTCCTCTTATTGGTGAAGAAGTTTGCCAGACAACTTTTTTACCTGCTCAACTTTCCATGAATATACATTACACAAGTTTGCATAATTGTGTATGTTCTTTTTGCCTCTTGATGAGACACCTAGCTGTCTCATTTAGTTAGAACACATATGAACAAGTGTACTTACTGCTTTCATTTCTCACAGTAGTTCGGGTACATATTTTCTTGACTTTATGGACATGACATTTCTATTTTGTTGAATCAAAACATGCTATAAAAAGTTGTATTACATGGAGAGATAGTTAGAGATATCTTTTGGTTTTTCAAGACAAGGTTTCTTTGTGACAGCTTTTTACACAAGCTTTGCTTTAGTGAAATAATTGCCATTGTGAAAGCAAATTACTGTCTGAGACATGTTGAAGTAGCTCTTGTGATGTTTACACACACAGCTGCTGTAACTATTTTGTTAGTGGAGATGAGTCTTTTGTAACTAAACTTTTATACTTTATCACACATGGCCTTATGAAGAGCAAGATACTGGCCATTATGTAGAACTGGAATGATAACAGTGTTAATATAATCTTAGGTGTTTCTTTGTGCCCTTTGTATTTGTATACATGCACACATGCTTGTGAGTGCATATAGGCAGTTATGCTTAATTACCCTCACCTTATTTTTTGAGATCACGTCTCTCACTGAACCTGGAACTCAATGTTTGGCTAGCTTGGGGCCAGCAAGCCCCACAGGATTCTTCCTGCTTCCTTTGCAGCACTGGGATTATAAGTACACACCACCATAATAGTTTTTTACGTGGAGATATGAACTCAGGTCCTCATACTTGAATGACAGATGCTTTACTGACAGCCATCTACTTCCCCTAGCCCTGTATTTACTATTTTTAAAGGTAAATATGGCATGTACCATTGAACTCAATAGTTGAGAAGCTGAAACCAGAGGGTAGCTTGAGCCAGAAGTCGAGACCTGCTTGGGCAACACCATATCTAGAAGAAGAAAAAAAATAAAGCCCATATTAGGATTAAACTTATACATAAATTAACCACAATTACACTCACCTGACGGGGTTGGGGGGGAACAAAACAGGAAACAAAGAAAAAGGTATTAGGTATTTCTATAGACACCAAGACACAGTAAAGTAAGGCAGTGTAAACCAGGGACCAGCAGACTTCTATACTGAACCAGGCCCTGAGGCAAAATCCAGAGATATTTGGCAACAAGCAAGTAGGAGAGGAAAGGGTTATTTGGCTTACACTTCCACAGTTCTGTTCATCATTGAAGGCAAGAACTCAAATTGGGCAGGAACCTGGGGGCATGCCTGGCTACAGTTTTGTGCTGAGTTGTGATAGTTAGAGAAGTGGTGACTTAAAGACTGCTAGTACAGCTTTCAGGTTCTTTGTCTTTTCCTCACTATTTTTCTAGAGCCTTGATCAGTGCCAGGCATGCAGTATTTACTAGTTATTTTATTTGGCACTGTCTTAGGGTTACTATTGATTCGACGAAACACCATGACCAAAAGCAAGTTGGGAAGGAAGGAGTTTATTTATTTGGCTTACTCTTCCACATCACTGTTAATCATTGAAGGAAGTCAGGACAGGGTAGGAACCTGGAGGCAAGAGCTAATGCAGAGGCCATAGAGGGGTGCTGCTTACTGGCTTGCTCCCCACGGCTTGTTCAGCCTGCTTTCTTAGAGAACCCAGGACAACCACAGTGGCTCTGGTTCTCCCCACCAGTCACTAAGACAATGCCCTACAGGTTTGCCTACAGATTTTATGGAGGCATTTTCTTCTCTCCGATGACTCTAGATTGTGTGAAGTTGACATAAAACTAGCCAGCACATTATTTAATAATGTAGGTGCTTAAATGAAAAAGAGAAAACAATTTTTCATATATTTTTAGTTCATGAAATTTCAAAGTGGTTGTGTGTGTGTGTGTGTGTGTGTGTGTGTGTGTGTGTGTGTGTGTGTGTGTGTGTGTGTGTGTGGGTGTGTTGGGAGTCTGTCTGCCAGAGTATGCAGGTGGTCAGAGGGCAACGTATAGGAGTCCTCCCGTCGTGTGGGTTCCAGAGTTTAAGCTCCAGTTGATAGGCTTGGTGGCAAGTGCTTTTAACCTTCCGAGCCTTCTTTCTCCAGACATTTCTTAGTAGAAAAGGGAAAGGGGAATTTTTTTTGGGGGGGGTAACATTTTAATTTATTTTGTTTCAGAGTTCTGTATCACAAATCAGTTGCACAATGCTCATCTGTTAAAACTGACCTAGAATGAGATTTTACTGTCATCTTCTGTGTTGGTTACTTTCCTCATTGTTATGAAGTGCATAAAAAAAAAAAACAGTGAAGGAGAATTTATTTATTTTTTTATTTTATTTTATTTTTGTTTTTCGAGACAGGGTTTCTGGAACTAGCACTTGTAGACCAGGCTGGTCTAGAACTCACATAGATCCCCCTGCCTCTGCCTCCCGAGTGCTGGGATTAAAGGCGTGTGCCACCACAGCCCTGCTGAAGGAGAATTTATTTAGCACAGTTTGAGGTTATGCAGTCCATCTTGGCTGGAGTTTGGGTTGGTGGCAGCAGGAGCCTGCTCATATCCAGACAGATCAAGAAGTAGACACAGCAGCAAACTGGCAGGACTGTAAACTTCAAGGCCCCCTGGGGACCCCACTTCTTCCAGCTAGGCCTCTCCCACAACCTCTTAGAGCAGCATAAGGAGACTGTGTGGATATTTTACATTGATATCCTTGAATATGGTGTTCTGTCCAGATAAGTTATGCACAGTGTAACTTTGTCATTGTGAATGACAAAACATTGAGCAGCACTGTGAGGCTGTGAGAGCACCACATTAGGTCTTTGCTGCATATTCCTAACATTGTCTTCATAGCACAGAAGCAACCAGGCACAATATGCAAATGTCTGTTCCAATAAAATTTTATTTATGGACACTAAATTTGAATCTTACATATTTTCTATTTTTAAGAATAAGTTGATTCTTTTTCTAACTATTCAAAAATGTACTTGCAAGATGGTTGATGGTGGCACACAGCACTCGGGAGGCAGAGGCAGGCAGATCTCTGAATTCAAGGTCAGCCTGGTTTACAGAGTGAGTCTAGGACAGCCAGGGCTACACAGAGAAACCTTGTCTTGAAAAATCAAAACAACAAAAAAGTACAATCAAACATCATCAAAGCAGCACTGAGGAAATGTGTCCCTGATCATCACCCCTGTTAAGCATTCCCATTTGCTGTTGCTGTCTAGACCAGTTCATAGCAAAGTTGTATTTGAAAGACTTCAACCTTCTAAAGAAGACTGTGGAATCGATGTGTCCGTGATAGCCTTAAGTTTGAACATTTAGCTGACCTTCTGTTTTAAACATGGGTCTAATTTATTTGCTATTTCATTTTCCATACAATTCAGTCTATTTACAATACAGACTGTGTATTAAAATAAAATAAAATAAAAATCCAGGTACTTAAAGTAAAAAAAAAAAAAGCACATGCAAATTAGTAGTATACTAACTATATATAAAGGGGTGAAGACCAGATTCGCACTATGGCCTGTACCCTCCCTAAACTCAGATATAATGAAAAATCTCAAAACCTAATAGTTTTAAGTTTTATGTCTTTTCATCATTATCTTAGTTTTACAAAAACAGTACTTAGGCCAAACAAACAAATAAAACAACAAAAAATGCTGGGTGTGGTGGTGGCTCACACCTTTCTTTAATCCCAGGATTTGGGAGAGGCAGAGGCAGGAAGATCTCTTGAGTTTGAGGCCAGCCAGGGCTACACAGAGAAGAAACCCTGTCTTGGAAACAAACAAACAAAACTCATATGTGTGGTGCTAAAAGGCACTAAAGTTAGGTTGATTTATTAAGATTTGTTTTGTTACGTAATTAAAATATAAACAAAAGTTTGAACTAGTTATCAATTAGAACTCTAGTTATCAATTAGTAGGTTCTTTATGGTGAACGCTATTTCTTCTGGTGTGTATAGTGAATGCATTTGTACATTTTTAAGAGAGAGAGAGAGAGAGAGAGAGAGAGAGAGAGAGAGAGAGAGTGTGTGTGTGTGTGTGTGTGTGTGTGTGTGTGTGTGTGTGTAGGTAGGCAGGCCAGAGGTTGACATAGGGTGTCTTTGAGAAAAGATTTTGTTGGGTGCCAAGGAAATAATCACTTCTGTGGAAAACTCCTGGGCACACTCCCTAGAGATTATTTTCCCCCCCAAGACAGGGTTTCTCTGTAGCTTTGGAGACTGTCCTAGAACTAGCTCTTGTAGACTAGGCTGGTCTCGAACTCACAGAAATCTGCCTGTCTCTGCCTCCCGATTGCTGGGATTAAAGGCGTGCACCACCACCGCCTGGGTGAGATATTTTTTCAAGACATGGTTTCTCTGTATAACAGCCCTGGCTGTCCTGGAACTCACTCTGTAGACTGGGTGGCCTTGAACTCAGAGATCTGCTTGTCTTTGCCTATTGAGTGATGGGATTAAAGGTGTGCGCCCTCTCCACTGCTGCCAATGCCGCCGCCGCCACCGCCACCGCCACCACCACCACCACCACCACCACCACCACCACCACCACCACCACCTCCACCTCCACCACCACCACCACCTTGCTCCCTATAGATTTTGATTTGGTAGATTTAGAGTGGGGTGCAGGAATGTGCATTGGTCTGAAGAACCCTAAGAAACCTGGATTCAAATCTTAATATTACAGCAAGTAGCTGGCCACTCAGCAACAAGTCACTGTCTATTTCCTCCCTCCACCCCATGCCTACCATGTCTGGTTTTTCAAATGGGGAGAATGCCTATTCAACTGGTGGTAAATAAATGATACACAGATGTGAAGAACGGGTTATTAATGATTAAATTTGGGTCAGGTTTCTATAATCCCTCTGATGCTCTAATTGCTTTGTATTTACATATTAAAAGTGATACTCTTTTAGTGGTAAATGTCTCCCTTCTGGAGTCCTCCCATTAACACCTGCCTCTGTGTGTGCTCTGTGATGTCTTTCTTAGGACTTGTCTTCTCCCCCTCGCTCTGGCTCAGTCCCTTCAATTTGCTTATGGAGAGTTCTTTTATGATTCTGAAGAAACCCTAGTTTTGGGTCACAAATGGTCAAGGGCATTTACAAGATAAAAAGTAGCTGAGTTCTTGGGGCCAACAAGCTTTAGGGGAAATTTACCATGTAGTAGCAGTTTGAAGCTGAATATTGGCACATGCTCACTGTGTTTTCAGAGTTGGTGCCAACAGTTAAACATTCCCGAGGCTGAATCCTATGTTTTTTTCTTTATTCCAGTCTTAATTCTCTTATTGTTATCTAGTACTTTGGTTTGATTCTGTTTTTAAGATCTCTGAATTAGTAGTTACCGTGTGTTGCGTTACAGCAAATACCTTTTTCACAAGCTTACTGCTTGGTTGGCTCTGGTGTTTCTTAGACTTCATTTAGTTTCCTTCTTGTTTTTTTTTTGTTGTTGTTGTTGTTTTTGTTTTTTTTGTTTTGTTTTGTTTTCTTTTTTTTTTGTTTTTCCGAGACAGGGTTTCTCTGTGGCTTTGGACGCTGGTCTGGAACTCACAGAGATCCACCTGCCTCTGCCTCCCGAGTGCTGGAATTAAAGGCGTTTGCCACCAACACCGGGCTAAGTTTCCTTCTGTGTTATTTTCCTTAAAAAATAATTTTGTCAGAGATTGTCTTTGGTTGTTAGTCATCTTTGTCTGATTATCAGGGTTTCATCCTTTGTGTTGTGTGTGGGTGTGCATGTACCACAACAGATGTGTGGAGGTTAGAGAACAACTTGAGGGAGTGGGTTTTCTGCTTTCAGCATGTGGGCCCTAGGGATTGAACAGGTTGCCAGGCTTGGTGACAAATGCTTTACTTGCTGAGCCATCTTGTATCAAATTTAAATCTTTCTTTCTTTCTTTCTTTCTCTTTCTTTCTTTCTCTTTCTTTCTTCCTTCCTTTCTTTCTTTTCAAAAGATTTTATTTATTTATTATGTATACGACATTCTGCTTCCATGTATATCTGCACACCAGAAGAGGGCGCCAGATCTCATAAAGGATGGTTGTGAGCCACCATGTGGTTGCTGGGAATTGAACTCAGGATCTTTGGAAGAGCAGTCAGTGCTCTTAACTTCTGAGCTGTCTCTCCAGCCCAATTGTTTTCTTATTCCTTGGAGTTATCTCTGTCTTCAGCCCTTGCCCTCTGCTCTTGCTGACAGAGCTAGTCCTCTTTTTCCTCTTGTGTGGCTTTAAGGGTTTTCTGTTTGCCTTTGTTTGTTTTTTGTTTTTAATCTGCAAGAGTGTGTAGTTTCACCATGGCATGTCTAGATCCTGCTTCAGTTTCATCTGAAGACCATACATATCTTTCATCAGTTCTGGAAAACAATCATTATCCTTTTGAACATTATCTTCTTACTGATTTCTCTTTTTGAATTTACCTTTTGTACATGTTGTAATAAATGTCTCATTAGTTTGCCCCTCCATTTCTTAAGTTTTATTTGTATTTTTATTTCATGTGTTACCTTTTTAAGTAATTTATTTTACATCTCTCAGTTCACTAATTCATTCTTTCAGCCCCCCCTTCTTTTTTTGGTTTTTGGTGTTTGTTTTCAGACAGGAGCTTGCTTAATATATAGCCATTGTTGACCTAGAACTTGTTGTATTGCAGACCAGTCTGTCTTTAAACTCACAGAGATCCTCCTGCCTTAGCCTTCCAGGTGCTGGGATTAAACACTTGTGCTATCACCCCTAGCCTACAAATTTTTTAAAACTTTATTTAATGTTTAATGTTGGGTTTTCTTTTTACTTTTTGGGGGGTGGGGGTTTGAGATAGGGTTTCTCTATGTAGCCTTGGAGCCTGTCCTGGAACTTGCTCTGTAGAGCAGTGTGACCTTGAACTCACAGAGATCCACCTGCCTCTGCCTCCTGAGTGCTGGGATTAAAAGTGTGCAACACCATTGTTTTTATTTATGTATTTGAAATAGGATCAACTATAGAGCCTCACGAATGTTAGTGCTTTATTTATTGCTGAGCTATATGTCCAACCCCAGGAGTCCTTTTAAAATTGTTTATTATTATTATGTATATGAATTATGATACATATATGTAGGCACACACATGTCCTAGTTTGTGTGCCTGTGAAGATCCAAAGACAACTTTGTAGAGTTGATTCTTTACTTCCATCTTTATGTGGTTTCTCAGGTCATCAGGCTTTATTGGCAAGGATAGCTGTCTGCCCATACCTCTTCAGTTGAGGACTTTTACACTGTGGTTTTGCACATTAGCTTATTCGTTTGTTTACTTTTACATATTTAAGATGAAGAACTTCTATAAAGTGTAAAACTTAGTTTTTTCTTTTCCTCCTAAACTTTTTTTTTTTTTTTTAAATATGCTTTTGCTTTATACCTAGGTGACAAGACACGCCCACCTTCCTCAAGTCCCTCCAGCATTATCAGGCGCACTTCCTCCCTGGATACGCTTGCAGCTCCATACCTTGCTGGGCACTGGCCCCGAGAGAGTCGAGGGCAAGCCACGCCCTGCATGAGGGACAAAGCCACACAGGTAGGTTTTTCTTCCTTGTTGTACTCTGAAGCATTCAGTGCACATCAGAATCTCCTTGGAAGCAAATCAGCTGACAGGAAACCTGGCCTAGTGTGATGATCATCAGATCATCTGTTGAGTTTTGTTTCACCTTGGAATTCCCATCTCAAAAAGTTCTCAGAGGTAATTCCCATACAGATAGATAATTGTGGATGTACTTTTCCCCATTTATTACTTAGAAATTAGGCTAGAATTTCACAATATTTTTATGTCTGAACTTTGAACTTAAATTTGTAACAGTAGGATTACTCTGCATAGTATTTAACATTTTTGTGTCAAAAAAATCCATCATGTATTGGGAAATTATATTGCTGATATTCTTTTTTAATTTATTATTTGTTTGTGTGTGTGTGTCTGTCTGTCTGTCTGCACACTTATGCCTTAGAGTTCATATGGAAATGAGAGTACAACTTTGTGGAGTCAGAGTCAGTTCTCTTTCCACCTTTATATGAACTCTGGGAATAAAATGGAAGTTGTCAGCAATGTGCCTTTATTAAGCTTGTTCACTGCCCCCATTGCTGATTGATTTCATAAATGTAAACATATCAAAATGGAAGTCTGAAAGTGAAGTTTCATACTTTTACATTTATAAAACTGATTCATTAAAGGGATCTTAGAAAGTCATTCATAGAACAATTTATAAATTTGTAGTTAAAGAATTGAAGTCCAGTATTGTACAGGCATTTCATGATTGCATGCTAGTTAGGAGTTTCTTTTTATAGTATTAACTACCACATTGTAATTAATTAAGTGTTTGTATAATTCTGTATCCATGTTTTTCATACTTAATAGATAGTGACTTCTGGTAAGGTGAAGTTGTGTCTGCCTTACTGTTGCTGTTTTTTCAGGGTTGCACCTGACATAGTAAGTGCTGACAGAGCTTTGCAAAGCAGTGCATCAACAGCACAGTATTGCCTTCTTGTTAAAGGAAAATGAAAGACTTTAAAGACTTAATATTGTTGGGAATCAGCTAATTGGTGTCTCCATTGTGGATTTAAAGTTTACACCATTAGTAGTTGCTAATAATGCATCCCAGAATTTTTGAAGAGAATCATTTTGTTCAAAGTCAAGGACACACAGTTTGGGGTGGTTTAGAATTTCCATGTGGGTATCTAGGATTCCAGGTATTCCTGCAGAGTTTTGTTTTCTGGTAGGATACTCTTGAAGCCAAGTCCTTTCATTAGGTTATGGTTGGACTTTGGGGTTGGCTGCACTGAGGCTTCTACTCAGGGGCAACTAAAGGAAAGAAGTGAGTCTGTTCCTCAGAAAGCGGTCTTTTCTGAAATAGTTAAAAGGCTTCCATAGAACCCTTTATTTAAAATCTGTAACTGCTATACTTGGTGCAAAACAGTGAGGAAAATTAGTACAGTTTCCATTTGACATCACTTGTGTGTGTTTGGGTTTTCTTAAACCTCTCTCCTATCTCAGGGTCCATGGGCTAGGGTCTCCTGCAGTATTAGTAAGAACACACTATGCTATGAGCCTTTGTGAGCTTGCTGTATGGACACATTTCAGGAAGCCTTTTCATTAGCCGCTGGGGCTTGGATTAACCTGTAAACCTCATATTCTCAGTGCCCATAAATTAGGAATATTAAGAGTACAAGTATATAACTGTCAGTCTTGATTGTAAAATCTCTAAAAATAGTACAGTGATAGTAGAATACCTCACTTTAAAAACAAAAAACAAAAAAAAAAAGAGAGCCCCTCTTTTGTTATAGAGGCCCTTTGGAAGGGGAACTAAAAAAAAATTTTATAATCCCAGGCAGTAGTGGTGCATGCCTTTAATCCCAGCACTCAGGAGGCAGAGGCAGGCGGATCTCTGTGAGTTTGAAGGCAGCCTGGTCTAGAAAGTTAGTTCCAGGACTGAGGGAGCTCCAAAAAAAAATATATATATATATATATATATATTTTTTTTTTTTTCTTATTGGCAGATATTTCGTTAACTATTAGATCAATTATGTAGACCATTAGTAAAAATCTGTACTGCTTTAAAATTATGGGGCTAGAGAGATGGCTCAGCGGTTAAGAATATTGACTGTTCTTTCGGAAGACCCAGGTTCAACTCCCACCACCCATTTGGCAGCTCATAGCTGCCTGTAACTTAAGTTCCAGTGGATCTGATTCCCTCACTTGAGCATGCAGGTCTAACACCAATGCACATAAAAATAAAAAATAAAAATTATAATAAATATTAGGTTTTATTATAATAAGTTTTAAAGGGACTATAGAGAACTTAGTAAAGTGATTGTCACATAAGCTTAAGAACTTTAATTCATGTTCCACAGAACCTACTGAGCACAGCTTAGTATTGTATAGCAGCATGTATCTAATCTCAGTATAGATGGGGAGGCAGTGTCAGGAGCATCATTAGAGCTTGCTGACCATCCTGTCTACCTGAATCGTGAGCTCCAGCTTCAGTGAGATACATGGTCTCAAGTGGAGTGGCAGTGGCAAGCAGCAGAGTGGGCCCAAGGCCCACTATAGGACTAGGAGGAGAGGAGCTGCTGAAACATGATCAGAAGGTGGCTTTCCCAGCTGCACATTGCTTATGTGTTAGGTAGCACTGCCCAGTTACGCTCTCCAAGATCCATGTTGTCCACACATCTGTCTCCTGTATTCTCCTTGTCATTAGCCAAACTCAGGAAACCTCAAGAAATTGTGCAAGGACAAAAATACAAGCTCCTGGACCTGTGGCCCAAGAATATGAGAGCCATGCACCACCAGCTCACCAAACGCAAAGAGAAGCTGGCAGCCAAGAAGCAGCAGTTTAGGACATGGCTGAACATGCTTCCCAAGTATAGTAGTCAAGTCCTGAGGTATCTGCAACAGTAAACACAAAGCTGGCACATGCGTACGCACGCGGATGCATTCTGCACATGTAAACACACATACATCCCCCAAAACTTTAAAATTATAGTAAACTGTATAATCTATAAATTTTGTTACTATTTTTGACCATTCAATACAATTTTGTTGGCATTTTTTTTTTTTGCATTAAAAGAAAACCACTAATGAGAAACTACATCCTACATACCAGAGTCATTCAAAGAAGTTTTATTCCATTGGCTAGAACAGAATAGACAGCTTTGAACATATGTCCAGCCCCAGCCACTTCAGGCAGAGTATCTTACTTGGAGTGTTTTGTGTGTCACAGCTGCAAGGTGACTTAGAAGGTAACTAACAATGTGCCTAAGTTGCAGGTCCAGGGATTAAAAAGTACCTCATTGAACCTGAGAGGATGCTAGAGCATTGAAACAGACCATGGCTCTTACAGACAAGTAAAGTTGAGACTATAGAGGTAACTACATCCAAAAACTATGAAGACAGGCATGGGTATATTGTAGGAAGATGCCAGTATTCCCATGACTGTGGAAAACCTTTGAAGTCCTGGATAATAACAGATATGAACTCAACCCTGTTGGAAGTTTCCTGTGGGCTGGCTCTCTCTCTCTCTCTCTCTCTCTCTCTCTCTCTCTCTCTCTCTCTCTCTCTCTCTCTCTCTCTCTCTCTCTCAGTATATTCCTAGATACTTGTAAGTATGAAGTGCCCTAAGTACTCAAATGACAAATTCTTTGCCACAGTGAAAGTGCCTGCATGCCATTCAGTTCTAGTTGATGGAAGAAATCATGCACCAGTTTTGCACTATTTTTCTCATTTGTTGTTTCTTTATTAATTTCTACATAACTTCAAAGAGATGCTGTAAAGGATGGGACTGAATTTTTCTTCATAACCAGACAGAAATAGTATGCCCCAGTCTCCAAAATAAGTTATTGTTTTGTATGGCCTGGCTGTTCTGGAACTCTCTGTAGACCAGGATGGCCTCAAAACTCATCTCTTCTGCCTCTGCCTCCCAAATGCTGAAACTAAAGTTATGTACCACCATGCCCAGCTTAAAAATAAATTATTATTCTTACTTGCTGTCCTAAACCTTCTTTTAGGTTTTCAATAAAATTTCCTATGATGATGGGTTGCAAATGTCCAACATGAATTTTTCTGGCACCATTAGGTGAATTGAATTTAACCACAATCTTCTGGGGAAGAACAGGCAAAAGCTGACCTTTTAATCCATATTCTGAGCTATGTTCAGTTACACGGTGCAGCAGTGTACCTGTGTTAACAATTTCTGTTTATTTTGAGGTTTAGAGTCCTAAAAGCAGCACTGCTTGCACACACCACTGTATCACGTTTAAGCTTCTCAGCCAGTCTCTTGACTCATTGTTGTCTTCTGATAAATAGTTAAAAGAAAACTGAAAATTTGCTACTACTTTGTTTTGAAACTGGAACTACAGATATTGATCAAGCATTTTCTGGTGGAAGAGCTAATACACTAAGAAGCAGACAGGTGGTAATCACCAGTTGCTGCATTCCATGCTGGCCCAACCTCCCCCTCACATGTCCTGCCTCCATGCCAGTTTAAAGCTTACAGATATCTATTTCTGGGCTAGCATGACTGTTCAGTGGATAAAGGTGCCTGGCACCAGAGCCTAATGGCTTGAATTCAATCTCCCAGACCCTCGTGGAAGGGGAGAACCAGCTCCTACAGATTGTCTTCTGATCTCCACACAGCTCTGTGACACTCTCATACATATCCACACTTACTAACATACACTTTATATAAATAAATGTAATAAAATTTAATACATATCTGTTCCTGTAATTCATCTTTTTTCAAAACAGAGAAAACAAATTCATAAGGGATATGTAACTTCTCTGAGATGTCACATTTTATAACTGATGTAGGATTTAGGCTTGGTGTTTAATATCAACATGTATTCACTGAACCCTGTGAATTTTGCTGCATAGTTACGCTATATTTTAATATTTAAAGGTTTTTATACTGAACATCATTAATTTTGTTTTTGTTTAGTGTGAATATTTTATGCTCTGTGGTTTCATTGTAGGTTTGCCTTTGTGATGGGTATTTTTGTGGTTTTGGGGGTTTTGTTTTCAAGACAAGGTGTTACTAGTATCCTTGGCTGACCTACAACTCCCTGCATAGATCAGACTGGCCTCAAGCTCAGAGAATGCTCCTTTTGTGTGCCACTATGCCTAGTGTTACAGCTATTTTGACAATTGACATAGATCCTGTAGACCCTTTGTGAGAGAGAGCATAAACACATCAGGGTCAGTTGGAGGCCCCCAATGGGAAGTGGAATTTAGAGTGACATGGTGGTCACTGTGTGAACTGAATCTTGAGATTCAGTGTTTAGGGTCCATGTCAGACTGGAGTTCTCTTCAGTGTAGGGAGCTAGGCCTGGGCAGATGACTAGTTAGGATTACAATTTCTTGATTTTGGAAAACCTTTCATTTTTATTTCCATCTAAAAGTTGACCATTTTATAGTTAGTGTAAGTAGTATGTTAAGAATACCCATATTGCCAAACTGAAGTAATTTTGAAAACACTATTGTTTTGAATAGATCATATATTTATATAGAAAAAAAATTCAAGAGGTACAGAAGAGTACACTGCAGTCTTTTCCCAACAAGGGGCCACTAATAATCAGTTAGTTTGTTTGTTTGTTCCTTCCTTCCTTCCTTCCTTCCTTTCTTTCTTTCTTTCTTTCTTTCTTTCTTTCTTTCTTTCTTTCTTTCTTTCTTTCTTTTGTTTTTCGAGACAGGGTTTCTCTGTGTAGCTTTGGAGCCTATCCTGGCACTCGCTCTGGAGACCAGGCTGGCCTCGAACTCACAGAAATCCGCCTTTCTCTGCCTCCCGAGTGCTGGGAATAAAAGTGAGCGCCACCAGTGCCCAGCTTAATCAGTTTCTTTTGATGCCACGAATATTTTTCAAAAGCAAAATATAACAGAAAGCCATGGGACACTCATCAAAGGATGGGTTCTAACTCCCTGTGTAGCTAAAGATGACCTTGAGCTTCTAATCTGCCAACCGTTACCTCCTGAGGTTTGAATGGACCACCAGTCTGATATATGCAGTGTTGGAAAGGCACAAACTCAAGGCCTTGGGCATGCTAGGCAAGCACTCTACCAGCTGAGCTACACCTATGCCCAATCCTGTGTATATTCTTACAGAGACAGTTTATTTAACATGTGCATTTTCTGTAACAATTCCAGGTAGTGGACAGTTTCCATACACACCACATTAAGTCTTGCATTTTAAAAAAAAGTATAATTAACGAGTATGTATGTATGTATGTATGTATGTATGTATGTCATATTCTCATATTCATTTTTTTCAATAGCTGAATAGGATTCTGTTGAAAATGTGGAGCCAAGCCTAAATAAATATAGTTTGTATCTTAGGGTTTTCATTACTGTGAAAAGACACCATGACCATAGCAACTCTTACAAAGGAAACATTTAATTGGTATGGCCTCCTTAGTGTTTCAGAGGTTCAATCCATTATCATCATGGTTGGGGAGCATGATGGCAGGCAGACAGATGTAATGAAGTAGTTGAGAGTTCTACATCTTTGCAGGCAACAGGAAGTCAACTGAGACACACTGGGCAGTATGCTGAGGAGAGGGAACTTTAAAGCCCACCCCCACAGTGAAACATTTCCTCCAATAAAGTCCCACTTACCCATAGTGCCTCTTACTTTGGGACCATTTTCTTTCAAACCATCAGTTTATATCAGTCAGGTCTTTTACTTGAGAACGGTGCTATAAGGAATGTTGTAAACGCCTTGCTTTGTAAAGGTGTGCATTTGAGGGACAGGGAGATAAATAGCTCAGTAGGTAATGTGCTTGCTATGCAAATGTGAGGACCTGAGTTTGAGCTCCAGAACCAAGGTCAAAAAGGTGGCAGTGGCGAACACGCCTTAATTCTACCAGGGGGAGTCAGACAGAGGCAAGCAGATCTGTGAGTTTGAGGCCAGCCTGGTCTACATAGTGAATTTCAGGACAGCTAGGACTACACAGAGAAATTCCGTCTCAAAAAACTGGAGGAAAAAAAAGAAAAAGAAAAAGGACAGAAAAGAAAAGAAGCTGGTAGTGGTGTCACATGCTTGTAATACCAGTGCTGAGGGGACAGAGACAGGCAGATCCCTGGGCTTGCTGGCTAGCCAGCATTGCCTGTTTGGTGAGTCTCAAGGCAGTAAGAATATCTCGAAAAATAAGATAAAATGCTCCTGAGGAAGTTTTAGTTAGGCTGTCCTCTCTCTTCCACATGAACATGTATGTGCATACACATGCACAGAGCTGAACACTTTACATGTCTGCTGTTAGACCCCCGGAAATCTCAGGTATCCAGGGTCCCAGGCCACGTTCTTGGTCACCCCAATCACCAGGCGGATTCGAGAGCTTGCTGCAAACTGCACGAGGCTTTATTGTAATTTAACAAGCTAATCCCATGTTAGCGCGGGTCTTTCACCCACCCGCCATGGCGCCATGGCGGATGGCTAGAAAAGACAGCTCGTAGGGCCTCCCAAGAGATCTTACAGGACAGCGTAAGGGGAGTGTCTAGGGGTACGCACAGGCTCACGATTGGTGTGCTTCCAGGCTTGGAGGGCTTGCCCTGTGTTGATTGGTCAACTGGTTGTTATGGCCCATAGGCCCTCCCAGGGTGGTTGCTATGCTTTGTGCGTCATTGCTGTCATTGCTGTGTGCTTGTCCGTAAAGCACACCCAGGGTCGTAAAGCACAGCGCCACCAGCTAACTTCTGATTGGTTCCTTGTCACGAGGCAGGCATTTGACTTTCTAGTGCATGGGACAAGGTCATAGAAGCACTTGTTCGGCCGTTATGGCTGCCAAAAGGGAAGCTGGTCCCTTCACTGCAGGGTCAGTTACCAGAAGAGGGGTTGAATTGTCAAGCTGTATGTGACTTAAAACTGACACCGGTTGACAAAGTCTCAAAAGACTGTCCTAATTTATACCTTCACTGACAATGTGGGAATGTTTATGTTACCAAGTTTTTCCCAGTCATAGTTCACTTGATTTCTCATATTATTCACGAGGTTGAGCATATTTTCTTTCCTTTTCTTTTCTTTTCTTTTTTTTTTTTTTTTTGAGACAGGGTTTCTCTGGCACTTGCTCTGTAGACCAGGCTGGCCTCAAACTCACAGAGATCCGCCTGCCTCTGCCTCCAGAGTGCTGGGATTAAAGGTGTGCACCACCACTACCCAGCTAAGCATATTTTCTTGTGTCAAGAATTTACTTGGCATTTATATTTTCTGAAACTTAAACTCCAAATTTGTTGTAACCATTAAAAATTGATGTTTTTGAGGCTGTTCTCTACACATACTTTATGCATGAGTAAACATAGTATCAATATAAGTTTATTTCTAAGCTTTCTGCTTCCTAGCCTTGAGAACCTAGGTACCCTCTATAAACATCTGATTGTCATAGTTTCTTTATCTTCAAATTTTATGGACTGCTTAACAGTGCCTAGTACATAAAAGCACAGGATTTTTTTTTTTTTCCTTGAGATGGGTCTCTATGTAGTTCTGTCTTTTGTGGAATTAACTCACTTTGTAGACCATAGAGAACTCACAGAGATCCACCTGCCTCTGTGCTGAGAGGTGTGTACCATACCCAGCCTAAGAATAGGAATATTAACTACTGTTACTATGCCTCTATACTCTGCTCTATTAACAGTGTACTTACAGATTTGTAAAGGTAAGACCGACCTTGTTAGTATTGGAAACAAAAGAGAGGTTAAAATATTTTTTATAATTAACTAGTGGTAAGAGACTTTTGGGTAGTTTGTGGTATTTAAAATATGCTGGAGACATGGCTCGGTGCTTAAGAGCACTGTTCTTACGCCCACATGGTGACTCACAATCATCCATAAGCACACACAAGGTACATATACATACACACAGGCAAGACACTGACACGAGTAAAATAATAAAATCTTCAAATATTAAATATGTTCTAATAATACTTATAATTTTTATGTAGCATACAGTATTTAATAGAAAAAAATCTGATGTAATATTCCTAAATATTTTTGTTAAAATAACTTTTTTTTTCTCCTCTACAATAGACTGAGAGTGCGTGGGCTGAAGAATATGCTGAAAAGAAGAAAGGATCTCATAAGCGCTCATCATCCTGGGGAAGCACAGAACAGCTTAAAGAGGTCAGAAAACCGTGGAAGCAGAAATTTGGCTTTTCCAATTGGCTAGCTGCTTAAAGTTGTGGACTGCAAAGATTTGTCATTTTCCTAGTATAGGGAAGGTATATATGGGTGTATGCCCTTGTGTAGAGGGTATGTGTGCCTGTGCATTAACATATGGAGACCAGAGGTCCATGTCAGGTGTTGGCTACTTTTCACTCTGACTGAACCGCTCACTGTTGCAGTTGTCCCGATTGGCCAGTGAGCCTCATCTGTTTTTCTTACACCTCCTATTAATCCCATAGGAAGAGAGTCTTTGGTCAAATTAAGCCAGCTTTATTTCCCCAAAGCAGGGTTTGAAAATACAACACTGAACATAGGAAAAAGTGGGGATTATATAGTCCCTCAAAACTGCAAGGCCTAGGGGATTTTCAAGGGTTGGGAATTCTAGAGGAATTTCAAAATTGTATATTCAAGGGGTGAGTATAGGGTGGGGAGAATGTCAAATTACAGAAACAGGTTAACACACAGTCACTTTGAATTTTGCAGCAAACAGAAATGAACTTGTTCTGACCTTATAACAAAATGGTTTCCATCCTTAGGTTAGAGCCTGGCTAGTCCTTCATTCCCCCCTTTTCTTATGTATCCCTTTCAAATCCTTGATAGGGAGTGATCATTTTTATCTGTTGTATGAGCTGATAATGCCAGCAGACGGCAAGTATTTGAGCATTTTCTATTTGATGAGAGACAAAATTTGCATTGTGACTAGCTTTTCTCTATTTATGTCTGATTGGTTAGCATAGAAAATACAAATTTCTCTTAAAACCACCTCTTTGTTTTATATAGATCAGGTTGAGTGCCTTATCATATTGTAGAACTAGTTTAGCTAATGATATACCTGTTGATAGATCTTGGTCTGTTTGGTTTCAACAGGTACCTTTCTGATCATGAAGAAGCCAGGTACGCCAATAGCCATTTTGTTCAGTTTGTCAGGGAGTTTTCTTTGGATTGAACATTCCAGCCTTTGTTGAGGACAAGGGGCTTCCTGCTGAAATGAGGATGTCATTATCAGGCCCAGGGAGACTGGAATATTAATCAAAGGCCGGGAGGGGATTCGGGCAATTAGGTATTCATCAGAGGGATCTAGTTTGTTGACCCAGCAGAAAAGACAGGGAGCAATCATGTTGGTTGGACTGGTCCACATCAGTTTTCAGCCAGTCTAAAGCTTTCTGGTTTTGTGGACTACTTGGAGCTGGTGTGGTGTAAATCACCCTTGGAGCAGTTTGCAGTCCCCAGCTGATCTCTGAATGGTGTCTACCAGCCAGGTGGAACCCCACCAAGACACATAACAGACTAGGGACAGATGTTAAAGAACTTAGGGAGACTTTTATATTTGGCCCATAGTCCTGGTGGTTGAGGGAGGGGAGGAGTCCCAAGACCATGAAAGAGAGAGGAGGAGCAGGCAGGTGGAGAAACTGTTGATTGACAGGTTTACTTATGATACATTAGTATTAGCATTGTTTGTAGTCTGTACTAAAATCCTCATTGTAGAAAAAGCAGCTAACAGGTGCTTATAAAAACAGCTGGAGTAGACTCATGTGATTAAATCATAGCAAAAGCTATGGCTTTGGGTTAAAAAGCATGAATATTCTTTCTTGTCCAGAGGGCTGAATATAGATTGGACAGATGTTTTTTAGCATGATGAGAAACATCTTCAAATCTATATTTAGAAGACAACCAAAGGAAATTTAAAATCTTGAGATTGTGACTGATAATAATAGTCAGTGCTTTACCATCTTACCAGAACTCTGTTGATCAATGTTAACGCTGAACCTTAGAAATTTTAGTATAATGATAATCTAGAGTAACTTGTATTTATATCCTAAATTGTTTTCTTAGATTTTTGTAATCTATTTAAACGTTTTTTTATATCCTTAGATCTTTAATAACTTGTATTTTTTTTTAGAATATTTTCTTAGGCTCTCAGAACTTATATACATTTAAAATCTTTTTTAATCAGTTATTTACCATGAGACATAAGTAGTTGATTATTGAGAGCAGTCATTGCAAAGCAAATTCCTTTAAATAAGTATAAGTTGTTGGGCCTTGGTGGCGCATAATTTTAATTCCAGCACCTAGGAAGCAGAGGCAAACAGATCTCTTGAGTTCGAGGCCAACCTGAGTTTGAGTCTTACAGAGCAAGTTCCAAGATAGCCAAGGCTACACAGAGAAACCCTGTTTTAATGAAAACAAATAAGAAATTATAGAGACTTACTGGCTGCCTAGATGATTACCCCAATAGGCTTTAGGAGTAGTGTTGTTGGGGGCAAAGGTCAGTTTTTTACTGTTACACAGGACAGCGTAGGCCTTAAGGCTGCCAGACTGAGAGATTTTCCTGTGGAGAAGGAACTTGGGACAATTGACTCCACTTCGACTTAGGCATTGTAGGGCAGTCAACCCAACAGTATTCACAGTTTGTGCAGTGCCTTGGCTGCAGGCAAGGCACAGGGCAGTTTTTCCCAGTGGTAAGTGCCATCACAATCCAGGTCTGTGCCCATTGTCTTCTTTGGAGACATTGTTGCTGCTAACAGCTGTTATCTCTGTCCATCATAGGAACTTTTTAAATTAAACATTTTAAATGCCATATTAAGCAGATCTCTGAAAAGTTTTGAGGGCCATCTATTCAGTATACCTGATTTAAGTAAACTTTGTTTTTGGGTATTTGCTTAGGCTTAACCCTGAAAAAACATAATAGGAGGCTAAAACAAAGCTTATTCCTGTAAATAAATTCCATTTGTACCCAGCATGACTACAAGCATGTTTTGAACATATTAGAGAATTTGGTCATTTATAAAGGTGACTGTTAACCCATGTTTTAATTACTTTTTAGCGGTATATATATAACAAGTTAGTAGCTTTTATAAGATTGGGATTCAAACTTAGTTTTAGATTGATTAGCATTTTAATTTAATATTAGCCCTTAGAAACATTGAACTTTTAGGGGTTTTAGACATGGTGTGCTGTAGGCCCAGCAGAATTTGAGGAAATAGTAACCATTGATGCTCCATCTATGTCTAGCAGTAAGAACCAGTCCTTAGCTTTTGCATAGTTTTCCTCCAATAACCAGCACCTACACACATCCAAGTATCTTGGATTTCATGCTGTCATGTAGTTTTTGTAGAGCCAGCAGCAGGCTTGCACACATTACCAAAGTCAGCGTCTTTGTTTCAAGGCAAGACAGACCATAAGATGCCGTCTTTGCTCTAGATATCCCTGTGGGACTAGCACTTCTGAAATCCCCATTCTTCTTTTTACTTTTTGTCCTTTCTCCATCTTCTTCCTACTGTTGTACTTTGGAGCCCTTTTTAGCCATTTTCATCTAGAACCTTAGTTTAGGAGCCTGCTTCTATGACGACCTTTTAAGATATCCACTGGCTCTTCAGTTGATGAAAGTCACATTCAGATTTGTAGATCTCTAAGGCTAGCAAGAAATCATTTCATGTAACATTCTGGCAATGTCTGGCAGCAAAAGTCCTTTTGGCGGGGGAGGGGGCACTTGAAAATAACAAAGGAAAAAGTAACCCTTGGGTGGAGGGAGAAGCTTCCTGGGCACAGTGACAGAGTTTACTTGGCCTGTGTGCTTTACCAGAAAGAAACTGAAGGTTTTGTGGCTCTAACTCTTTACCTTTTTTTTTTTTTTTTTAAATCTTTTATCTACAGTAACATAGATTTTTGCTATCTTTGTCTGTTCAGGACCCCGCTGTATCCTATCCCATAACATTAAACCTCTGCTGCTTCTTCTAAGTTACGTATTAATCAGAAGATACAACAGGGATGCTGGTCCCTGCTAGTGAGTGTCAGGTTGACATCAAGATCTGACCAGAGATGCAAGCAGCCCTAAGCCAGGGGGTGCCTGAGCTAGTTTTCCCCCACGAGACAGTTTCTTTTATCTCTTCTCTTGGTTCTGCTTTTGGCAGCATTTTTGTCTTGACTTTTTAAAAATGATTTTTTTTTTAAGACTTAGTTCTCTAAAGTGTAAACTAGAATTGACAAAATTATTAGAAGATTTTTTTTGCATATATTAAATGACAACATCTTTGGTTTGATAAATGCAGATGCAATGAATTTGAGGACATTTAAGGATAAGCACTTGGTTTAGTCCATGACATTTGAGATAAAGTTGAAACCCAGAAGACCTATTAGTTTCTATTTTAGAGAAGGTGTGGTTATATACCATTATCCAAGTTATTATATACATAGTATGTTATAGCAAATTAAAATTACCCATGTATAGATTTTAAATTATCAACCCTTGTTAAATAAGTTTTAAGTTAACTATTTGTTATAGACTTTATAAATCTTTAACCATACCTAATAAATGTATAAATCTTTTTTTAAATATTTATTTATTACATACACAATATTTTGCCTGCATTATTCCTGCATGCTAGAAGAGGGCAGCAGATTTCATTATAGATGGCTGTGAGCCACCATGTGGTTGTTGGGAATTGAACTCAGGACCTCTGGAAGAGCAGTCAATGCTCTTAACCTCTGAGCAATCTCTCCAGCCCCTAAATTTACAAATCTTAAGGTACAGAAAGTTCATATAATAATTTTATAAATCTTGAGATAAAATTTGTATTTTAGCAAAAGTCTTAGAAAGTCAAGTGAAACCAGCAGTCTTTTTCTTTTTGGCTGCTTTGTTTTGCTCTCTTTCTTGGCATAACATCAAGTGGCTCAACTGTCTTAGGACAGACAGGAAACTTTTAAAAAAGAAGCAGGAGCCATAACCCAATTCCATAGCTAGCTTTTCATTAAGCAGAATAGCATAAAACAATATTCCAACAGTATCATATCTAAGAGACATCTGAATCCCTGCTAAATTGAATTCAGTTGACCAGGGGGAAGGACCAGAGCAATCTCAGAACAAAGAACACAGCCATGGCAAGTGGCCAAAGCTGCAGTAGCACGCTCACTCTCCCCTTTCGGGGTCACATTGGCTTATGTACAACTGGGGACTAGGAATCAGGAAGGAAGGCAATGGAGGAGGCTCCATTTTCCAGGAGTTTATAGGGGAATTGCCAGTGGCCACCCCTGCTTGTCCGTCCATGTCCAGCTGCCTGCTCAGGCCATCTAGTCCTTGCTGTCTGACTGTAAGATATAAATATTTTAACAGGAAATATGAATGTTTTAACCCGATGATGCAAGACTTGTATTAAATAGAATCTGTATGTACCTAGAAATATATATAGACATCATATTTATAAAATTAATGTTTAAGAACCTGACATTTTCCTGCATATGATAGTGCTTTTGAGATTTAGTAACTCTTCATAACCAGTTCTTTTTTTCTTTCTTCTTTTATTTTGTTTTGTTTTCTGAAACGGGTTTCTCTGTAGCTTTGGAGCCTGTCATGGAACTCTTTAGACCAGGCTGGCCTGTAACTAATAGAGATCCGCCTGCCTCTGCCTCCTGAGTGCTGGGATTAAAGGTGTGTGCCACCACTGCCCAGCTTCAACATAACCAACTTAAATATAGATGGCTCTGTGATTTAATTATTGTTTTCTGTGTCTTTAATTAATGGCATTGCCTTTTACCCATAATAGAAGTAAATGAGAAAAATGCATTCAAAGGATAATAATGAGATAGCCATTGAAACTGTATTTGTAGCCAGGCATGTTGGCACACACATGGAAGGAATCCCAGCACTTGGGAGGAGGAAGCAGGAGGATCAAGACTTGAAGGCTAGCCTTGGTATGGTGGTTTGAATGAGGTGTCTCCCATAATCTCATCATGCCTTTGAATACTTTGTCTCCAGTTGGTGACACTGATGGGGGGTAGGTTTAGGAGCTGTGGCCTTGCTGGAGAACCCATGTCTTTGGGAATGGGCTTTGAGGCTTCAGAGTCATGTCATTCTACTTTGCTCTTTGCTTCATGCTTGTAATAAATGATGTAAGCTTTCAGCTCTTGTTCCTGTCACTGCTCTGCTCTATTATCATGGGCCCTTATCTCTCTAGAACTGCAAACTCAAACTCCTTCTTCTATATTGCCTTGGCCATGATATTTTATCACAGCAATACAAAAGTAGTTAATACATTTGGGTAATGAGATCCTGGCTGAGAAAACAGCAAATTGTATCCGTTATGTAAAGATTTTATATTAAGTGTATTACATGGCTTGGTTTTCTTCTCGTTTCCTTCCTGTTGCTCTGATAAACACTTTGACCAAAACCAACTTGATTTAAAAAAAAAAAAATGTTTTCTGGGCTTAAGGAGAGAGGGAGGGAGGGAGGATGGGAGGATGAATATAGACAAAGAAACAGGCTGATCATATTTCATCAAAACATAGAAAGCAGAAAGTGTAGTAAGCCTATAAAAGCTCAAAGCCTGCCCCCAGTGATAGACTTCCTCCAAGAAGGCTCACCTCCAAAAGGTTCCCTTCCTTATCAAACAGCACCACCTACTGGGACCAAACACATGAGCCTGTGGAGGAGGATAGTTCTTATTAAAACTAGCACACTTGGCTTGATTTGTAAATATCAGTTAATTTTTGTATTTGTAAAAATGTTGAAGCTCATTAGGTGATGGAGGTGTATTCCTTTAGTCCCGAAGTCAGGGGGCAGAAGCAGGTAGATCTCTATGAATTTGAGGCCAATCTGGTCTATAGAACAAGTTCCAGGACAACCAGGGCTGTTACACAGAAAAATTCTATCTCAAAAAACAAAACAAAAAATTTTGAAGCTCAATAAAGTAATCTGAATAAAAAATTGATTAATGGTAAAGGCAACAAGAGAATAAGTTATTTCTAACCACAATTTAAATGCTGAAAACTTTTTGGTACTTGAGAAGATTCAAGATTAAGGATAACGTTGAATATATTTCTGTTTCTCTTTAAAGGAAATCTATACATGCGCATGTGATTTATATATATATATAAAACTATTGCTCAATTAGATTTTGTAACATGGTTTATAATTTCAGAGTATTAAGGGTGAATTTTAGTGGTTCTTAATTAAGCAAGAATATGTTTATTCAGTGTGGGAAACACCCTGGTTCTGTTTTTCCTCTTTCAGATTGCAAAATTACGACAGCAATTGCAGAGAAGCAAACATAGCAGTCGTCATCATCGAGATAAAGAAAGACAGTCTCCATTCCATGGCAACCATGCAGCTATTAACCAGAGCCAGGTAAGAAAAGAAATTTCTTTTCTTGTAGGTGCTTTCTAATTTTTTTTAGGGTAAGATGTCCAAAACCATGTTTGAAACAATGGTTTAAGTCCTAAATCACAACCTTCTTTCCAAACATCCCCCAGATTTACAAAATGGTATCATCATGTAGGTATATACCCAATTACACATTTTTTTAAAAAAAGTGTCTTTATTTGTTTACTTTGGAACTTTTTTTTTCTACCCCAGATAGAGGGTCTCTTTACATAGCTCCAGCTGGCTTGGAACTCCTAGAAATCACTTGGCTTTGCCTCCCAGGTGCTGGGATTAAAGGTGTGTGCCATGCCCAGCTCCAGTTACACATTCTGATTTAACCCATTTTGCTGAAGCAGGATGCTCACAGAGGCATAGCATTGGCCTTTTTAAGTTTCAGTTACATCATCTGAAAATTGGGAATAATAATTCCTTGTCTCAGTGTCTTCTGGGAGGGAAAACTAACTGCTTTGATCCTATGGAGGGGTAAGTGGCTCACCCATAGAGCTTTTCTCTGTCAGGATTCACATAGCTAGATAGAGTTCTTGGTATGAAGAGAGCAGGCTTATGTCATCCTGTGGTTGAATCTCTCAAATCTCCAAAGCAATGTTTTGGGAATATAGGAGCCTATATTCAGTTTTCTGTCAGAACAGTAGGATAGTGACTCTGGAGGGTGGAAGGAAACTAGAAGGCTAGTTCTGTGACCCTAAAACATTTACTGTTTTATAGAAAAAAAGGCTTTCTGTTTTGAGTTGATAAAAATCTCATGATTGTTAATATGCATAGGTTTTATGCAATAGAAAATAAGAGTAAAGAAATATTTTTAAAAATAATTTTGAGCTTTGTAAGTTTGTAGTTTGGTTTTAGTTTCTAGTAGCTTTTCTCCATGTTTAAGATTGTATTTAAAAAATATGATCGAGGGAAGTGTGGCTTAAGAGAGTGCACTGCTCTTGCAGAGGAACACCCAACTTGTAACTCCAGCTCTGGGGAATCCAATTCTTAAGAGTCTTCCTAGGCATCTATACTCACATGCATGTACTTGTACACAGACACACACATACACAATAATTAAATATAAAATAAATCTTAAAAAATAGAAATTTTATCTGAGTATACTGACAGAAGTCTGTAATCTCAGTCTTTGGGAGGCCAAGATACAGTTAATATGTAGCAAGAGAGACCCTGTCTCCAAAAAAAAAACCAGGCTGGCCTTGAACTCACAGAGATCCTCCTGCCTCTTCCTCCTTAGTGCTGGGACCAAAGGATACACCACTATCGCCCAGTTAAAAGTTGAATTTTCTTAATAAAAATTAATAAGGGCTCAAAGTACAGCATGTTCCAAGACCTGACTATTCTGAGTTCAGTTCCAGAACCCATGTGGTAGAAGAAGACAATTGATTCTCCATAAATTTTTCTCTGATTTTCACTCATGAGTGGTGTGGATGGACACACACACACACACACACACACACACACACACACACACACACACACACTTAAAAAAGAAAAAGAATGAGTTTGTTAGTGCACACCTTTAATTCCAGCCCTTGGGGCAAGAGGATATCTGAGTTGGTAAGACAGCCAGGCCATCTAGGGAATTCAGACTACCCAGGATTACGTAGTAAGACCTTGTCTCAAAACACCACACTCACACCCCCAAAAGAAAATTTATCTAGCTTGAATCTTTATACTTGACAAATAAAATACCTGTTTGACTTGTCTTGTGTATTAGCCAACCCCAAATCAGACACAAGATCTTGATGGTCATATTGGTATTTAATTGAAACTCTCAGACTATAAGCATATTAAGTTACTGGTATGGTGTTGATTATGTCTTTAGTGGAAAAAAAAGGACATTATTGAGGTCATTCAAACATTTGAACAGTTTATTAAGTACTTACCCTCTGATGGCATTGTAATACTCATTAGGAAAAGTGACAATAAAGAAGTAATCTCATATCTCCACCAGATCTTATTTTTGAGGGATGTAGGTAAATAGTTAATTATAATACTGTACAATGAGTATGTTGATAAGAAGAGGGCACCATGCTAGGGGTGAGCCATTCAGAAAGGCTTCTCAGAAACTGTTGTCTGGTTGATCCCTGAAATATGTATAGTTAGCTCATCTTCTAGAGGTAGAGAAAGTCATGGCCATAGTAGGGATGGTACTAAAAAATTAGGAGAGGTAAACAGCAGGAAGGCCTGAAAGTCTTCACAGATTAGTTATTAGCATAGTGACTTAATCCTAGTTATACCAAAGAACATTTTTTTTAATTTATTTTTTACATTCCAATCCCAGTTCCTCCTCTTCTCCTCCGAACATTTTTTTTTTAAGTTGGAAATCTCATGATCTCAGATGTATTTTATAATGGTATTATAGGCTTAGAATATGTGATGAGTTTAGTAGAAGACAAGTATACAAATTGGAAAGTCATTCAAAGAATAAGTAATGTGAGTAAGGAAGTATAGTTTCCCTCTGGTAATGTAGAAACTTGAATCTGGTGAGAAGATGATAATAATTGATTGACCTCTGTTGAACTGCTTACTAAATGACAGGATATGTCATTATTGGCAGTTAATCTTCATGTTATAATTAATATTAGCTCCCATCTTATAGACAAGGAAATTGAGACTCTGAGAGGTCGTATGAGGCAAGCTTGGGTTCTAACCTAGACATTCTGACATGAGATCTGAGTGTTCACGTTTTGCTGGCTGATGACTGCCAATAGGTGATGATGAGAGATGAATAAAAGATGAAGCCAATTTTAGCCTCTGAAGTACAGTTCTAAAAGTGTGTACCAGTTTGCCATTGGAGATGAGTGCTGAGTCCAGTCTTTATTGGAGAAGTTTCTGATGGCAGTGGGCCTCAGCTAATGCAGACCCAGAACTGCCAATGTGTCAAGATTAACAGTGTTCCGCTTTAACCAAGACAGCTATATTATACCCTCTAAGGCTCAGAGAACATTTTGGAAGAGGAGTTGGGGAGAATATAGGAATCAGGATGATGTCTATCAAAAAGATATCCTTTGGACATGACATAGATGTTGGGCTTCTGAACTCACTATATTGGTTATCAGCGTAAGGCCTGCATCAGGCTGAGCCCATTGACATTTCCTTATGCAATGTGGAGGGGCCCACAAGGCCCCCACATCTCTCTGAGGCACTGTTGGCAATTAATGGTTGTGGAAGGAAGGTACAGCATTTTCTTGAGTGGTGTAGCCATTGATAAGTTGCTTTTGCTTTAGTGTATAACCTGCCATTCATACTTGGGCAAAAAAACCAAAATAAACTCTGGGTTATACCCAAAAGAAGGCATGGATGTAGGGATGGGAACTTGCTGAGTAGAAGGGTTTCAGCAGGGGAAGGAGGGTGGATGAGAGCGGAGAAAATTTTCCTGTTTATCAATTCTGTTTAGCTAACTTCAATGTTTCCAGACCTGTATGTCTTACTCCATTCTTACTCACATGCTGTGAAGCAGACATTCATGTTAGATGTTGATGTAGATGGCTTAGAGTTACTATTGGCTACACGTTCTGCTTTTCTTCATTGGCTAAGTCTTAGTTTTTATGCAGTGTTTCAGTTACTATTCTATTGCTGTAAGAGACACCATGGTGAAGGCAACTCTTAGGAAAGAAAACATTGAACTGGGGGCTCCCTTAAAGTTTTAGAGAGTTAGTTCATGATCATGGTGGAAAGCAGACAGGCTTGTCACTGGAGGAGTAGCTAAGAGAGAGCTTTACATTCTGACCTGAAGGCAGCAGGCAAAGAGGCGCTGACAATGAATGGGCTTGGCATGGGCATTTGAAACCTCAAAGCCCACCACAGTGACACACCTCCTCCAACAAGGCCACTCATCCTAATTCTTTCCAAACAGTTCCACTAGCTGGGAACCACGCATTTAAACATATAATACTATGAGGGGAATTTTCACTCAAACCACTACATACAGAATATAACGTGAATAAAGTGGGCTACCTAATTAGAAGTCCTGGTGGGCCAAATCATGGAAGGGTTTGCTTTGAGGAGAAAGACGAGGAAAATAGTAAGCACTTTTTATTTTTCCAAAGTACAGATCTGATGAGAGAGATTTTACCTTAACACAGTGAAGAACTTTTTAACATCTTTCAGATGTCTAAAGACCTCTCAGAAGGCAGTGGTGGCTCACACCTTTAATCTTACAACTGAGGAGGCAAAGGAAGGCAGATCTCTGTTGCGGTCGAGGCCGTCCTGGACTATAGAGCTGGTTCCAGAACAGCCAGAACTACACAAAGAAACTCTGTCTCCAAAAACAAAACAAAACAAAATTCTCAGCTAATCTGATAGCCCACTTCCATTTGTGTATGCTGATTTATATGTAGAATTCACATTATTGCAGAAACCTCTGTTGGTTCCAGAAAAAAAAAAAATCCTTGCTGTTTAATTTTTTAAATTAAGAGAGTGACAGAATAAAACAAACAAACAAAAAAATTAGGAGTGCCAGGACCAAAATAAATAAATACATAAAAAGAAAGAAAAAAGCAAAATTCCTTGAAGAGCCCTTGAAATAAAAGATTATGTTTATTCTCTTCAGATATTTTAGAATATAGTTTATATAAGGAGTGAAATCAAAGGATTACTGTCTTCTGTATCTTCAGCAATAACATTAATTTTAACCAAGTCCTTCCCAGGTATCTGGGTGAGTTACTTTTTTTCTAATCTTGTAGTGGCAGCTGGTTAAGTTAAGCTGCTAGTTAAAACCCTGTATCTTGGTGCACAGGCCTTTGGAGAATGTCTTGCTTTTGCCTTCTCTTTTTCCTTCCTTTCCTTTGCTTGAGACAAATTAAACTTTTGGTAGATTATTGCTGCTAGGGAGATCTTTTGAACTTTATCCCCTGCCTTGAGATGTAGTACAAAACATCAGCAAACCAGATGTGCAGAGCCAGCCACAGTGCTGCCAGTTCCTTTATGTGTGCCTTTCTCAGCATGGTATCTAGGAAGCTCTTACTCTTTCTTTATAAACAAGCTACTGATAATGCGTCTTTATGCTTCTCAAACCAGTCAGCATTTTACAAACACTGTGACACCTTATCTTTCCCTTTCAGTCTCTTTCTCTGTTTCTCTAACTTAGCAGATATAAAAACAAATGCATACCTGGAAACAGTCTGAAAACCCAGCAGAAAGGTTTGTTTTGTTTTGTTTTGTTTTGTTTTTTGGTCTGATAACTAGACAAATTAAGTTTAGAACTGAGTATCATCAGACTGGGAAAACTAGAATTCTGTTTGTTTGTTTTTGTTTTTCTCTCTTTGCTTTGGAGCCTATCCTGGAACTCACTCTGTAGACCAGGCTGGCCTTGAACTCACAGAGAACAGCCTGCCTCAGCCTCCCGAGTGCTGGGACTAAAGGTGTGCGCCACCACCGTCCAGTTTAGAACTCTTGTTTATAGTCTGTATAGTCTGTATAGTCTTGAGATTGTTCTTAGCCTACTCTGTTATATTACTTTATCATCTCATTATGCATGAGAGGAACCCAGTCACTGGAAAGATGACTGCATGATGAAATGTTGTCTATGTGCTGATAACACTCTGGGCTAGTGAGTTGCAGGATTCTTTTCTCTCTGTTATGTCACTGTTTCCTGTCCAGTTCCTGTTCCCTTTACCTTCAGAAAGATTTCTTTCCTCTGATGGCCCATCAGAAGCAAAATAGTGTTAGCTTTGTCTGTCTACTGCCTTATTCCTGAAATGCATATATCTGAGAGCTTTCAAAACCTTTATTTGGGGCTGGAAGAATGTTCGTTGGTTAAGAGTGCTTGCTGTTCTTCCAGAGGAGTGGAGCTCAGTTCCTGATCTTTTGAACTCTGGGGCACATACACACATTATGTGCACCACACACATAATTTTTTTTAAAAAAGGTAAAAGGTAAAAAGACAAAAAAACACACATTTTTGCTTGGTCTTGCTTTGGAATTTACACAGTGTGGAAAGGATATAGGGCAGTGAGGATAGGCAAAAAAGTCTTGAGGTGTCAGTGACAGTCCTTAAATAGCCAGCTCCAGTGACCAGCTTTCATACTGCCTCACTGCAGTTACTGATAGAAAAGTGACAGGGTTGGAGTGATGGCTCAGTGGTTAAAAGCGTTTCCAGTTCAGGAGATTAGACATCCTCTAGGGCACCTGTGCACATATGGCATATACTCACATAGAGACACACAAATAAATACAAATCCTTTTAAAGAGTAAGGAGGTGAGGACCTGGGAGGGAGATTGGGGTAGGAGAGAAGAGAATATAAGCAGTGAAGAGAACAAGGTATACAGTGATAGCATGTGCTGCTTGCTAGCTTTGTTATCACTGGTGTTGGTGAATGGTTTGTGACAAGTGAGGAAGTTAAGATTATGAGCATTAAAGTGTAAACGGAAAGGCTAAGGAGACCTTGAAACAGGATGCTGGCTTGACTTCATGAACTGTAACAGGTCTGCAGAACATTTGGGGTAGTTCTTAAATTTTTTTTGCCCCACCCCATGGTTGTACAGGAATTGAATCTAGGGTCTTGTGCATGTTAGGTAAATGTTATACCACTGAGCTGTATCCCAGCCCTGTAAGAATATTGTGCATATAAGGATATGACCCAATATAATCCTCTCTGCTTTCTCCTTTAATTTTTTCCCCAGAAACTGTATGGTTAAATCAATCTCTCTCCCTCCTCCCTGTCCCTCCTTCCTCTTCCCCCTCCTCCCCCCTCCCTCTCCCCCTACCTCTAGTGTGCTAAAGATCAAACCCAGGCCTTATGCATGCTAGGCAAGCATTTTACCACCTAAGTATTCTCATTTAAACAGCTCCAGATTATATTTTTTAGCAGTTTAGACATTGGTGTATAAGAAGCTCAGGGCCTCACATGTGTTAGATTAAATATTTACTTCTTACTTCAGTAAATGTTGACACATCCTACCTTCCATAGTGGAGCAGATTTCCCTCATGCTGTTTCTAGCGTCTTATACCCACTGATCTGTTGTTCATCCTCTAGATTTCTCTTTCATCAGTGGAATCATACAGAATGTATCTTTTGAGATTGTCTTTATCCAGCAGTACTCTATAATTTGATTTGAGGGGCTGTGTGGATCAACAGTTCCTTTTTGTTACCAAGTGGGATTCTGTTTAATAGATTCACCATAGCTTATTGACATTTGTCTTCTTAAGCACATCTCAAATTTATGTGCATTACCCTTTTTTTGCTTTTGGTTTTGTTTTTTCGAGACAGGGTTTCTCTGTATTGCTTCGGAGGCTGTCCTGGAACTCGCTCTGTAGCTGGCCTCGAACTCACAGAGATCCGTCTACCTCTGCCTCCCGAGTACACCACCAACCCCTGGCAATATTTTGATTTTTAAGACAACTTTGAGACTCAAGTTAGAATAGCCTTATCCCTACAGAGATTTCTTTCTTCTCTCTTTATCTGTGAGAGTAAAAACTTCTTGAAAGGGAAAGACAAGGGTAGCAGCTCAAGGTATCTCAAAAGTTTTCCCACTCGATGACCTAAGGTTAGTGAAGGGCTTTCAGAGCACTTAAAAGAATGTGGGGAATTTTTTTAGAAGGTAAAAAGTGAAAAATCAGATATCTTATAATGTAGAGAAACTTGTTTTCAGTATTTGTGGATGGGTTATTATGTTTGGTCGAATATTAAATTCAGCCCCGTTCTGTAATTGTGTGTTAGCCGCTCAAAGTCTCCTTTTTTAAAAATATAAAGTGGAGGCATCAAAATTGCATGTTTCATAGAACTTTTGTAAAATTAAACAATGTACATAAAGTGCTCAAAACAGGGGCGGGAGGTATAGAGTTTGTATAGCATGCACCAGGCCCAGGGTTCAGTCTGCAGCTCTGCAGAACCAGGCATAGTGGTGCATGCCTGTAACCCTGGTACTTGGCAGGTTGAGGCAGGATGACCAGATATTTGAGGCTAGTTTGGAATATATGGGACAAAATTAATAAGATGCTTAGAAATGAGCTTAGTACATAATAAAGTGTGAAATAGCTGATATTTATTTTAAAAAGCAAAATATCAAGCCATATATATATTTATACATATATTTATGCATATTTATAATTTATATATTTTGTAAAATAGATATATATTATTTTGTGAAAGTACTTATTAAAAATGAAGCTTTGAGCCATATATATATATATTTATACACACACACACACACACAGAAAGAGAGAGAGAGAGAGCGAGAGAGAGAGAGAGAGAAACAAAAGTGTCTTAGACATGACACTAAATGTGATCCTGCTGCGTGAATATAAAACATGACATACTAAACCAGAATTTTAAAAATTTTGGCTCTGTGAGAGACATTAGGAATGTGTATATATGTATGTATAAATCTATATTGTCTCTGTCCCTAGTATTAAATGTTTTTGGTCTTGTTGTTGAGTTTATCAAAAGACTGATTTGGGGACTGTAAATTAAACCTCTTACATGTTAGGCAGATACTTTTGTCAACTGAGCTATATCCTTAACCCCAAGAGAGACATGTCATATTATAAATAGTGTATGCTTCATTAATTATTGTTACTCACTGTTATTTTCCAGATTTTTAATACTGTGCACCATTGAAATAATGAGTAATGTATCATCCACAAATGATGGCCCAGTGGTTGAGAGCACTTACTGGCTGCTCTTTCAGATTCCCAACACCTACAAGGTGCCTTATAAGCATTGGTAACTCCAGTTCCAAAGAATCCATCACCCTCTTCTGGCTTCTGTGGGCAGTAGACATCTACCTATGTAGTGTACTTTCAGGCAAAACACTTGCCTGCATAAAATAAAAATAAATAAATCTTAAAAAAAAGGACTCAATTGTAAAATAGGATACTTTGAAAATTTCAGAAAATCAGTAAAACCAGTCAAGATTTTTTTTGTAAGGTTGTAGTCTACAATATTAATTATAAACACACATCATATGTATAAACAATGACTACTAGTTAGAAGATAAAAGTAAAAAAAAAAACCTAGTTTACAGTAACAGCAACAATGACTGCTTAATGAATAAACTTTTATTTATTTATTTATTTAGTTAGTTATTTTTGGTTTTTTGAGACAGGGTTTCTTTGTAGCTTTGGAGGCTGTCCTGGAACTAGCTCTTGTAGACCAGGCTGGTTTCGAACTCAGAGATCCGCCTGCCTCTGCCTCCCGAGTGCTGGGATTAAAGGCGTGCACCACCTCTGCCTGGCATGAATAAACTTTTAAATATTAATTTTTCATTTGTGCATTCATTTATTGAGACAAGGTCTCTCTATGCCTACCTGGCCAGTCTGCAATTCACTATATAGACCAGTCTGGGCTGGAACTCACAGAGATTAAAAGTTTGCAGCACAGTGCCTGGCATGAATAAGAACTTTGTGAAACATACTTGAAGGAAGTTTCATGTACTGCTGGAAAGACAATGTAGACTTGAAGAACTTTAAACTCCTTCCTCGGGCTTGAGAGATGTGTTCATGTAGTATTCCCTAATTTAATTTTCAAGCATAACACAGTGTCAAGTGTTACTGTGGCATTAGAAAGCTTGCTACTAAAGTCCATAAGGAAAAGCAGCAGTTGTGTATAACCAGGGAAACGGAACAGGAAAACAGGGTATTTAGGCCTACCAGGCATCAAAAGTTACTTAAAGCGTAAAATTTAGACTGCAGTGAGCCCAAGCTAATTCAGGTACTTAAAACACTGTTGGCAAACCATCTCAGTTACTGATGTGAAGCAAACTTGTGAGCAGCTAGCATGAGGACAGTTAGTGGCCACTTGGAGAAGATAGAATTTGACTTCATATAGTATTCTGTCTGTATGTGCACCTGCATGCCAGAAGAGGGCATCAGATCTCATTATAGATGGTTGTGAACCACCATGTATGTGGTTGCTGGGAATTGAACTCAGGACCTCTGAAGAGCAGCCAGTGCTCTTAACCTCTGAGCCATTTCTCCAGCCCAAGCTTAATTGTTTTATGGCTGAAAACGTCGTAAATGAAATAAAATAAGAAACAAAATATTCACAGCATATTGCACAAGACTGGTAAAAAACTTATAACACAAAGAACAAATGACTGAAAGCCAAAGAAAGGAAAACTGACAGTTGATATGTAAGCATACTGAGTAATGAGAATACAGGTAACCTTCTGTCTCAGGGTGGTATGGGGTATAGAACATATTCAAGTACTGAGAGAAGGCTTCAGTCGTTGTTTTTAAAAAAATGACTGTAGCCTCTGCTTTCCTCAGAACAGACAGTAATCAAGTCACCTTCACTTATGCTCAACAATACATAAATTAAGCAACTGAAGCCAGGCGGTGGTGGCGCTTCAGCACTTGGGAGGGAGAGGCAGGTGGATCTCTGAGTTCGAGGCCAGCCTGGTCTACAGAGTGCATGCCAGGATAGGCTCCAAAGCTACACAGAGAAACCCTGTCTTGAAAGAAGAAAAAGAAAAGCAACTGAGACTCTTCATCTATGTAACTAGCAAAGGCTAAGTGAAAGTAAATCTAGTTTTAGAGTTTGAAAGAAGATAGATTTCATATATTAAGAGAGAAAACCTCTGGGCCTGGCTTGGGCCCTTGAAAGCCTCAGAACCTGTACCCAGTGACAAACTAACTCCAACAAGGCCACAACTCTTGATCCTTTCAAATAGTGCCATTTCCTGATGACCAAGTATTTAGATCTAGGAGCCTGTGAGTGGTCATTCTCATTTAAACAACCACACTCCCTGGCCCCTATAGTCTCAACACTGTTGAAGTCCAAAATTGAGTCAGGCTGAGCCAGACAATGGTGGTATACATCTTTAATCCCAGCACTGGGGAGGCAGAGGCAGGTGGATCTCTGTGAGTTTGAGGACAGCCAGGGCTGTTACACATAGAAACCTTGAAAAACAAAACAAAACAAAAAAGGTCCAAAGTTGAAAGTTTCTTCTGAGACTCATGTAATACCTTGTAAAAATCAGACCACATACTTCCATCATACCATGATGCAAAATATACATTACCATTCCAAAAGAGAGAAAAGGGAACATAGTAAGAAAACACTGAACCAAAGTAAGATCAAAAACCACCAGCGCAAACTTCAAACCCTGTATCTCCACATCTCTGCTCTTCAGATCTCCAGCTCCTCTCAGCTAGTTCCACACCGTCTCCTGCTCTTCTCACCAGGAATCCCACAACTCTGGCATCTCTAACATCTTGTTTTCTCCAAGGCAATCCAGCCTTTACTTTCAAAGCCTCATGAAATGGCCTCCTTGGGTCTTCATGCAGGACACCCCTGACACATGCCTTGCCTCAGCAACTTTCCTTAGCCATAAGGGAGAGTCTACATCCCTCTCTGTGTCCTTTACTCTAAAGCCAGAAAGAACCATGTGGCTGAAACTGCCAAGTTCTATGCTTGTTAGGACTAGAACATGGCCCTCCTCATTCAATTATATCCTCACCAGCTTTTTGTTGTAGATGATTTCTCTCATTGTTTAAGCTTTCCTTTAATTTCTTTCCAGGAGTTGGAAGTTTATCTGGGTGAGGTCTTACCCCTGAGGTCACCACTCCCTTATTCCATTTAGCATAAGGATTTCCTTTAAACTCTCTTGATCACTGGACTCAACTCCACTATACTTCCTAGGACTCCTTTTCTCCTCAAACTCTACATTTTGTTATTTTTCCTTGGTCAGCTTGCTCCTTTTCATTATAGATCTGCATAACAGTGACCACTAATACCACATGACAAGAGTCAGTACTGGACTGTCTTAAAATCTACTCTGCCAATGCCATTAATCCAAAACTCAATTTAGCCTCAGGCAGATTTTCTTTGGGGAGGGGGGCAAGGGCAGAAAGCAGACACATGCTTCACCAAAATATCACAAGAACAGTCTCTAAGCTGCTTATTAATATTCTCCTGTGAAACCTCTTGAACTGAGCTGCCATAATGAACGTTAAGCACTGCTTACAGTATTCAACTGCTTTCCTAATTCAAAGTCCACATTCTGCCAACATGAGCCATGCTCGGGCTATCACAGCAATGTACCCTGGTGTCAACTTCTCTTTTAGTCAGTCTTCTGTTGCTGTGAGCAGAAACCATGATCATGGCAGCTTTTAGGAAGGAAAACATCCAACTGGGGCTTGCTTACAGTTTCATTGTCATCATGTCAGGGAGCATGGCAACCAGCAGACAGACATGGTGCTAGAGAAGTAGCTAAGAGTTCTACATCTGGATCTGCAGGCAGTAGGAAGAGAGAGAAACTGGGCTTTGTGATACCTCAGTGTCCACTCCCAGTGACACACTTCCTCCAATATGGTCACACCTCTGTTCCACTCTCTGGTGACCCAAGTATTCAAACCAATGAGCCTTTAGGGGCAATTCCTAAGCCACCACAACAGCAGATGGGAATAATTTGCTATTCTATTTGGTATTAGGAATCACAGTCCAAAAGTTTTTTCTATTTCTTGTACCAATAATATTCCATATTCCAGGAATTGATGTTAAGGGCCTACCTAAGTTACATAGCTTAATGCCTCACTTGTTGTCCCCACCAAAACCCACGCTGTTGTCTAAACATAAGATACTTGAGAGCTGGAGGAGAGGTGCCTCAGTGATGAAGAGCATCAGCTGCTCTCGCAGAGGACCCCCGTTTGGTTCCCAGCGCTCACATGGTGGCTCACAACGGGCTGTTCCAGGGACCTGTGCCTCTTCTGGCCTCTGGTGCCTTTGCATGCGCATGAATCATATTTGTACACATAAAAAATAAAATTTAAGCAAGTGGCTTCATGTTTTCCTTCGGGAGTAGATGTTGAGATTAGAAGAGGGAGTAGAACTTTAAAGGAATTAGAAATTTTAAAAAATGGGGGTTTAGAGACATGGTTCCGTGGTTAAGAGCACTAGCTGCTCTTCCAGAGGATCTGAGTTCAGTTTCTGACAATCTCACTTCCAGACTGCCTGTCTGGGCACTGCATGCATGTGGTACACAGACATACATGCAAACAGCAATACACTTAAAAATAGAAATAAAGAAAATAATTTTAAGAAATAAATTAAAAGTGAGAAGCTTGGGTATAGTGAAAAGAAATGTGTAAACAGAGGGGTTAAAAATAGGAAAGCCTAGTTAAGAAACAGTGTGTCCATTATGGATAGAACACAGGGCAGGTGCTCGTTTTGTACTTCAAAACCATGAATTAGGGTGCTGAGCCCTTCCTCACAGATGAAGGAAGGTGCCTGCCCAGAAGATAGGGTGTTGAGCCCCACCTCTGAGGGCTCTCTACACTAACAACAAAGTAGATTTCTTTTGGCTTCTTTCTTACAATTTCCTATTTCACAAGGATTCTTGTACTGTGTTTACTGGTTTTGTCTTGTGTGTTTATGTTAAAGATTAACAGAACTAAAAGAGAAGAAATAAAACCATTCTAAATTTGTGTCAGACAATAAGATTATCCATTGAGGGGGCTGGAGAGATGACTCAGCAGCTCTGACTGCTCTTCCAGAGGTCCAAGGTTCAATTCCCATCACCCTTGCAGCTGTCTATGACTCCAGTCCTCGAGGATCTAACACCCTCACACAGATATACAAGCAAACAAAACACTAATGCATATAAAATAAGCATTCTAAAAAAAGATTATCCATTGAATGAAACTAGAGATAAATGGCTGGAAGCCTGTTAGTGTTTGTCTCTTTGGCCACCTCTCCCAGGTGGATGAGAATGAGTCAGTCTTAGATCCCTATCAGACAGAACAGTGAGCTTCTGATACACCATTGCCTGTAACTCTGCAGATACTACCATAAACTGTTCTGTGTTTTATTTTGAGCATCTTGTTAGAGGGTCAGGTAACATAATTATTTAATCTGTTACTGATACTTAAAAAGTAGCACTGTGACAATGAGAAACACTCTAATAAGAGGAAATTAGAGGTGAATTTCTTGGAAAAATATATATTTGTTTGTATGTATGTTTTAGAGACAGGATTTCTCTGTATAGCTCTCTGACTGTCCTGGAACTTACTCTGTAGACCAGACTGGCTTTGAGCTCACAGAGATCCACCTGCCTCTCCCTCCTGAGTGCTGGGATTAAAGGCATGTGCCACCACCACCCAGCTTGAATTTTATTATTCTTTTTCCTGAGCTGAACATTTTAAAACCATACAGTAGAGGTATAAATGAATAAATGTTACAGGAAAGTTATTTGCAGTTATGTACTCCTGTTGTTATATACAGACTTTAGAAGGGGTTCTACTGTGTGGACCCTGGATGTTGAATGCCATTGTCAGGCTTGGTGGCAGGCACCTTTATACACACAGCCACCTCACTGGCTCCATGGAAGCATTTCTGAGGTTGATATTCTTGGAGTAGTATTTGCTGTTATCATAATGATCCTTCTAATCTATCACAGAAGTGGATGAATTTCTGAGTCTGTCTGTCTGGGGTTTGAGCTTTAACTGCGTCTCATATATCCTAAGGTGATGATATGGTTGCTTTCAAGTTTTTGAGGTCTGTGGGTATTGTTTGGACTTGATTTTGAGTTATGACACCTTGAAAACTCTTCATCCCTCTTCACCTTAAGGCCCCTGCTCCAAAGAGCACACTTGTTCCCGTCGTCCCCATCACCAAGTCGACAGGCTCTCGGTTCCGGAACAGTGTGGAAGGACTGAACCAGGAGATTGAGATCATAATTAAGGAAACTGGAGAGAAGGAAGAGCAGCTTGTTGTAAGTAGTTTTCATCCTCAAAGCGGCCTTGTTGTGAGCTCCAGAGCTCCCAGTGAGACAGCTGCCATTTTGTTGTCTGTATTTGAGTTTATTCCTGAGAGAATGACAGTTTAACTTTTGTAAAAAATAAAAAAACTATGACCATGAAAGTAACTGAAGAATTTTAATTTCTTTGCATTTCACAGAATGAACTGGCCTGACTTAGGTTCAGATCTTGTAACAGAAATGGTTTTTCTTTTATTTGTAGAAAATACAACATGGGCAGTATCCTTTTCCTTAGCTATACCTCCATAACTGTGGATTACAGTTTTATGGAGAGTGGGCAAATTATTTCTAAGGAGGAACCTTCCTGTTTCATGTTTGTCATGACTGTTTGACCTACCTGCTCTGTGATTGTCCTGATTGTCTGGTTGAGATGGTAGTCTGCATCTTAATGAAGTCAACTTACAAATTATCTACTGAGCCATCTTACACAGAAAAATTGCTGTTTAAACTGAAATGCATCACAGTGTATTTATCTCAGCATCTTTTCTTAGTGAGAAGGGAACTGGTTTGAAGAAATACTTCTCTGTTAAGATCTGTTGCATTTTTTTTATGTGTCATTCCTTTAACTCTGTGAAGCTTTGTTACTTTGCCTGTCTAAAACACCTGATTGGTCTAATAACTGAACAGCCAATAACTAGGCAAGAGAGAGGAATAGGCAGGACTGACAGGCAGAGAAAGTAAATAGGAGAAATCTAGACTTAGAGAAGAGAGCAAGGAAAGGAGGACATCAGGTGCCAGCCACCCAGCCAGCCATGGAGTAAGAAGGAAAGAAAGACACAGAATAAAGAAAGGTAAAAAGCCCAGAGGCAAAACATAAAGAGAAAAGGTTTAATTAAATTTAGAAAAGCTGTCTAGAAACAAGCTAAGGCTGGATGTTCCTAAGTAATAATAAGTCTCTGTGTATTTATTTGGGAGCTGGGTGGTGGGCCCGAAAAGAGTAAAACAAAACCAACTACAGCTGGGCTGTGCTGGTGTACACCTTTAAATCCCAGCAGTCAGGAGGCAGAGAGAGGCAGGCAGATCTCTGTGAGTTTGAGACCAGCCTGGTCTACAAGAGCTAGTTCCAGACAGCCTGCAAAGCCACAGAGAAACCCTGTCTTGAAAAAATAAAAAATAAAAAACAAAAAACAAAACCAACTACACTTCAAAGATATATAAAATTCTCCCCTTGAAGGTGAAGACAGCTGGGTGTGGTGAGTTCCCTGTAGTCCCAGTCAGGATGTCTCCAGCTGGCTTATGTGTTGAAATCCTATTTCAAACAAACAAAAAGATACAAGCTTGGTTTATGCTTGGAAATACAGAACTCTCCCATTGCTGTCCTCCATTCTGGGGGATGGAGTATGCTTTCCTGCACTAATTAGAGCTAAGTAAACCAAAATTGTAGGGGGGCTGTTTTGCCTGCTAAGTGAGCCACACAAGCTTTCCTAAGTGTCTCCTTGATCTCACCCTGTAATTAGAACTGCTGTGATTAACCTTTCACTCAATAGGAAGTTTTCTTGGAAGAGGAGGATTTTTGATGGGAATGGACAGGAGGGCATAGGAACCAGGGGCCTACCCAGTGTCGCTAATTCTCACTTTTACCTTTGCTTCTCCTAAAATCGTTGTGGCACACCTGAATTTCGCCTTTACTGTGATTTTTTTTTTTTTTTTAATTATTAGAAGTAACAGTACATGATACCATTCAGTGCAGTACATTTATTCAGCAAACATTGATCTCCTGTGTTCCATGCCCTGAGAAAACCAACAGTGTCACAGATGATGGTTCTCACTGAGGTGGCAGGTTAGGCATGAAAGCCACAACTAATGAGAAAGGCACAGTAATAGGAGGATGGATGCTTGCTTGTTTGTTTTTGAAATGTTGCTTTGCTATGTAGTCTGGCTACCCTGAGAGTCAGAACCCTCCTGTTTTGGCCTCCAAAGTGCTAGGTACACTGATTTGCGGCACATTTGTAGCTTAGAATTTGATTGTAAGTTTCTGACCACAGAGGAATGTTGACATTGGGTGCATTGCTGGTAAGTTTCGAAATCAATAGTGTAAACTTGTATTTTTGTAACAGCCACAAGATATTCCCGATGGTCATCGTGCACCTCCACCCCTGGCTCAGAGAAGCAGCAGCACTCGCAGCATCGACACACAGACCCCTGGGGGGGCAGACAAGAGCAGCAACAACAGCAGCCGCTCTCAATCTGTGTCCCCAACGTCCTTCCTTACCATCTCCAATGAGGGCAGTGAGGAGAGTCCCTGTTCAGCTGATGACCTGCTTGCTGATCCCAGGGATAAAGGTATAATGGGGGTGGAGTTGCACCAGTGGGTGATAATGAAATACCTCCTGCTTTATCATATATTCTGTTTACTTTCTATGGGACATACATGTCAGAGTAATGGGGTCAGAGCAGGAGTTCAGAGCGTGCAGCTTTGCTGTGGTGCTGAGATGGTGGTCTAGTTAAGGCTTTGTTTCTACTTCTCTTTTTGCAGCATTTATGATGAATATGGCTTCCTTATTAGTGACTAGTCCAGTGGTCCTCAACCTTCCTAATGCTGCTACCCTTTAATATAGTTCCTCATGTTGTGCTGACCCCAACCATAAATTATTTTCATTGCTTCTTCATAACTGTAATTTTGCTACGGTTACAAATTGTAATGTAAATATTTTTAGAGATGGAGTTTATCAGGGTCTTGACCCACAGGTTGAGAACTGCTGGACTGAATAGCTATTTTCCTGGAAAACACTTTGTTCTTGATCATTTGACTAGTTGGGATTTTTATTACCTTAATATGTCTTAATTAAATGTGAAGTTTCAATTTAGTGCTTTTTAGAATACTTCTGAACTTGCTTTATCTCAAAGCCAAATGAGTGTTCAAAGCAAACTTTCAAAGGTTGGAGGGAACCGAGGCTGGCAGGTGATCACTGGCTAATAACACATGCTCGTGCAGGGGACCATGATTCAGTTCCCAGCACCCATTCAGGTTCATAGCCATCTATAACTCCAGTTGCAGGGGACTCTCCAGGTACTGCATGCATATAGGGACACATACAAACAAGTGGGCAACATATACATGTAAAAACTTAAACATTCTCTAAAGATCGGAGGTACTTATACAGTAAAATTAAATTAAAATTAGAAGCAATTTGAATATTAAGTACAAAATCTTATCTTTTAAAAGAAATATGAGTCAGATAGATGGTGCTGGCCCACTTTTAATCCTTGCATTTGGGAGGTAGAAGCAGGTGAATCTCCAACTTCCAAGACAGTCCGGGTTACACAGAGAAACCAAAACAAAAAAGAAAAAAAATATGATTATTTTTGATCTGCCTATATCAGAGCAGTATATTGTGTTAGCCTAATCATAGTTCTTGTATGTACTAGAAAGCCATGTTGTGACAGTTAATTTGTAAATTGTCTAGCTTAGTTTGGTAGTGATGTCTTTGGAACCCCTGGCATGTCATCTTCACTAGCTGCTACTGCCATCACCTCAGCATTTGCATCTGGCAACAGCAGAACTTTGAGCTGGGGCTTCTTAGATCTTCTCTACTTAGGACCCTTTCCCTGAGATAATTTTGGAACCCTGAGTATATTGGTATATAAAAGAGATATACAAATTAAGCATTAACTCATAATACATCGTAAATTTATTTTTTGAAACAGTTGTTTTGTTTGTATCTTCCAGCCACAGTACAGTATGACTATAGCCCTAGCACTAGAGGGCGGTGATAGATGGAGTCCTGGGGCTTGATGAGCAGTCAGCCAGTCAGACCAAAATGGCAAGCTCCAGTGAGAGGTCCTGTCTGAAGGCAGCATAGTTTCATCAAGTAAAAGCACTTGCCCAACCTGTGAGTCCCACTGTGAAAGAGGACCAACTCCCCAAAATTGTCCTCTCATTTTCCTATGTGCGTGCAGGCCCACACACTAGTAATAAGTAAAGTTATCTAAAAAGATCAACAAAAACTTTGGGGCTGGGCTTGATGATAGCACACACCTTTAACGCCAGCACTGGAGAAGCAGAGAGAGGTAAACCAATCTCTGTGAATCCTAGGCCATCTGGGGCTGTATAGTTAGGTCCTGTTTCGAAAACGCTTAAAAAATATGGTGGTGTTTAATAGTGGAAGACGTTTGGCTACCACTGGCCTCCACACGCATGTGCTTGGGCATTGAACACATGCACCACATACACACAGTTTAAGGTAAAAACAGTTAAATCGTGGGGCTAAGATGATGGCTCAGTTGTTAGAGCACTTAGTATGCAAACATGAAGACCTGAGTTTGAATCCAAAGCACCTTTATTAATATTTACATTCACATTCCACGCATGTGTGCAAGAGTTCAGTCTTGCTGAATTTTTTTCTGTCGAAGATGGTATAGAGCATCTCTGACATTTTTCAAGTTGATTGACTTTCTGAATGTGTAATTGTCAATGCTGAGAAGGCTGCTTTGCACAAGTGCATAGTATACAATAGTAGACGTAGTGTGTAGCCATTTCAGAAACTGTCCTAATCTCCAACCAGTGTCATTTAGTTAATTTTTTTTAAGTGAAACTGAATTCAGAGACATAAACATCAATTTTATCCAAGATAGACTCTTGGATACCACATCCTAAGGAATTATAAGAAAACATTTATAAGTGTCTTTCTTTTCCACAGTAAAAACACTAGTTCATTAACTGACAACCTTGAATCTGAGCTTTCAGGATGTCAGGCAGCCTGGGTTGGTATGGTGTGACTGTGTGTGCAGTGCAGCATATGTATGCTTTGCCCCCAGCCCAGGCTGCAGGGAAGGTGCGCTGCGCAACACGGTCAGGGACACCAGGGACACCTGGATTCCTTACGTGTTTGAGGTTTTGGGTTGTTCTGCACCAAGAAACCTTTTATTCCTGCTGGCTTTTTTGTAACCCCACATTCAATTATGGGACACCATATGGGTCACAACCTATAGTTTAGGAAGCTGAGTTGTTTTTTTTTTTTTTTTTAAGATTTTATTTATTTATTATGTATATAACATTCTGCTTCCATGTATAATGCACACCAGAAGAGGGCACCAGATCTCATAACGGATGGTTGTGAGCCACCATGTGGTTGCTGGGAATTGAACTCAAGACCTCTGGAAGAGCAGTCAGTGCTCTTAACCTGAGCCATCTCTCCAGCCCCCTAATTAGACTTTTAAGAAAAACTTGTTAAATTGTGTGGTGTTGGCACACAGCTTTAATCCCAGCGCTCAGGAAGCAGAGGCAGGCAGATCTCTTGTGAGTTTGAGGCCGGCCTGGTCAACAGAGCAAGTTCCAGGACAACCAGGGCTACACAGAGAAACCCTGTCTCGGGATAAAAGGTGTGTGTGTGGGGGGAAACGTTAGATTCTATGTTGGATAGCTGTTAAAATCTGTCCCTTGGTTTCTCATCCTTTTGATTTTCTCTGACCTAGGAATAATTGTATTTCTTGGTGCCTTTGACTTTTAGAAAGGAATGATTGATGGCTCATGTGAATTTCTTTTATTAAGAAACAGGATCACAGCACTTTCCAGTAAGGGATTTATAGTTCAGCTGACGGATTGAAAATTTTAGAATACTTACATAACATACCAAGAAATGTAAATGACTAGTATGAACTGAGGATGTCAGCGCTGAGCACAAGTGTCAGTAATGAAATGTTCCCTGTGATAATGGGAACTGGGCTGAGTTCAGAAAATAGGGAAATTTGGGGAGAGTTCTGGAAACAGTAGTATTTATTTCTTGTAGGTGATGGAAGCTGTGGGCAGGAGGAGGTATTTGGTTTACACAGCTTTGACCTCAAGCAGAGACCCAAGAGGAACAGCAGGATGAGATTGGGAAATTTTCTGGGCAGGCCAAAAGTTATTAGCAAGCAACCATTGAAGAATCATTTCAAATACAAGAGTGGGGAAAATAGATATTGTTTGAATGTATCTGAAAAGTACATAGCATATGAATAAGGCAGCCATATAGGTGTGTGTGCAGTGCAAGGGTTGAGTGACCCAGGCATATACTAGGACCATTCTAAGTAGAAAGTCAGGAATACGGCACATGCGGTGTTAGTGAAGAAAGCACTTTCCTGCCTTCAAGTAGTTCCCTTGTAGAAGTCCAGGAATATTGCTTATGCTACCAGGATGCATTTTATAATAGTGTTTTTAATAATTCTATGTCTTTTTTTTTTTTTTTTTAAACAGAGAATGGAAACAACTCTCCGTTGCCAAAATATGCAACCTCACCAAAACCTAACAACAGTTACATGTTCAAAAGGGAACCTCCAGAGGGCTGTGAACGGGTCAAAGTTTTTGAGGAGTGCTCGTAAGTACACCACATAAACACACTTTTTTTAAATATATAACTTCTTTAGTGACTCTTTGGGAGTTTCACATCAGACACACACTTCTAAGTTAGAATTCTCAGACAAGTTGAAAGAGCATTGGGACAATTACAGATCTGCCACTCAAGTGATGTAATTGTAAGTATTCTGCAATGTTTGTTGGAAATAGTTCCAGAATAACAATAACCCATGTATTATCATACTACAGAGCAATATTTGATGTCTGTTAACATCCAGTTTTTCCAAGTTCCTCAGGTGTCGTAAGAGCATCTTCCTCTGTGTGTGTGTGTGCGTGTGCGTGTGCGCGTGCATGAATGTGTGCTTGCTTGCTTGTGCGTGCCTGCTTGCCTGTACATGACTTGAGGAGTAAGAGCTCTCTCCTACCATGTGGGTCCTGAGGGTTGAGTTCAGGCTTTCAGGCTTGGCTGAGCTATCTCACCACTCTTCTGTGACTTTGTATCTTGCAGTCAGTCAAGTTCACATGGTAGGTATAGCATCTATTCACTTAAGGTGAAGCACAGTTTCACCCATTGTGGTTCTCCTTTCCAAAGACCATGTAGCCCTTGGATTTTGCCTACTTTTGGTCTCCAGTAATTTCACAATTTTTAATACTTTACTGCCAGTAGGCTCAGTCATACTGCTGTGAGAAGATAATTTAAGAAGTGGCAGATCTTGTCTGTGTGGTACTGAGGGAATTGAACCCAGGGCTTCCTTCACACGTACTACTTAAGCAGTCTACCCATAAGCAGTCTCCTTATTTTTATTAGTTATTTTTATGTATATGAGTTATATCTGCACCACTTGGGTGCCAGGTGCCAACAGAGGCTAGAAGGAACTGAACTGGAGTTTGAGAAGGTGGTGAGCCAATATATGGGTACTGGGAATTGAGCCTGTGTCCTCCATAATAACAACCTTCCAACCCTCAAAAAGTAGAATTTTAAACTATCAACTCTTGGTATTTGACTTCCTCTTCCCCATTTCTGGTGTCTGGATGTCTCTTTTCCATCTCCTTCTGCCTCCCCAGTTCTTGGATTAAAGGCATGCACCACCATGCCCAGCTCATATTATCCTTTTTTTTTAATGGCCAATTAAAATGCTGCAGTTGGTGTATACTACATTGTCTTTATCCATTCATCATTCTAAGCTGAAACCTTACTATTGAGGTATTTCTTTGTGTTATGCTGGCTTGGAGTCCTCAAAGTAAATACGCAGAAGCAGTAAGCTGGTCATGAGTAGTACTTTTTGAGTTCTTTGAGGAACCTCCACATTGATCCATTGTGGCTACACATTCATTTACCTTCCTACTAACCCTGGGTGAAAGTCATGCATGGCCTGGCCTCTTGACCAGCATTCATTTGTTTTCTTGGGAATGAACTTTCTGACTAGAGTCAAATAGAATCTCAGTGTAGTTTTGATTGTCATTTCAATGATGGCTTTTAAATTCCTGTCATTTTTTAAAATGTATTTTCCAGATTTATAACTGTGCAGAAGTTGAGTTTTTATTTTTGTGTTTATGGGGTTTTTTTGTTGTTTTTTTTTTGTTTTGTTTTTTAAGAATATTTATTTGCTGGGTATGGTGGCTCATGCATTTAATCCCAGCACTCCTGAGACAGAGGCAGGTGGATCTCTTGAGTTCCAGGCCAGCTTAGTCTACAGAGAGAATTCCAGAACAGCCAGAGCTGTTACACAGAAAAGCCCTGTCTCAAAAACAACATCAAAAAGAGATGACTATTCTTGACAATGCCGTCCTTGTAAACAGTGTATCTTGATCATACCCTTCCCATCCCTGCCACCTCAGCGCATTTCCTTCACCTTCACATTCCTCCGTTTTCAGGACCTTGTATTTTACAAATACAAGCTTCATCCTTGGGAACCACGTGTCTTTTTTTGTTTGTTTTTTGAGACAGGGTTTCTCTGTGTAACAGCCCTGGTTGTCCTGTAACTAGCTTTGTAGAACAGACTGGGCTTTGAACTCAGAGATCCACCTGCCTCTGCCTCCTAAGTGCTGTAATTGAAGGTGTGCGCCACTACTGCCCTGCAGGAACCATGTGTCTTAAGCCATTTATTTCTTTTAAACTAGAGAGCACAAGCATCCCTTGCCCTGTCTTAAATAATTTTAAATAAGAAAACATCAGGCAAGTCGAAGATTAGTGACAAGCCTAGTTCATTGTGCTAGCTCAGTTAGTAGAATGCTTGCCAGGTGTGTGTGTGAAGCCCTGGGTGACCTCTATTCCCAGCATTCATGCTGAGAGCAGAAGAAGTAGAAATTCAAGGTCAACTTTAGCTACATAGTGAGTTCAAGGACAGCCTATGAGCCTGCCCCCCTCCAGAAAAAAAGCTTTATTTTGATGGAGGCATCAAAGTATATCATCTCTAATAAACCTACCTTCAAAGGAAACTTAAGCATTGTTTTATTATAGAAATGTAGCATTGACTTTATTACAAGTGATATTCTAGGTAAAAATTGAGTGTGTGTTCTTCTCATAAAACACCCAGAAACATTGTGGCACTGCTATTGTTTCCACTGATTTAAGTCCTGTTGGTTCTTTTGCTCTTTGGCTGTACTGGCAGACTGTCTTTGGAGAGGTGTCCGTGTCAGTCAGTGGAGTCTGCACAGCATTGTTAGGAACACCCATGTTGTTAGAGCCCAGTCACCAAGTCTGATATTACTCCTTTAATGTCTGGCTCACAGGTTTGAAGAAGCCGTCCTTCTTTCAGACTCCTGACTCCCATTATAGACTAGCTCTCCTTATATTGCCTCTAAACTTTTACAAACCATAGTTGCCATGCTTGTCAAACTCTCCTGCAAGTCACCCGTGCTAAGTACAGTTTTTCAGTCGGTAGATCCATAAGTAATGTCACATTACAAAGGAGACTAATTATATTGAAATGGTTTTGTATACAGAACCCACTCCAGTCTGCTTGTAGAGAATATGGACTTTATTCTTAGAGTCTTTGCAGCTTGACATACTGCAGTCCTTAATGAACTCAGTTGTCCTTGGGAGAGATGACAACATGACTGTAAAAAACTGTTCTGTGTGCTTGTGTAGATGTGCGAGTGCATGGGCGAGTGGGCCGCAGTGTCTGTGCAGAGATTAGAGGACAACCCGAAGGGATTGGTTCACGTCCATCATTTGGATTCCAGGGTTTGAACTCAAGTTGTCAGGCTTGGCAGTGGTCACCTTTATCATCTTGTCAGCTGAGAACAGTATTTTTATTGTCTGTTAACAGGGTCTTTTCCATCAAAGTTGTCTTACATCGGTTCTTTCACCTTGATTTTATTTCAGTTTTGTGATATTTCCATGTTATTTTAACAACTTAATTTTGGCAGTTTTAAAATTTTCATGGAATACCATTAAGACCAAAATATTTTCGGCTGGGGTATAATTTTTGGAGGACCTGGCAACAGGGAAGAATTATGCTTTGACAAAAACTTTGAAGTCGGGCTGGAGGGACGGTTCAGTGGTTGAGAGCACTGACTGCTCTGCCAGAGGTCCTGAGTTCAATTCCCAGCAACCACATGGTGGCTCACAACCATCTGTAATGAGATCTGGTGCTTTCCTCCAGCGTACAGGCATACATACAGATAGAGCACATAAATACATAACAAATAAATGAGGAGGGGGGGGGACAGGGGGAGCGCGCAAGTACTGGCTGTTCTTCCAGAGGACCTAGGTTCAATTCCCAGTACCCACATGGCAACTCAGAACTGTTTGTAACTTTAGGGGACCCAGCACCCATCTCAAAACATCAACGCACATTTAAAAAAAAAAAAAAAATCCTTTGAAGACTGAGATATAGCTCAGTGGTAAAGGCCCCTGGATGGTTCCATTCCCAACATCACGAAAAACTGAAGCATGCTGGGCATTGGTGGTGCATACCTTTAATCCCAGCACTTGGGAGGCAGAGACAGGCAGGCGGATCGCTGTGAGTTCCAGGCCAGCCTGGTCTACAGAACGAGTGCCAGGACAGGCTTCAAAGCTGCACAGAGAAACTGTCTTGAAAAACCAAAAAAAAAAAAAAAAAACAAAAGAAACCAAACAACCCCACAAGCTTCCTGGTTTTTTTGTTTGTTTAAATTTCATATTTACCTTTTATTTCTCTGAAATGAGTTTGAGGTCAGCCTGGTCTACAGAGTGAGTTCCAGGACAGCCAGACTTACCAAGACTTTCTCAAACAAAACAAAAATAACAAAAAAAAAACCAAAATAAGCATAAAAGAATACTTGAAAACCTTTGCTTATCAAAGCATAGACCTGTAGGGGTGTAATTTAGCAAAAACAAAACCCGACTCTATATAGTCAGTTTTTGTTGTCTCCTCTATCTTCAGAGTCTTGGAAAAATCATGTTGGAAAACATATTTGTCTCTATGCATGTGGGTTTTCTTTTGCTTTCGGAAATCTATATCTTATTTATCTATTTTTTTAAATGTACCTGTATCTAAAAAATGATGTTATTTCCAGTATTCAGTGACTTACAGTAGTGGGTTGTCTGTTTGTATCCAGGCCAAAACAACTTCATGAAATTCCAGCCTTTTACTGTCCAGACAAAAACAAGGTGAATTTCATTCCTAAAAGTGGCTCTGCTTTCTGCCTCGTGAGTATCCTCAAGCCGCTTCTTCCCACACCAGATCTTACCCTCAAGGGCTCTGGTCACAGCCTGACAGTCACCACTGGCATGACAACCACTTTGCTTCAGCCCATCTCCATGGCCTCCCTGTCTGCAAACACAGAGCAAGACAGGGTGTCCCGAGGAACCAGTACAGTCCTTCCATCCGCCTCCCTCCATGCACCGCCAGAACCAATTGAGGAAGCTGAAGGATAGGTCCCAGCTCATGTCTGGTTCCTGGGAACTGAGAACCCCTGCAGATCACGTGACTGTGATGGTTTCGTGTCCTCCCGGTTGGCTGTGAAGTGCTTTGGCTTTCCAGTGATGTGTGACAACGAGGCTACTGGAAGAACGCATCCCTGTGAGTGCTCTGCCCCGCGCATGAATGCCGCCGACAGAAACATGGGAGGTCTCTTTACTTTTGGAGGAACAAAATCACATTTTCATTTGTTTTCAAATTAGACTTGTTTAAAACAAAACAAACATGAAACCTAATCCCTGCAAACATGATTTCTGAAGGGGGATGTGATTGATGCTGCAAGAGAACCATCTTTTATATGAAAATGACTCTTTTATAATACCAATGTTACATTTTCTGAAGTAGCAAACAGGATGTTCAAAAGAGTCTTTGGTGGCCTCTGTTTCTTCTTTCCCTTTTCTAGGTGTTGCTTTTCTCAGCTGTTTTCAGCTTTGGGACCAAAGGGATTATTGACATTTCCCCAGCAATGTCAATCTCATGACTATGTTCTTCTCCCAAATAAGAATTGATAGGTAAATGCATTGAACCAAGTATATATAAAAAGATAAAAAGCAATATTCGTACATTATGTGATTTATGTTTTTTGATGTCAAAATTTGTGCTTTGGGTGAAGTATTTGTAAAACTGCTGTTTCCTGCACTATCCTGCTCACATCTCAGTGTGTGGTCAGAACAGTGACAGTCTGAAGAAAGACAGGTGCTTTAACAGTCAGTGAGCCAAAAGAAAGTGAAGTGTGGATCGTTAGCTAGGAGTGCAGCACTCTCTGGTTTTCTGTGAACTGTGTCACGTGGTTGCCCTCCTTCGCCGGGTGTCATTTTCCCTTTAATCATCACTGTATCATAGCCCCAAGAGACCCTGAAATGGCTGTGCATGGATTTCCTCCTCTGCTTTCGTGGTGGTGTTGTCTTGTGGACTTGGTCAGGGTTAGTAGTTTGCCAGGAGTGTAATCCACTGAGTAGCAATCCGTAGCCCAAGAACCCTGAGGACTGACTTTTTCTTGATGACGGTTGGCACTGAGATTTGTTGCCTACAGATTTTTCCAGTTTCTTCTCCAACATTCTACACACTGGGGGAAATAAACAAGAGGTTTGAGCTTAAACAACAGGTACCTTTGGAAAATCTATACAGTTTTGGATTTGGGTTCATCTGATAACCATTGCCAGTGTCCTATAACAGTATTTAAATTTCTAGGTGTGTGGTAATAAAATTAAGGAGCAGCTCTTTGAAAGTGAATTTCATCAGTGTTGGTGAAGGATTGTTTTAATACTGTCACACACTAACCTATGCTGCTGCATACAACAGACAAGTTTTAAAGCCTTCAAGAGTGGCTAACTCCACCCACTGGTCCAGTTGATCCATCAAAACCTCGAGGTACTAGCAGTTTGTTTCCTGCTAGGTGTTAGTTACCTCAAATGTCTGGGCATTTTATCGTAGGCTAGTCATGTAAATTTGAACATCTATGTGAATCAATCAGTTTTTGGTTGGGAAGACTGATAAATTTTGGTACTTTAGCCATCCAAAGATTAACTTTCTGGGCACTAGTAAATTGTAGCTTCTAAGTCAGTAAAACCCTCAGTTGTTTGAGGTGTAGACTTGTTGGTTGTTTTTCAGTTTTTTTTTTTCTTTTTGTACCTATATTTTTTCTGCCTCGTCATGCCTGTTGACGTTACTATTTTACCAGTCTCATAAGTACAGAAGAAAGGCACATGGCAGTCAGTTGAGTTGATCTGAAAGGAGAAGGCAGCATTTAAAAGCAAGGGGTTTTGTTTTACTTTGTTGCTTATGAGATGGGCTCTTATTATGTAGCCCTAGCTTGCCTGGAACTCAGATCTACCAACCTCTGCCTCCCAAGTACTGAGATTAAGGCATGCGCTACCAATTTCCTACTTGTCATCTTTTTAATCCTGTGGGGTCCCCCACACACACACTTGAATTCTATTAAATTTATGTTTTGTTATGTTTTTCCTTTTGTCGTGCACCACCTTCTCTCTTGCTTTACAAATAGTGTTACTCTGTAATAGATGTCTCCCTACTGTATTGTACTTGTTGGGCAGATCAAGTTCTCTGCAGTTGCACGAATCTTTGAAGTAACACGGAGGGCGACAGGTCTCAGGTCAATCTGCTCTTAGAACTTTAGTCTGAGGTTTGGGTTGGGAGAAGATTGTGAATTTCCTAGTAAATGAATTGTACGGTGACCAAACACTTTTGAGTTTTGGAGAAATAGAACCTGAGATCTGAAGAAAAACAAAAAAGGTCTAGGTCCAAAACCAACTCTGAACTGCCAGGGCCAAAGGGCTAATTTTTAAGCATATGAGCTTTATTGAAGTCTTAAAACATATTAACCATAGATCCACCTAGCTGTTTTATTTATCTCTTAATTCCCAGGTGGTTGGTTTTAAAAATGGGTCTACTCTCAGTAGAGTGAGTATGATTATATTCACAAACCATACTCCATAATTATGGTTATTCTGTAGAAACTGTACAGCAGTAGAGTAGCTTTAATGGAAATACAGTTTTTTCCAGTGCTGGGGATTAAACCCAGGGCCTCGTGCATGCTAAGCAAGTGCTGTCACTGGCTTATTTCCCCAGTCCCTAATTTAAATTTTTAACTAAAAAAATTTACTTCAATTGCAGTAAAAGTGGGTGGCATGTTTTTTGTTGTTTTATTTTGGCCAAAGGAGCTGTTCCCTAGTTATTTGTCTATCTTTACCCTCAAGCAGTTTCTGCCCTGCCATGATAAATGTACAGGTTTACTGTCTCTGAGATGGTAAGTCTGTTACTTACCATTGCTTTATGGGCAATTGTGTTTTTAAAAATAGTAGTTTTGCTTTTTTTGGTTAAATATGGTGTGAATGTCAAAATTATTTCTATACTAGATTCTTGATTTTGTTTAAAGTGTTTCTTAGACCCTAGGACCATAACCAGATCTGCCTCTGAGAAGACACTGTTGCTAACTGGGGTGTATCTGGCAACAGGAAAAGACTGCCTATCTTTGTTTTTACTTTTTATGTTTTGATTAAAGAAACAGTTGGCTTTTCCTAGAAGAAGGTCTAAAAAAAAGGCAGAATGTTTAGCTTTCTCTATGCCTGGGATTAGAACTGAGATGTTATGGTTTTCAAGGAAAACTAAATTCAAATTGTTACTACTACTAAATTTGTAAAAGTTGAAATTCATTCCTTAATGTTGGGTTTGGGGTGTGTCAAAACTAGACCAATGGAAGTGCTGAATTTGCAAAAGAAAGCCAAGATACTTAACTGCACTTTAAGGTTTCTGGGTACTCTGCCTTCATTAGTGACCTGCAGAGTGGCTCTGAACAGTATTTTGTTTATACAGTCCTGTTGGAGATATATAATTTATGTTTTTTAAACTCTGCATCTTTGTCTCTGTTGATGTAAATCTTTTTTAATGCAATTTTTTAAAGTTATAACAAAATTCTCCCCCTAAAAGAAGCATTTCCAACCATAAGTATTGTTGTTGTGGACTGTGTCCCTGCAGCCGAGTGCTTCCTGCTGCCTCACAGGGAATAGAACTCCTATGTTCAAATAAAGTCTGTTGTTCTTGAGGTTTTTTTCCTGTGTGTTTTGTGAATATTGCCACAAATTCAAGTTTCATTTATTTTTTAGCCTGTGTATAGTGTATTTTCTTCCACAAGTTGATAGAAAAAAACACATACACCAAGCTGTTGTTGGCCTCCCCTGCCTGCTCTAGAATTGAATGTAGACTGTCCTCATGGTAAGTGCAATGCAGACATGGCCCCACAAAAGCACACTGACATGCATTCACTCATAAACAACCCACTAATTCCATGATTGTTACAGATTTTTTTAGCTTGGGGAAATCAGTATTCTGTACTACATGGCGAAGGCTTTTTTCTTTGTTTGTTTAATTATTGCAAGAATGCTTGGTCTCAGGGGTGTTTCGTCCATCTATGGAATAGAGCTGGTCAGGTCAGACCAGTGAAGATTGTCATGTAATCACCTACGAGGAGGAGACATGATTATAAGTGTAAGTAGCTTGATCACCAGATTTGTTAAATTTAATAAAGTCTATATTCTTGATCCAGGCATGGTGGTACACACCACAATCCCAGCCCTTGGAATACTGAAACAGGAGGAATAGGGCTGTGTTGTGAGATTGTTTCAAAAGATAAACTGGAGAGATGGCTCAGCTGTTACGAGCACTGGCTGTTCTTCCAGAGGGCCTGGGTTTGATTCTCAGCCCCACATCTTACAGCTTCCAATCATACTAAAACCTCATAAACCTATTTACTGACCTCTAACTAAAATGACACATTCTGCCAGCCATGGTGGCACACACCTTTAGTTCTAGCACTTTGCAGTGCAGAGGCAGGTGTAGCTCTTGAATTGGAGGCCAGCCTGGTCTACAGAACGAGTTCTATCACAGCCAGAGAAATCCTGTCTAGAAACAGCAACAAAAAGATAATCACAAATGTAAACTGTGTGTGTGTTGGCTCAAATAGGACCCAGGACCACACATAATCACATACACTGTAACCCTTACTCTCCACCCCCCACACATACACCGTCTTTGGAACAATACTTACTCTAAGCTGCCCAAGCTAGCCTCAGACTCACCATGCTGGTCAGGCTGACCTCTCAAACTCATAATCTTCCTGCTTTAGTTAACTTCGTGTTTGGGATTGCAAATGTGTGCTGCTACACCCAAGTGAAATTATCTTCTGAATTTTTCTAATGCAACATGGTACCATTGGGCCTTTGTGTCTCCGATTCAGTGTTTTTAAACAATGGTCTAGTCTTGAATTAAATAAGTCTGCCAAGCAGAGTAGAAAAGTTTTCTCTTAAGGAGACTATTTTTGTGTTCAAGTTGAGCTCTGGCATTGTGCATGCTGGGAAGCTGTCTATGACCCCCTAAAACACAGGATACACAGCAGGGTATACTGTAAAACTGTTTCTTACTCAAAATTATGATAAAAATGAAGCAACATCTGTGTATGTTTGGGGGGGGGTTGCTAGTGATGACTAAAAGAAAGCATTTAATTGGGGACTTAGATTATCACAACAGGAAGCAGAGACATGGCTCTGGAGCAATACCTGAGAGCTTTACATTTGATCTGCTGGCAGCAGGTGGAGAGATACTGGGTCTGGCATGGGCTTTAGAAACCTCAGTGACACACCTCCTGCAACAAGACCACACCTCCGAATCCTTCCCAAACAATGCCACTCCTGGTGACACTCCCTGGTGACATTTTCATTTAAACCATGGTTTGAAGCCGGGCGTTGTGTGGCTCACGCCTTTAATCCCAGCACTCAGGAGGCAGAGGCAGGTGGATCTCTGTGAGTTCGAGACCAGCCTAGTCTACAAGAGCTAATTTCCAGGACAGCCTCCAAAGCCACAGAGAAACCCTGTCTCAGAAAAACAAACAAACAAACAAACAAAACAAAACAACCATGGTTTGATTTGATTTAGTCGTTTTGAAACACATTGATTTGTCTCCACCTGCCTGGAGCAGCCTTGCTGGAGAGGCTTCGGGGGTCTGGAGAGAACAAAGCTCTGGGTGGGGGCACAGTTTGGGTGGTAACTTCTAGCACTACTGTTTAGTGGTCATGGGACTTGGAGCCTAAAGTCACCTTTTTGAACTTCAGTTTTCACTTGTACAACTAAGGAACTGCTGTCACTTGAGTGGGGTGTTAAAAGGTAAGAGAGCTGTAAGCAAACTTTTTTTGTTTTTGAAATCAGGTAAGTTTAATTATAAGACTAAAGGAAGGAGTCAGTCATGGAAATGGTCTCAAATTCATTTTAGTTTTTATTTACCAGCCCCAACCCTGTTGTCAGACACTGATTGTTACTTCACTCTTTGTGATTGCCTCAAGAAGCAAGGACCTGTTGGGCAGATGACAAAAATTGGGATTAAGTAACCAACCAACCATCTCTCATGTCTGAGAGATGTGGAAATCTTTTTCTGCCATGTCCATATCCAGGACTTAACTCTGGAACATGCAGCCTAGCCTTATCACCTGCACTGACAACACTGATAAAGTCATCTGGTTGCAGTTGCAGGTCACTGAGCCTTGTCCTCCTGGGCTCTGTTGCTACAGCTGCTGGCACCCTGATTCAGGATGCCGCACAGATATCAGTTCATCACCCAAGAAGTTAGTGACACGGTCTCTTAGGTCTCTAATTTTACTATAATTCACATAATGAGAGATGTTTTTCTTTAATCTGGGGAGCTTGCCTTTTAGTGAATCTGAAACTAGCTTCCATCGCATTTTTCATCTTCCCCTTTTTGAGATATGGACAGTGTTGCTTGTTAACACTGTACTGTGGACTGAACACAGACCCTTAAGTGTATTAGACAGGTACTCAACAATGAGCTATATTCCCAACATCAAAAGGGTAACAAATCATCGAGTGTGGTGGTGCACGCCTTTAATCCCAGCACTCAGGTGACAGGCAGATCTCTGTGAGTTCAAGGCCAGCCTGGTCTACAGAGCAAGTTCTGGGAAAGCCAGTGCTACACAGAGAAACCCTATCTTGAAAGACCAATTTATAATAAACACTTCAAAATCTTGACTTTAGCATCAAGCAGTCCTTTCCTTTTTTGTGTTTAATCTTTAGCCAGTAGCTCATTATTTACACAGTGAGTGGAGAAGTATGTTTTTGTATTGACTAACTGCCCAAGGCATGGCTGGGGTGTGGCTCAATGGCACTAGCTACAGTGCATGAAGAGTCCCTGGGTTCCATCCTCAGCTACAGATTGGGGGAAGAAGGGAGCGATGATGGCGCACACCTTTAATCGGAAAGCAGAGGCAGGTGGATCTCTTTGAGTTGGAGGCCAACCTGTTCTACAAAGTGAGTTCCAGGACAGTCAGGGCTACACAGAGAAAGCCTGTCTCCAAAAAAATTTTCTACTGTACTTGTAGCCTTTTAAATGGCGCAGAGGAGATGGGAAGGCATAACCCATTTTAACTACCATTTTCTCCTCAGCCAGGACATGGCATATTTAATAAGCTTTCTGTGCTATGTTTTAATGTATTTTGCCAGTATTACTGGACTAATATTTTTAGTTTAATTTTCTTTCTAGTTTCTTTATGCCAAGAGTCAAGGCTATTTCATTGGTCAAAGTATAGCCCCACCACTCTGGAACACAGAAGTAACTCAATTTTGGCTCTCCTGGGTTTTTTTTTTGTTTTTTGAGATGGGGTTTCTCTGTGTAGCTTTGTAGACCAGGCTAGCCTCAAACTCACAGAAATCTGCCTGCCTCTGGCTCTTGAGTGCTGGGATTAAAGGCGTGTGCCGCCACCACCCAGCATCTTTTTCCTTTTCTAATAATTTATTTTTACTTCATGTGAATTGGTGTTTTGCCATGGGTGTTTCTGTCCCCTATAACTGGAGTTACAGACAGTTGTGAGCTACCATCTGGGTGCTGGGAATTGAACCCAGGTCCTCTGGAAGAGCAGTCAGTGCTCTTAACCACTGAGCCATCTCTCCAGCCCTACAAAATGTCTTTTTCAACCACCAAATTATTAATGATTGAGCCTCAAATTACTTAATCATGAGAAATAGTACAAATAACTTTCATTTAATAAGCTATCAAATGGATTGTTTGACTTGAAGTTATAACAAAACTTGGTAAGGCAGTTAATGTGGCTTCCTGGTTATATAGGAAATAAACCATACATGGTATTGAAAGATAACCAAAAACTGATAATGATAATTATATGTGTGTCGATTTGTGGTAACTTTGATCTGAGAAATTGGAAAATATTGACCCTTCATTTTCATAGTTGAGGGTTCAAGATTTGCCTGGAGAGAGTATTGATTTCCTACTCACTGAAGTATCTATTCTACCAGATATCAGGCTGCCTCTGATGCCTGTGAAGAAGATAGACAGATAACTGAAGAAACTCAAAGGGAAGAATACCCTCGAAAAGACAAATAGCACAGACCCAAATGTAAGTTATGTTCCTTGAGGTTGATGGAAAAGTACGCCCAAACTAAAGGGTAGGCAGGAAAGTGCAGGAAGCTGAGTGAGCGGCATGTCCATGGGCAATGCTTTTTACCAGCTTGCCCAACTGCCGATAAATAGCCTTCCCTCCAGAAATTACTCCAAACCCTATGCCAGCAGCTTTTGCTTAGAATTCAGACGCCATCTCAGGAATTAGACAGAAAGGAAGAGTGTGGGCTGCCCTACTTTCTATGGAATTGTCCATGTCTGTCAGAAAGCCTTCTGGCTTAAACCACGTGAATAAATGAGAGTACAAATATATATAAAGATGAGGTGTTTGAACTGTTTCCCTCGTTCACATAGAAGTGTCTGGAGGTCTCGGGAAGACTATGCCCCAGGTAGGCATCACTCTCTCTCCCTCTTGTTTTCAGGAGGAATGTCACTGTAGCAATTTGTGAAATAGCCTTTCGAGTCTTACTTTCCTCCATTTCTATAGAAGATGGAATTTCCATCCTGCTATTTTCCCCATGAAAATTTAATGATGGAACTAGGTGTCTCCATGATTGTGTGTGAATGAAAAGTACCATTGCATTTAGCTTCCAATTACAGAAAAGCAAGCACAAGTTTCTCTAATTTCAGTAAAGCAAACCACGTTCTCTAATCTGTTCTACATTGTAATCAGGAAGAAAGCATTCTAATCTACGGCTATTCCCCAAAACAAAACACCTGCCATTATCAAACTCACCCCAAACTATAGCCTCTTTATGTCCTATTCTTTACCCACATACAACAAAGGAACTTAAATCTAGAACACTTCCCAAAGAAATACGCCATCTCCTGTGATTCAGACGTTAAGTTTGGTTTCTCAGTATTGCAGACTGGGGAGTTTGTAAAAATTCCCACATACTATCAACAGCTTGCACACCCAGCATAATAAATACACAGGCTGCTAGGCTGCCAGACCCTCTGACTGAGGCTGGCAGACAGATGTCCTATCCTGAACACACGCTTCTGTGTGTGGTCACAGTGGGACTCCTCCACAAAGGCAAACATTGCCTTGAGACCCCTGAACCTGTGACCCCAGTCAGGCGTTGAGAAGCTCGTCGTCTGAGTGTCCAATGGCATCTGGGTTGGAGAGCGGATCCAAGTCTGCAAATAGATTGAACCAGGCTGACATGTCTTGGTTACCATTGCTGGGGGCTAGTAGAAAAAAAAAATACATTAAAGAGATTCAGTTTTTTTTGGAAATAATATTTTTGTACTACTTTTGTGATTTTTGAAGTGAATGCTTTATAAAGTTGGCTGGCAGTGATTCACTATATCCCACCTAAGGATAATTTTAAATGCAAATGCAGGTAACTTCTGCTTTGCTGAGTTCAATGTCTCTTGGGGATGTCTTCTAAGAGCATCATCGTAGAAGCAATTTCAGATGATTTATAGAAGGCCTAGAGATAAGGTTTAAAGTCAGAGTAACTTCTGTTCTTCCCAAGGAAACTTAAACTCTGCTTAAAACCTCTTTATTGGGGCCGGAGAGATGTCTCAGTGGTTAAAAGCACTGGCTGCGCTTCTAGAGGACCCAGGTTCAAGTCCCAGGACCCACATAGCAGCTCACAGCTGTCTGAATTTTCAGTTCCAGGCAATCTGACACCCTCACACATGCATACATACAGTCAAAAACACCAGTACATATGAAATAAAAAATAAAGCCCCACAGTGGTGGTGCATGCCTTTAATCCTGGGAGATAGAGGCAGATGGATGTGAAATCAGTATGCTCTACAGAGTGAGTTCCAGGACAGCCATGGCTGCACAGAGAAACCAAAATAAATAAAAATGCTTCAAAAATATTAGACATACTGGCACTGGTGGTGCACACCTTTACTGCCAGCACTTGGAGGCAGAGGCAGGTGGATCTTTCTGAGTTTGAGGCCAACCTGGTCTACAAAGTGTGTTCCAGGACAGCTGGGGCTACACAGAGAAACCCTGTTTTGAAAAAAATTAGACATAGGTGAAAAAATCCCTCATCTTATACATCAGGAAGTTGTTTCTTTAATTTTAATTTCTCTTTTCAGGCAGGGTCTTGCTGTGTAGCTCATGCTGGCTTCAGATTTGTGAACCTGTCTCCGACTTGTAAGTTTCGGATTACAAGTATGTACCCTCATGCCCAATGCTTTGAAAAACATTATCTAGCAAGGGCTAAAGAGATGGATCAGCAGGTTAAGTGCCAGGTTTGATTCCCCAGGGCACATAGCATGGAGGGAGAGAAACACACATTTTCTTCCTCTGTAAAGGTAATTTTTAAATTTTTTGTTGTTGTTTTGGTTTTTGGAGACAGGGTTTCTCTGTGTAGCTTTGGAGCCTATCCTGGCACTCTCTCTGGAATTTTTTAAAATGTTTAAACATTTTGACAAGAGCGTTGTGTCTCAGACCCAAGTAGTTTTGTGTTTATTTGTGTGGTAGTTTGGATGTAATGGCCCCCATAATCTCATAGGGAGTGGCACTATTAGGTGTGGCCTTGTTGGAGGATGAGTATTACTGTGGGGTGGGCTTTGAGACCTCCTGTGCTCAGGATAACACCCAGTATCTGAGTTGACTCCCTGTTGTCTGAAAGACGTAGGACTCCCAGCTACTCCTCCAGCATCACCTATGCAGGCCTGCCACCACGCTTCCTGTCATGGTGATAATGGACTGAACCTCTGAACTGTAAGCTGGCCCCAATTAAATGTTTATAAGAGTGGCTATGGTCATGGTGCCTCTTCACAGAAATAGAAACCCTAACCAAGGCACAGGTTGGTACCAGGGACTGCCTAACCATGATTTTTGTTTGGAGTAAAATGGACTTTGGGAGTTTGGGTTAGGAAAGCAGTGGAATGCTTTAAGCACTGCTTAATGGGCCACACTAGTAGAAGCATGAAGACAGTGGTGTTGGGTGTGGTTTGGGGGTGGGGGAGGCGGGCTACCTCAAGAGGTTTCAGAGGAGAATTTTAGTATGCTGCCTAGAGATTGTTCTTGTGATATTTTGGTGAAGTAAGTGAATGCTTTTTGCCCTTGCCCAAAGAGTCTGCCTGAGACTAAAGTGAAGAATTGGGGATTAATTCCATTGGCCCAAGAAATCTCAAAACAGCCTAGTATAGACTAGTCATGTGGTTTTTAGTGGTAACGCTAATGAAAATTTATAATGAAAAGGAGCAAGCTAAGCAAGATAAATTACAAAATGAAAATTCTGAGGAGAAAAAAAAAGAGCACTAGGAAGTGGAATAGAGCTAAATTCTGTGTTCCAAGAGATACAGAGATTAAGGGAGAGGTGGTCTCAGGGCAAGAGCCCATCCAGGTAAGTTTCCAACTTGTGGAAAGAAAGAAAAGTTTAGAGCTGGGTGTGGTCATGCACACCTATATAATCCCAGCACTTGGGAGGCAGAGGCTGGCAGATCACTGAGTTTGAGGCCAGCCTGGTCTACAGAACAAGTTTCAGGATATCCAAGCTTGGACAGTGAAAGACATAAAGCTGGTGAAGATGTAATTGAACAAGGGAGGGGGGAAGATAACAGCCCCAGCAAGCAGCAGAACTTGGCAGCTTCGGCCACTTGGTTCTGGTTTTGGAGTCATGGAGGTAAATCTAAAGAAAGCCTCTGGGTCAGGCATGTGTCAGCAGTGTCCCTGAAAGGAGGCCCAGTAGAGAGGCCATTGTGTGAAGCTGTGAGGTTGAAGCCTGGATTGCCTTGGAAACCCCAAGATGTTAGAGATGCCAGAGTCATGGGTATACCTGCCAAGGAAAGCTGTTAACAGGGAGTAGAACCAGCCCAAAAGGAAGAAGTATGTTGCAGTCAACAAATTTCCTCACTTTGTTCCCTTCCCTATATTTTGGAATGGTAATGTATATCCTGTGCCTTTATATATTGGAAGTATGTGATCTGCTTTATGGTTCTGATTTTACAGGGGATTACAGTTAAGAGAGTGCATTCCAAGCCTGGAGGCACACCAATCCTGAGCCTGTGCGTACCCCTAGACACTCCCCTTATGCTGCTCTACAAAATCTCTCTGCAGCTGCTTCGAACTGTCTTTTGTAGCCATCCGCCATGGTGGATGGATGAAAGACCCGAGCTAACATGGGGTTAGCTCGTTAAACAACAATAAAGCCTCTCGAAGTTTGCATCAAGAGGGAGAGAGAGAGAGAGAGAGAGAGAGAGAGAGAGAGAGAGAGAGAGAGAGAGAGAGAGAGACTGCATTAATCTCAGAAGAGACTTTGGACTTTGAAACAAGCTTGGGATTGTTACTGACTATAAGGACTTCTGAAGTTGGTCTAAATGTATTTTGCATTATGATATTGTTCTAAGCTTATGGGGGCCAGGGAGTGGAATGTGGTAGTTTGAATATAATTGGTCCCCATAATCTCATAGAGAGTGGCACTATTAGGAGGTATGGCTTTTTTGGAAACTCCAAAAAAGGTGATCTGACTCCTTCTTCTGGCCTCCATTAGGTACCAGGCACACATGGTACCACATATGCATACAGGTGTTCACATATACATATGAAATAAAACAATTCATTTTTTAAAAGTAGGATATGAATTTGTGCATTTAAAAATAACTTTCAATCTCTCTCATTTCAATCCCTCCTAGAATGGAAATTTTTGTATGTCAGTAGCCTGCAAGTTTTACTTTGACATATTCAAGGATACATGTTTGTACATGAGGGCTAGGACTAACAGATCACACATGGTGATAACAGCAGGTCATTTTAAAAGGTTATTAGTCCCTTGTTGGGTTACTGTTGCTGTAATGAAGCACCATGAGCAAAAGCAGCTTGGGAGGAAAGGGTTTATTTGGTTTCCATTTCTATTCCATCACTGAAAGATGTCAGGACAGGAACCCAAACAGGGCAGGAACCTGAAGGCAGGAGTGAATGCAGCGGCCATAGAGAAGTGCAGCTTACTGGCTTGCTCCCTTTTAGCTTTTTTGGCCTGTTTTCTTACAGAACCCAGGACAACTAGCCCAGAGGTGGAACCAACCACAGTGGGCTGGGCCCTCCCCTATCAATCACTAATTAAGAAAACACTGTACAGGCTTGCCTATAGCCTGATCTTATGGAGACATTTTTCCCAATTGAGGCTCCCTTCTTTCTGATGACTTTAGCTGTGTCAAGTTGGCATAAAACTAACCAGCATATCCCTGAAGGCCAAGGAGTCTAGAAACCAGGGCAAGGGCCTCCAGGACAATCCAAGAACTGGGTATGTGCTGGGTCACAGTGTGCTGAAAGATAAATGTAGTTCAACTCAGAACAGAGTCAAGGAACCCTCTTTGACCAAGTCATGGTTACTACCTGCTACAGACTAGAGAGGCCATAGCTTCCCAGCAGTGTCTGAGGCTCCATGTGTCAGGGCAGAGCCTGAGGCTTCAGTGAGTTTGGGTCCAGCTCCTGTTCTAGGAACCAAGGTCATGTCAGCTCTACCCATTCAAGGACAGCTTTGAGGCCTGGTGTTCCACTTCCAGTGAGTAATGCTGGGCAAGGCTCTTGCCTACAGGAGCTCATTTTTGCCTCTGCTTCAGTCACACAATTTACCCTTCCCTATAACGTGAGAGAGGCTGCTGATAATTATGCCACGGATGGTGGTCATGGCAACGCCTGACACCTTCCTGATGAGTGTGTAAAAAATTATACTTACAAGACGGGGAAAAATGAATTTCATTTTCTGTGATTAGAAAAAGAAACAAAAATAACTTTATTTTTGAGAGGGGTAGTTTTGAACTCAAGGTAATCCTCTTAGCCTCCTAAGGGCTGGATTAAAGGCCTACACCACTATGCCCAGCAGTATCTTTGCTTTCTGTGTTCTGTGAGCCATGACTGTCTGCCTAATGTCCACATGTGTGGTCCTCAGCCATCCCACACTGGTAGATATTTTAGGAGCAGGCTGAGGACAGTACGAAACTCAGTAACCGGGCACTCTCTTAGCACATCAGGCCAGCACCCCAAACACAACCTACCTGAGGCCCCATGGAAGGAAGTTACATCACTGTGGGCCAGTGGGACCACAACCTTTGTGTTCCCTCTTAGGTTCTTGGCTTCTGTGAGGTAAACAGGCCTCCTTTACCATGTCCCTGCCATGATGTGCTATGTGGCCACAAGTACAGAATTAGTGACCAAGAGACCATGGACTGAAACTCTTAAACCATGAGCCAAATACAGCAGAATGCTAACTAGCAAATGTACAGGGAGAGGGAAAAGGAGAACAGGTCATTTAGCATGGAAAGGCCCTAGGTTCGACCCCCCAGCACCGCAGAAGAGGAGGGACATGGGGAAGAACAACTATAATGATAAACATACTATGTAAAAATTAATAATGTTTGGGATATAGTGGCCTTTACCTATAATCTTAGTTCTCAGGAGGTTGAGGCTAGAAAACCAAGAACTCAAGGCCAGCCTGGTTACACAGTGAGATCCCTGCCTGACATTTAAATTATTTCAATTCAGAACACAAAGAATACAGAACAAGGTACCAAATGTGGCAACATTCTGAAAAACCTACTCAAAGAACACATGGGAATACTTTTTAATTTTTAGTTTTTCTATAATGCTGAATTTATTGAAAAAATTTAAAATATTGGTATCATAAGAATTGGGAAGTCTGCCCAAAAGATCTTCCATAGGCAATCACTTGAGCAATTTGAGCACAAAATGATTCAGTGATGATTGTAAACTACAGAAAAATATGAATTCAAATGGATAATAGATTATGAATGGGAAGAGACAAGTCTGTTTCAAACAGTGTGAACCTATGTGCTATCATGTGTTCAGGAGGACACTGTCTATTCTTATGAAGAAAATGCTGTAATACTTGCTGCAGGATGAATGACCTCTGAGGTCATCCAGCTAAACGAAGTACCCTGTCACCAAAACCCAAAGCCTGTCATTCCAGGCGTATGGAGTATCCGAAGCAATGAGATATATGGATGGGAGGTTGTCCGTGCACACCTATAAACCCACAGTTTGAGATTGTGTCCTAGGTGCCCACATCATTCCTGTCTACCACTGGTGATGCCTGTTTATTTCCTTCACACATGAGGCCAAGTGGTCCGTTTCTAAATTCTCCTGAATTTCACTCATTAATACAATGAAAAGTAGTGACTTACATTTTAATTTCTTTGGATGCTGTGAAGACACTGGCAGGGTATCTGAGTGTTCTGATGCCTCTTGGGAGACCCAGTCTTTGGTGGGAGGAAAGACAGAAACAAGAAAGAATTAACTGTAGCATGAATAACAAAAACCCAGAGACAGATAATGGGGTTCAAGCTGAAGATCAGAAAAGCAAAGCAGCCAGCCACTAGAGAGTTCTCACCCCTACCAAGGCTGGGGTGATCCTGTCTTCAGCATGACTGCAGACTGAATACACTGCACTCCTGTCTGCACCCGCCTTATATTTCTCTCTAGTGCTGGGATTAACGGCGTGCATCACTACTGCCCAGCTTCTATGGCAAACTAGAATAGCTGCTGGAATTAAAGGTGTTTGCGACCATGGCCTGGCCTCTATGGCTGACTAGTATGGCTAGCTTTATTTGTTATATCATAAACAAAATAATCACAATTCCCCCTTTCTGTCTAATACAAAAAGGTTATAACTGATATAAAAAACTAAATACAATAAGTAATAACTATATGAAATATATACAGGCAATAAGTATATCAATAATGTCTTGTCCATTTGTATTTGATAAATTCAGAGAAAACACTCCATTATCTATCCTGTCTTGGTGAGTTCAAAAGGTTGTACCTAATTCACTTTCTATTCTAATTTGCATGATCAAATTATTAATGTCTCTCAACCTTTTATACTTTACACCTCTTTAGTGAGTTTCTTTTCTGAGTCTGGTAAACAAGGAAAACTATATCTAGTCTTCAACTTCCTCAGAGACCCAAGAAGGAAATAGTATTAACTGAGTAAGCAGGAAGTGTGAGCAAGCAACTTCCAAAAGATGTGAGAAATGACAGAAACAGCTGGCTACCTAGACACTCACCCAAGGTTCTTCTGCAACCTTGGGGCATCCATATTTGGCCTACAGACCTAGCATATCTGACAGACTTTTCTGTGAAGCAGGATTTTTGAAGGACTGTCCTGCCTTGTCTTGGCAATGTTTTGCAGTCACTCTCTTTTGGTCTTGTTTGTCCAATTTGGACAACATACTGTCAGCAGCCAAGGCAAGGGCTCTTTCTTACCCTGTGGCTTATTTTTGCCACTAAGAAAGTAAACTCCAGGTGGAGTTTCTTCGATGCCCATCATCTTCTCTGTAGTAGATTGGTGCTGCCAAGAGCAGACATGTCTCATTGTTATTAAAAAAAAAAAAAAAAGAACCTACATTACTAAAACATTTTAAATGTCATATTCTGTACTTCTCTGAAGTGTTTGAAGATGATCTATCTAAAATAGATCTGTTTGACCTGTAAACGTACTTAATATGACTACAGATTCAATTGTAATAGGTGATTAATTACTAAGTTGCATTTCCTTATTATCTTATATAGTTGGTAGTAACTTTCAAGGACTAGAAATTTGCATTACCTTGTTAATTGAGATACGTTGAACAAGATTAGAACCATGTGCAGTATGTTTTAACCAAATTAGTCTCAAATTTGTATCAATATACAAAATTTATATACAATATATAAAAGTCCAATCCAATATAAAATATTTAAGACAAGTATTTATTTTTAAAAGTAGATTCAATAATCTACCTTTTTATCTCATATCTATCTATATCCTCCCCTTTTTTTCAAAGTAGATTCAATAATCTACCCTTTTATCCTCTCATAATCTGTATGCCTCTTTTCAAAATAAGAATTCTGAATCTATCTCCTTTGTTTAGCTTTTTTTCCTGGCCATAACCAATAACAACTTGTAACCAATCCCCTAAACAAATGACAAATATCCATAACCCTTTGAATGACCAAAAAACACCCACCCCACGTCTTGGGAATGTGGGTGTCATGTTCTTAAAATTATTTCCCTTTGTCTGGGGCGATAGCATCATTAGGGGATCCTAAGAAGAAAATTTTGAGTTAATTGTCAAGTCCTGGAAGTGTATCATTTGTTGTCTCTCTGAAATGGGAAAGGTCAGGGCTTGTCTTAAGTCCTGGCTAGAGTAGTCTGTGAGGCTGGACCATGTCAGCTAGCCACCTGTTATTCTTAGAGGTTTGTCCAAAGTTGATCTTTAGTTGGTATTGTTCAGCTTAGTGGTGTTATCATAAGCCTGGTGGAATTGTCATTGTAAGGCCCCATCCTCCTTTAGGAGACTTCAAAGGTCACTGTTAGGCATGTTTCATGGTTCGATGCAGGAAACTGATAAAAGACTCAAACCCAAAATCATGTACAGCAAGGTAGATGAAACATTTCTCTAGACTTAGTATGCTATTGTCGAGGCCCAAAAAGTATCAATTATGGTATTTCAGATACAGGCCTCAAACTCTATCCCAGGTGCTCGAATCTCAGTTGTCTTTCAGATGCCAGCTAATTACTGCCAGATGGCTTGGCCTCAGTGGAGAATGTCTCCTAGTTTGCATAACAACAGACCTAGGCCCTGGGTGCACCCACACCTGTTTTGAGGACTTGTTTATATGCCTAGGGACTGTTTAGATGTGCTGCTAGGGTTAAAAGAATTTTTTGATATCAGTTTTATATATGATAGATGTCTTCTGCTGTCACCCCCACTGTGGGAAAGCTATTTAAGAGGAAGCTTGAATAAACCATGAACTCCAGACATCAGCATGGAATGAGAGCCCTCCTGAAAAGACTAGATGTCTGTGTCTTGTCTTTATTGCCTTTGGGTAGCTAGGAGTTTCCCGGTCCAGCACTCCCTGACTCATGGATGGACCCTGTCAAGCCCCAAAGACATCAGTCTGCAATAGATAGCCTCTGTAGCATGGGACTGATAGAAGCCGGGCTCTGGCATGAGATATGACCATTAATATCACGACAAAAACTTTAAAATACACACATACATACACACACACACACACACACACACACACACACACACACACACACACACACATCTTATAAATTTTTAGATAATATTTATACCTCCAGAAAAGTTTCAGTGAATAAAAATAAAACCAAAGGATTACAAGAGTAGTGGTAATACAATAGTCTCTTAATTTTGGTTTTTCTTCTGTCCCATATCATGTGGCTCTTCTGACATGAGACAGATTTTGGATTTTACTTTAACAAGGATGCTTGGGTTTAGAGAAGGAGGGAGCCACCCTCCAACTCCAAAGCCAGCTTTAATCTTTAATTGGACTGGGACTACAAAAAAGACCACTTGCATTATATGTCTGTGGAGAACAGTAGAAACAAATATTTCAGGACTTTTATGGAGAACAAGTAGAACATTTTCTTATAATTTCCTTGGCTTGTTGTCAAGTGATGGAAAAATCTTTTTCCAAACCTTTGCTATTAACATGATTTTTTAAATGAAATTCCAAGGCTTCATTTCCAATCAATAATTAATTTCATCATTACCATGTGCTAGAGGGTCTTCTAGACCCGAATAGGATTAGATGTGTGTTACATATATAGGATGAATCCTGATTATTTCTTGTAACTGAATAAGTAATGAAGTCAATTCTGTATCATCTGGTATAAATTCAGTGGTTTCAATATACAAAACAACTTTCTGCATATTTCGAATCAGTAACTATGTTGAGAAGTTTTGTAAAATTCATTAACACCATGAGAATAGCATATAATTCTGACTTTTGGACAGAATTAAAAGATCTTAAATCCACTTTACTTCAATTTTCTGATTTATAACCTGCCCTTCCTGATTTATTTGCATCAGTATAGAATGTAGGAGCTCCAGTTATTGGTGTTTGCCTTACAATGTGAGGAAGGATCCAGTTATTTCTCTTTATGAGTTGAATTCTCTTGCTTTTGGGATATTTGTTGTTAATCTCTCCCCAAAAATTACTGCAAGCTCTTTGCCAGGGTTCACTGTCTACCCATAATTTGTCAATTCCATTCTTATTTAAAGGTACTAAATTTCTGCTGGGTCTATTCCTGCTAATTGATGGTTTCAATTTTCCTTTTAGAATTAGCTCATAAACTTTTACACAAAAGTTTTTAATTTTTAACTCAGTGTATGTGGTAAAAAGGTCCATTCTATGGTAATATCTTCCCTCAGCATTAAAATTCCTGTAGGGGAATGCTTAGAGAGTAATATGACCAGAATGCAGTTAAGCTTTGGATCCACACAATCTGCTTGTGCAATCTGTAATTTCTCTCCCACCAAAGCCAATTCTTTCTCAGCTTCAGCTGATAATTTCCTTGGACTATTTAAGTCTTTGTCATCGGCCGGGCAGTGGTGGTGCACGCCTTTAATCCCAGCACTCGGGAGGCAGACAGGCGGATCTCTGTGAGTTCAAGTCCAGCCTGGTCTACAAGAACTAGTTCCAGGGCGGCCTCCAAAGCCACAGGGAAACCCTGTCTCGAAAAATCAAAAAAACAAAAACAAACAAAACAAGAAAAGAAAAAGAAAAAAAGTCTTTGTTACCATGTAAGGTTTTATTTAAATTAGGTTTTATTTCAATAATATGTATATGGGATGTCTCCTAGCACTATTTGAAAGTCAATAATCTGCAATGTATCTCTCCTAATTTGCACCTTTTTAGGGTCTAATTTTTGTAAGCCTATTTTACAGCCTAAATAATTAATGGAATTTCCTTGTTATATTTTTTCAGTAGCAATTTGTAATCCCCAACAAGGGAAAATTTTCTTCTTCAAACATTCTTTCTAAAGTATCTACATTTGAATCAAAAAAAAAATGTCATCCATGTAATGGTAAACTATAGATTGAGGAAATTGCTTACATATCATTTCCAATGGCTGCTTTACAAAATATTGGTGCAGGGTGGGGCTATTTAACATTCATTCCCTGTGGGAGAACCTTCCATTGATATCTCTTAGCAGGCTGAGAATTATTATAAGTAGCACTGTGAAGGCAAATTTTTCTGTCTTTTTCTTGTAAAGGTATAGTGAAGAAACAATCTTTTAAATCAGTAACTGTAAGAGGCCATGCTTTAGGCAACAGAGAAGGCAAAGGAATTCCAGAGTGTTGAGAACCCATTGGCTGAATCACCTTATTAACAGCTCTTAGATCTGTTACCATCTACCATTTTCCAGATTTCTTCTTAGCAACAAATACAGGAGAATTCTAAGGGCTGGTTGATTCTTCAATATGCTGAGCATTTATTTGATCTTGTACCAGCTGTTTGAAAGCCTGAAATTTCTCTGTTGTTAAAGGTCATTGTGAAACCCATACAGGTTTGCCTGTCAAGCATTTTAGAGGTAGAGCTGTTGGTGCCTTTGGAAGATCAGCAGCTGTTGTGCCCTGTTTTTGTACAACTTGAATGGTTGGTGACTGTTCTTTATAATACCTTCTATGATATTATATAAAATATGGTTATCTATTAAAATTATGGTTAATACTAACCATATTTCTAAGATTGGGAGAATATCAATCTAAGTATTCCATTGTTGTAACAAATCATATCCCCCAAATTTTTATTACTATGTTACAACATATGGCTTTAATTTTCCTCTCTTGAGCCTAGCACTATAACCACTCCTTCCTCCTTTCCCCCTCATTGGAAGCCCTTGCACAGGCCACATAGACCCATCCCAGCCACCGAATCCCCAGAGACCTGGGGGCAGACCAAACCATCCAGCATCTGCTCCCACTGGAGCTTTAGCACTGCACCCACAGAGAGAGAACCTTTGACCCTCACCCACCAGGAGAGGCCCCACCTGCACCCACTGGAAGAAGAGATGGGAAGATGAAAGTATAACAACACATTCAACAACATATAGAATGACAGAGGGGGACTGGAGAGATGGCTCAGAGATGGCTAAGGGCAGTGGCTGCTCTTCCAGAGGACTGGAGTTCTATTCCCAGCACCCACATGGCAGCTCACACCTGTTTGTAACTCCAGTTAGTTCCAGGGGACCTGGTATCCTTACACCAATGCACATTAAATAAAGTATCAAAAAAAAAGTATCTTTACTGCTCTTTAAAAAAAAAAAAAAAGAATGATAGAGGGAGGCCTTTAAGAGGAAATGAGAAACTCCCTTAAAGAAATGGAGGAGGGCTGGAGAGATGGCTCAGAGGTTAAGAGCACCAACTGCTCTTCCAGAGGTCCTGAGTTCAATTCCCAGCAACCACATGGTGGCTCACAACCATCCCTTATGAGATCTGGTGCCCTCTTCTGGTGTGCAGATATACATGGAAGCAGAATGTTGTATACATAATAAAAAAAAAAAAGAAAGAAATGGAGGAAAAGATAAACCAAAAAATGCAAGAAATCAACAAATCTTTTAAAGAATAGCAAGGAAAGCCAAGAAAAAACAAGCAGGTGAAGGAAATAATTCAAACAGTTCAAGACTTGAAAACTGAAATAGAGGCAATAAAGAAAACAAACTGAGGGAATGCTGGAAATAGAAAATCTGGGTAAACAATCAGGAACTACAGATGCAAGCATAACCAACAGCATACAAGAGATGGAAGAGAGAATCTCAGGTGTTGAAGATACACTAGAGGAAATAATTTTGTCGACCAAAGAAAATGTTAAGTCCAACAAATCCTTAACACAAAGTATCTAGGAAATATGGGACACCGTGAAAAGACCAAACCTAAGAATAATAGGTATAGAAGAAGGCGAAGAAGCCCAGCTCAAAGGCACAGAAAACATATTCAACAAAATCATAGAAGAAAACTTTCTCAACCTAAAGAAGGGCATGCCTATGAAAGTATAAGAAGCCTACAGAACACCAATAGACTGGACCAAAAAAAGAAAAAAAAAAGCCCCCTTGTCACATAATAATAAAAACACCAAACATACAGAATGAAGAAAGAGCTGCAAAGAAAAAAGGCCAAGTAAGATACAAAGGCAGGCCTTTGTATCAGAAGTATATCTGCATTCTCAATGGAAACTCTGAAAGCCAGAAAGCCCTTGATTGATGTTCTACAAACCCTCAGAGACCTCGAATGCCAGCCCAGATTACTATTATACCCAGCAAAGGTTTTAATATCTATAGATGGAGAAAACAGGATATTCTATGACAAAACCAGAATTAAACCATACGTATCCACAAATCCAGCCCAGTAGGAAGGGAAGAAAACTCCAACCCAAGGAAGCTAACATTCACAGAAACAGGCAATAGATAATCTCACATTACCAAAAGCCAAAAAGGGGGAAAACACATACATAATACCACCACCACATCCAAAACAAGAATCAGTAATCATTGGTCATCCATATCCCTTAATATCAATGGTCTTAATTTGCCTACGAAAAGACACAGGCTGACAGAATGTATACGAAGACAGAATCCATCTTGATGCTGCGTTCAAGAAACACACCTCAACTTCAAAAACATGTTACCTCAGAGTAAAGGGTTACAAAGATTTTCCAATCAAATGGACCTAAGAAACAAGCTGGTATAGCTATACTAATATCTAACAAACTAGATTTCAAACTAAAATTAATCAAAAGAGATGAAGGCCATTTCATATTCATCACAAGAAAAATCTATCAAGATGAAGTCTTAATTCTGAACATCTATGCCCCAAATACAAAGGCACCCATATTCATTAAACATTACTAAAACTCAAATCACACATTAAACACATACACTTATAGTGAGAGACTTCAACATTCCACTCTCACCACTAGACAGGAATACAGATAGAAACTTAACAACGAAATAAAGAATCTAACAGAAGTTATGACTCAATTGGGTTTAACAGACATCTATATATATAACATTCCATCCAAACAAAAGAATATACCTTCTCATTGCCTCATGGAACCTTCTCTAAAATTGACCACATACTCAGCAATGAAGCAAACCTCTACAGATACAAAAAATAAAAATAAAAATTGAATAACCCCCTGTATCTTATCGGATTACAATGATTTAAAGTTAGAATTCAACAATACCACAAACTGCAGAAAGGCTACAAACTCATGGAAATTGAACAATGCTCAATTGCATCACTCCTGAGTCAAGGAAGAAATAAAGAAATTAAAGACTTCCTAGAATTCAATGAAAATGAAGGCACAACATACCCAAACTTATGGGACACTTTGAAAGCAGTGCTAAGAGGAAAGGTCATAGCACTAAGTGTCCACATAAACTGGAAAATAGTCACATTAGAGACTTAACAGCACACCTGAAAGTTCTAGAACAAAAAGAAGTAAACTCACCCAGGAGGAGTAGATGCCAGGATATAATGAATAAAGTAGAAACTAAGAAAACAATGCAAATAATCAATGAAACAAAGACTTGGTTCTTAAAGAAAATTCAAAAGATAGACAAACATTTATCCAAACTAACAAAAAGGCAGAAAGAGAATATTCAAATTAACAAAATCAAAATTAAAAGGGGACATAACAATGGACACTGAAGAAATCCAGAGAATCACCAGGTCATACTTTGAAAACCTGTACTCCACAAAATTGGAAAATTTAAATGAAATGAACAGTTTCTATAGCCTCTAATGAAATAGAAGCAGTCATCAAAAGTAGCCCAACCAAAATAGCCCAACCAAAAAAAAGCCCAGGGCCAGATGGTTTCATTGCAGAATTCTACCAGAAATTCAAAGAAGAGCTAATACCAATTCTCCTCAAAGTATTCCACACAACAGAAGCAGAAGGGTCATTGCCAAACTCTTTTACAAGGCTACAATTACCTTGGTACCCCAACAGCACAAAGACACAACTAAGAGAACTACAGACCAATATTCCTCATGAACATTGATGCAGAAATTCTCAATAAAATACTGGCAAATTGAATCCAAGAACAACACATCAGAGAAATCATCCACCATGATCAAGTAGGCTTTATCCCAGAGATGCAGGGATGGTTCAACATACAAAAATCTGTCAATGTAATCTACCATATAAACAAACTGAAAAAGAAAAACCACATGATCATCTCATTAGATGATGAAAAAGCCTTCCACAAAATTCAACACCCTTTTCATGATAAGGTCTTGGAGAGATCAGGAATAACAGGAACATACCTAAACATAATAAAGGCAATATACAGCAAGCCAACAGACAACATAAAACTAAACAGACATTCAGTGCAATTCCTCTAAAATCAGTAACAAGACAAGGCTGTCCATTCTTTCTAATCTCTTTGATATTGTACTTTATCTAGAGCAATAAGACAACAAAAGGAGATCAAGGGGATAAAAATTGGAAAGGAAGAAGTCAAACTTTCACTGTTAGCAGATGATAGGATAGTTTACATAAGTAACCTGAAAAATTATACCAGGGAACTCTGACAGCTGATAAACACCTTCAGTAAATTGGCAGGATACAAGATTAAAAAAAAATCAGTAGCCCTCCTATATACAGATGATAAATGGGCTGAGAAAGAAATCAGAGAAACATCATCCTTCACAATAGCCACAAACAACACAAAATATCTTTGGGTAACTCTAACCAAACAAGTGAAAGATCTGCATAACAGATCTTTCTTTCTAAAATAACTTTAAGTCTTTCAAGAAAGAAATTGAAGAAGATATCAATTAGAAAATGGAAAGATCTCCCATGCTTTTGGATAGGTAGGATCAACATGGTAAAAATGGCAATCTTACCAAAAGCAATCTACAGATTCAATGCAATCCCCATCAAAATCCCAGTACAATTCTTCACAGACCTTGAAAGAGCAATACTCAACTTTATATGGAAAAACAAAAGTCCCAGGATAGCCAAAACAACACTATACAATAAAGGAACTTCTGGAGGCATCCCTGACTTCAAGTTCTATACTATAGAGCTATAGTAATGAAAACAGCTTGGTATTTGCACAAAAACAGACAGGTTGACCTGAGGAATTGAATTGAAGACTCTGATATTAAGCCACACACTTATGATCACCTCATTTTTGGCAAAGCAGCTTAAATTATACAATGGAAAAAAGAAAACATCTTCAACAAATGGTGTTGGCATAAGTGGATGCTAACAGGTAAAAGATTGCAGATAGATCCATATCTATTGCCATGCACTGATGGGGGAGGTCCTTCTGTATATATTTTTATCTTATTGGTTAATAAATAAAGCACTGTTGGCCAATAGGGAAGCAAGTTATGCAGGAGTAGGAGAAAAGGATGATTCTGGGAAATGTAAGAAAGGGAGGGAGTTGCCATGTGATCCCAGGAAGAGAGGACTCATAAGGCCAGTGTCCTTGGTAAGATAAGTCCATATAAAAATATATAGATTAGTGGTTATGGTCGACAATTAAGACTGAGCTAGCAAATAAGAAATCCTAGTGATTGGCCAGCAGCATTGTAACTAATATAAGACTCTGTGTGTTATTTGGGGGCCCTAAAGTGGCAATAGAACCCAGGCAGCTGGCGGAAAGAGTTATCATTACAAATGGCATACATACACGTGGTTTTATGAACTTCCACATAAAAACTTAATAAAAACTTAAAAAGGATTTTAGAAACAAAAAGAACAGAGGCAAGCACAGTTTCTTGATAGGAGCATATTCTTGGATGAGCAATGTTTCCCAGGCTTTAAGAGACACTCCACCACAGCTCCTTTTAAGAGCAGCTTTCTCATTTAGATATCGGCCCAAACCAAGGCTATTAGGGAGCACATGAGACTCAAGTGATTATAAAAAGATACAGATTTACATTATACAAAAAAACATACATAGGTTTGGGAGATAAAATGAGTATCTGTGTACACTGACACACAGCTTTAATCCCACCACTCCAGAGGCAGAGGCAAGATTTCCACAGAGAAACTCTGTCTCAGAAAAATAAAAAAAGGAAGTAAAAGAAATACTATAATAGAAAGCCAGATAAAGATGAAAAATAGTCTGGATACTATATGCTGTATTATTGTCTTTATAAATTGTTTGATTGCCAAAGAAAGAACTACAGCTGCTAAAAGACATTTGATTACAAGTGCTGCTAAATTAATCCAACTTATATATTTTAAAAATGCTTTGACTTCTAAATTTAAATATAAGGACAGGTTACTTGGGAAAAGAGTTTTTGCTTGTGTTTCCACAGAAAATGTAAAGCTGTGGATTCTTTCCAGACTAATATGGTTTGATCAAGCAAGACCCCCTGAAACAGTGTCCCAGGTGATCCAACATCTAAAACAGCTGAGATGATACAGCCTTACAGACTACAAAAACAAGGACCTGCCCAGGTTTCTGTGTTTTATCATGATCCCATGGTATGGACATCACCCCCAACCAGCAGGAAGCAGTTTGGAATGAACGATACTCAAATTCCCAAATATTGTTTATAAATTTTTGTTTTCATTTAAATAGGGTTGGTTATAAATGGTAATGAAAACAGTCAATCTCTTTTTAAAGGAAAAAGGGGGAATAGGATATAGAAATGAATACATTGGTATCCAATTTTATTTATTGATAACTGATTTAAGGTTAATTTTGTTATATGTAAATTTCTTCTCTTGTTTAGGTATTGTGATTATACAGATCTTTTAAAATGGAATGCATAATTAAATACAGATTGTATATAGACAGGTATAATAGTCAAAACTTACAGGTAGGTTAGTTAAGTTTTCTAGATGTACAGAGATGTATTTGAGATGGATATGCTTCAAACCTTTCAAAGACCTACAGAATATATGCATTTTAAATGGTTTAGGGTTTTTCATGTCAGTGAGACACAACTGCTCCTTAAGTCAGAAAGGAAGATGGGCACCGAAGAAACTCATTATGGAGTTGCCTTCAACATGGCAAGATTAGCCATTTGGGCAAGAAACTGCTCTTGCCTGGACTGTTTGTTGCTGTATAAACTGGACATGCAGGACCCACAGGAAAGTGACTGCTGAACTTAGAAAACAAGATGGACAGTCCTGAAGGGTTCCTGCTTCATGGAAGAGTATGCCAGACATTCCGCAGGACAAATAGGAAATTGACTGAAAAACTGCCAATACAGGTGGACAGTTCATAATTTCCTGCTTCACTGAGAAGTCTGCCAGACACACTGTGACCTATGGACTGAAAATGGATGCTTCAACATTACAAAGGAACTTCAGGTGACTGTCCAGGTAGTGAAATGTCTCTGTCAGTTCTAGAGTTTATATATTACCCTTCTGTGGTCTTTGATGGAGTTGAAGACAATTATGGTCATAGTTTTCTTTAGTTATTATAAAAGATAAGCTACACATTAGAATTTAGACTCACAAAGATAGGATAGATGATAGTTAATGAAGTAAATATTGTAACTATAGTTCTTACTTGATAACTGTTTTGTTATATATTTTACTATGTTAATGTTTCTTTTGTTTTTTGTTTTGTTTTGTTTTTTTTCAAGACAGGGTTTCTTTGTGTAGCTTTGGAGTCTATCCTGGCACTCTCTCTGGAGACCAGGCTGGCCTCCAACTCACAGAGATCTACCTGCCTCTGCCTCCCGAGTGCTGGAATTCAACATGTGTGCCACAAACGCCCTGCTTACTATGTTAATGTTAAAACCCTTCTTTTTATTTAGACAGAAAAGAGGAGATTATGGGGGAGGTCATTCTGTGTATATGTTTGTCTTATTGGTTGATAAATAAATCACTGTTGGCCAATGGGGAAGCAAGTTAGACGGGACTAGGATAGAAAAAGGATTCTGGGAAATATAGGAAAGGGAGGGAGTCGCCATGTGATCCCAGGAAGAGAAGACTCATAAGGCCAGTGTCTCAGTAAGATAAGTCCATATAAAAATATATATAGTTTAGTAGTTATGGTTGATAATTAAGACTGAGCTAGTAAATAAGAAATCCTAGTCATTGGCCAGCAGCATTGTAACTAATATAATGTGTGTTATTTGGGGGCTCTAAAGTGGAGGCAGAACCCAGGCAGCTGACAGAAAGAGTTATCATTACAATGCACAAAACTTAAGTCCAAATGGATCAAAGACTTCAACATAAATTCAGCCACACTGAACCTCTTAGAAGAGAAATTAGGAAATACCCTTGAATGAATTGGTACAGGAGAACGCTTCCTGAACATTATACCTGTAGCACTATTGGATTAAGGTCTCTTTATTTCCAAGCACAGCCGGGTGAAACACAGGCCAGAGCTAGGTTAAGAACCCAGCCAGCGCAGCCAGAACAAAGAGAGAGCCCGGTCCCCACGTGCAGTCCTTTAAGAAGCCCCCTTTACGTCATCCCGGCTTTCCTTCACCCCGCCCTTATGGGCGAGTCCCCAGGTCCACCTGGTACCTGCCCCAGGACTATTGGGCGGGGCTAGGGTGACTCCCTACAGTAGCACAGACACTGAGATTGAAAATTAATAAATGGGACCTCCTGAAACTGAAAAGCTTCTGTAAGGCAAAGGACACAGTCAGCAAGACAAAAAGATAATCCACAGAATGGGAAAAGATCTTTACCAACCCCACGTCTGACAGAGGGATGATCTCCAAAATATACAAAGTACTCAAGAAACTAGTCTCCAAAACACCAAATAATTCAATTTTAAAAATGGGGTACAGAACTAAATAGAGAATTCTCAATAGAGGAATCTCAAATGGCAGAAAGACACTTAAGAAACTGCCCAACATCCTTAGCCATCAGGGAAATGCAAATCAAAACAACTCTGAGATACCATTTTATACCAATCAGAATGGCTAAAATAAAAAACACCAATGACAGTTTATGTTGGAGAGGATGTGGAGAAAGGGGAACACTCCTCCACTGCTGGTGGGAGTGCCAACTTGTGCAGCCACTTTGGAAATCAGAATGGTGGTTTCTCAGGAAAATGGGAATCAGTCTACCTCAAGATCAAGTAATTCCACTCTTGGCATATATCCAAAGGATGCACATTCATACAACAAGGACATATGTTTAACTATGTTCATAGCAGCATTATTCATAATAGCCAGCACCTGGAAGCAACCTAGATGCCCCTCAACCGAAGAATGGATGGAAAAAATGTGGTACATTTACACAGTGGAGTACTACTCAGAAGAAAAAAAAAAGCAATGAAATCTTGAAATTGGCAGGTAAATGGATGGAACTAGAAGAAACCACCATCCTGAGTGAGGCAACCCAGACACAGAAAGACAAAGATGGCAAGTACTCATAAGCGGATATTAGACATAGAACAAAGGATAACCAGCCTACAATCTACAACCCCAGAGAAGCTTGTAAACAAGGAGGACCCTATGAGAGACATACATGGTCCCCTGGAGAAGGGAAAAGGGACAAGATCTCCTGAGCAAATTGGGAGCAAGTGGGGGAGTGGGGAGGGTGGGAGAAGAAAGAGGAGAGGAGAAGGGGGGAGGAGGAGAACATGAAGGATCGGGAAGGTCAAGTTGGGGGAAGAATAGAGAAGAGCCAAAAAAGAGATACCTTAATAGATGGAGCTATTGCAGGTTTAACGAGAAATCTGGCACTAAGGAAATCTCCAAGGATCCACAAGGATGACCCCAACTCAGAATCTAAGCAATAGTAGAGAAGCTACCTTAAATGCCCTTTCCCTATAATGAGATTGATGACTACCTTAAATGCTATCATAGAGCCTTCACCCAGTAGCAGACAGAAGCAGAAGCAGACATCCACAGATAAGCACTGAGCTTAACTCCTGGAATCCAGTTGTAGAGAGGGAGGAATGATGAACAAAGGGGTCAAGACCATGCTGGGAAAAACTCACAGAAGCAGCTGACCTGAGCAAGTGGGAGCTCAGGGACCCCAATCTGACAGCTGGGGAATCAGCATAGGACCAAACCAGGGCCCCTGAATGTGGGTGTCAGTTGGAGGGCCTGGGCATTCTATGGGGCCTCTGGCAGTGGAACCAATATTCATCTCTAATGTACGAATGGGCTTTGGGATCCCATTCTCTATGGAGGGATACTCTCTCAACCTAGATACACAGGGAGGGCCTAGGTCCTGCCCCAAATAATGTGACAAACTTTGCTGATCCTCTGTGGGAGGCCTCACTCTCCCTGGGGAGTGGATAGGGGATGGAATGGGGAGTTGGTGAGGAGAATGGGAGGGAGAGGGAACTGGGATTGGTATGTAAAATAAGATTGTTTCAATTAAATTAACATATATATGTTAATTGTATATAAATGTATATATGTATATAAAGTTTTCCTCTCTTTCCTTCTGGTCCCATACATTCAACTCATCTCACACTCTGTTTTACCTAAGATAAGGTTCTAATCCCTAAAAGCTGAACATTTACCTTCTGAAGAGACCAATTTGAATGCAAAGAGTCTGGTGAAATTATTGTTATATCTGCACTTGTGTCTACCAGACCTTCAATGACAACATCATCTATTTGTATTTTTAATTTTGGTCTTTGTTCATTTATAGTAGTTTGCCTCTGAATATTTTTTGTTCCAGAGCAGTATGGTTTCTTACAATAGGCATTTAGGTTCTTTAATTGCTTTGGGAAGGAATTTCCATGGGGACAGGAAATGACTGAACCAGATTTGGTTTGGCATATGGTCCTCTCAAGGAGTTTCCGGATGGCAAAGGGATACATTCTTTAGTCCAAGGCCTGCCTTTGCCACACTTTCTGTATAATCCAGAAGGGAGGGGCAGTCTTTTTGGATTATGCTTATAAAAACATTGCTTCTAGGAATGCCCTGTCTACAATCCCTTTTAAGGTGACCTTGTTTGCCACAATTGAAACACTTGACACTTTGATTTTTCTTCAAACCTCTGGAAATCACCTCTCCTATCCATGCATCATCATAGTCATGAGATTCAATATTGATTGTACCTCGGAACCATTCCTCTAAGTGTGCTGACCTTGCCTTTATCAGTCTAATTATCCTTTGCATTGAGAATTAGCATTTTCAAAAGCTAGAGATTCAATTATTATTTGCCTAGCTCCTGAATTTGGTATCATCCTATTTACTGCTGAAGTCAATCTTTGTAGAAATTCATTAAGATTTGTTTTGTGTCCTATATAACTTTAGTAAATGATTCAATTTTCTTTCTGACTTGTCCAATTATGTTCCAAGCATTCAAAGCTGCTGTGAGGCATAAAGCCAGGTATGGTAATCTTGTAGCAATTGTCTTTCTGTAGTAGCATAATCTCCTCTCCCAAGAAGTTAATCTTGGGAGATTTCCATACTGTTGTTCAATTGTCTTAGCCTCTTCTCTGAACCAGGTCCTTCACTGTAATTGTGGACCAGGCTGTAAAACAGCATTAACCAAGTCTAGCCAGTCTTTAAGGATAACTCTATTACAAACTGACCACGAGTTTGACATCTACCTCACAAATGGTGAATGCATGCCATATGAGACTGTTGTTTCCTTTAATCTCCTTAAATCTAACATTGGCACAGGAGTCCAATCAGCTCTTACAGAGCCTCTGTCATTTGGCAACTCCTTTAAGGTTACTGGATAAATTAAGGTTGGTTATTTGAAAACCTTAAGCTGTTCCTTTCTAATCTTATAATACAGTGCTGAGATTGGTTCTCCTATAAATTCCTCTGTCTGGGTCAGAATACCTCTATGACCTGCTTTAGTAAGTTTTTCTAAGGCCTGCATCTTGGCACGAATATCAACCAACTTTTTTAGAGATCAATCAAAAATTATTAAACTGACAACAAAGATTATAAAAATGATAATTAACAATATGTCAATCCCAGTTAATCAACTTCATTTAATTGTTCCAATTTTAAACCACCCATCGTGTAATCATACAGAGATCTAACTCTTTCCATTGTAACAGTGTTTCCCATTTTTTAATGTGGGGAAAATAAAACCCTCTCTCAACTAATTCCACAAGAATTCCCAGCTGGGCATTGGTGGTGCACACCTTTAATCCCCAGCACTTGAGAGGCAGACGCAGGTGAATCTCAATGAGTTCAAGGCCAGCCTGGCCTACAGACAGCTAAGACTGTTAACACAGAATAACCCTGATTTGTTTTATCCTACAGCTCATGCTGCTTTGCTCCCCCCCCATTTTTTGTATTTAAATTAGAAATAAGCTTGTTTTACATATCAATCCCAGCTCCCTCTCCCTCCCCTCTTCCCCTGCCCCCCAACGACCTCCTATCCCATCCCCTTTCTGCTCCCCAGGGGGGGTGAGGCCTTCCATGGGGGATCTCCAAAAGTCTGTCATATCATTTGGAGTAGGACCTAGACCCTCGATGCTTTGCTTTTTAAAAAATGTAAGCAGAGTGCTGACCCCGGAATCTGTGGGAAAATAACTAGAGAAGTGTGGAGGAGGCGTTGAGATGTCAAAGACCTATTGGAATCTCTTGCAGCAACATGGACAACCAAATGAAGTTTTGAGTGGACTGGAGACAGAGTGGGCTCAGTTTGATAACCAGCATAGATATAGGAGCAAAATGACTCCCAAGGTGCAGCCCTGGATACAGGACGGTGGGGTTGCTAGTGACCCCTCTCTAAGACAACCCTCTGCTCTAGCTTACTCCAGTGTCCCCATTCCTGCTGCTTTGCTTTCTCTTCTTCTCTCTCTTGCTAACTCTGAACCCCACAGGAAAAAAGAATACACCAAATTTTGCTTGGGGTGGTGGTAGCATCACCTGACCTGGGAGTGGCTTAGTAGACCAATATTGTAAACACCTGGAGCAGTCAGTGAGGCACTCATGGGTTTGGTGGAGGTAGCAAAGAGACAGCCCTTGTTTCAGCAGTGAGGTTCAGATTTTATATTTTTTTTCTTGTTGATTGGTGTGACTGCAGATTTTATCTAGTAGTGGTGAAGTTAAATCTATTTCCCTTGATTCTAGCATCAATAACCACAATAGTTTAGCTTAGCAAACACAAAGCATATGTCCAAATGTCTCAGTAATACTTACTGTTGAAAGCTCCATCCTCATGGAGGCCAAGGTCGAAGAGCTGTGAAGGGAGGAACTGGGAGGAGTAGGTGAGAGGCACAGATCCCACTGAAGGCTCCTGGGATGTGAGACCAGCATTGGGGCTCCCACAGGCCGTCTGGCATTCCTGTGTAATTTCACTAGTACTTGAAGAAGTGGGGCTTAGGAGGCTGTTCAGAAATGAGAATTCCTTCTCAAAATCATCTCCCTCCAGCGAGTCTCTAGGCAGAGCTCTTGCAGCTTCGGGTTGAGAACAGAAAAGAGCAAGGGTTTTATTTCCTTTTGAGGAAATGAGAGCAGGACACAGGAGAACTAGTCTTGTTTTTCCCTTTGGCATTGACATAATTTAAAAACAACTATATTGATTATGTCTTTAGTTATTCCTAACAAGACAGGATTTAGATAAAAATGGTCAAAACAGTTATGAATGCCTGTGAATGAAGTAAGTTACTGCCTGTGTGAAATGGAGACTCCGTCCAGCAGTATGGGAGACAGACACAATGGACAGAAGCCTTGCAGTGAGGAACCCTACGAGGAAGTGAAGACTTGACAGCACATGTAACAAGGTGATGCTGTGACACGGATGCCTCGTCTCTCCATGATGCTGGAAATCCACAGATAACAGATACGTGTGTGCACATAAAATGCAGTGATAGGAGCTGGAGAGATGGATCAGCGGTAAAGAGCACTGATTGCTCTTCTAAAGGTCCTGAGTTCAATTCCCAGCAACCACATGGTGGCTCACAACCATCTGTAATGAGATTTGGTGCCGAACACTATACACATAATAAATAAATAAATCTTTAAAAAAATGTAGTGATAAACAGTGTGCTTTAATTACAGTGCAATAAAACAATTTTAAAACAAAGCCAGAAAACAAGGTTCTTTTACTGATAAATTTTAAAACCTCCAGTGAAACAATTTTAGCTGAAATAACAAACTTGCTAAAACACTATGATAAAAATATTTCATAATCCATGGGATAATTCAATACCAAGAATTAAGGAGAGGTTGTAGCACCCTTCACAGGACCTTCACTCCAGTGTAACTAGTAAAATCCCCAAGACTATTCAAGATATAAAAAAACAAAAGACATTTCCTTAAAAGTTCCAGAATTCAGGAGGAACTGCAGAATGTGGTATTTGTACTGAAAATGGCCCTCTCCCACCCTAACCATTCCAGTCTGGAATACCCAGGGGCTATCTTCCCCCTCTCCCCCATTTCACAATCTGTCCCTTTACCTGAGGCTAAGTTCCATAATTACAGTCAAGACCAGAGGCTCCCATCACCCACCCAGACCTGCTTATCAGATGGACACTGAGTGGCCCAGTTGGGGTGGGTAGAAGGATAGAGAAGGAATTATGGAAATATGGGAGGAGATGGAGTTGCTCACTGCAGAGTTTGGTTGAAGCCCCTCACCAGCAAGAAGCAGAAGTCAGCACAAGTAACTTTCACTTAAGGCCTTTTTCCCATCTCAGTTGATATCCTGCAGCTTCCTAAGAGTCTCAGCAGAAAGAAAGCCTGTACGTCCCTAGTGGCTGCAGGTTTTGCCTTGCAAAGACTAAATCTATCTATCAGGGCATCTGCACAGTCTCTATATACTCTCACTTGTTAGAAAGAGAAAGGTTTCTTTCTTTCTTTCTTTCTTTCTTTCTTTCTTTCTTTCTTTCTTTCTTTCTTTCTTTTTGAGACAGGGCTTCTCTGTGTAACATTTCTGGCTGTCCTGGAACTTTCCTTGTAGACCAAGCTGACCTTGAACTCAGAGATCTGACTGCCTCTGCCTTCAAGTGCTGGGAAGCTGTGTGCCACCACTGCCCGACTGAGAAAGGTTTCTTAAGCTTTTGAGATGCAGCTTCACATAGAGCTAACATTGCAACTCTCCCTTGAGAAGCCCATGCCCACTCTTGAGTCTGTCTTACTCTTTCCCCTGAGCATCTCACTATTGCATGCATGTTTAAATCTTTGTAAAATATGACTTCAAAAACTGCAACGCAGAAACCTGCATGCCTCTGCCCCCCACCCCACCCCACCCAGTGCTGGGATTAAAGACTTGTGCCACCCTCACCTGGCCAGAAGTTTTTTTAGCTGGGTATATTTATTTATTGTTGTGTGTATATAAGTATGTGGTGGCATTTGTGTGAAGATCTCAGGACAATTTCAGGGAGTAGGCTAAAGAAGCTCCGTTTTATGCTAGGCATCCATCTTGGTACCTACCATCGGTTTGCCACTGACTCCAGATCCCAGTAACCCTCACTCAATGACCCCACCCAAAAATGCACAGCTGTGACTATCTTCCTGTTATGATATAACTGCTTTTCTTGCTTCTGTAACTTGCTTACACAGATACCCAAAGATTGTTTTGAGTGTTCTTAATTACTTCACTTGGCATAACAGAACAGTTTTTGTTTGCTTGCATAGATATGGAAGGACTTCATGTGGTTTTCCCCTTTAAAGTCCTTCCCTAGACCCTCCTTGATGGCAATCTCAAATCTGGCTCAGAGACTGTTTGACCTACTAGCAGCTAATCAGAAGATCTTTTTAATTATAATTGCACTGAGTCTGTGGTCTTTTCCCAGGGATCACAAACTTCATAACAGTTCCCTTCTTACACTAAGTGGTTCCTGGACAATGAACTTAGATCAGGTTTGATGGCAAGTGCCCTCACCAGCTGAGTCATTCCACTGATTCCCCAAACCAACTAATTAAGTCTTTAAAATCTATTGATAGTGGAGCTGAAGAGATGGCTCAGAGGTTAAGAGCACTGGCTGCTCTTCAGAGAATTCAAGCTCAAGAATATTCCTGGCTAAGAGCACCAGGAAAAAGGCAATCTTGCTGGACCCAAGGCTAAATCATGGCCAACTACTTTGCCTGAAAGAACCAGGTGGAAAAGCTGGCTGGGATTAGAACAACTGACTTTGGGGACTATTCCTCTAATGGAGTCCAAGTTTGACTGCTTTGGTCTGTGGAACAATTTATATTGTAACATTACTGAAGTCAGTAGAGTAGAGCGACTAGCTGTAAATGAATGGAGCTGACCAGCCAGTGAGGTTCTGAGTTCAATACCCAGAAACCACATGGTGGCTCACAACCATCTGTAACAAGATCCGGTCCCCTCTTCTGGCCTGCAGACATACATACAGGTAGAACACTGTATACATAATACATATACATAAATAAATCTCTTATGTATGTGGGTGCTTTTGTCTGCATATACGTCTGTACACTAGAAGGAAGCATTAGAATCCATGAAACTACAGTTATAGACAGTTGTGAGCTGCCATGTGGGTCCTGGGAATTGAACTCAGGACCTCTTAACCACTGAACCATCTCTCCAAACCTCCTCTTAATATTTTTAATGAGATTCCAATTCTGCCTCATACTAGCTACCTCTGGAATTCTTTTCTGAAGCCATAAATCTTGGGTTTTCCTGAGTTTGAGGTCCCTAAAACATTTGAGGTCTCTCCATCCATACCTCTTCTAGGCAAGTATGGAGACATCTTCAGAATATGGTCAGTGATAAATACCAGAGAACTTCATGTTCAACGGCAGGGAACTCTCACAACAGGCTAAACTAGACTCTTAGTACTGAAATCAGAAAACTGGTGAATATATGCTTTCCAATGGTCTTAGGCAACCCCTGTGAAAGAGTCATTCAAGCCCTGAAGGGGTCGTGACCCACGGATTGAGAACCTCTTCTCTAGCCCTTAGCCACATGGCCAAGTAACTGTCCACTAGCACTTCCCATCCAGACATAAATGCTGTGGCTCAGAGCAGGGAGGTAATCACAGGGGTTCACCTTGGAGCTCAGCACAGGGCCCAGTGGTGAGACCCAGCAATAGGACGACCTGAAGACCCTATCCTCAGGTCAGTTCTCAGGACATAGCTAACGATCTGCAGTGGCATCAGGTAAAGCCCCCACTCTGGTGGGCTGCATCGCTGTGAACACTGTACCCGTGCTTGGCGAACAGGCTCAAATTGCACTAGTCTCTGTGGATATGAGACTGAGGCAGAACCTAGGTTAGTGTCATTTGGGCCAAGTGACTACTACCAAGAAGTAGTATTAGAAGACTACTACAAGAAGGAAGACTGTTTGAAATGTGATTGCTGGCTAGTAAAACCCAACACTGTCCCTAGGCCAGTGCTGAGGATGGGTCTCTGGTGTCAGGTGGAGATGGGGCTCATGTTCATTACACTTACATTATGCTGGCACTAATGAGCTATTTGTAGTAGTCTTGAACCCTGAGTTCACCACCAGGAACAGAGTCCATGTTGGTCCTATCCTTGTCCTTCCCCACTGCTGGTCTTAGGCTGTAGGACCCAATTATGGCCTAGTATTTCAATGTTGGTCACTTTAGGACTACCTACTCTATGTCTCTCCCAATGTCAGTCACCATAACATAGAAGGCAACTGTCCTCTTGGGGAAGACAAGGAAAGTAGAGACCAACTGACTTACTGTGTAAGAGCCTGGGGCTGGTGCATCCTTGTGACATGCATAGAAGAGGGAATACTGTGGTGCCTGACTACAGGCCAGTGACAGTGGATGGAGTGTCTGAGCCCATCCAGGCCCCAGGTAGGTGCACAAGAATCAACAACTCCTTACAGACACTCCTCCAGTTAGTTCCCAATAATTCGTCAGTTACAGATTGAACAAACATAGGCTTAGGGAGGGCATCCTTTTTAAAAATTATGTATTTATTGAGACAAGGACTCAGGATAGCCTCATACTGGTGGCAATCTTACCATCTCAGTCTTTCAAGTGCTGAGATTTCAGATGTAAGTCACCATGTCCCATCACGGGGCACTTGAGTTCTGAGGACAATCTTACAGGAAACCTGAGGCAAACTTGGATGTAGGGAGCCATCTAGTGCTAAACTAATGGGACGTGTCCACAGGATCAGAGAATTCAAACTGACAAAGTGAAAACACAGTCTATGGATATGAAGGAAAATATCTCAAAGACAGGCAACTGGAGGAGCAAACATGAGAGCTGGAAAAAATAGGAAATGTAGTACAGTACTAAAGAGTCAACAGCAAGTCATTATAGTTCAAGAGGTATGTGAGACAGTCATAAAACAGAAGACTTCCCAGACCCAAAGCAGGCTGTTAAGGCACAGGAAAGTCAAAGGATTCCAGCCACACTCACCTAAGAATAAGATATTCAGTAAGCTCTCTAGTGTTAAAGCAAACGTACATAAAACTGTCCATCCAGTTCTGCTTGGAGGAGACTATGCTGCAGAATATTTACAGCTCAAGAGACGGTGACATGAGGTATTCACAGTATCCAAGGAAACTGGTAGCCAAGAATACCACACCCAGAAAAGCTGTCTTTTAAAAATGAAGGAGAAGTAAAGACAAAAACTGAGAGAATCTCTCTCCTCCAGACCTGTCCTAAATAAATGTTAAAAGGGGTTCTTCAAACAGAAAGAGATGCTAAGGCTGGCCAGTGGTGGCACATACCTTTAATCCTAAACTTTGGGGGGCAGAGGCAGGTAGATCTTGGAGTTCAAGGTCACCCTGGTCTACAGAGCAAGTTCCAGGACAACCAGGGCTATACAGAGAAACCCTGCCTTGAAAAGGAGGGAGAGAGAGAGAGAGAGAGAGAGAGAGAGAGAGAGAGAGAGAGAGAGAGAGAGAGAGAGAGATACTCGTGAGAAAAACAGTACACACATAGCACAGAAGGCATAAAACTCATGCACAGTATTATAATTCTTTAATATATTGTGTCTTTAGTAATGGCCTAACTAACAATGTAAATAAAAGCAACAGTAACTACAGTAACTACATTATGTTAGGAGAAAGGCAATATAGAAAGGTATAAAATGAGTCCAGCAGATGGCTCAGCAGTTCTTGGCACTTGCTGCCCAACCTGACAAAATGAACTTGATCCTGAGGACAAATGGTAGGAGAAGGGAACCAACTGTCCTCTTATCTCCACACATGACTGTGGCACGCACGCACCCACATATACAGAGCCACATACCAATAAATGTAATTTTTGTTTTGCTTTTCAAGACAGGGGTTCTCTGTGTAGCCCTGGCTGTCTGTCTGAAACTTGCTCTGGAGACCAGGCTGGCCTTTAACTCAGAATTCTGTCTGCTTCTGCCTCCCTAGTGCTGAGACTCAAGGTGTGTGCCACCACCACCCAGCAATAAATGTAATTTTTAATAATTAAAAACAAAGGCTGAAGCTGGGTATGGTAGCACACTCGAGAGGCAGAGGCTGGTGGATCTGTGTGAGTTTTAGGCCAACCTAGTCTGCCTAGAAATAAAATGAGACATCAAAATTTCAAAGTGGAGCCCTGGTCTACAGAGCGAGTTCTAGGACAGGCTCCAAAGCTACACAGAGAAACCCTGTCTTGAAAAAACCAAACAGAACAAAAACCAAAATTTCAAAATGGGCCTGAGGATGTAGCTCAGGTGACAGTGTCTTGCTGAGCATGTATAGGGCCCTGGGTTCAGTCCCCAGAACTACATACAAAAGATAGGCACAATGACATGCCTATAATCTCAATTCTCCAGAGGTAGTGGAAGGAGGATCTTAAACTCAGTGCCATCTTTAGTTATATAGTCAATTTGAGGGCATGCTGGGCATGCAAATGCAGAGGGTTTTTAATTTTTTATTTTAATCTATGTATATGAATGTTTTGCCGTGTGTGTGTGTGTGTGTGTGTGTGTGTGTGTGTGTGTGTGTGTGTGTGTGTGTGTGTGTGTGTGTTTCCTGAAGCTGCAGTTGTGAGCTGCCATGTTGGGTGCTGGAAACCAAACCCAGGTGCTCTGCAAAAGCAGTAAGTGCTCTTGAATTTCTAGTCACCTCTCCAGCTTCTAAAAGATTTTTTGAAGCTAGTATTTTCACATTTTATTTTCATTCTTTGTGATCAGTGTTGAGTTGTTACTATTAGAATATTGTATCTTATAAACAAAAGATTTTGTTGGTAAGTCTTAAGGTAATCCACAAAGCAAAAGACTGTAGTTGCACACCAAAAATAAAAGGGACTCAAAGTGCACTAAAGAAAAAATCACCAAACACAGAGGAAAACTATAAGATGAGAAGAAACTATAATGAAACTGTAATGCCAATATTAAAGTGTCAGGAGCATGGGAGGTCGTGCTGATACACACCTTTAATGCCAGCACTCAGGAGGCAGAGGCAGCTGGATCTCTGAGTTTGAGATCAGCCTAATCTACACAGCAAGTCTCAGGCCACTCAAGGTTACACAGAGAAACCCTGTCTCAAAAGGCAGTAGGAGGAGAATGGGACATGTAGCAAAATCACACCTAGCAAAAATTAAAAATATATAAATGGATTAAATTCCTCTATTAAGAGTCTTGGACTGAACGTATTTTTTTTAAAGTTCCAAGACCATGATGGGGAAACCCACAGAATCAGCTGACCCAAGCTAGTGAGAGATCACTGACTCTGGTCTGACAAATGGGGAACCTGCATAAGACTGAACTAGACCCTCTTAATATAGGTGACAATGGTGTGACTGGGGCAATAAACTAGGTCACTGTCAGTGGGTCCAAGATCTAACTCTAATGCACAAACTGGCTTAGTGGATCCCATTCTATATGGAGAGATACCTTGCTCAGAACAGACACAGGGGTATGGGGGGTGGGGATGCCCTGGTGCTGCTTCAACAAGATGATAAGACAGACTTAGTAGACTTCCTAGGGGAGGCCTTACCCTCTCCCAAGGAGCAGATGGGAAGTGGGAGGGGGGAGGGAGGGAAAATTGAGACTGTAAAAGATAAATTAATGAATTTTTTAAAAGTAAAAAGAGAATGACTGAAATGAGCCCTTTCTCCCCTGAGTTACGAGTTGTCCGGGTGTTTTGTTACAGCAACCGAAATGAAAGGAGACTACCACCTCCCTTCCTACCCTCCAGCTATTCCCCTTCTCACTCAGTTCTCAGCTGGTACATGTTTGAGTTGGTTTCTGTTTGGGACAATAAAACTGTGAAGAGCATTATGTCAAAAAACTAAACTTGTTTTGGCCTTACTCAGTCCTACTAGGGAGGGACATACCTGATAAGTGAACAAAATAGACGAAAGTGACAACATTTTAAATGCAATTTAAATCAATATTTTAAAACAATATTTTAAAATAAGAGTGTGACAAATTATTTTGACATTAAAATGTGGCTATTTCAATTTAATGTATCTACTGTCTTACCTGGTTCTCTCTCAAATCTCTCTTCCTCTTCTGACAAAGCTACCCTAAAGTAAAAACAGAGATTTTGGTTAAAATAACGTCTGAGGTTCAAAGCCCCCAGTTTCATATAATTAGAACTTTAATTCAGGAGGTACATAGAACACTTGTCTGGTAGATCAAGTCTCTAACAGAGCATATCCTTCCTGTTTCTGTAGATTTGCACAGAATGTAGAAACCTTATTCTTACTTTCTTTTTCTCTGTGTAGCCCTGGATATCCTGTAGACCAGGCTGGCCTCAAACTCAGAGATCCACCTGCCTCTCCTGGGATTAAAGGCATGCACCACCACTGACTGGCTCCTTACTGTTATTTTCCACTCCTTATTTCAGTAAACACTAACTCAGGATTGTAGGCACCAGGCCAATACAAGGTTGAATATTCCTACATTGGAAATCTGAACTCCAGAATGTCCATAGCTTTTTGAGATGATAGAATAAATGGAAAACCTCTTTATCACGAGGCTTGTTTTACGTACACACTATTTAATATAGAGTAATACCACTTCAGGTCACAAACATAAGACACACAGAACTCACACCAGTTACTTTCCTCTGTGCCTATGTCTTCCCTTCAGTAAGTACTTCTAAAAGAGGGGCACACAGGGTGGGATTATGTGGAAATTTCTGGAGTCTTTGCTATCACTGAAGAAACCACTGCAGCCAGCAAGCTGTATAGCAATACTCTTGCTATTTTTGCTGTGTTTTATAGTATTGCCCACAGACTTTGGAGCTTATTTTTTAATTAAAATTATCCTAATCAATTAAGATAAGAAAGCATAAATGAATTTTATGTTTAAGACTTGGATCCCACATCCCTAAGATATCTCAATATGTTTCTGCAAATATACAAAAAAATTTTTTTAAAGTCTGAGAACTGGAGTACTTGTACAAACATCTTGGGTATGGGACCTCACCCTGTGCATCTCAGAGCACCTGGCTGCAGGCTGTGGTATTTCATTTTCATGTACTGGGGGCTGGGGTGGCCTTAACTTAATTTGTAGGAACTAAAAGAGAGGAGAACACCCCCCACAAAATGTGGCATTCTACTTTGAATAATAAAGTGATGTTTGGCAAAGAAGATAACACAAGCTAGCCTATGGCATCCCTAGTTCAATGGTCCCTTGCAGTATGTGTCTAATATGCTGAGTTAGAACAGTTATGTAACAGGAGTGGGGCAGAGAAACTGAAGGGAGATTGAACTGTTATCCCTGGGCATGGCTTTACACTTGTCAGTATGGAAGACTCTCAATATGTCTTTAAAGATATTAAAGACTAACACAGTATCAATTTTAAAAATACTAAAAACAAAACCAAAAAAAAAACCCTTTCAGAATAAATAGAAACTTAGGATTTGGAATGAAGTTTCCAATGATAGTATACATAATATACAATCTGTGTAGTAGCCCTGGCTGTCCTGAAACTTGCTTTGTAGACCAGGCTGGCCTCGAACTCACAGAGATCTGATAGCTTCTGCCTCCAGAGGGATGGGATTAAAGGTGTGCACCACCACTGCCTGGCATATTTTAAAATTTTTATTACTAAACTTCATATTCTATAAATCTTTTTTAAAAAGACTTGTTTTAAGCTGGGCGTTGGTGGCGCACACCTTGAATCCCAGCACTCGGGAGGCAGAGGCAGGCGGATCTCTGTGAGTTCGAGGCCAGCCTGGTCTCCAGAGTGAGTGCCAGGATAGGCTCCAAAGTTACACAGAGAAACCCTGTCTCGAAAAACCAAAAAAAAAAAAAAAAAAAAAAAAAAAAAAAAAGGACTTGTTTTTAATTACCTGTACAGGTGCCACAGGGCTTGGAAAAGTATGCAGTCAGCCCCCAGAGCTGGAGTTATAGGAAGCTCTGAGCTGCGTATATGATATTTTTAAATAACTTGGATGAAAATGTTTAGGAATCTGCTCAATAATTTGAAATAGCATTTATACTACTGAAGATAGTATAAACATGAGATTTTCAATGAAGCTCCCCTGTGAGAATGAAAAAATTTTATTCAACTATTTAGTCATGACTTATTGTTGCTGTTTTGTTTTTGTCTTTTGAGACAGGATCTCACTGTGTAGCTCTGGTTAACCTGAAACTCACTCTGCAGACTGTGCGGGTCTCCAACTCACAGAGATCCAATGCCTTCTCCTCCCAAGTGCTGGGAGTAAAGACGTGCATCACCATACCTGGCCTCATTCATGATTTTAAATGTCAACATAAAACCAATGTAAGTTTAATTTATACATTTTATACATACAAACTTTTAGTTTGGATTTCCCATAGAGAAATAATATGGTTGGGATCGCAATCCACTCAACAGTCACTGTCACTACTGGCAGAATTTGGTGCTGTCTTAGCAGTCTGGCAGCAGCAGAAAAGCACGGGCAGACACAGGGAGGCGGGAATGAGCAAGGCCCTTAGCTCCTGGACTCAGCTGTGCTATTTGAAGATGTGTCTCTAACAGCTACTAGGCCTGGACCTGCCTGCACTCCTGCTGTCCCTACCAGGCTTCCCTACAGTACTCAGCTCTTAGCACAATGCACTTTCTTCCTCATGACAGAGTCTGGAGTTATCACCACACTTGACTTTACTTTTGTCATCTCCTTTGCCTACCATGTTGACAGCGGGGTAAATATAGCAAATGCTTGTATTTTTTGGAAAAGTGACATAGAGTAAGCATTCAGTGAGCTAGAGAGGACTTGGCATCCAGGACTTCCATGGCAACAGAGGCAGCTTTCGCCTACTTACTTATTGAGGTTTGCAGTAAGACAGCTGCCTTCTGCTGCTTCTTCTTTGTGGTCTGTAGTGAGATTGCCTGGCATGTCTTGTAGACGCTAGGGATATGAAATTTAATGATAAGCACTTAGAAAAAAATCCATTTCTTTTTACAAGCTAGAGGAGAGTAAAAACATTAGACAACAAGATAAAATAGAAATGGTTCTGAATAGAGGGAGATCTGTGGGAATGTGGGTTGGCATTATTTGCACTGAGTCGCCTGTGGAAAGGTTAGCCTTGAGGAAAGGGTAGCAACTTGTGATATGTCCAAAGAAAACACGATGCACTGTCGGCCTATACTGCAACCCTCAACACATGGCTAAAGATGTTCTGCTTCAATTCTGAGGAGAAATTAGGCACATAATTTTACCTAAATACATAATACATTATTTATTGAAGCACTTATTATAGAAAACATTAAGGGCAGGGGTCAATCTCAGCACTTGGGAGACAGAGGCAGGTAGATCTCAGTGATTTGGGGCCAGCCTGGTCTACCAGGGCTGTTACACAGAGAAACCCTGTCTCAACAACCCCCCCCCCATAATGGTAAGTTAAAAGGCACTTAAAGCTAGCTCATCAGAACTGAAGAAATGACTATCACAGGGTGACTTTGCTGAGTAAGCCATATGCAAAGATGTAACCGGATGCCGTGAAACATGGAGAAATTGTAATTACACGTGAGCACACTTTCATATGTCCATGCTACGGAAAGAGCTCCTCTCTTCTTAGTCTCTGCAGCAGCAGTGGCACCCCTGCCAGGCCATGCTGTGTGATCTGGGCACCATGAGCCACACCTTTTTACATCAGGAGAAAGGCAGGAAGGAAGTTTGCTTTAAACTGCTGAAATTGACAGGCCAGTTATCTGATCATTTTCAAGCATATGCAATTACTTTCTATCACTTATTACTTAAATTGTTTTCATAGATTTTCATAACTCTGTGAATTTTAAGGGTTTGTTTGTTTGTTTGTTTGGTTTTTTGAAACAGGCTGCCAAGAAACTCACTTTGTAGATCAGGCCTCAAATTCACAGAGATCCACTTGCCTCCCAAGTGCTGGGGTTAAAGGTGGGCACCACCACTGCCTGGCATATTTTAAAATTTTTATTACTCAACTTCACATTCTACAATTTTTTTAAAGACTTGTTTTTAATTATGTGTACACAGGGATTGGAAAAGTGTGCAGTTGGGCCCCAAGCGCTGGAGTTATAGGAAGTTGTGAGCCCCTGACATTGGTGCTGGGAACCAAACTTGGGTTCTCTGTAAGAGCTCAGCTCTTAATCCCGAGCCACCGCCTCTGGCTCCATCTCCTCAGTGTCTACTCTCCTTCTCACTTCTCCTATCATACTAGCACCTCAGCCTGCAAGGTCCCTGTGTATTTTAGTGTTACTGGTGGCTTTCGGGACCTAGAGAGTATGGATCCTTAGGATCCTTCCCTCCCCCCTAGGAGTAGGGGGAAGATGTTTCACAGGGTTCCATGGGTTTGAAACTAAGCTTAGCTAAAGACAGTTTCAATGTTATCACCCAATGAAGTATGATACAGCTAAAGGAGAGAACCAGGGAGACGTACCTTGAGAGCTATGAAGTCATATGGATGAAAACTAGCACAGGCCTCTTGGATTTTGGCCATCATTTGAGCTGTTTTTTCCCAGAATCCAAGCAATGTTCTCTGCAGAAAAAAGGAAAGGTGATACTACAGTTCTTTCCCATCTAAGATCTGTTTGAGGCGTTTCCTTACTGCTGTGGTACTCAATAACAGACAGGAAGTGATCTAACTGTCCGAGAATAAGGAACAGAAAGAACTGTAGATCACAATTCTTCATCAGACAGCACCTGAGTCTGCATGTACATCTGTCCATCTCTACACAGCACTGGAATGTACTGAGGGAGAAACTATAGCTCATAATAAGAAAAAGACAATCAATGGGTCTAAAAGTCTCGGAATCCAAAACAGAAACATCAAAGGCATAAAAACACTGATCTCTATATGTGTCATCTTTATGTTAGCATATGTAAGCATTTGTGTGTGTGTGTGTGTGTGTGTGTGTGTGTGTGTGTGCATGTTATGGAGTACCTTATAGAGGTAAGAGAACATGTGGGTTCCAGGGATCAAATTCAGGTCATCAGGCTTGATAGCAAGCATCTTCACTTGCTGAGCCATCTCACTGACTCATAAGAATATTTTTTGTGTTTTGTTTTGCTTTGTGAGACAGGGTCTTACTAGGTATCCTTGCCTGACCCAGAACTTGCTATGTAGATCAGGAAACTCACAGAAATCCACCTCAGCATCCTGGTTGCTTGGATTAAAGGTGTGTGCCACTATTCTCCGTCCATTGTAGTGATATATTATTTGTGATTTATTAAAAGCTTGACTGAGGATTCAGAAAAGCAAAATTGGCCTCAAGCTATGGAGATCAGGCAGTGGTGATACACACCTTTATCCCAGCAGCTAGAAGCTAGAAGTTAGTGGTACACACCTTTAATCCCGGGACTCAGGATTAAGAGGTAGATGAATCTCTCTGAGTTCAAGGCCACCCAGGGATACACAAGATTTAATCAGTCTAAAAGAGTAACAGATCACATGCCTTTAATCCTAGCACTAGAGGGGTATAAAAGATAGGAGCAGGGTCTTCAGTATTCAGTATCAGGCATTCATTCTCCAGACACACTGAGGAGAGGTTACAGTCTGAGGCTTGGTGAGACCTTATGGAAACAGGATCAGCCCATTCAGCCTGAGGTAGAAGTAAGAAGCTAGTGGCCGGCTGCTTTGCTTTTCTGGTATTCACTTGAAGTTTGAACCCCAATATCTGTTTCTGGGTCCTTTTACTTTTCATGTTACATTCCATAACTATCTATTATTTCTTCTACTTGGTTTTTGTTTGTTTTTTGAGACAGGCTTTCTCTGTGTAGCCCTGATTGTCCTGGAACTCTCTCTGTAGACCAGGCTGGTCTAGAACTCACAGAGACCTGCCTGCCTCTGCTTTCTGAGTGCTGGGATTAAAGGCGTGTGCCACCTCATAAATATCTTTTTATTACAGAAAATATTTACTACCAAATTTGGTCTTTCCTAAAGGGCTTAAAGACTTGACCCTCCAAAATGTGTTACTTAGTTAACTTGTTGCTTCAAGATTCCTGTTCCAAGACAAAGGCTGATTAGAGAGAACAGAGGAGTACTGAGTTAACAGCAGTTAAACTACAGATTGTCATTTTTTCATTGTCAAGGACATCTTTCCTTGAGTCTTGAATTCCATAGTACTAAACTGAACTAGGCATATTACTTTAAGACAACAATGAATAATTACCTCCTTTCATTAATTATTCTTTCCTTATTCAAATACAATTTTCTACTTGCTGTTTTCAAATATACATTAAAGCCAGCAACTACTACTTGTAAATAGCTATCATTCATTATAAATTATTCACATGATTTGAGGGCAGTATAAGTGTAGGTGAGTGTTTCAGAATATCTGTTTAACTATACAAAGATGTGTTGTATTTTTTAAAACTATGTAAAGATGTGTTTATGTTGCAGAATATTTGTTTAACTATGCTAAGGCTCCTGATTGGTCTAATAAAAACCCGAATGGCCAATAGTGAGGGAGGAGGTATAGGTGGGTCTTTCAAGCAGGGAGAGTAGGTAGGATGAGGAATTTAGGATTGGGGAAAGAAAAAGAGATGCCTGAAAGACACCAGGGGTCAGACAGACAGACATGGAGGAAACAGGAAAGTAGGACAGAAAGAGAGTGGGGGGGGGGTGGTAAAAGGCCTGAGGCAAAATGTAGATAGAGACGGGTTAAATTAAGTTAAAAGAGCTAGTGGGACAAGCCTAAGCTAAAACTAAGCATTCATAAAAATAAGTCTCTGCATCTTTATTTGGGAGCTGGTTGGTGGCCCAAAGAAAATTCCAACTGCAAATGGCACCCAACATGGGGTACAAATTTTTACCTAGGAAATTCCTAGGCCTGGGAAAGCTGAAGGGCAAAAAAACCACCAAAACCCAACAGATAACAGATCCTTTAAGAGGCACTGCTGTGTGAGCACTTGAGCAGCTGGCATGCTAAGTGGAAACAGCAAACTAAATAAAAATGCCTGCCACAGTGAATGCAGCAACTTCCTAGAGCTGGGGTGGTTAAATGCAGGTCTCAGTTAAACGCAGCTCTAGACCAGGCTTTTGGGCTTAAGGCTCAGTTCTCATGGACCCTAGCAGGGGGCAGAGCTAACCACCAGAGCCTCCTCAGAGGGCCTAACTGCCACTTAGCAGTTTAAGGTTTGGCTCACATGGACAGAGAATGCTACAGGTGCACAGTACCTGTTTAGGTCCAGACCTAACAAACCTTTAAACAGGTTACAGTATTCATAGGTGCTTAAGAAACAAAAGAAAATAGGTATAGACAGTCATAGAAAAAATAAATAGTTTAAAAATAATTAAAGTCTTTAAAGAGTAAAGTAATAGAATAAGCCCCATAAAAATTGAAAATACACAGGGAGCCTGGATCTTGTATGGTACTGTGGTGATATATTTATGAATTATTAAAGCTTGCTGAGGGTACAGAAAGCAAAGCCAACCACAAGCCACAGAGCCAGGCAGTGGTGGCACACACCTTTAATCCCAGGACTCAGGAGACAAAGGCAGATGGATCTCCGTTAGTTCAAGGCCACATTGAGTTACATGAAACTGATCCAGTCCTAAAGAGAAACAGCTCACACAAAGGCGATCTCAGCACTTGGGATCACATGCCTTTAATCCCTGGGTTTGAGAGGTATGAAACGAAGAAGCAAAGTCAGTCTTATTTATTCTCCAACCATGCTGAGGACAGGATAGCCCTTTCAGCCTGAGGTAGAAGTAAGAGCTAGTGGCTGGCTGGTTTGCTTATCTAGCCATCAGCTTGAACCTCAATACCAGTCTCTGGGTCTTTATTATTCATGTTGCACGATGCTTTGTTGACTTTGAGTTTTTGAATGCTGATGAGTGGACAGCAGCTGCCAAGAGACAGAGGATTGTAAAAGGAACTGCTGAATTAAACCAGCCTGGATACTTTAGGGATGTCTTAACTTTAAAATGGAAGTCAGAAAATGTATTGCATTTGGGGAGAGGTTATGCTTTTGTTTCCATAGGAAAAAAAAGGCTGTAGATTCCTTCAAAAATTAATAGAGATCATGTTTTACTTGGGGAGACCCCCTGAAAATCTTGGCTACAGACAAAGAAATAAATCTAGAAAAACTATAAGACAGATGATGTATATGTTGATTCCTTGACATGGAAACAAATCTGAGCCTGGATGAGACATGATAAATCTTGTTGGTTACAGAGTCCTCGTGAATTATTATTACATGCCATCCTTTCATATGGCAGGGATAGAGGTTTGGTTATACAGTCCAAACAAACTTACAAAGTTTACAGATATCTTTTACATGTTCAAACATAAAACAAAAAAACATTTTTGACTGGCTTCTGTACAACGCACAGTCCATACTGTGTTAATACAGATATGCGTGTTACCTTTGAAAGTTAGTGTGTTTTCAGAGCAAAGGGACCAAACACCAATGAAAATGGGTAGCCCAAGTGATCCAGACTCTCAGAGTGCCTCTGTTTCAGTTTCCTCAAAGTTCTGCATTCAGAACAACTTCAAGGCTGCTAACTGAGATGGCCCAGCCTCACAGACTATTCTATCTATAACTTCAAGATAAGTCTATCCTTTCCCATTATATGGAGACCAGACAACAAATGTTATGGCTAGTTTTCTTAGGACTTGACCATTATCTCAATTTTCTCAGGGTTCCCTGGGGATGCCATTGCTCCCAGACAACATGAAGCAGTCTAGAGAATAATACAACACCCACATTCCCAAGAGGCGGGGTGGGTGGTTTTTGGTAATTCTGTGGGTTATGGATATTTGTCATTATTTACTGGGAATATAATATAGAATAAAAAGACAACTATTCATCTAAAATATTTTACATTGGTATGGATTTTTGTACATTGATACAAATTTAAGGTTATATTTGTTCCAACTCTTGTTTAAGGTATTGTACCTATGTAGCTCATTTAAAAATGTAATATAAAATTGTAGTCCTTGAAGACTATTATTACAAACTGTTTAGAAATGCAGGTTAATAAAGAAATGCAGGTTAGTCATTAGTCATCTATAACAATCAGACTTTTAGTCATGTCTGTTATGTTTTCAAGGTCAAACAGAGATATATTTGAGATAGATGATCTTTAAACATTTCAGAGACCTACAGAATATGCCATTTAAGATGTTTTAATAACAAAAAGCTTTTCATGACAGTGAGACATGTCTGCTCCTGGCAGCACCAATCTACATCAGAGAAGATGATGGTCATTGAAGAACCTCTATATGGAGTTTGCTTTCATTGTGGCAAAGCTAGCCATGTAGGCAAGAAACTGCCTTTGCCTTGACTGCTGACAGTATGCTGTACAAACTGGACACAGAGGACACAAAGGAAAAAGACAAGGTGGGTCAGTCCTTCAGAATTCCTGCTTCACAAAAAATGTGTGTCAGATATTCTAGGCCTGTAGGCTGAAGATAGATGCCCCAATGTTACAGAGGAACTTTGGGTGCCTGTCTAGGTAGCCAGATTGTGTTTGTCACTTCTATAGTTTTGCAAAAAATATAGATGAGATGAAATAGGTTAAATTAAGTTAAAAAAGCTAGTGGGACAAGCCTAAACTAAGGCCAAGCATTCATAATTAGTAAGTCTCTGTGTCTTTATTTGGGAGCTGGTTAGTGGACTAAAGAAAATTCCAATTATAGGTGAGATTTATGAAGTTAAAAGTTGCGTAGGATGGCAACTTGGCAGAATGAAAGGAATACATAACCTCAATTTGGCAAACGGGTTTTTTAATCAAATTACCATTTACTTGTCATTGCTTCATTTTATCTATCTATCTATCTATCTATCTATCTATCTATCTATCTATCTATCTATCTATTATGTTTTTTGAGACAAGGTTTCTCTGTGTAACAGCTCTGGCTGATCTAGAACTAGCTCTGTGGACCAGGTTCACTGTGAGTTCAGAGAGTCATCTGTCTCTGCCTCCTGGAACCACCACCTGGCTTGGCTTCATTTCTTTTTTCATTACTTGATACAAAACTTTTCAAACTTTTTGGAGCATGGTATTCTTTCTGCTTTTTTGTTTAATTTGGTGACAGAGTCTAGACTTGAACTCTCAGTCCTCCTGTCTGTGCTCTGAAGAGCTGAGAGACCTGCATGAGCCCCTATAGCTGGCAGCACCCAGAGTTTATAAGTCTTAAATTTTACCACCTCACCGTTCCCCCTTTCTTTACCTTTTTTCTTTCTTTTGTTAAAATTTTTTATTCTATTTGCCTTTTGTTTGTTTGTTTGTTTGAGACAGGGTTTCTCCGTATATCCCCAACTGTTCTAAAATTCACTCTGTAGACCATGCTGGCCTGGAACTCAGAGATAGGCTTGCCTCTGCCTCCCAAGTGCTGGGATTAAAGATTTGCATCTCCTCTTCCTGGTTTACCGTCTTTCACCCTGCTAGTACCCAAAAGAGAATAGTGTGAAACTACAAGATAGACAGTTTCTTTTTTTTTTTTCTTTCTTTTTTGGTTTTTCGAGACAGGGTTTCTCTGTGGCTTTGGAGGCTGTCCTGGAACTAGCTCTTGTAGACCAAGCTGGTCTCAGAACTCACAGAGATCCACCTGCCTCTGCCTCCCAAGTGCTGGATTAAAGGCTTGTGCCACCACCGCCCGGCTAAGATAGACAGTTTCTAAGTCTCTCTTCTGTTAGAGCTTTATGGTTCTCTGTCAGAGCTTCAACAGATCAATTGCATCTGTCAAAGGAACCTGACCAATGGCAAGAGTTTTCTTGTACCCATTAGACAACTTGTAAAAAGGAATCTCATCACTCATCTTTACCGCAAGAACATGCTGACCGTGGAGTGGGTACCTGGTAGGTAGTGAGCGAGTGAGATAGCATATTGCAGCGACTAGCTCCAAGCAAATCCACTTTCTGACAGACATCCATCTTTAACTTGTCAAAAGAACCTTTGCTGTTTCTCACTTGGATCTGTACCTGCAATCACAAAAAAAAAAAAAGCCCATTATTATCAATACCAAATCTAATGGGTCTGAAATAAATTTCTCCAGACACATGGGATTATAACAGTTCCTTTCTCTGTGTCATTATCATCCCATGACTAACGAGGGACACTACTTGAGCTAATTTTGATAATTACAGGAGATTCTTATATTTCGCTTTTAAACAGTCACTTGTTTGTGTAGCAGGGGGCATGCGTGTGTAGGGAGGGTGCACATGTGTGGAGGCTGGAGAATACATGGGAGTCGGTTGTCTCCTTTTGCCATTTGAATTCTGAGGAAGGAATTCAAATCGTCAGGCTTGGAGGTGAGTGCCCTCAACCCCAGAGCCATCTCACTGGCATGCCAGGAGCTAACTGTACGGTAAGAAAATCTGGGAAGAATGAAAATTTCATAGTTAAGAAAAAAGTGCCCCAGATAAAAATAAATATCTGAAATGTTTAGGATATGTACAGTATATAGTAAGAGTAGAAGCAAATAATGGAAGGGTTAAGGAGAGGGCTCAGTGTGCAAAGTTTCTTGCCACCAAGCCTGTTGACCTGAGTTTGATCCTTGGAACCCACATCGTAGAAGGAGAAAACCAACTCCCAGAAGTTGTCTTCTTCAATCATGTGTATGCTGTGGCATGTGCTCACACACACAAAATAAATCAATAAATGTAATAAATTTTAAAGACAAGCATATTCTAGTGGTATATATGCATCTCATAAACAATAAGTAAAATGTAATAAATTTAGAAGATAAATACAAGACATAGTCAAATGTTGGGGGGCATTAATATCTCTAAATCATCCAGGTATTTATATATTTAAATTATTTCTTAATAAATGCCATTGGATAATATAAATACCGACTTTTGAAAATGTTTATCCATTCATTGACTCAGACAATATCTACAAGTTGTCTAGTAAATGAAGCATTAATTATGCTGGGAACTGAGATGCTGTGACAAACAAAACAAATGTTCATCTTATCATTGGCGGGGGTGGGGGCGGGGGAAAAGGTAAATCATTACAGGAGGGACTCTCAACTTGGAAACGTGCTAAGTGAGTGAGTGACTACTAAATGACCAGGAAGGTCATTTTTGGGAAGCTGGGATGATTTTGAACTGGACAGGAAGGTGATAAACAGCTACACCAAGGGAGAAGGTTCCTTGTGGGGGTGGGAGGCGGCACAAGAAACAAGTATATGAAAGCTGTGTGGGGATGAGGGACCAGACCTTTGCAGGATTTCTGAAAGGGACCAGATAGGAATATGTATTTTTGTTTTATTTTGTTTGAAGTGAAACTCACGTACATGTAACCATTTGGAAGTACAGAATGCAGTGACATTAGTGCTTTCACAGTGCTGTCCAACCACTCTCACGGATGAAACATTATTGCCAAGGATTATAATGAGAGTAGAACAGGAGGCTGCTCTGACTGCAGGATGAGTATTCGCCTATTTTACAGGACTGCTGAGAACAATCAATGAGTTGTGCTGGCTAGCAATATGTCACTTTAATAGGACTAGAGCCATTTTGAAAGTGAGAGCCTCAACTGAGAACATACCACCACTCCCCTAGCAGGCGCTTGTAGATAGCCTATGGGACACTCTTTTGATTGATGTGGGAGGGCCCTGCTCATGTGGCAGTACCAGCCCTGGGCTAGTGGTCTGGACTGCTGTCATAAAGCAGCCTGGGCAAGCTGTAGGAACGAACCAGTGGGTAGCACGCCTCTGTGGTTTCTGCTCCAGCTCCTGCCTTCAGGGTCCTTCTCTATTCGAGTTCCCACCCTGACTTCCTTAAAAATGGACTGTGCTGTGGAACTGGAAGCTGAAACAAACACCTTCCTCCCGCATTTGCTTTTGCTTGTGTTCCATCATAGCAGTGGAGTAGCTGAGACACGAGGGAGTCACCCACAATATCTGGTGGAGGGGAGGTGTCATGAGCACTGACCATCAGGACTCTATTATAGTTTCTATGAATTAGAATTTCTATGGATTTTAATATCCACATATGGTAAACTTAAGGTTCATATTTATCTGCATATATATGGACTTTACCTGGGAGCTACATCTTCATCCCTGGGGATATAATTTATAATGAGTTTGTTTAACAAAAATATGTTTACAAGGTATGAGTTTCTATTGCAGAAGGAAAAATTTAATAACCTCCACTTTTTCTTAGAACTAACAATCATTTCACATGATTGTCACTTCAGCAGCTATGTATTTTTCCACTAGTAATAAACTATTTTCTATCTGTAATAAATCCTAACATTCTAGGTAAGTAATATTTAAAATGTGATTAGAGCTTTTGTGAAAGGGACTTTTAAGAAGAGTGGGAGTGAGATGCCACTTAAAGAGTGCATTTGCTGAAATATCGAAGTAACCAAGAATTGATGTTAGAACATACTTTTCAAAAAATAGTCTAGACCTGGGTACAGTGGTATGCACCTGTAACCCACTCTGGGGAAGCCAGGCAGCTGTGTGCATTCCTGCCCAGCCTGGGCTATACAGTGAGAGCCTATTTTTTTTTTATTATCTCTATTATTCTGTATTAGTTCTCTATGTTAATGTCAAGAAAAGGAGGGCCTGAGAGATGCTCAGGAGCTAAGAGCACTGGTTGCTCTACTCTCCCAGATGACCCAACAATAACAAGGCAGGTCACAACCATCTAAAATGGGGGTCCAATACCTTCTTCCAGTGTACAGACGTACTTGCAAACAAAACACCTATACCGAAAAAGACATAAACGAACCTAAAGAAAGGGGAAAGGATGCATTTTCTTACTTTTCTAAACTTTTCCATTTGTTTTAAGGTGTCTGGGTCGAGCTCCTGGGATGCATCCTTCATCCACAGCAGGGCCCCTCTATAGTCTGTGCGAGCCCGCTCCATTCGATTAATGGTCATCAAGGTGTCAGAAACGGCCCTCTGACTGAATGTTGCTACTTCTTGCTTAAGACGAGACAGAGGAGTGCACAAGGCCAATCTAATAGCAGAGAGTAAAGATCAAGAGGATTGTACATCCATAAACAAAATTCAGACACATTGCAACTGGTGTTCCCCATGTAGATGAGTCACAAACACGCCAAGAAGATAGAGAAAACAGACTGAGTTCCTAGGAAGTATGTTTCTACAAGTCTGCCCATTTTAACTTTAGGAAACATAACTTGGTAGCACCTCAGATGTTGGTCCAGATAAATAACCCAGCAGACACATCTACCACCTAGAAAAGAGTTGTGTAAATCACAGTCTATTCACAGAGTGCTCCACTGGTGAGTATAGGGAGAAGCTGGGTTTTAAAGATTAGATAAAAATGCTAGAACTAATGAGGATGCAGTTCTGACAGCTGAGTGAAGACAGGAACACAGGTGCTTAAGGAGCACAAATCAAACCCAGCTGCTCTAAGGCTGCTTTTGATACAGTACCACTAGAAGGCCCAGGACCCACTGGCTCAATTCCTTCAAGCAGGATTTCGGCACTAATATGGCACTACGGAATAAAGCCATCTGGGCCAGACATCACACTGCAGAAAACTGATGAGGTCATTTCTCATTTTTAGTGTAATACAAGGATTTGAGATGTGTGTGTGTGTGTGTGTGTGTGTGTGTGTGTGTGTGTATTATGAGATATATGTTATATATCTATATTTTATATATGAGATAGACTTTGTAACATACATATTTATGGTAAACACTGTGAAATAATAAGAGGAAAGTATGTAATTAAGAAAGAATAAAACCAGCCGGGCATTGGTGGTGCACACCTTTAATCCCAGCACTGGAGGCAGAGGCAGGTGGATCTCTGTGAGTTCAAGGCCAGCCTGGTCTCCAGAGCGAGTACCAGGATAGGCTCCAAAGCTACACAGAGAAAGCCTGTCTCCAAAAAAAAATAAGAAAGAATAAAATCAGGCCAGGTTTGGTGGCACAGGCCTTTAATCCCAGCACACAGGAGAGGGAGGGCACACAGAAGCAGGTGAATATTATTTATGAGTTCAAGACTAGCCTGAGATACATAATGAGCTATTCTTAAAAACATTAAAAATTCTATTTAAAAAGAAAAGTTTCAATTTAATCATAGATTGTAAAAGTCAAAAGAAAAAGTGAGTGACTGGAGGAAGGTGTATTTCAAGGATCAGGTGTCCACTACGATGCATGCATGAGGCCTGGGGTTGATTGTCAGCATCACAGAAAACAGGAAGAGAAAAAATAGAAACATGTATTTTAAACAGTAACCATTCTGTGACTCTATTATAGTAAGCCATGTGGGAAATAGAAATGTAGCACTAAATGCTATTTTTAGGGATTTAGGCAATCAAGAACATTAATCTTTAAGTAATCCTTTTGAAATAAAATGAATAATTGAAAGTCAGGCATAAAATACATATCCTCAAGCACATTTATCTTGAATGCCTTCTTAGAGTGGCCAGTGACCAAAGGTTCCTTTGCTAGCCATGGGAACTTAGCACACACGTCAGAAGCATCTCATGAGAGAGCGACGCAGAACCTTTGCTTAGCTGAAGAACAGAGTGCCTTGCCAGCAGCGTCCATCATTTTCCCAGCCTGAGTCGTGTCCCGTTCTGCTTGAAACTTTAAAAAGAGCCCCAGTTCATTTTCTTCCTCTGATATAACTAGAGAAAAAAATGACAGTTTAGTTCATTGTTTCAGTTCATCATTTGCTTAAAACATATAACATGCAGGAGACATAACTCTACAGGTAAAGGTGCTGTCCACCAAGCCTGACAACTTGAGTTCAATCCTTGGGACCCACATGTGGAAGGAGAGAACTGACCCCTACAGGTTGTCCTGTGACCTCCACAGATGTGCTATGGCACTGGGGCGTATGTACTCACACACACCCGTACAAGCAGCATATGTGCATGCATGCATGCACACGAGCGCGCGCGCGCACGCGCACACACACACACACACACACACTCTCTCTCTCTCTCTCTCTCACACTCACACACACACACACACACACACTCTCTCTCTCTCTCTCTCTCTCTCTCTCTCTCTCTCTCTCTCTCACACACACACACACACACACACACACACACACCAATGTACTGAAACTCTCACAATAACTCCATTCTAGAATTGCATGGGGAAGAACATTTTTAACATGTGAGCCTGTGCCCGCTAGCTTTGCCAGTCTGGAATACACTGTTTGCAAGCTCTCCAGTGGTTTAGATGCTGGGTCAGCAGACCTTCCTTCTGGAAAACTGACTAATAACAAACAAACCCACAAAGAGTCATTTTCTAAGGTACAGACCAGACTGCATGATAATTGCTTTTTTTATATAAAGTATTTGTTTCTTATTTATAATTGCTGAATTATTCATGACTCCCACTCTGGCTTTGGTTCCCAATGCTCCCTATTCCAGACCCACAGACATCTACAGTCCTGCTGTAGAAACTGTAAAAATCGTCCCCTGGACCATGTGGACCATGAAGAGTGGTCCAGAGTGTGAGAAGAAACTGAGGAAAAACAGAGAGACTTTGACTAATTTGACTACTTTCATATCTGTCATAGCTAACAACAACAACAAAACCAGTAGGGCTTGGCTAAGAGTCAGAATACGTGTTCTGCACATGTAAGGCATTATGTACACACAGATATAAGCTTAGGTTTTGTATGGTGTTTGTTTGTTTGTGGTTTGTTTTTGTTTTCCAGTCAGGGCTTCTCTCTGTGCAGTCCTGGCTGTCCTGGAACTCATTCTATAGACCAGGCTGGCCTCCAACTCACAGAGATCCACCTGCCTCTGCCTCCTGAGTGCTGGGATTAAAGGTGTGAACCACTTAAACGTAGCCTGGAACTCATTCTTATACTTTACAAACATGTCAGACTAGAAGTGAACCACAAAGCAAAATACTGCTCCTTTACCACAGAGTCTTAGAAACACCAATCTTGTTCCTACCTGGCAACTTCTAAACCACTTTCAAGTGGATAAGGAGGAAAAGTCCATAAGTGCTCCACCTGAGTTAAATAGAGGGAACATGAAATGAGAAGTGTTATGCCTTCTTTCACCTTAGCCACAGAGAAAAACCTGAGGCTGAAAACTGAACGTTTTCCCTGTGCTCAAGATAAGGAGGTAAGGACGTGTTGCATCTTCTGAAGTGAAATTCTGGGTTTCCCTGGGTCTTGCAGTGACTAACTGTTGATATCACAGCAACCAAAAATATATACAATGTTTCTGTGAAGAGAATTAAGGGACAGCTGGACAGACAGACTGGTGTGGGCAACATGGTAATAGCCACAGTTAAGAAAAGCAAACTAGACCTAGGACAAAGGTCCATCCAGCAGTAGTAACTTGACAATGAAAATCATAGGGAAGAAAAGATGGGGCATGTCTTTAGTTTGAAGACAATGCAAGGGTCATAGTAAACAATACAGATGGCTCAGCAGGTAGTGGCACTTGCCACCAAGCCTGATGACCTGAGTTTAATCCCGAGTCCACATGATAGAAAGAATTGGCTCCTGCAAGTTGTCCTCTGACCTCATGCCCTTACGTGTGCATGCCCTGACCTCAAGTAAAAGTAATTAGTAAGTAATAAAAATGTAAAAGAAGAGCATATTCTAGGTGTGAAAAGAATCAACAGATAAAATATATAGAATGCTGAATATTGTAAGAGCAGTTATAAAGGAGAGGGAGTTTGAATTTAGATATGGGAGTCAATGGAAAGCCCCATCAAAAAGACGGCCTTTGACTACAAATCTAAGGAAAGTTAGGGAGCATATGATGTAAATATGCTTGTTGTCAAAGAGATCAGCACAATTCAAAGAAAGGGTTTTAGGATATGAGACCAGAGAGGTAGCCACATCCAGTAAACCACTATAACTGAAGTAGAGAAAGAAATTCAAAGGCTAAGTTCCAACCTGAAGAGGTCAGGGACAGAACCCAAGAAGGAATGAAGTTGAAGAGGAAAACCAAAAGGGGTTGGGCATGTGGAAGCAGAATAAAGGAGGTAATCAGTGGTGGGGGTGAGATGCTTGGAGGAGGAGAAGTGATACACTGAATATAAGTAAAGCAGAAGGAAAAGAGCCTGCTGTGGTGAGATGTTGTTTATGATTTATTAAAGCTTGCCTGAGAATTCAGAAAGCAAAGTCAGCCACAAGCCACAGAAGCCAGGCACACACCTTTAATCCCAGCAGCCAGAAGCTAGGAGGTGGTGGTACTCACCTTTAATCTTAGCCACCCAGATCTGCACATGAGTGAATCAGTCTAAAAGAATTGTAGCTCACACCTTTAATCCCAACATTAGGGAAGTATATAAGGCAGAAGCAAGTCTCAGAGGGGCATTTGTTCTCCAGCCACCCTGAGGAGAAGCAGCAGTTTGAGACTTGGTGAAGAGCTCATTTGTGGATCAGCCCTTTCAGCCTGAGCTAGAGGTGGGAGGCTGGTGGGCAGCTGCTTTGCTTTTTTGATATTCAGCTTGAAGCTTGAACCACAATATCAGTCTCTGGGTCTTTTATTTTTCGTGTTACAGCCTGGTGTGGTGGGATATACCTGTAATTTGGGAAGGTGGAAACAGGAGGATTCTGGGCCAGTTTGGGCTACATAGTGAGACTGTCTCAAAAAAAAAAAAAAAAATGCCAGGTGGTGGCAAAGCCACGCCTTTACTCCCAGCACTCAGGAGGCAGAGGCAGAGGCAGAGGCAGAGTGAGTTCAAGGCCAGCCTGGTATACAAAGCATGCTCCAGGACTGGCTCCAAAGCTACCAAGAGAAACCCTGTCTTGAAAAACCAAAAGGAAAAAAAAAGGAGGAATAAAGTCCCTACATAGCATATAAACAACCTTATCAAATGTTTCTGTGAGAAGAAAAAAGGAATGGGGTACTGACTAAAATCTGCAGGGGTAAAGAGGTTTTGAATGATGGACGAAAACAATGCTCACCAAGAAAGTAAAACCGAGAGTAGAAAGTGATTCTGTGTCAAGGGATTTAATGAACTAAAGAAGGAGAGGATGGACACTATGGGCTTTGAGAGCAGATCACTATAAATGTTCATATTTCACAATTAAAACCCATGAAATAATTGATAAACAACTGCTTTCCTATGAAATGACTCATTTTCAAAAATGCATGCCAATATTTATTTTAAATTATCAGATAGATTCCATGTCATACCATTGAGTCTTAGCTGATATTTCTCAACTATCTTCAGAAGTTCATTGCATGTCTCCTGGATGGAGTGAAAAACCTTGAAAAATAAATTTTATTAGGACAATTTAAAGAACAATAAACAAATACAACTTTTAGCACTTCAAAACCAGAACATTTACATAAAATATCTGTCCATTTGGTATATTTCATAAATTATGTCTATTTTGCTTGGCTATAATGTATATTTCTTAAACATATATTAATCATGTCTATTTTATAAATATGAACTTTTTTATTGACTGGGATGTACTTCAGGATTACTTTTGTTACTGATATAGAAAGCAAATTGGGACTGGAGAGATGGCTTAGTGGTTAAGAGCACTGACTGCTCTTCCAGAGGACCCAAGTTCAATCCCAGCACCCACATGGCAGCTCACAACTGTCTGTAATTCCACAGTCTGACAGCCTCACATAGACATACATTTAGTCGAAACACCAATGCACATAAAATAAAAATAAATAATTTTTTTAAAGTGCATTTAAATTTTCCCTGTGAATACATACTGAAGAAAGAGAGATAAATGTGTGGAATTTATCTACAGAATTTGGTCTTCCTTCAGCTCCCAATTATTGAAATACTAGAAAGTTATATCCAATATAAAATGCATTAAATAATGCCAACAACACAGAAAAAGAGAGCACTTTAGAAACAGCTGATGCTCAACATGGCTTTTTCTAATATTCATAAAGCAAAACAGCCCAATAAGTTTACTATAAAAAATAATGTATCAGGCTGGGTGGTGGTGGCAGATGCCTTTAATCCCAGTACTAGGGAGGCAGAGGCAGGCCAATCTCTGTGAATTCAAGGCCAGCTTAGTCTACAAAGCAAGTTCCAGAAGAGCCAGGGATGTGTACAGAGAAACCTTGTCTTGGGAAAAAAAAAAGACAGCAACAACAAAAAATGTATTGGACAGGTGTAAGTGGTGCAGCCTGTAACACCAGTAAGGGAGATAATACCAGGGAGTTCAAAGCCCCAACCCTGTGGTCATACATAGTCACCACATGTAAAGCTGTATGTGAAAGCTTATAATAACTTTATCTTTTGTTATGTTTTGTTAGAGACAGGATGACCACAATGTGGTATAAAATTCAAAAGTGGCAAGAATTCTGAAAGTTTTCACCATAAAGAAGCAACAAATGTTTGAGATGTGTTTAACGTATTTTAAACATTTATATATCATATATATGTATAAATATATATATCAAGATATATATATATATAGAAGGTTTCCTGGTATCCAACTTTTAAGAAAGATTTATTTATCTTTATGTGCTTTGTCTGAAGATATGTCTCTTACCATGTGCAGGCCTGGTGTACACACAGAACAGAAGAGGGTGTCTGATCCCCCAAGACTGGAATTACAGACAGTTGTGGGCGCTGGGAATCAAACCTGGGTCCTCTGAAAGAGCAGCCAGTGCTCTTAACTGATGAGCTATCTCTCTAGCCCCCATTCCATTAACATGTACAGCTGTTGTGTTTTTATGTATCAGTTAAAATGAGTTATGATTAAAAAGAAGATTTATAACATCAAATATAAACTGCTTTTGAAAAAGAGGGATGGAGATATATATGGCTTAGTGGATGAACAGTTTGCCTAGCATGAAGGAAGGCATGGGTTCAATCTAGAACTGCCATAAGGAAAAAGAAAATTATTTGAAAATAAATAATTAAACTTACAAAAACTTGCCGGGTGTTGGTGGCACACACCTTTAATCCCAGCACTCGGGAGACAGAGGCAGGCAGATCTCTGTGAGTTCGAGGCCAGCCTGGTCTACAGAGTGAGTTCCAGGACAGGCTCCAAAACAATACAAAGAAACAGTGTCTTGAAAAACAAAAAACAAAAATTGCAAAAACTTGCTTTTGGGTTATTTTTGTTTGGCATTTCCCATCCTTGCTACTATGGTTAACCAGCAACAGAAAATTAAGAAGATATCCAGTGGACTCCATCTTCAAAGTTAAACATTCAAGATGAAGGTGCATGCCTGATCTAATCTTCACACATCAACTTTCCCATGTGCATTTCAGTGATCTATCTCCTTTTACACAGTCTTACGCTGAAGAAATTCTATAACTGTTCAAAGGACCCTGACATTTCTAGATTGAGGCAACACCCTCTGACTATTAAGTTCTTAGCATCACCAGGGAGCTTTACCGTTGATGCTTAATTAAACCTGGGGGATATTTATAATAAGCGCTAAAGATCTTGTGGAGAAATAATAAATTTCTCAGGTAACTTTAGATGTGCTTGAATTAGATTTGGTATCTGGTTATGGCCATTTAAAACTCAATTTTCAGGGGCTGAAGAGATGGCTCAGCAGTTAAAACAAACACCACTGCTCTCCCAGAGGACGTGAGTTCAATTCCCAGCACCATATGTAACTCCAGTTCCAAGGGATATGATGTCCTCCTCTGGCTTTCTCAGGCATGGTACACATGTGGTACAAAGACATACATGAAAGCAAAACATTTATACATGTAAATAAAAAATAAAAATCAGTTTTCAATGCATATGGAAGATTACAAAATAATACAAAAAAGATGGCTCTACCAAGATGAGGTGATTATAATAGTTTTCCATGGGTCTGGCAAGACTTACTACTATTGCATGTTAATTTTACCATGAATTTTATTTTTTACTTTTTATGTTTTTTCTTTCTTTTTTGAGCTGGGGTCTTATGTAGCCCAGGATGGCCTTGAGCTCACTAGGAAGCTGGGGATGGTCTTAAGCTCCTCATCCTCCTGTCTCTAACTCGAAAGTACTAGAATTATATATGAGCCATTGAGTCAACCATTTTTTCAGTCTTTCAGAAAAATAGTACAAATATGGGAGAAAGAACATGGCTGATTCCAAACATATGTATAATGCTCAACATTACAATAAAATGTTATAGAGTACCGAACCATATAAAACAACACAGAAATACTTCCTTCTGTGGGAATTGTGTAAACAGTGGCAAGTTCTCTTTGTGATGAAACATACAGATTACAACTAGTGCAGTTTGCTCATGTCTCCACATGAATTAATCTACAAAACAAATAAATAGTAAATGTTTCTTTTTTTTCTGGTTTTGCAAGACAAGGTTTCTCTGTGTAGCCCTGACTGTCATGGAACTCACTCTGTAGACAAGGCTGGCTTTGAACTCACAGACCCACCTGCCTCTGTCTCTAAGTTCTGGGATTAAATTGGTGTGCCACCACGCCCGGCAAGAATTATTTAACTGTACCTACAGTTTTTAGAATCCCAACATAACATGAGGGTTTAAGCAAGAGAGAACTCCTACTTGAGAATATTTCTAGGAGTTACCTTAAATTGGATAGCCCTGGCTATCTTGGAGCTCACTCTGTAGACCAGACTGGCCTTGAACTCAGAAATCTGCCAGCCTCTGGCTCCTGAGTGCTGGGACTAAAAGCATGTGCTGGCATGCCCAGGCTAATTGTGAATGACCAGAAAGCTATGCATCCTGTAGCCAAGCTGCCTTCACCCTGTGCTTCATGTCAACTTGACACAACTAGAGCCATCTGGGACGAAGGAGCCTCAGTTGAGAAAATGCCCCCATAAGATCAGGTGGTAGGCAAAGTCTGTAGGGTATTTTCTTAATTAGTGATTGATGGGGGAGGACCTGGCCCATTGAGGGTGGAGCCATCCCCTGGCTGAATTCTTTAAGGAAGCAGGCTGAGCAAGCCATGGAGATCTAGCCAGTAAGCAGAACTCACCATGGCCTCTACATCAGCTCTGCCCACCATGTTGGGGTTCCTGTCCTGACTTCCTTAAATGATAGACTACAGATGTGGAAGAGGATGTGGAAGTATAAGTCAAATGAACCCTTTCCTCCACAACTTGCTTTTGGTCGTGGTGTTGCATTGCAACAATAGCAGCCTTAGTTAAGTCACTCCTTAAACTCTTGGGGTGGAAGTTTGCTGCAGTCCCCCTTGGAGTCTCAAATAATAACCAGTTCCACAAAACACAGTTTTCACATTTACCTCAAGTTTAGCATCCAGCTCTGCATCAGACGCCACCACATGCTCATCCTCCTTTTTTCCCGTTGCTTTGATAAAGACCTGTTTAGTTTTCCAGTATTTCTTTTGCATTCTGCTCACTACTGACTGGTTATCTTCCGGTTTGAGTTGCCCAAAGGAATCCATGGAGTAACTAAAACACACTAAAATTAAGCTTCTTTTGAAAACTTACCAGTAGGTTAAAAAAATCACATTTAAAAACTTATGAATAATAAATATCTACCTAGCTTATCAGTATTTAATTGACAAACCAAAAATGATATTAAATATAAACATGATAATGCTTGCTATATATGATCTACATTTATTTTATGATTACAACTAGAGAAATAATATTATTTATACTTTGGTTATGAAGCAAAGGTATTAAAATTTTATGATACTATAGTTGTAGCTGGAAATGATTCTACTTGATCAATATCTACTAGTAAACATGTCTTAGTTTATTAATCCCTCTAATTTTTATTTTGCAGTATACTGAAAAATAAAATTTGTACACATATATTTACATTTTACTATACGGCTTTACAAAAATGGTTACAAAAATCTGTTATATTAGATGAATATAATTGAATAAACATTTACAGATATGTAAAGATTTGAATAACATGCACTTCTCTAAATAGTAAAGAAATACTTTAATATCCAATGAAACAACAGAAATGAAAACTTTAGATATAGAGGAGCCATGCTATGAAAGAAAGGGACAGACACTGTAAGCCATCATAATAAACTTGATGTGTAAGTGATTGCTTTAACAGAGTTGACAGAATTACATGTAAGGAAATCAAAGGTGAAAAGCATTTTGTAAAGATGTTTAAAAAGAGACAATAATAATTCTTTGATACTAAAGCCCAAATTATTCCTGTTAACTGGGGAAACAGAACAGAGATGTAGGTGACTCATTCATGGTATTCTTGTTGGCAAAGAAAACAGGCTCATTTCCCTTTTATTTTGAAACACTTACCAATTAAGTTAAAAGTAGGCTAATTTCTAAACTCCCGGAGCCAACAAGAACAAGAAAACCTTCCAAGACACAAGAGCCAGAGAGAAAAGAGGAAGGTGGCCTGACAAATAATAGACACCGATATGCTAGAGTATGATTGCATTATTTAAAATCATACACAAAATTTCTTTTAAGCACTAAAAATCCAAAGCCATTAAAAAGGCTAGAATTCAGCGTTTGCCTGGCATGTATGAGGCCCTGGGTTTAATCCCCACTAATCAAAAAATCAAACCAAATTAAAAAATAAAATCCTGAAAAAACAAAAAACCACAATCCAACCCAGTCACATACAATGTGACATTCACCTAAAACACAATGACATAAAAGGCATAAAAATAAAGAGATGTCATAAGCAGATCTTACTAATATATACTAAGAGTTAACATGTGGTACATATAAATAAATCTATAGAAAAATATTGAAACATCTGAGATTCCAGCTACAAAGTTCAAGTAGTCCAATTTAAAAATCAAGTACGTGAGGGCAGGAAAAAAAATGGCTCAGAGGACCCAGGCTCAATTCCAGCTCACAGCCATAAATAACTCCAGTCCCAGAGGAGTCAATGTCCTCTTCTGGTCTCTGCTGGCACTAGGCATGAACATGGTACACAGACATACATGCAGCCCAAGCACCCATACAAATCTTAAAAAAAAAAAAAATTGAGTAAAGGGTATACAGAGTTTTGCCAGTGGCTAAGAGCTCTGGATGCTCTTCCACAGGATTCAGGTTTGATTCCAGCACCCATATGGCGGCCCATCACTGTCTGTCTATACCTCCAGTCCCAGGCCCTCTTCTGACTTCCACAGGCACCAGACATGCATATGGTACACATAGAAACATGCAGACATAATGGTGCACATAATACATGCAGGCAAAACATTTACACATAAAATAAAATGTAAATTTACACATAAATTTTAAAAAATTGACTAGATATCCAGTGTGGTATACACCTATAATCCCAGTACTTGGGAGGCTGAGGGAAAAGGATAAAAGTTCAAGGCAGCCTAGGATATATAGTGAGACTCTGCCTAAATGAATAAATAAAATAAAATTGGCTGAAATGGCTTAGGAACACAGTGAATACAACAGAAGTGAAATCAAAATGAAACCATATAAGTGATCAGATTTAAGGAGAGACAAGTAGATAATGGGGGAGATAAAAGCTATTAAAAAAAGACAAGACAGAGTGGGACAGAAAACAGAAATATGATATCCCTCAAACTTGTAGATAACAGTCATGATGTATTAATACAATGAGTTGGATAAATCTAGGCAGGATAACACAAATAAAATCATAAGTAGGTACATCATAGACAAACTATTTAAATCCAAAGACAAAAAAATTCCTTGAAAGCAGAGAAAAATTATTATTATTACTATTTTGAGACAGAGATTTTCACTCTATCTCAGGCTGGTCTGGAACTCACTAACTCACAATATTGACCAAGTTGGCCTTGAACTCATGGTGATGCTCCTGCCTCAACACCCTGAGTGTTGAGATAACAGACAGAAACCACTGGGCATGGATAAGAAAACCTATCTTGAAAAACACAATGAAACAAAAATGCAGATGAGAGGTAAGTTTTCAAATAAAATAGCAAAATTAAGTAAAATAGAAAGATATACTTAAGATACTTGAAGGAAAAAACCATGTTGACACATAATTCTACATTAATGAAACCACCCATTAAAAATAAGCCATTGTGGGAGTGTATACCTGAAATCAAGGGACTAAAGAGGTTGAGGCAGGAATACCATAAGTTCCAGGTTATCCTGGGCTACACAGTGATATAACCTGGGCTCACTACTTTTATCTTAGAATAAGAAAAAAGTAAAGATACTAACAAAAGTGAAGATGTTCTCAGATATAAACTCAGAGAACTCGTGGTTAAGGCACCTTCACAAATGTGAACATCTGGCTAGGCTAGGATCAGTGGCAGCATTTGCCCATCATTCCTGTTGCTATGAGCTCAATCCCCAACACTGCTAACAGAGGAGCACACACCATGGCACTGGCACTGGCACTTCTGAACGGTGATCACAAGGCTATAACTAACTTTGTCATCAGAAAAGTACGGTAGTCATGAAATATCTTAGGGTAGAGTTCAATTTCAGAATTCACATCCACCTCCTGAAACTTGTTCCCACACTATGGTGCATGCAAGCACACATGCAATAAATGTAAAAATGTAAATTGCTGATAGTTCAGCCAGATGGTGGTGATGCACTCCTTTAATCCTAGCACTTGGGAGACAGAGGCAGGCGGATCTCTGTGTCGATGCCAGCCTGCCCTACAACGTGAGTTCCAAGACAGCCAGGGCTGTTATACAGAGAAACCCTGCTGCAGAAAACAAACAAATACAAAACAAAAATGCTGAAGTTTATCAATAATTGATGGAAAAGAAAATGTCATATTTACATAATAGATTATTATTCAGCCATAAAAAGGATTCCTGTAATTGGTGACAATGTGTCTGAACATGCTAAGTGGAGTAAGCAGACACAGAAGACAAAAACAGCAGCAGCACAGCACCTTTTGACCTGCTTCTGCCGCCATACCGCCTTCTCTTCCTCCTCCTCTGCGTTTGAAGGATCCTTGTGATACATCTAACCTCCCCAGACAACCCATTTCTACCACGTGATCCCTGTCAACCTGGGAAGCCTCTTTTGCCATGGAAGTTCATACCTCTTTGGAGTCCAATACCCTGACGACTATATGTTACCATGAGTTTTGTCCTGGAAGATAAACTTTCTATGTCTCTGGATGTCTTAAAATGGCTTTGTTCTGATTTCACACAGGAGAACTGGAGAGGGGTTTTTCTGTTTGTGATACTGGTCTCTGAGGCCAGTTTTCATGGGAGTCTGGTTATTGTTCCTGAAGGGCAGTCTATGTTTTCTAGAGGCTCTCCGGGTCTACCCTTTATTTCACAGTGATAGCCATAGATCTCCTCTGAGGCAAATTCAAATTACACTTCATCACGTTCATGTTATTTCTTAGCCACAGCTGGGAGGTGGTGCAGAGATGGGTCATCTGGACATCTGACTAGCATGGGAGTGCTGCCATCACTTGGAACCTTTTCATTACATGAATTCTGGGGCCTGTGTTCCCCAGGGTCTGGTGGGGGGAAGCTAGTGTATCCACTCTGTATGCCATGGCATTTACAGCAGGGCCAGTCTGTTCCAAGAGCAATCATCTTGTGATCACGCATCCAAAGGTAGTGGGTCATTTCTCCTCTGGTGACTTTTTCTTTTACATTATTTATTGTGAATGGTGTGTGTGTGTGTGTGTGTGTGTGTGTGTGTGTGTGTGTGTGTGTGTGAGCACTGTGCCCCGACACACATGGAAGTCAGAAGACAACTTACAGAAGTTGGTTCTCTTTTCCTGCGTTTCCCAGGAAGTAATTTAGGTTTTTAGACTTGGAGTCATACCCTAACCTGCTGAGCCATCTTGCTGGCCCCAGACGCCTCTTAATTTCTTTAGAGAACAGCCATTTTCCCCTTGCCTGGGTGGAAACCCAGCTATTCTTTTGGCTTGCTATTGGGAGTGTGTAGTTAAGTGATATCAATTATCTATTATTGTTAGCCCATGGACCTCCTGGGGAAACAGACTACCTTATTTATAACAGCTTGTTTTGTGAATATTCTACCCTTTCTCTGTAACACGAAAAATAAAAGACCCAGAGACAGATATTGAGATTCAAGCTTTAAATAGAAGATCAGAGGAGCAAAGCCAGTAGATCTTACCTCTACCAAGCTGAAATGGCAATCACGTCTCCACAAATCCTCAGAAGCAAGAGCTCTCAGTTCCTGTCTCTGCTTCCTTATAGTCCTTTCTCTGCCCAGCCATATCCTCCTGTCTCCACCTCCCTAGTGTTGGAATTAAAGGTGTGAGCTCTGTTACTCTTCACTCTTGTGTGGGCCAGAGTGGCCTTGAACTCAGAGACATTCATCTGCCTGTCTCCTGAGTCCCGGAATTAAAGGTATGTGCCACTGCCTAGCTTCTGCTGGCTTTGCTTTCTGATACTTCAGGCAATCTTTATTAAATCATAACCAGGTGTTGGAGGATCACACCTTTAATCCCAGAACTCAGGAGGCAGAGGCAGAGGCAGGCAGATCTCTAAGTTTGAGGCCAGCCTGGTCTACAGAGTGAGTTCCAGGGCAACCTCCAAAGCAATATATAGACACCCTGTCTCGAGGAAAAAAAAAAAAAACATAAACAATATATCACCACACGTCTCTATTTTGCTTTAATCATTATTTTGTCTTCTAGTAATACTAAAATCTCAGGGCTGGAGAAATGGCTCAGCGGTTAAGAGCACTGGCTGTTCTTCCGAGGTCCTGAGTTCAATTCCCAGCAATCATATGGTGGCTCACAGTTATCTGTAATGAGACCTGATGCCCTCTTCTGGCATAATGGTGTACATGCATGTAGAGCACTCATATAAATAAATAAATAAATAAATAAATAAATAAATAAATAAATAAAACAAAAAACTAAAATCCCTCATGTATCCAAAGTGCCTTCTGGTTTTGTGGCTTAAGCACACAAGTGCTGTTTGTTTTGCTTTGGTAATGTGCTTGCCTTAGTAGCATCCCAAAGACTAGTAAGGAAAAATGGGAGGCAAAAATGTATTAATCCTGCCAGTTTAAAATAGAAAGTTTATTATTTATGTTTTGGCAGTTATTTGTCCTGTCCACCCTCCTTCTGGAATGCATGTGTTACATGTAGGAGCCCTTCAGGTGCAAATCCTCCAAGCCTGATCTCAGATGCTTTGCTTGTCCTTGGTTCCCTGTCACATGACCTCTTCATATAGCTCCTTATGACAAAGCCCACATAAATTCTGGGAATGGTGGTCCAAACCTGTAACCCCAGATCTGGGGTTGGGATAGGGCAGGCTAATCCCAATGATATACTGGCCAGCTAGTCTAGTCAGAATGACAAGCTCCAGATTTAGTGAGAGACCCTGTTGTGAAAAGGTGGGAAATGGTACAGGAAGACACTCACAGCTGGCCTCTGGCTTCTACGTATAAACATACAGGCAAGTAAGCACACACACGTGAATACACATATAAACATACAGGCAAGTAAGCACACACACATGTGAATAACACACACACACTCTCAAACAGTAAGGACAAAAGAACTTTAAAAGTTCAATGAATACATAAATTATATTCCACCAATAGTTAAAAAAAATGCAAATAACCCAGATGGAAAGAGGTGGAATTCCAAGCCAGACAAAGATATAATGCAATCCTGTCTCAGAGAGGGAGAGTGGGAGAGAGAGAAAGAGAGAGAGACAGAGAGAGAGAGACAGAGAGAGAGAGATGTCAGATGAGCAATGATTTAAAAGTATCAAAGATTCTGGGAAAAATGAAATAATAGGTGTTATGTTTATATAACTCTTTTCTCTAAAATTAAAATATCCCATATGCAAATATCCATATTTTAAAGCTCTGATGTCACATGTAAAATACAAATCAGATTTAAGGAGACACTCAAATCTGCATGTCCTCTAATCTCATGTAGATCCATTTCTGGCAACTTGAGTGAGCTCTGGAAAGCTCACCTCTAACTTGATGAATCCTTGAAGTCATAGCCAATCACTGGACTGTAGTGATGTATTATTTACGATTTATTAAAGCTTGCCTAAGGATTCAGAAAGCAAAGTCAGCCACAAACCATAGAAGCCAGGCACACACCTTTAATCCTAGGACTCAGGATTAAGAGATAGATAGATGGTTCTCTCTGAGTTCAAGACCACCCAGGGATACATGAGATTGAATCAGTCTAAAAGAGAATTATAGCTCACACCTTTAATCCAGGACTAGAGGGGTATAAAAGACAGGAGCAAGAATTCAGGAGGAGGCATTCATTCTCCGGCCTTGCTGAGGAGAGGTTACAGTCTGAGGCTTGGTGAGAGCTCTTGGAGACAGGATCAGCTCATTCAGCCTGAGGTAGAGAGCTAGTGGCCGACTGCTTTGCTTCCCTCATCTCCAGGATGAACCCCAGTATCAGTCTCTGGGTCATTTATTATTTTTGAGTTACACAGGACAGCTTGAAGTCACAGCAGCCACAGTCACACAGGACAGTAGAACAGATAACTGAAAAAATGGGAACACATTTATGGTGGGAATAGTTCTTTTTTGTTTGTTTTTGTTTTGTTTTGTTTTGTTTTTCGAGACGGGTTTCTTTGGAGGTTGTCCTGGAACTCACTCTGTAGATCAGACTGGCCTCAAACTCACAGAGATCCACCTTGGAGTAAAGTCAAAGTGTCACTCCAGAGCACACGCATAAATGAGAAAGCAAACCAGAATTTCAGAATGAGATTTAGAGGTTTGAACAGCTAAAGTATTTCTTAACCAAAACCTAATTCAGAACAAGGATCCTAATCCAGAAGAGGGCCTTCCCTATCTCTCTTCATAAGGTTACAGAGGGGCAGGGAAGCTGCAGGGCAAGGTTCGTAGTTGAGAGAGTCTGAACCAGGAGATGGTTTTATTCAGGTGTGGAGCTTTTCAGTTTTGTTTCATTTTTGAGACAGGGTCTTGTTTTCTCCATTAGGCTGGCCTGGAATTCAATGTTCTCTGGCCTCAGTCTACTGAATGCTGGGAATGCAGGCATACATTATCACATCCAACTCTGACTCATGAGGGACAAAGTATAGAGATTCATGCCATCTCTAGAACACTGTCCTGATTAGTTTCAACTGTCAACTTGATACAAGACCGAGTCACCTGGAAAGAGGGAACCTCAGTTGCTTCCATCAGCTGGGTATTATGGCATATACCTTCAACCCCAGCACTCACAAAGCAGAGGCAGGCAGATTTCTGAGTTTGAGACCAGCCTAGTCTGCAAAGCAAGTTCCAGGGCAGTCAGGGCCATGAAAAGAGTCAGTTTCAAAAAACCACCCCCTACCATACGCATACAAGAGTAATCATCTACCATCTCTGGTTTTCCCAATCTCTCTACTTCCTCTCCTGTGGTGATCCCAGAGCTGAAGTGGTGGGTAACGAGAAGGAAACAGCAGGACAGTAGCACAAGTGACCTCACAGAGGTTGTGACAGCACAGCTCTCATGAATGGACACTCACCCAAGAGCAAATAGGCAGCACAAACTGGAACTGATGGGTTCTGGGGAGGCCCACTGCTCAGGAAGGATCCTTTCAAAATATTACTGCTAAGATGGACACAGTAGTATGTTCCTGTGGTCCCAGGTGCTGAGGCAGGAAGATTGTTTGAGCCTGAGCAACAATGACATACCATATTATATTTGTATTTTAAAAACCTTTCTTTACTGGTCATTGGCAACACACCTAGTCACCCAAGAGCTCTGATGGAGATTTTTACCATGAAATTAAATGCTGTTTTCCTGTCTGGGAACATTAATCCATTCTGCACTCAATAGATCAAGGTGTTATCTCAACTTTTATTAAACACTATTATTAAAGAAATGCACTTTACAGATGTGTAGCATACATGACCATGACAGACCAGGAAATTACATATGAACCTTTCCAAAGAAGTTAGCACGTTAGATGTTTTGATTCATGATTTATGAGAAGAGATCAAAGTATCAGTATTAAGTTGTCTGTAAGAAGTTGGTCTGGGGCCTGGAGAGGTGGCTCAGTGGTTAAGAGCACTGGTTGCCCTTCCAGAGGTCCTGAGTTCAATTCCCAGCACCCACATGGTGGCTCACAAACATCTGTAATGAGATCTGGTGCCCTCTTCTGGCCTGCAGGCATACATGCAGGCAGAACACTGTGCATAATAAATCTTTTAAAAAAAATTTGATCTGAACTCTCAGAGGACTTTGAGGGGCTCAAGACTTCGATAGAGGAGTAACTGCAGATGTGGTAGAAGTAACAAGAAAGCTAGAACTGGATGTGGAGCCTGAGGACTAGCTGAATTACTGCACCATCAGGACAAAACAATGGATGAGGAATGGCTTCTTGAGATACAATCTATACAATGAACATCGATGAAATGACAACAAAAGATTTATATTATTCCATAAGCTTAGCTGATTCAGGATTTGAAGGGAGCAGCTCCATTTTGGAAGAAGTGCTATGCTACCAAAGCAATTTTAGTATTTCAAGCTACAGACAAATCATACCTAAAAGAAAGAGATTAATTGGCACAGCAAAGCAACCATCACTGATATTAAAAAACAAAATAAAACAAAATTGTTATAGCCACTCCAACTTTAACTCATCAAACCTTCTCTCAGGAAAACAGACAAGCTGGATGAAGGCTCAGATGTAGCATGGTTTAGCTATAATAATGTATTTTAAAATAAAAAATGTGTGTCTTTTTTAGACTTAAGCTATGGCACATTTAATTAATACAACTTTTAGATGAGCTTGGGGTGTATGTGCCTGTAAACCTGGCATTTAAGGAGGTGGAGGCAGGAAGATCAAAAGTTCCTTTCTTGAAAACAACAACAAAATAAACCTTTTCTTTTCTTTGTTTTTTTGTTTTGTTTTTTTGAGACAGGGTTTCTTTGTGGAACAGTCCTGGCTATCCTGGAACTCACTCTGTAGACGAGGCTGCCTCTGCCTCTTTTTTTTTTAAGATTTTATTTATTTAAATATTATGTATACAGTTATCTGCATGAATGCTTGCACATTAGAAGAGGGCACCAGATCTCATAATGGATGGCTGTGAGCCACCATGTGGTTGCTGGGAATTAAACTCAGGACCTCTGGAAGAGCAGTCAGTGCTCTTAACCTCTGAGCCATCTCTCCAGCCCCCTGGCTCTGCCTCTTAAGTGCTGGGATTAAAGATGTGTGCCACCACTGCCCAGCAACAAAATAATTTTATATGTACTGGGGAAACTATAAGAATTATATAGTTCACTTTATTGTGGTGTCTTGGAACTGAATCAACAATATATCCAAGTTATGCTTGAGTTGGGGCTGTAGCCTCAAATTACAGTTCCAAACATTATCAGCTAGAATGCTGAAATCCTGAAATGCCATGTCCCCAAGGTACACGACTGGAAATAATAACATAAAAAACATACTTGGAGTGGGCACATAGCTGGGTATGCTTGGAGGCCCTACCTCCATTCCCCAGCACCATAAACAAGATTTTTAAAAATTAGAAAAAAATAGCCAACTGGAAATAAAGGGAAAAATTTAAGTGGTAAGTGAAAAAAGGCCTGGGCTGGAGAGATGGCTCAGAGGTTAAGAGCACTGGCTGCTCATCCAGAGGTCCTGAGTTCAATTCCCAGCAACTACATGATGGCTCACAACCATCTGTAATGAGATCTGATACCCTCTTCTGGCATGTAGGCATACATTCAGACAGAGCACTGATACCAATATATATATATATATATATATATATTATATATATATATATATATTGACAAAAGGGAAAAATGATATTTAACAAAAGCCACTTCAAGTAAGGAAAATTTCGAGTTTTAGAAATGCTTTAAAGTTCTTTACGCATCCCATCTGTTGTTAAAGAATATAAAACTAACAAAAATTTAAAGAAGACATAGTGAGTGTTAAAATAAAAAAGAAAAGATCTTACTCAACATACTTAAAAACCAGTTTGTTAATATAAAATAATATAGCATATTATGTTTCACATTTTGATATTTGCTCTTACTTTAGTCATTTAAATAAGTTTAATTTTTATGATAAACATCTACAATGAAAACGTCTTCCTGCTTTTCCTTCAGTCTCATGTTTACAGTTTTGCCTTTTGAACCGGGATCCCAGCACTCTTCTAACTAGGATTATAATGAGTTCCCTAGCAATTAGAACTGCTGGTAATTAGACAGTGCTTTGCCCATAACTGCTTCCATCAGCAACCGTTTTGCATTATTAAAATAAGTACAAAGAGTTCAAAGAAAACCGGGAATGTTATGCGCTGATAGTAAATGTAAGATGATTTTTAAACTTTGGTCATATAAAAATATATACCTACCATTAGGAGATATTTCCTTGGCCAAGAAATGTATAATTGTAACATATTAATATCCCACTGAAGAATGAGGTACCTGTGGCTGCTAATAGTGATTAAAGTACTTCCACTTTACAAAACATCGCTTGAGCCAGAATCAAATCAATCAGTACCTAAATACTTAAAACACAAACCACAGAGAAACAGCTTCTCCCCACAAATTATTTCAGTGACCTGCAGTTGCTAACAGGTTGTATGTTTGTGCATGAAGATCATATGTTACATGAAACACCACCCCCCATCTCCACCCCGCTGGCAAGCCCACAGCCTCACGGGTAGGATGCCAAGCAGGATTGTTTTTCCCCTTCTCCATCTTTCTTAGAGCATCAGGTTTCGGCCGCCAGCATCGTCGCCCAGGTGAGGTCAGTGGTCAGGGACACCTGGTCCGCTTTCCGCTAGCGGAATCTGGGCGGCGAGGCGGGGATCCCCACCCGGGAGAGGAGGCTTTGTGCACCCTGGCGAGGCGAGGCGAGGCGAGGCGTTCACACTTCGCCCTAAGCCACAGCTTTGCTCAGGTTTTGTTTTGACCGTGTCTGTCAGGAAGGCATCCCGTCAGGGAACAGTAATCAAATAAATTAAGCACCATGTACAAAGGCGGCCAGCGGGAGAGCACCTGAGGCTATGAGCATCTGCCCCTAGCGGAAGCACCCGGGCCGGCCTCAGGCCGCGGCTTCTCCCGGGGGCACCGGGAGGCGCACCGGCCGCGGAGGGGCCAGGCCTTTCCAAGCCGCCGCCTGAGGCCGGCCCGCCAAGAGCGCCGGAACCGGGCGAGCTCCGGTGACCGGAGCGCGCGGCCCGCGCCCCCGCCCGCCGTTGTCATGGGAACCAGGTTTAGCCACCGCCGCCCTGAGGGAGCCGCGGCCCAGAGCCCCGGACGCTCACCGCGCCGCCGCCGCCGCCGGAGCCGCGCCGCGCCGCTCCTTGCCGCCCGGGCCGCGCTCTGCCGCCGCGCCGAGCTCCTCCGCGCACCCGCCCAGCCGCCGCCGCCGCCGGCCCGCTCGCTCGCCGCCCCGCGCGCGCGCGAGAGCTCCCGCCCGCCGGCTTCCCCGTTCGCCCGCCCGCTCGCTCACCGCGCCGGTGCGCCGAGGTGCCGGGCTCCGCGGCGGGAGATTTAAAGCCGAGCCCCGCGGGCCCCGGCCTTACCTGTCTCAGCTGGCGAATAGCGGCCGCCCTGGAGAAGCGACGGGCCCCGAGCCCCAGGGCCGCGCTAGGGTGACAGCTGAGGTGGGTGCGTGGAGACCGGCTCGGCCCCGCCTTCCCCGCGCTGCTCTGCGCCCAAGTCGCCACTTAGTGCTAGTGCTCAGCGCGCGGAAAAGCGTTCGCGCGGGGCTTTAAACTCTCATTTTTAAAGGTTTGAAGAGGGACAACTGTTAATAACTGACTCCAAAGGCCGTATATGGAACTGTAATGCCGTGTGTGTGTGAATGATAAACCAGTTTTCAAGAGTAAACAGCAAATTCTGAGCCTGAAAACCTCACTCAGAAAAGAATGGAAATGAGGTAAAACGGAAAATGTTGTTGGTAGAGAACAATAAACTCAAAGTGCTTTCCTTTCCAAGTTGACGCCCAAGTTGGACCGTCCTAAAGGTTTACAGTACACGAGTTCGTTGTATATATAACACATAGGCTAGCAAGGAAAAAAAAACAAAAGCTTACACTTTGGGATAACTACTCTGAGGAATCATGGAGAACTATGTGAGGTAATAGCTCACATAAAATGTTAATTACGAAGCAGTCGCTGCAAAATGTTTAAGTTTGAAACCAGAAAAAAATAGAAACCTTTTCTATAAAGGTTTGGAGTTGGACTAAAACTTTTCAGATGACTCTGAGTCTTACCCAGCTATTTGGATTTCAATTAATGGGCACGTACTTGAAATTATATACAATTTTTGCCACCCCCGCCCCTGAGAGTGTCAATAGCTTCTTTTGCTGTTAAAGCGAAATCCTCGAAGGATTATGAATTAGCAGGTGGTGGACACTAATTGTATTTCTCCGGATCTTTCCTAAATCATAGAGATGGGTAGGTGGGGCTCTAGGCTTTTTTTTTTTTTTTTTTTTTTTTTCTTTTTTTCCTAAGGCTCCAGAGATTTTCAGGAGTCCAGGGCAAGTTAATGCAGTCACTGCAATCTATTGAATGAATCCAGCTGTCAACAAAGCACCAGGTGACTGAAATGAAAGACTCAAGCTGGGAGAACACTGATGTGGGACAGGCATCCTAGAGGCAGGAGCAAGCTGCAGCCCTCAGTATTGACCATCTATTGATTGGAGGCCGCTGTGACTGAAGTGGGCAAGGTCGTGATAGCTGGAAATTAACTCCTGGGCACCCTTTGTTCCCGCCCACTTCGGCAGGGTAGGTGCCTTAGGTGACTCAGTGCCCTTCTCCTCCAGCTGCAAGTTAACAGCTTTTCCCTAGTTGATTCCATTTTAAAATCAGAAAGAAAAGGTCTCAGTATGGGGCTCTGGCTGTCCTGGGACTCACTATACAGGTCAGGCTGGCCTTGAATTCACTGACATCCGCTTGCCACTGCCTTCTGAGGGTTGGAATTCAAAGGATCGGGTTACTAAACAGGGTTTTAACGCATTGTACGCACACAGATTTAACTAATCAGGGCCCTCCTGGCTCTATAGCAGAAGGGCTTCAAGTTTGGCAGATTGCTCTTCAGAGGAAGAAAATTGGACTGGAGGGTGCAGCCAGCTTCTAGATGCGCTTGGAGAAAGAATACTGCCTTCAAGGGTGCAGACCCTTGGGAGCTTCGCCATGTTCCAGCCTTCTCAGCTTCCAGAGTTCATGCTTTGGCTGTAGATGAAAATTTATTCCTGCAGCTGTCTCCAACCCTGAAATGCAGCCAGTGACTTTTGACCCTTGCTTCTATACCTGCCTTAATTTTATTAGTGACCTGCAGTTTGCTGATTTAATTGCAAGGTTGGCACCCCAAAGTTTTCCTAGAGTGTTCAGCCAGTACTTGCAGCCTGCTGAGAGCCGAGCAGAGCCAACCTCTCCAGTCGGCATTCTGCTGCCACCAAGTCTTTTTTTTTCTTTTTTCTTTTTTTTTAAAAAAAAACATTTATCTTTTATGTATACAGTGTTTCACTTTCATGTATGCCTGCAAGCCAGAAGAGGGCACCAGATCTTGAGGATGGTTGTGAGCCACCATGTGGTTGCTGGGAATTGAACTCAGGACCTCTGGAAGAGCAGACAGTGCTCTTAATCTTTGAGCCATCTCTCCAGCCCTGCCACCAAGTCTTAATCCCTATTTCCTGTTGAATTGTCCAGGCATGGCAAGAACCCAAAGAACAGACTGTCTCAGTATTGTTTGGGATCCCTCCTAACCAGCCTATCTGGCTTCTTAACACCGTGGGTAATTGTCTACTCAGAATTCAAACATGTGTTTCTGAAAGAGTCTCACAAGACTTAAGAGGCTCATGACAGACCCAAGGTTATAGAAGCAGGCAACAGTTTTATCAGAAGAGACTGCAGATGTGCAGGGAGCTTTTGGGAGTGGACTTTTTGGAGATTCAACTATCATTGTGTCACCCATGTTTCCAGAAAGTTAAGTCTGATAAACTCATTGCTTCACTAACCAAATGGAATACTCTTTAGTCCACTGTCAGTGCCTTGTCTACAGTGAACAGATGTGTTCCTTTCCCCAGGAAGTCACACAGAAGATGCTTATTTACCTACCAGGCTGTTCTTTCCATTAGTCTTTTTTTTTTCTCTTGGTTTTTCGAGACAAGGTCTCTCTGTGTATGCTGGGCTGTCCTGAAAACTCATTCTGTAGACTAGGCTGGCCTCAACTCACAGAGATCCACCTGTCTCTGCTTCCTCAGTGCTGGGATTAAAGGAATGCACCTAGCTGGGCGGTGGTGGTGCACGCCTTCAATCCCAGCACTTGGGAGGCAGAGGCAGGCGGATCTCAATGAATTCAAGGACAGCCAGGACTGTTACACAGAGAAACCCTGTCTTGGAAAAAAATAAAACAAAAACAAAATAAAACAAAAGCATGCACCACCAGCACCTGGTCTTTTCTAGGTTTTTCTTCAAACAGTTAACTAAAAAGCTAAGGGGGAAAAAAAAAGACACAGTTAACTGTATTTGTAATATATCCTTTATAACACTTCAAAGGCAAATTTTAATTTCAAACCAGTATTTTTAAAAGTATACTTTAAAACTCAATCAAGTTTTTGGAGCCTGCATAGGGTAGAGAGTTCAGGCCCCATATTTATTGTCTTATATAAACAGGAAAGACAACAATAGTAAAATGCAGCTATTATGAAAGATGAATCATTATACACACATTAGAGGGCTGCTTCCTGTCTCTGCATTGACAATGGTAGTGGAGAATTAGCCACTAACTTCTTTCTTTTTGATTTGAGACAGTCCATGTAATCCCAGCTACCTTTGGGGGATGACCTTGAACTTCTGATTTTCTTTCGATAACCTCCCAGGTCCTGGGATTACAGGGATGTAGCACCACAATGACTTTCTTTAGAGGTGCTGGAGATAGTACTCAGGGTTTTGCACATTTTAGGCAAGCCCTCTCCCAACTGAGCTATATCCCCAGCTCTCTACAATTTCATTCACACTGTTTATGACACAATAGTAAGACACTAAATAAAAAACAAAACAAAACCCAACAAGAAAGTCTTTGATCAATCATTCATTTTCAAGCCCCTACATGGGAAGTAGTAGGTGAGTATCTGTAGGAATATAATTTGTTGTCTGCTCCTCCACTCAGAAGTAGCTGTGTAAAGAGAGAGAGAAAAGTAAATATAAATATACAGTAGCTAGACATGACTAAATATGACTTTGATTTTATTTTGGTTATTTGACACAGGGTTTCTCTGTGTAGCTCCAGCTGTCCATGAACTTACTCTGTAGACCAGGCTGGCCTCAAACTCACAGAGATCCACCTGCCTCTGCCTCCCCAGTGATGGGATTAAAGGTGTGTGCCACCACTACCTGGCAAAATATTGTTCACACAGTATGTATATATTGTACTTTGATCATATTTTCCATCTATACCCTCTTTGCTTCTTCCCAAACAGTTTTGCTTCTACTTTGATGTCATATACATATCCCCAATCCAAAGATCTGCAATGTAGGTTGGAGGTGTAGCTCACAGGTGGAGCACATGCTGAGCACACGTAAGACTCTGGGCCAACTTTAATGATGTAAAGATATGTTGCTTTGCCTGCTCTAGGTGCCTGATTGGTCTAATAAAAAGCTTAAAGGGCCAATAGCTAGGCAGTAGAAACAAAAAGGAAGTTCACATTTCTATCTGGGTCTCATTCTAAGATATTTCATAAGTGTGCAAATATTCCAAAGTCTGAAATGCTTTTGGTCCAAAGCATTTCGGATAAGGGATGCTCAATCTGCTTACTATACAGTATATAAAATATTAAAAGCAATCAGTCATTTTGGTTGAGACATAGTATGCTATTGTACTTCCAATGAAGTTATTTGCCAAGGTATATAATAAACTAAAATAGTTTTATCCTTTTAAAAAACAAAGGCTTCATTTGCTTTTTGAAGGCAGTTTTTACACTAAACTATCCTCAAATTTGCAGCACTCTTCCTGCTTCAGCCTCCCGATGGGATAACGGGTGTGAGCTACCACACTCAGAAATAAACCAAGTTTTTAAAAGAATGTATTTGCAAGCAAATATACACTGTAAATTATGCCACGTAGCTCTAGGACCTATATCCTGAAAGAATTCTTGGGCAACAAGATTATATAAGCACATAAAAATGATTATAATTTTTAAAGTATATTTTATAATCCATATTTATTATGTAAAATAAATTATATAAGCTTAGTTATGTAAAATACACCTGCAATTTTAGCACTCAGGAGGCTGAGGTAGGAAGGCTGCTGGGAGATCAAGGCCAACCAGGGATACATATGAAGACCTGGTCTCACAAAAACAAAACACAAAACAAAAAAAACCTAAAACGGCTATTTCAAACTACAAATACTGTGATACCATCAATGTGAAGTAGTAAATTTATGGATCATATGGGATTTGTAAATAATTTCTCATTAAGATATTCATGAGGTACCTGGGCCAACACAGGTCTAACACCAACTACTAAGAAGGATGAGGCAGCAGATCACAAATTTAAGGTCTGCCTGCTGGAGTAAATTCCAAGCTAGCCTGGGCAACTCTAATATCCTATCTCAAAAGAAGAAAAAGGGCTAGTGTACTGGTTCATGCCTATAACCCCAGCATTTGAGAAGTGGATATAGGAGAATTAGTTCAAGGTTATCTTCAGCTATACAATCTAATCAAAACTCAAAGACAGCCTGGCCCCATGAGACCCTATATCAAAAAGAGGAAAGGAAAAAAACAAAACAGAAATAGTGAGAAGCTTGGGGTTCAGTTCCCAGGACTACCAAAATGTAAAATGATATTGGGGGTGGGGGAAGACCTGTTTTAAAATTTTCAATTTTTATTATACTTAAAATAATTAAAGAGCAAATCTGTTTTTAGTTTTTTGGTATGGGATGTAAAAATTATAAAAATCAGAAATGATAAAACTTCTAACTTTAAACTGGGCAGTGATAGCACACACCTTTAATTCCGGCACTCAGGAAGGAGGCAGAGACAGGCAGATCTCTGAATTTGAAGCCAACAGGGTCTACAGAGTGAGTTCCAGACAACCAGAGGAAAAAACGAACCAAATCCAAAGATCTTGTTAACTTTAAACATCAGGTCTATCCTCCTTTTTTTTTTCACCAAGTAACTTGTAAATTCTTACCCCTGTGTCTGTCCAGTCCACAGTTAGAACTTTATCTTCATGAGCAGCTAGATCATAGAGAGGAGCCTTAGAACTAAAGATGAAAACACACAGGTCAAGCGCATTCAGTGTTTAAATACACACATATGAGTATTATTAATACTTTTCTCAAAACTTTTGCCGGATTTTACTGCAGATGTATTATACAAACACTCAAGAAAAATGCATTCAGATACAAAAATATTCACTATAAGACCTGTTTCATACTTCTACACTTCATATTTTTATTTCAAACCTTTCCCTTGAGTTTGATATATATCTTGAGTGTCTATATATCTAAATACATGAAAGTCAGTGGGCAACAGACACTATCAAATCAAAACTCTCAAATTTCTCTCATAAACCTATTTTCCTAAAATAAAAACCAATTATTTTTGAGTATGGGTGTTTGCCTGTATATATGCATCATATATTCATGCAGTGCCAAGAGAGGCCAAAGATCCAGATTTGGAGTCCCCTCTGGGATTGGATGGTTGTAGGCTACCATGTGGGAGCTGGGAGCTGAACCCAGGTTTTCTGCAAGAGCAGCCATTACTCTTAATCACTGAGTCACTTCTCCAGTCCCATATTTTCACACTTTTTCTTATCACAGTACACAGCATTACCATACACTTTATTACTCAAGTAGAAAATGTGGGCAATTCTCTTTGATTCCCATCTCCACAGCTAATCCAGAAGAAATTAATCTTGCCAAAGACCTAAATTCAACATATAGCTAGAACAAAATCACTTATCCCGGATACTACCACCACATTCTATGCTCCCTGACCTGTCTCTTGAATAACAATGATCTTTCAGCTTCTATTCTTTTTTTTAAAGATTTTATTTATTTTGTACACAACATTCTGCTTCCATGTATGTCTGCACACCAGAAGAGGGCACCAGATCTCGCTGGGAATTGAACTCAGGACCTCTGGAAGAGCAATCAGTGCTATTAACCTCTGGGCCATCTCTCCAGCCCCCTCAGCTTATATTCTTGGTCCCTTGATAAAACCCCCAGAGCCTTGCCAAGTCCTGCTTGACATGTACACACCTTCAAAATGTGCGATTTGCTACTAAAATTTCTTCAAAGAGAAAGTCTTGCTATTACCAGAAACTGTTAATTAAATAAAAAGTCAATTAAGACATCTAAGCCCTCTAAGATAAAGTGTTTGAGGGCAGATTTAAGGTAAAAAAGATACACAAATGGGTACGCAGTTAAAGTTGCCTCTTCTAACTATAAGTTATGGGTATGTTTTAACCTAGACATTCTGTATATACTAGTATCACAGTATTAGCCTATGAATAAGATTCCTCTGGCATCTAATTATCTTCGAAGATACATATTTTTATTACATCTTTCATTAACAGAATTTCTATTAAAGTTCTGGATAATTAAAACTTTTTCTCCTGCTTTATAAAAAGGTCAGAAAGATGGATTTTATAAACAGAAGTAAAAATATGTAGTGATATTTTATCTATGATCTAACAAATAAAGCTTGCCTAAAGATCAGAATGCAAAGCTAGCCATACTATTTTGCCATAAAAGCTGGGCAGTGGTGATGCACGCGGTTAATCCCAGCACTAGAGAGGAATATAAGGCGGCCGAGACAGGAGTGCAGTGTATTCAGTCAGCAGTCATGCTGAGGACAGCATCACCCCAGCCATGGTAGAGGTGAGAACTCTCTAATGGCTGGCTGCTTTGCTTTTCTGATCTTCAGCTTGAACCCCATTATCTGGCTCTGGGTTTTTATTGTTTGTGCTACAAAAATAAGGAACAAAAACATATTACTATTAACATGAATAAAATGCCTTTGTTCCTGGGCTTTGTAAGTATATCTGTGTGCACATGCATGTGTCTGCATGTGTATACAGAACCACATGTATGTAGGTAAAAGAACAACCCTGGGTTTATTCCTCAGGTGCTGTCTACCTGTTTTCTTTTGAGACAAGGTCTCTCACTAGCCTGAGACTAAGTAAGCTAGGCTAGCTAGCTAGCAGTTCCCTGGTATTCCCATGTCTTGTTTCTCCAATCTTGTTTCTCAGATTACCAGCACACCTGCCATTATTCTCTTTGTTTATTTGGATTCATGCAAAGCAAATACTTTACTTACTGAGCTATGCCTGCAGCCCAATCCTGGAAATTTTTTTGAGTATTAGTATTTGTCATGTCAGGTAGTATGAATGAAACCTGGGTCTCTTGGGAGAACAGCCAGTGCTTTTAACGGTTAAACCATGCTTCCAATCCCAACATTTACCTTCTTGTATCCCACAGCTTGACAATGTTATCTAAAGAGCCTGAAATCAGCTGCTGTTCATGGGTAGGAGACCACTTCACTGATGTAACCCAGCCTGTATGTGAGGTGAGGGACAGCGACACCAAAGAACCATCTAAATGAAAAAGAAAATGCAGTGGATTTTTAGGAAAGAGAAGCAGAACATACCTAAAGAATATTTGTAGAAACTTATATTCCCCACTGGATACAACATACCTTTAGTTCGGGGATCCCAGAGTCTAATATGCCTGTCTGTGCTTCCAGATGCCAAACGTTTACAAAGGGGAGAATAGGAAATACAATTAAACACTTTATTTCCTGTCTGAAAATAAAAGGAAAGAACATTTAACCATAGAGGGCTGAAAAGTAACCACCTTTAGAAATTTATTACTGAAAAGACCAATGTTAATCAAAGGAACACCAAATTAAGTCTTACCAAAGTTGACTTAAGACCACCAGACTCAGCATCCCATATTCTAATTGTGTGATCCCAAGATGCACTGCAGATTTCTTCAACATCTGACCAAAGTACTGAGGAAATTGCTTCTGTGTGGCCAGAGAGGGTCACCAAGGGAGTCTAGAAATGAAAGGTCCCCAAAAGGGAAAAACATTTTCACCAGAGTTACTGAAACAAGAGCAGATTTTAGGGTCAGGTGTGGTGGTGCACACCTTTATCCCAGCGCTCAGGAGGCAGGGGCAGGTAGATCCAAGTTCCAGGCCAGCCCGGGATTATTTTGTTTTTTATAGTAATCCTCCAAGACAGATATTTGTCTTTATTTTACATAAGAAGGGGCTCAGTAGATGAAAGTGTCAGCTGTCAAGGCTGATTGATCTAAGTTTAGTCAAGGGACCCATTGCAGGGCTGATAAAAGAGGAGGCCAGAAGAGTGCATCAGATCCTCTGGATCTGCAGTTACAGGAAATTGTGAGCTGCCATTTGGGACTGAGAAATGAAGCTGGGTCCTCCAGAAGAACAGCTAGTATTCTTAACTGCTGAACCATTTCTCCAGGCCCATCTTATTTTCAACACTTTTTATATGCATGCTAGTGATGAATACAACATCTAATGCATGGTCATATACTCAATGGCATAGCTGACTCAGCATTTCCCTTTCCATTAAATAAAAGAGGTTAGATCACATAACAAACATCTTTATAACTAAACAGGTTCAAAGTCAGGCTCATGAAAGCAGACAGTAGAATAGTAATTGCCAGATTTGGCAGAAACAGAAAAATGAGAAAATTAAAGATCTAGTGTACCATGGGTGGTGATGGATATAGCAATTTGAACATGATAATCATTATGTGTAAAGTGTGTTTAATTACATCAAATATATTCAATCATTGTCAGTTAGATTTAAGGTGTAAGAAAAAAAAAAAAGCCAGGTATAGTGATGCATACTCGAATGCCAGCAACCAGAAAGCTGAAACACTGCTGTTAAGGTTGAGACTAGCTCAAGCCAGTGAGTTCCAAGTCTACCTAAGCTACACAGCAAGAGTCTGTCTCAAACTAAACCAACAAACCTTGTTTAATGAGATCTAACTGCTAGATGATAGAATTAAACTTCACATTAATGATTTCTAGTGATTCAGGATTCAACTAGCAGCTTAGCAGCTCTAAAATGAGTTTTACCTTCAGTATATGAAATAGTATTAAACAGATAATTACTGTCATGTTAATGATTAAAATGTACCATGACAGTCCTACCACTCTGTAAGCTTGATTCAAAGTCTCAGAAAAATGTAGCAACAGTATATACAGAAAGCAAGCATAATCATGGTTGAAGCTACAAAATAGAAGAGAATATAAACAAACAAAAATGTGTGTGTGAATAGCTGGCTCAGCAGTTAAGAGCACTGACTGCTCCTCAGAGGACTGGGATTCAATTTCCAGGACACACATGGTAGCTTACAATTGTCTATGACTCTACAGTTCCAGGGGACCCAACACCCTTACATAGGCAAAACACCAATGCACATAAAAATAAAATTAAAAAGACTGCTGAAATATTTTATTTTCATCAAACATACCAAACCCAAATACAGTCAATTCTCACCCTTTAACAGACAGAGACCATAACAGAAATGCAGAAAATAACTGGCCATAGGTGGCCAGCCCCAACACAACACAACACAACACAACACAACTCCTGCACCTAAGGCTCAGGGAACTTTGTAGAAGAGCGATCAAAAGATTGTTAAGAACCCAAGGACCAGGAAATCTGCTGTGAGACTGTCTCTCTTAAAAATGACAAGGAAGCGTCATCAATAATAGCCTCAACGTGGCTGCCTAAAGAAGACCTGAACAAGAACACTGTCAATAGCCATGCTAACATGGAAGGTGGAAATCTCATGAGGCCTCACCCCTAGACAAAGAACTACGTGCAACTAAGGAATGCTGAAAGTGGGAGAAGTTTTCTCTTCTAGAGATGAACTCCCTAATTAGTTATCCAATATCAAGTGGTCAGTTCTGAAATCAAATATGTACAAGAAACACTAAAGGGACTCATCAGGTTGTATTATATTTATGCATTTATACACATATAGGTAACAAAAACAAAGAAACAAAACAGAGGCCAGGAATTTGGGGGGGGGGATATATACACGGAGGGAGATGGAGGTTGGATAGGGAAGGGAGAAAATAATTTTATTTTAATTAAAATAAAAACAAACTTACCCTGGTTAGTCCCAATTGCTCTGTTTTCTGCTTCTTTCTTGGCCGATTTGTGGATTCTTCCATTTCATCTTCTTCATCTGTAGGGACTGTATCATAGAGAATAATATTAAATATTGAAAAATTTAGTCAATATTAGTGGTAAACTACAAGAACGTCCTATATTCTGGGTACACAGTTTTCTTTCTTTTTTTCACTTAGTAGGGAATGTATATTCCTTGTTGTTTTGGCTATCACAAAACTGTATATAAGCATCTTATGTGACCTCTGGAGGACTATAATTCAGTGGTAAAGCGCCTGACCAGCATGCACATGGCACTAGACTCAACCCATAGTAGCACCCAAAGCAAAAACATTTCCATGGACAAGGACTTTTTAAAAAGCATATTAAAAAAATCTCAAAATTAAGCAGTTGGAAATCTTCCTCTGTTTTTATGGTCATTGTTATAAATATTGACCATTTCATAATTATGGAAAGCTGCTTCCAGTTTAATCCAGACTAAGTTACTATGATTATACTGTATTTATGCCATGCAGGAAATAAGGTAAACACAGGTTAAAAGATATACTTTGGCACCCTAAATGCCCTTCCCCTATGAGACCCATGACTACTTTATATGCCATCCTAGAGCCCTCATCCAGTGGCTGATAGAAGCAGAGGCAGACACCCACAGATATACACTGAACTGAACTTGGGAACCCAGTTGCAGAGAGGGAGGAATGAAGACAAGGCTGGTGAAACCCACAGAAACAGCTGGCCTGAACAAGGGGGAGCACATGCACCCCAGACTGCTGTCTGGGAGGCCAGCACGGGACTGATCCAGACCCCTGAACATGGATGTCAATGAGGAGGCCTCGGCACTCTAGGGGCCCCCTGGTGGTGGATTAGTATTTTTCCCTAGTGTAAGAAGGGATTTTGAGAGCCCATCCCACATGAAGGGATGCTCTCTTGGTCTGGACACATGGGAGAGGGCCTAGGCCCGGCCCAGGATGATGTGGGAGACTTTGGGGAGCCTCCATTGAGGGCCCTACCCTGCCTGGAGAGTGGAGGAGGGATGGGGCGGGGACAGGTGGGGCTGGGGAGAGAGGAGAGGGAGAGGGAGAGGGAGAAGGGATTGACATGTGAAGCAAGCTTGTTCCTAATTTGAACTAATAAAAAAATTACGTCAAAAAAAAAAAAAAAAAAAAAGAGATGTACTTTGGCTATGTTTAATCTCATGATTTCCTTTTATAAATATGAAAAATCCTTCATAGTTGTTTTGTGGTGCTAGAGATCAAAGCCAGAGCCAGGCAAGCACTTTATCACTGAGTTATACTTCCAGGTTCTTGGATATTTTTTCTTTTTTTTTAGTTTGAAAATATCTTTGTTATAAACATCATTTAGTTAGGTTAAGATTGATCCTATAGATTTTTAATATTTTGTACCTTTCATGAATATTGATTTACCTTTTCCTAACTAGATTATAAATCCCTTAACAGTGATAGCTGGTACCAAACAGTATCTCATTTACCTGATACTATCAAAGAATAAGACATTTCACAAAAGGAAAACAACTGAAACTAAACTACTTTCTTCTTCAAAAATTGTTCAAGCATAACATCTACTAATATGTATATTTTCTGCTGTATTATACATAATTATTTAAAGTTGCTTAAGCTGGTTCTGAGCCCACTAACTACTTTGTCAGCTTTCATTGGAGTCTGAACTGTAAACAGCAATTCCATCAGAAATAATGGGATCTTCTGAACTTTTTACATATGAAAAAACAGTTCCAGCTGCTAGGTTTCAAAATTTAAGAATCTGTGTGGGACCCCCTGTTCTTCTGTTCCCATCAGCATTTTCTAACTTCTTTCAAGAGTGTTTCCTCTCCTTGACTGTGTTTTTTCATCTGTATTTTCATAGTAAGCTAGGTATGGTGGTACATGATTACAATCCCAACATTTGGGATGTAGAGGCAGGAGGATCACAAGTTTGAAGCCAGGTTGGTCTATCTAGCCAGTGCCAGCCTCCAAGATAGTGAGGGATAATATAAAAAGACACTGCCTCAAAAATGTTTTTTAAACAGATTTTTATATGTATGCATGTTTTGCCTGCATTTATGTGTATGTGCCACGTGTGTCTGGTGCCCAAGAGACAGAAGGTATTAGATCCCCTGAAACTGTAGATGAGGACAGCTGTGAGCTGCTATGTGAGTGCTAGAACTAATCTGAGTCCTCTGCAAGAGCAGCAAGTACTCTTTATCACTGAACTATCTCTTCAGACACTCAAAGCTCATTTTTAAATGACTTAAGTCAAAATTATTCAAAAAACAATTTCTAGCTTTTTAAATTAAATGCATTGGGGGGGGGTCTAACACAATCTGTTATATATGTAGCAAATCAGCAACTGTTAAATAAAGAGGTGGTAGGGTTAAAAAAAGAACCAAAAATCTTAAAACAGAAATATACCAATTGGCCTTCATACTACACTTCTTTTTGTGTATACTAAAACACATTGGTCTATTTTTACAGCAAATATGAGAAATAAAAGTCCCTCACTAAAATTCTAGAAACATGATTAATAAGTCAAAAGTACAAAAAAATATTTATACCTGTAGACCAGATCTTTAGCATCTTATCCCAGGAGCCACTGCAAAACTAGATACATACGAAGGAGAAAGCATATGTAATAACTTGCATTATTTGTCCTCCACCCCCTCTTACTTTTGCTTTGCTTGTTTCATTTCTCTGTACACAGGCTCTGGAACCTTTACTACTAAATAATCATATAATTGGCTTCCAGTCTTTTGGAAGCTGTAGTCTTTATCTCCATGGCAACCAACTGCCATGCTTATATGCACTTGTTGTCCTGCACAGCTGCTTAGATCAAAGTGGGCAACTAACCTATACTACCACTAATAGATCTGTTCTGTTTCTAGAACCTTTATAAATAAATCCTGAGAAATGAAGTTAGACTTTTCCTAAGGGAAACAATAGATTTCCCCTCACCCTCAAGAGACAAATAGTACAGGATAACACTAGGAAGTATTTCATGTAGAGAAAACCAGAAAATGGTTCAAATTGAACAAAGGTGACTTGGGAACAACGGGAAGGTTGAGGTATACCAGCTACATTTTTACTCCAGAGGATTTTTGAAGCCCAAATGTATCATCACCTTCTTGTTCTGGCTTGTTCATTCTTTCTTTGGCTATCACAAATTTTCTCTTGAGCTTTAACAAATTGAAGATCAGTTTCTGCCCATGTATAAGCAAAATATACGTCTCCTAATTTCCTAGCCCAAAGACAAGAATGGTTAATTCATTTAAATCTATACTCAACAACATATAAACTCCCTGATAAATCATAAACCTTTATTTTTTACTGCATCAAACATTCTTTGTTACTCCAAGTTGCAGAACACTCTTAAATTCGGAATTATCCAATGCAGCAAAGGGAACTTGCAAAAGCTAAGGTTTGCAACCCTTCATAAGTCAATGAGGTTATTGTTTTCTGGTTTGTATCCATTTTGCTATAATAAAGAATAGGTCATGGTGGCTTCATGCCTGCAATCCCAGTACTCAGGAGACTGAAGCAGGCCAATTGACAGGTATATAAGGCCACATAGAATGATATAAGGAGAATTCCAGGACACCTAGGCTACAATAAGAACCTGCATCAAAATCAAAATAAGGGACTGAGCATTTAGTTCCTGTACGAGTACAAGATGTATGTCCACACCGACAAATAGGCTGTTAATATTAGCCTTAGTGTGCTAAGGCTTGGTTGTTACTAGTTTACTTGATTCTCCTCTCTCCCATTCTCCCCCACACCCTCTCCTGTGTGTGTATATGTAGCCCTGGTTGCCTGGAACTTACCCTGTAGAAGATGGTTAGCCTCAAACTCAAAGATCCATCTGCCTCTGACTCCCGAGTGCTGGGATTAAAGGTGTACACCACCACCGGTCTTAATCTAATTTTTAAAATGTAACTTATATACTATACTAAAGATAGATGTCTAGACTGAAGAAGTAAATCAAATAAATCTATCTTTTTATTGTATTTACTTTGGATCTAAAGTCTTAATTCTTTTTAGCCTCTTTTATGGAAGTTATATCACCATATATATGTGTACACACACACACACACACACACACACACACACACACACACACACACACACTTATTCAGTTGCTTAAATTCTAACTCAGCACAATAGTGGCAACACACTGACTACTCACTTTAGTTCCGGAGCTATTGACTGCTATAGAATCCACACTCCCAGCATGACCTCTGCAGCAGTGTAGGGCTTTCACTTTGTTCTTCTCCACATTCCATTCCCATAAGAGAATAGTCTGATCCATTGAAGCACTCAGTAATAAGCAGGATAAATTGTCTAAAGAAAAGAGAAAAACGAAATTAGTACAAACTCTTAACTGCATCTTATTTTTTATCATTTAGTAGTTTTGTGAATATTTTAAGAATAATCGGGGGGGGGGGGGCTGGAAAGATGGCTCAGCGGTTAAGAACACTGACTGTTCTTCCAGAGGTCCCGAGTTCAATTCCCAGCAACCAACCACATAGTGGCTCACAACCACCTTGAATGAGATCTGGTGTCCTCTGCTGGCATGCAGGCAGAAGACTGTATACATAATTAAAAAAAAAAAATAATAATCAGATGGACTGCTTTTAAAAGAGTGCTATCATGGTAAGAAGAGAAAATTCTTAAAATATTAATTCTTGCCCTCTTTTCCTATCTTTCCTGCTGTTGCCCTGGGGCAGACAGGACTTTCCCTGCCTTCCTCTTCTCTTCTGTCCTCTCTCTATGTCTCTGTGTCTTTTTACCTCTTTTCTCCACCACCCCCTTTCCCTTCTAATAAAACTTCTCACAAGAAAAAAAAAAATTAATTCTTGCCACGGGTTGGTGACGCCCGTCTTTAATCCCAGTACTTGGGAGGCAAGGCATGTGTATTTCTTTGAGTTTGAAGCCAGCCTAGTCTACAGAGTGAGTTCCAGGACAGCCAGGGCTACAGAGACTTAAATCATTTTTCACTTAAGATTCCTTTTAAGTAGAATCCTACCTTTTTTCACCCAAGCCACATCTTTCACAACATCTGTATGTCCCACAATTGTCATTATTGACTTTCCTTCCAAGGACCAGATCCGAGAAGTCTTATCATAAGAACCAGACAGGATCCTACAATGGGAAAACAATGCTATGAAATATAAAAAGATGACGTTTGAAGACCTGAAAATCAATTGTTTCTATGGCAATGGCAAAGTAAACTTTGGAGAGTAAACTGTATGTAATATGAAGAACAAAATTTCAAAGCATAACGACAGCTCACATGTCACACTAATTTTCTGAACCACTAAAACAATATAAGATTTCACTTTTATTGTTGTAAATGCTATAAATTTCACCAAAGCAATACAAACTGTGTATAAAGCCTAAAACTCTGTAATTAACCACTGAAAAACAGGGATGAGATGTAGCTCAGTAGTCAGTAAGCAGAAATCTCTCAATCTGATGTCCAGTACCACACACAGACGGAGATACACACAGACACATACATACCCCACAATACCAAAGCAAAAGTGAAAATCACAAATAAAAGAAAAACCAAGTAAGGAATGGTGGACCAGACCTTTAATCCCAACACTTGGGAGACAGAAGCAGGAGGATCTCTCTCCACCTGAGGCCAGCCTGGTCTACATAGGAAGTTCCAGAACAGCCAGGACTACCTAGGGACATACTATCTCAAACAAACAAACAAACAAACAACACACACACACACACACACACACACACACACACACACACAAAACCCTACCTTTGTATAATAATTCCAAGTACTTATTCTTTGGAATAAGTAAGCTTCAGGATGACAAAATGGCTAAACAACAATAAAGCACTTTCTGCAAAACCTAATGATCTGAGTTCAATCCCTAGAACCCATGTAAAGATGGAAGGCAAGAACCAACTTCACAGAGCTGTCTTCTGACTGCCACACATTTATACACAAGTGCAATGTCACGAAACCCACACAACAAAACACATAATAAATAAAAATAAAATGCCCCCCAAAAGGAAAGACAGAAGTAAGCTACCCCTTTGATCAACTTCTAAGGTGGTGTTTCTGTAAGTAAAGCCAGTTAGGATCATGATCAGTAGTAGCGATTTGCTTTAAGACGGTGGTTCTTGCTGGGTGGCGGTGATGCTCGATTTTAATCCCAGCACTTGGGAGGCAGAGACTGGTAGATCTATGTGAGTTCAAGGCTAGCCTGGTCTACAGAGTGAACTCCAGGACAGGCTCCAAAGCTACAGAGAAACCCTGTCTGGAAAAAAAAAAAAAGACAGTGGTTCTTAACCCATGGGTCTAGACCCCTTTGCAGGTTACATATCAGATATCTTGCATATCAGATATTTACATTGCGATTCAAAACAGCAACAAAAATTACAGTTATGAAGTAGCAATGAAATAATCTTATGGTTAGGGGTGGGGTCACAACAACATGAGGATCACAGCATTAGGAAGGTTGAACCTCTAATCTAAGACACCGATACCTCTTTGACTCCAGGATGCCCTGTTAGCCCTAAAGTAGCATGTTTGAATCTTCATGGCAGCAGGTAGGGAGATCTGTGGCCATAAAAATTATTTTTTCTCCTCTATGAAGCAGTGTGTATCTCTGGTCTTAAATATCAATGACTGATGACTTATACAGAATACAAATATCACAACATTTTGTTGCCTTTCTTTTTTCCCCCATGACAGGATTTGTTTCTCTGTGGCTTTGGAGGCTGTCCTGGAACTCGCTCTGTATACCAGGCTGGCCTTGAACTCACAGAGATCCACCTGCCTCTGCCTCCCAAGTGCTGGTATTAAAGGTGTGTGCCACCAACGCCCGGCTCATATCACAACATTTTGAAACAAAGAAAATCTAATAATAAACACTTGCTTTCTTCTTGAATACACCAACTGCAAAAGCCTGTTTTATTATGGTCACCAATACACATAGCACAAAGTTGATTTTATGAAGAAAAAGGAATCAGAGAGAAACAGTCACACTGTGGATGACAAAGACTAAAGGATGTACATAAGAAAACAAAAAGCAGGTTGGAGAGATGGCTCAGAGGTTAGGAGCACTGACTGCTCTTCCAGAGGTCCTGAGTTCAATTCCAAGCAACCACATGGTGGCTCACAACCATCTATAATGAGATCTGGTGCCCTCTTCTGACATGCAGAGAGAACACTGTATACATAATACATATATAAATCTTAAAAAAAGAGAGAAAGAAAATAAAAAGCACATTCCCGTTGCATACCATTCTTCTGCCCCTTCAATTGAGCTTATCCAGTCATCATGGAACATGCATTGCTCTGGCTGGGGTGCCGTGTATTTTTCCACGTATTCTAGTTCCACAACCTCTTCCTAGTCACACAGAGACAGAAAATAAATCAGGGGACAGTTTTCAAATATTACTTTGAAGACAGAAAATTTGGGAGCCATTTACAAAGTCAAGATTTTCTTTGACCTCACATTAAGCTAAGAATATAAAAATTAGTAGACTTAAAGAAACTTATATTAAAAGTAGAAATAAAATGAGAGCTCTTAAAAGTATTTAGTTTTATTTTTAATTATGTGTATATGTGTGGGCATGTGCACAAGCATTTGAGTGTAATCTAGAGGCATCATATCCTCTGGAACTGGAATGTGGGTACTGGGAACTGAACTCAGATACTCAGGTCTGGAAGAGCAGCAAGCACTCTTAACCACCGAACCTTTTCTCTAGCTCGCAAAAGGAGAGCTTTTATGTAAGAAAATATATTTAGATAAACAAGCATTTTTCAATGAGGGAGGAGTATCTGTTCAGGATGATCAAAGAGTTCTGGAAGTGGGTAGTGGTGACAGCTGCACAGCACCGTTACTTCACATTAATGAGCCGTACACTTAAAAAACAGCTAAAATGACATTTGCTCTTACATATATTTTCAAATCACAAAATAGAGGGGAAATTACAAGATATATTCTAAATAATTTATTACTATTGTGTGTATGTGCGTGTGTGTGTGTGCGCGCGTGTGCCTCCGTGCATTCCACAGTGTACATGGAGGTCAAAGGACAACTTGCATGAGTTTGCACTCTCCTTCTACCATGTGGGTCCTGGGGATGAACTCGGGTCATCAGGCTTCATGGTTATCACCTTTACTCAGTCAGCCATCTTGGTGACTCCAAATATTCCCTTTTTAAAAAAAACCTTAGACAGGGTCTCACTAAATAACCCTGGTTAGCCTACAACTCTTACGTAGACCAGGCTGGCAAACTTAAAGGTATACACCATTACTCTTGGCTCTATTCTTTTTGTTTTAGATTTTATTTTTATTTTGTGTGTATAGGTATCTTGCCTGTATGTATATCTGTGTACCGTGTGTGTGCAGTTATCCAAGGAAGCCAGAAGAGGGAGTCAGATCTCCAGGGACTGAGTTATAGCTCTTGGCAACCATGTGGGTGCTAGAATTGAACCCAGATCCTCTGGAAGAGCAGTCAGTGCTTTTAACCACTGAGTTACATGTCCAGCTACTGTTGATAGTCTTAATTATAAAAACAAAGAAGAAGAAAGTTTAAAAATTACAGATCGAGTATCACAATCACTATAAATAACCTAGCCCACATTTTTCTGAGATGTGTGCAATTTTGCTCTACTCCTGTTTTATTAGTATACATACACTTGTTATTCCTTTTCCTACCCATGCTTTCACAAATTAAAGACTATATTAATTCATTTTCTTGAATAAAATATTCTTAGAAGGGGTCTAAAAGATGACTATATAGAAACATAAGTTCAAATTTCTGGTGTGTGAGTAGAGGCACTAGCAAGTCCAAGGTCCAGGACCCACAGGAGAGAACTGACTCCCATTCTCCCACTAATTGTTCTCTGACCTTCACAGGCAGGCTGTGGTACCTCACGTACCATATAATAAGTAAATAAGTAAATGTAATTTTAAAATGTTTTCTAAGACTCAAAAACAAAACACTCTCTCTCTCTCTCTCCCTTCCCCCCCCCCCTCTCTCTCTCTCCTCTCTCACACACACACACACAAAAAAAAAAAAAAAAAAAAAAAAAAAAAACCCTCACAAACAACAATAACAAACCCAAACAAACCCAAAATATTCTTGGGCGTTGAAAACAATTTAGGCTGATTCTATAAGCAGTTACTAAAAAATATTTAGTAATGAATTAAATCAAATATAAGCAGTTCTTGGACTTACCGATGAAATGTTTTCCAGTTCCATGTGTTTGACCAAGGGCATGCGAAGAAACTGGCCCCTGATAAGGAAATCAAACTCGACATGTTTGTGGAGCTCTGCAAAAGAGTAATATCAGTGATATTAGGAATATCAGTGCCATATGTACAAAAACTCTGGAGCTATCCCATCCACAGTGCCCATTGCTGTCCCAGTTGCTCCACAACTCCTCATGGCACATCTAGCATACTGAATGATTTTGGGTTTTTGGTTTTTTTCAAGACACGGTTTCTGTGTGTAACAGCTCTGTAGACCAGGCTAGCCTCGAACTCACAGAGATCTGCCTGCCTCTGCCTCCCAAATCCTGGGATTACAGGTGTGCACCACACAGCTGATTTTTGTTTTTCTGAGATAGGGTCTTTGTCTGGGAACTCACCAAGTAGACCAGGCTAGCCTTGAACTCACAGAGCACTCTGCCTTCTGAGTGCTTTGATCAAAGTTAAGTACAACCATGCCATTCGGCTACATGATTTCCAAAGAACTAATATATTTTGTTCTGTTGATTTACGCTTGGTTTCATGGTGGTGTAGTTATTTAGGGGCCTGGGGGTTCAACCCAGATTATATGCATGCAAAGCACATGTTCTACCACTGAACTAACTACAACCCACTAATCTCATTTATTCTTGTTTTAAGACTGGTTTATTGAGTACACTACAAAATGGCAACAGGTTAGACAATAGCTTGAATACCACCTGAAGTCCTTTATCTAATTTTTAAAAAGCTTTTGTTCTACAGAAAATTTACAATATATACAAAAGTATAAATAACAGTGAACACACTACTCCAATACTAAACAACTCATCAATAATTTCTATTCTTGTCTCCATTTTCTAGGTAGCTTCTTTTAAAGCAATCAGAAATCACACCACTTCATTTGTAAATGACTTTATTATGTATGTATCACTAAAATATAAGGATTTAAAACACAATGTTAACTATGCTACTATCAAATATGCAGTCACTATTCATGTGGATTTTTAAAAATTAATTTAACTTATAATTTGAAACTGTGTCTTACTGTATAGCCCACACTGGCTTCAAACTCACTACCACAGACCATGCTAGCCTCTAGAGAGGCTAGACAGATGGATAGAGTTATCTTCAACTCATTGTCTCAGTTCCTAGAGCACTGGAATTGCATGCAGGTGTATTCCATCGTGTAGGTTTTATAGAGTAGGCTTTTAAAAGCCAGCACCTAACTGGTTAGTGCGTTTCTTCAATCTTTAAAAAGTCCCTCTCCTTTTAATTGTCATTTCTTCATTGAGGAAAATGGGTCAACTATATTTCTTACATTCTGGGCTTGGTTAATCATATCTCCAAAGTCTCTTATAATTTTTTAAGTTTATTTTTATTATTACCTTGTGTATGTATGTTATGATGTGTGTCTGAAGGTATGTGTGCCATATCACCTATGTGGAGGTCAGACGACAACTTTGTGTAGTTGGGGTCTCTCCACTTTGACTTGGGCTGTGAGGATTAAACTTGGGTCACCAGGCTTGCGCCATTGGACAGCAAGCATTTTTAGCTAGCCCTACAGAGCATCTTTAATATGTTCCTCTATCCTCTACTATATCATGTAAATTAGTGATCCCTAAATGATTGGTAAGACTTCAGGTTTTCCAGGTGGTGGTGGCTCATGCCTTGGATAGAAGCACTCATGAGGCAGTGTCAGGCAGATCTCTGTGAGTTCAAAGACAGCCTGGTCTATGAATGAGTTCCAGGACAGTCAGAGCTGTTATACAGAGAAACCCTGTATCAAAAATAAATAAATAAATAAATAAAATGATAATAATAAAAAAAAGACCAGGTTTTCTACCACATCAACATGAATACATTAACTAGTTCTGTTCTTTTTTTTGCCTATGTGTGTGAGCACACGTGTGTGCATTAAGTGTGGAAGTTCAAGGCTGATGTTGAATTTATTTCTGGCTCACTTGTCACCTTAAATATTAAGGCAAGGTCTCACTGAACCCACAGCTTGTTGTTTCGCTAGTGTGGCGGGCCAGCTTGTTCTACAGACCCCCATCTCTACTTCCAATGTGCTGAGATTACAGGCCGGTTACCAACCAACCTGCCCTTTATATGGGGCCTAGAGATCTGAGCTGGTCTTCATGCTTTCACATAAACACTTTACTCAATGAGCCATTTCTCCAGCCCTAATTTTTCTTTCTTATAATTTTTTTATTTTGTGAGCATTGGTGTTTTGCATGCATTTATGTCTGTGTGAGGATGTTGGATCCTGAAGTTACAGACAGTTGTAAGCAGAGGCAGGTGGATCTCTGAGTTTGAGGCCAGCCTGGTCTACAGAGCAAGTTCCAGGACAGCCAGGGTTATAGAGGGAAACCATGTCTCAAAACAACGAAACCATATTTATGTATAGCAGGTGGCACTGTGCCCTCTCCTAACATCTTGGAACATATATACCTACCATTTTTGGTGTCCAGCAATTTATTGATGATGTTACTAAGGTCAGCAACTTCAGAGGCAGCAGGGATTGAGAAAGGAACATCATCTATTGCATATCTACAAAAGGGAAATGATAGGTCAGTATTATGTCTACAAATACTTTGGCAAATCTGCATTTATTCATTCAACAACTATTTACTGGGTACTACATGCCAGATATTTGCTACAAGGCATAAACAAAATGAAGTAAGGTGTCTTTATTCTTAAAGAATCAAGCAGGCACTCATGAGGCAGAGGCAGATGGATCTCTGAATCTGAGGCCAGTCTGGTCTACATAGAGAGTTGCAGGGCAGCCAGAGCTACACAGAAAAACCCTGTCTCGAAAAACAAACAAAACAAAACAAAAAATCATGCACAATCAAACCCTGTGAACACGGTGCCATAAATGATGTTGCTATCAGAAATAAGTCACTTCCACCAGAGAAAAGGGGTGGAAGTACAGGATCCAAAAAGGATGTACAGAAAAGATCATTCTTAAGCCACAGCTACAAAAAGTGATGTTGTCCAGGTAAGGGAGGGATAGCCTGGAAATGAGAATGTGGTAAAGTAAGAAGAGCAGACCAAAGGAGCTTGCTCCTATTTCAGGCAGTGATTTTGCTTTATGCAGTGTTCCAAAGTGAGACTAAAGACATATAGAGTGTTTTAAATACCATATACTATGTAATGATTTTTAATTCTTTGTGTAGGCAACAAGGAATCACTGTAGCAGTCCAAGTTAAAGAATAACACAGTACTTTGTTTAGTTAGATCTTTATAGCTGTGCAGAGTAGATTAGAATAATATATGACCAGAGGCAGAACACAGACTCAAAAAGAAATAAGAAAATATTTGCAAATCATTAAGGTCATCTTTTAAAGGGCAAGGGATTTGAATAGATAGTTTTCTAGAGAAAGAGCAATGACTAACAGGCATAGTACCAAACCACAATGAATATCACTTCACACCCATTAGGATGCAAACAAAGTGATGGTGAAGACACAGAGGAAGAGGAACCCTCATCAACTGATGGTGGTAATAGAAAATGGGGTAGTTACTTTGGGAAACAGCATGGCAGTTGATCTAAAAGTTACATGTGGACTTACGTGACCCAAGAACTACACTTTTAAGTATGCACCAAAGGGCAATGAAAACCATGTTCACTGGGCATGGAGACATGGGCCTTTATTCCCAGCATTTGGAGAAAGGCAAAGGCAGGTGGACCAGTGGGTCTGTGGTCAGCCTTGGCTACACAGTGAGTTCTAGGTCAGCAAGGGCTACACAAGTTCACATACAAAATATACACTAAGGCTTACACAGCCACTATTCACAATAGCTAAAACAGTGAAACAACCTAAATGTCTAACTGGACAATAAGAGGAAATGAGCAATACAATGAACTATTTAGCCATAGAATTAATGAGGTATTATGATATTCTACTTTATGGTTAAACTATAAAAAACATAGTAAGCAAAACATGCCAGCCACAAAAGACCACATAGTTTGTATAACTTCATTATACAAAATGTCCAGAATGGACACACACACAGAGATAGACGGTAGGTAGGTTAAGTAGTTAACTTGGGTGGGGAGGATTTAAGGGACTGAGTGATGGATTTTCTTTCTAAAATAGATTGGGTGGATGTTTGTACAATTCTAATATGATGCACCTGAATCTCAACATTTGCCATCTATATGACTTATTTACATATAAACACATAAATACACACATACACACATACACACACACACACACACACACACACACACACACACAGTCCTGGTTAGTTTTGTCAACTAACAGAAGCTAAAGTCATCTAAGAGGGAACTTCAATTAAGAAAATGCCTACATCAGATTGGCCTTCAGGCAAGTCTGTGGGAGCATTTTCTGGATTAATGACTGATGTAGGAAGAAGTGCCATCCCTGTCTCAAAAAAGGCAGCATTCCTCCATGGCTTCTGGTTCAGTTCTTGGCTTCCTCTAATGATGACTGTAACCTGTGAGCCAAGTAAACCCTTTCTTCCCCACGCTGCTTTGGGCCATAGTGTTTGATCACACTAAGTAGGACATACACACATAACACACCTAGTGAAGTCAGTAACTGAGCTGACTTCATAGTAATAAAAAAAAAAAAAAAAACAGCTCTAAGAACCCTATATCCAGAGATCCAGTTTCTATAGTGGTTGAGAAGAGCAAATGAAGAGACACCATTAACAGACAGCCTGTAAACAGACCTGCCACTGCTCATCCCTCAAATAATAAAACAGTGTGTGCATCATTCAGATTGCAAACTCGGAAACCCTGTTCCCTCCACTCACATATCAAGAGCTCACGAAAGTGGGTAGAAAAACGGCGATTCAGGAAGCCAGCTAAGACGTGTCCACCGTCTGCAAATGGGCGGGCGAATGAAGTTCTTCTTCATTTTTAATTTTTGTTTCTACCCGCCTTGTCTGTTACTTCTTCAATGTGTATTCCTAGTCAAAACCCCAAGGACTACCAGGGACTACGAGGTCCAAACCGAAGGGGTCTTAAAACCAACAGCCCTGGGGAAGGCAGGGACAGGAGCGGAGACCGTCACTTACTTCTTGTTCTCGGTGTAGAAACGTGCCTGGAGTTGTGCCATGGCGGAAAGGACGCGCGAGACTTCTCCACAAAAAAAAATGTACGCGCTGACTGACAACCAAGCAGCTCCAAAAGCGCGGCGGAGGGCAGGCTTCCTCGGGTTCCCTCAGACCACGCCACGAGGTTGCCTTCCCACGGGCGCCCAGCCCGTACACATCGACGGCCTATTCCGAGATTTAGCAAACATCGAAAGTAAAGCACCGTCTTGAGAGCAGCCACTCCCCTTAATTCTTGTACGTTTCTCACTATCGATTTAGATCCGAAATCGACGAGGAAGACAGGGAAAAGAACTAACGAGCCTGACTCTTTTCAAGGCTGCCCTCAGGCTGGACGCGTTAGACTCAGCTCCGATACTACAAACCCCAGAAGGGAGCGCGATGCAGACGCTCTGAACACTGGGAGTTGTAGGTTCTGGTTATCCACTTAGCCACCCCGCACTCAGGCTCCCTCATCTGCTTTTGAACCTCCCTTCCCCGGCCAGATATTCCGTCTCCTGCTCCTTAACTCTGGGCGACAAAGGCCCCACCTGCTTGTTTTCTATGCCTCGTTCCAACACCCGCCCGACTCAGCGGAGACCATGTGTCCTCACCTCAGGCTGCCGAGCGGAAACACGGAAAAGGAGTTGAACGAATCGGAAGGGAACTGAGCGACGGTGGCCGAGAAGCGTCCAACCTGATGGGCTTGCGCTGCGCCTCGCGGAGCGGTGCGCGTGCGCACTGTGCTGGTCTCCATGGCGGGGCCTCGGAGCCAAGACGAGGTTGAGTAGACGCGCTTTGAATTTTCTCCCTTCTGCTCCGGCGGACTCCCCTCTCGCGTCGTGGGGCTCGCTGCGGCGGCAGGGTTGGGGGAGCCGGAGGTCTGGCAGAGCCGTCGGCGCCTAGGGACCCGACGCTCCCTCCCGACCTCCCTTCTTCCTCCTGCCTCCGCCTCCTCCCGTCACCTCCTGACCCTCCCGGGCTGGGAGCAACCGCCGCCCCCGCCCCCTGTCGCCGCCGGCCGCGGAGGAGCGCGGTCCCGGCGCCCTCGCCCTCGCCCGCCTCCGCCGCCGCCGTTCCTTCACTCCGGTCCCGGGAGGGGCCCCGAGGCCGGGGGAAGGCAGGCTGCCGAGGGGGAGGCGAGCCCAAGAACGCGCCACCGCCACCGAGCGCCCGCCGGAGAGGGGGCTCTCCCCTCCTTTCCGAGTCCCCGGCACCTCTCCCCTGCTTTCAGACTGTTTGTGGTTTTTAATCTTGAAGTCACTCAAAGGCCTGTCTCGGTCTCAGTGGTCCCGATTATTTCTCTAGTTATTTTCCTGAGTGGAGAGTAGATGGGGGAATACTTTAAAGATCCCAAAGTCACACTGTAAGGCATTCGCCCGAAAACCTCTGGAGGGTGGGGTGGGGTGGGGGAACTCCGAGACCACAACTGAGAGTCAGGCAGAACTGGATTGCAAAACGTGTGTGTGTGTGTGTGTGTGTGTGTGTGTGTGTGTGTGCAGATGAAAACGAAAGCTTTTTTAAAAATATATGTCGCATAATATTTAAGTCATCTGTAGAAAACTGGAAGTGATCTAAACGATGGGAGGCGAGAAACAAGCATCTATTAAGTGAGCAATGGCAGTAAAAGCATGACTATTTACAATGTATTCACCTTACAGAATTGCATGCCCTGTAACAAGAATGCCTGGATTGGATTCTACCTGTGCTACTTAACCTCTGTGCCACACTTTGACCAACTGTGAGAATTAAATGCCACATAAGAAGCACCCAGTAAATGTTAAAACTATTGCCCTCGTAATAGCTAGCCGTACAAGTTTTAACTAGAAACTTTACTGACATAGGTGGAGGCATAAAATGAGAAAACCTCTGCCCAAATTCCAGAAAGAATCAACTGTTAAGGTCGGGCTTGCTGCTAACAGCAGTGTGTCCCTTTATACAGGAGTCATTACAGTGTTGAGAATTTATATTAAATAAGCTGGAACATCTGAAACTTGAAATACCTTAGCTGAAGTGTAACTATTGAATTCTTACCTACTGTTAGCATATGATTGATTAGTTTTCTTAACTTTCTTTAATTTGGATGTTATCAAATTAACAGTACTTGAAACTCAATGCATTTTTATCTTAATTTGAACAGGACACTGTTATTGGGAAGATGCAGAATCCTAATTACTCAAGGAAAGATTTCAGTTTGCAAAGCAGAAATCTTGGCTAAGATGTTTTAGTTAAGGAAAAATTAGTTAATAAGTCTGGCAAAATTCAGAATACCTAGTATGATTTTTTTTTTCTCTTTTAACAGTGACTTAGGTGTCTTGTCTGGTGTAGCTTCCAGGCAGTGCCCAGATGGCTAATGCTTTTGAGTCTTGGCTTCCTTTCTTTAAGTTTAGTTAGTATCAGCTGCAAAACTTCTGGGTTCATTTACTGTGGTCCTCACGAAGACTCACTGTTATCTGGAGAACCCCCAACATGGAAAACTATTTTTTTTTTTTTGTTACAGTCTTTTGTTTTGAGAGAGAGTCTCTCTATGTATTCCAGGATGGATTTGAATTCACTGTTTCCCCAGATTAGCCAGAGATCCACTTGCCTCCACTTCCTGAATACTGCTACCATACTTGGGTGTTGCTTGTTTTGAACCTGAACCTAAAATTCTGGAATTAATCTCAAGGTTTTTGTGTGTCCCAGGCAAGCACTCTGAGCAACATCTTAGCCCAAGTTCTGGGATCTTAAGAGAGTTACCATAGTTCCCTTTTAGCCATAGTTTTGTGTCCCCCAGTTTCACTTACCTGCTGTCAATATTAAATAGAAATCCTAGAAATAATTCATGAGTTTTAGATTGTATGTCTTTCTCAGTAAAGTGTCTTGCACTGTCCTATCTGGGATATCATGTCCAGGGAGGGTACCCACTCTACCGCCCACCCATTGGTAATAGTAACCTTTTTGGTTTTTAAGTTAGTATCATAGCCTTTGTGTCACAATAAGTGCAAAAGTGGTGACAGAGGCAACTCACATGTGCCAAAGTGAAATTTTAAAGTGTTCTAAGTCAAATGATGGAAATTTTAATTGGGAAAGAAAAGCCGGAGGCTAGTTTAGTAACATCTACAGTCAATAAACTATTCCAGAGACCACATCATGGAATTTACTAAAGTATACTGTTAAAACTTGTTTTTAATCTCCCTGCTTAATTAGAAATTGATCATCATTAGTTTGTACTCTAGGAATCCTCAACTTCAGGTATTCGTAGGGGCTTAGAGTGTGCCTCCCAAGGATAAGAGGGCACCACTGTGTTCAGCTTACCTTTAAACAGATAATAAAATCACTTTGGAATCACTGTAAAATTAAATTAAGCAATTTTAAGTTCTCAGAGAGCAAAGTAAAAAGGTATGTGTATACAGGGTGAGAGCTATAGAAATCAAGATTGTAGAAGTTTTTAGGGAAGACAATCCATACATAAAAGTTGTCGTAAACACGATCTTTAACTTTTCTACTAAAAAGTAAAAGGTTTAAGTCGTATCTGACTGCCTCTGCCTGTTTATGCTGAGATTAAAGACATGCACCACCACATCTGGCTTAGATTACTAGTTTTAAAAGATATATTTTAATCCATAAAGGTTATGGGGGAAATACAAAATTGGTTATGACAGTTTTCTCGGAAGTATATCTGAGAAATTACCCTTAAAACTTTGAACAGGTAAATTTGCTGTTGATTAAAATAAAACATCCACATCTCAAGTAATGCCCTTTATAGAGAAAAATTCATATCTTGACTAATCAATCTCTAGCCCTCTGCCATGCAGTCACCATGTGTAAACAAACAGCCTTTATAAAGTAGAAATACAGAAACAATAATTTTACAGCTTTTTTCAAACCTTTATTAAAAAAAAAAACAAACTTATTTTTAGTTATTTGTAGATATGTGTGTCTTGTTTGTGGTTTATGCACATGAGTGTAATCCCCACAGATTTCAGAAAGGGATGTGACATCCCCTGGAGCTAGAGTTGCAGGTGTTATGTGTTCACATGGGTGTTGGGAACTGAACTCTCTGGTCCTCTGCATAAGCAGTATGTATTCTTAACTACTGCACAAACTCTCCAGCCTTGTAACCTTTACCTTAATAGAGAATACAATCTACTTTTGTAACGTGATATAAATATCCTAGAAAACAGTTTCCCAGAAAAAGAAGAGCAAGCTTTCTAAAGTTCACTAAATAGACTATTTTAAAAAACAGTTCATGTATATTTTTACTTAATGTGTATTGCTGTTTTTTTTTTTTTTTTTTTTTTTTTTTTTTTTTTTTTTTTGTGTGTGTGTGTGTGTGTGTGTGTGTGTGTATGTTTTCGTGAGGGTGTCAGATCCCCTAGAACTGGAGTTACAGACAGCTGTTAGCCACCATGTGGGTGCTAGGAATTGAACCCAGGTCCCCTGGAAGAACACCCAGTGATCTTAACCACTAAGCCATCTTTCTAACCCAAATAGATTCCATCTTTAATGCGTCTTTCTTTGTGTTCCCCAGTCCTGGTACTTCCTGCTTACAAGATACATTTGTCAGCTCTAGGATTGGAGGTTGTAGGTATGGGAACTTTATTTTCCAGCTTCTTGCACCTCCCAAAGATGCTCTGCTGGTAATTATTTTCATTGAGGGGAAAAATATGTGGCTACAGAAATCTTTGTTTCAGTGATAATTATAGACTGTTGGGCCTGAAATGAATATCTACTTGTCAATAAAGAAGCAGGACAAGAGTTAAGTCACCACACAAGTGGTAGTGAGACTAGCTCTTTTGAACAGAGCAGAATAAGGTTCTACCATATTAGCCTGGTAATAACTAAAACATGTACAGTGAAATTTATTAGTTTTATTTGTGTGTAGACGAGTAAAATATACATTGACTACCATTTCCTTACAGAGAACATGCTACCGTGAAGACATAGTCACAGTTTTCACATGAGCAAAGCTGGCACTGTTATTATTTAGTACCCCAAAGGAGTACCGTCAGTGAACATTAAAGGACAATACTGAGGCTAAGAGGATGTAGAAACCTGAACTTGAAGCCTGAGCCACTGCCTAAAGGTAATAACTTTTCATTTCTTTAAAATTCATCAGTTGTCTTTTTGTTTTTTAAATTTTTATGTGTTAGCAAAGTAAATTGCCAAATCTATCCCTCACTCCCATCCCCTCCATTCCAGTTTCTTCATGTGCTTTTGTTTTCCTTTTGTTTTGTTTTGCCCACTGAGTCATCAGTGTTGCCAGTGTGTACATGGGTCATGAGTGCAGGGCCACCCACTGGAGCATGAGTAATCTCTCAAGGGTGGGATCCCTGTGGAACAGTAACTGTCCCTCCTGAAGGAGCCATCAGTTGCTAACTGTTCCCAGTGAGGTGGGGGGTGGAACTTCATGACTCTGATTTCCTTCCTTCCTTCCTTGGACTTTGTCTAGCTTGATCTTGTGCAGGTGTTATGCATGCAGTCACAACTGCTGTAAGTTTATGTATGAGCCATCTGTCTGACAGAAGGCTGGTGTCCAGAATATACAAGTGACTCAAAACAAAACAAAACAAAACAAAAAAACATCAAAAAACCTTCCCAAATAATCCAATTAAAAAATGTTTCAGTGGAGCTAAACAGAGTTCACAAGGGGAAAAAAACACAAATTGCTACAAATTTTTCTTTAAATGTTCAACGGGTATCCTTAGCCATCACAAAGATTCAGATTAAAACTACTATGAGATTTCTTACTACCCCAGTCAGAATGACTGGAGCCAAACAAACAAATGCTGGCAGAGATACACAAAAAGGAGGAGGATTATTTGTTTATTGAGATTCTTTGTTTGTCTGGTGTTCAAATCTTTGAAAAATGGGTGTCCATACCAGGCGTTGGTGGGGCATGCTTTAATCTTGGGAGGCAGAGGCAGGTGGATCTCAATGAGTTTGAGGCCAGCCTGGCAGTGTGGTCTACAAAGTGAGTTCTAGCACAGCCAGAACAGAGAAACCCTGTCTTGAAAAACAAGATGAAAGGAAAGGAGGGAGGGGAAAAAATTGGTGTCGATGGCTTAAAGACTTAAGCATATTCTGAGTTTATTGAAACCAGTTGCTATAGGTAAAACTTAAGGAAGTTTTACATGGATGAAAGAATGTATCATACAGCCTTGTTTTTATCAATACATCAGAAGTTGGAATAAGATTATCTGTTCTACCTGTGGCCACAATGACCTTAACATAGACACCAGAAACTCTTAAGTTGAAAACAGTTCCAAGGAATCATATTCAGAATGCATAGGGATGGTTTAGCAGATGTATTTTGCATATAGTTTTCTTTTTATAAATTGTGAGTTTTATGTAATAAAAACCCATTTAAACTTAAAAGACTCAATAAGTGTGGAACAAAAATTACGTAGTGAAAGAGTATATATCATGTGTAACACAAAAAATAAAAACCCAGAGACTGATACTGGGGTTCAGGCTTCAAGCTGAAGATCAGAAAAGCAAAGTAGCTAAGCCAGTAGCTCTTAACCTCTACCTAGTCTAAAGGAATCCTACCCTCAATGTGACTGGAGACCAAAATGCTCCAGACTGGATATCTGCTTCTGTTTTACATACCTCAAGTATGGGATTAAAGACATGCGATCCCAAGTGCTCTGATCACCTTTGTGTGAGCTCTGTTTCTCTTTAGGACTGGGATCAATTTCCTGTAGCTCAGTGTGGCCTTGACCTAACAGAATTTCATCTGCCTGGCTTCTGTGGCTAGATAGTATGGCTGCTGGGATTAAAGGTGTGCATCACCACTGCCTGGCTCTATAGCTTATGGCTAGCTTTGCATTCTGAAACCCCAGACAAGCTGGGGTTATATATCAACACAATCATGGTTTCTTACTGTTTTTATTTCTTAGTGGTACATAAATTAATTGATTTTAATGATGCTGGGCTTTATTAGATTGATTACTTTTATTTTATGTTTGGGTGTTTTGCCTGCATGTATATGTGTACATGTGCATAGAGTGCCTGCAGAAGCCAGAGGAGAGTGTTGTATCCCCTGGAGCTGGAGTTACAGACTATTGTGAGCTGCCGTGTTACAACTAAGGAACCAAACCTGGGTCATCTACCAGAGCAACTAGTGCTCTTAATTGCTATGCCATTTCTTCAGCCTAATACCAGAGATTTTAATAATTTTTTTGTTTACTGACTAATATTTAATGTGTTGACATGCATGTATGTGTGCCCACACGTATGTGCATGCATCTGCCCATTCAAGCACATGTTACTATGCACATGTGGAAGCCAGAGAAGCATTTGGAAGGACTTGGCTCTCTCCTTCCACCATCTGGGTTCCAGGAATCAAACATGAGTCATCAGGCTTGTCAGCAAGCGTCTTTACCCACTGAGCCATCTCATAAGTCCAATCAGAGGATTTCTTTAAATTAGACATTGCTGAGTTTGTTCACTGTGATTTTATTTGGGAGTTTTGCATTCATGCCTTTATGATTTTTTTTTTTTCCTCTCAGGTATGGTGAGGCCAGCAGATGAAGAAACAATTGCCATTGAAAAGACAGCTTATTACTCAGAGTTCTCAAAAAGAATGTGGGATGCTGTACCACAAAGAGCCACATAACAACGGCAAGGTTGGTGGCAGGTAGACATGGGATAGAAGACTGCAGAAGAACCTTGCCCGTGGTTTTTAAAGAAAGAATGGGCACAGAAGCCTAAGCAGACTAAGCTGGCTTAAGATCAGAAAGGTTGAATAAACTTATTGGACTCTGGACTCTGGCTTGTATTGACTGATAGCTGGCCTTAGGGTGGTTAAAGCTGGGTCAGAATCGGTAATGTAGGTAGCTGTGGGGAGCCTACTCTTTGGACTTGTTTTCATAGGAAGGTTAGTTTTGCAAGAACGTTTTTTATATCTCTAGGAATTAATTAGTCTGGATCAGAGCAGCCCTTCCCTGGTCAGTGGGACTCCTAAGATGCCAAAGGGTCATGACGAAAACTAGAAAACATGATTAATATAACAATTAAAATTAGTTTTGGCTGGGCGTTGGTGGTATACGCCTTTAATCCCAGCACTCAGGAGGCAGAGGCAGGTAGATCTCTGTGAGTTCGAGGCCAGCCTGGTCTCCAGAGCAAGTGCCAGGATAGGCTCCAAAGCTACACAGAGAAACCCTGTCTCGAAAAACCAAAAAAAAAAAAAAAAAAAATTAGCTTTAAATTTTCTTCCTTGTGCTCCTTCCTTTTAGAATGAATACTAGTTATTTAGTTTCTAAAATTTTCTTATAAAATGTCTTGCCTTGATATTCATTTTGTGGAAAGATTTTTCAATATTAGTGTTTTTAAGCATGTTCATCCATTATAGTTCTAGAGTTTGTTTTTGTAAGTTTTCTTTTTTTCTAGAAATAATGTCCATAATATCTTCACCTTAATGTCTACTTTAGGTGGTCTCTTTTTAATACTGTATTAATTTGTGCTTTTTCCCTCTTTTTTTTTTTTTTTTTTTTTTTTTTTTTTTCCGAGACAGGGTTTCTCTGTGTAGCTTTGGAGCCTATCCTAGCACTTGCTCTGGAGACCAGGCTGGCCTCGAACTCACAGAGATCTGCCTGCCTCTGCCTCCCGAGTGCTGGGATTAAAGGCATGCGCCACCAACGCCCGGCTTCCCTCATTCTTTAAATAATTAATTAATTAATTAATTTTATTTTTCCCTGGCTGTCCTGGGACTGACTTGATAGACCAGGCTGGTCTCAAACTCAGATATCCACCTGCCTTTGCCTCCCAAGTGCTGGATTTAAAGTTGTGCACCACCTCCACCTGGCAAGCAATATTTATTTTTTTAGTTTTATATGTATGGCTGTTTTGGCTACATGTATGTATGTGCATGCTTGCCCTGTGCAAGAGGCGTTGCATCACCTAAAACAGGTGTTAAAGACAGTTAGGAGTTGTTGCCATGTGTGTGCTGGGAACTAAACCCAGGGCCTTTGCATGAACAGCAGCAAGTGCTCTTGTTTTGTTTTGTTTTTCCAAACAGGGTTTCCCTGTGTAGCTTTGGAGCCTGTCTTGGAACTCACTGTGTAGACCAGGCTGGCCTTGAACTCACAGAGATCTGATGCAACAAGTGCTCTTAACCATTAAACATGGAGCCATCACTCCAGCCTCTCTCACTGTTTTTTTGTTTTTTTGTTTTGTTTTGTTTTGTTTTTTTTGGAGACAGGGTTTCTCTGTTTAACAGTCTTGGAACTCCCTTTGTACACCAGGCTGACCTCAAACTCACAGAGATCTGCCTGCCTCTGCCTCCCGAGTGCTGGGATTAAAGCCTGTGCCACCATGGCCTGGCTTATTGTTACATCTTCTAATTGCCTAGTACCAAATAAAGTTTTGTTTTAGGTCAGTTTCCTATTTTTTCCTATAACAAAAGGTTCTTCTGCAGTACACAATCTTCTAACCCCCTATTACTATTAAATATTAAAGTATCTTTTTTGTTTGTAAACCCACTTTGAAAATCTTTATTGTCAAGTATACAAAAATCATAAAAGTAGACAATAATATTGCTTCTCTATAACCAAGAGGTTAAGTAACTGTAGCTTATAGGTTTTGTTGAATTTTTATAATAAGTTATATCAAGATACATGTGATGATTTAAAAATCTTATGTGAGAAACTACATAGAGGTCCCTTATAGCTATCTACTAAATAGGACTCATTTTATTGTCTTAAACTCATTCCAGAGACAATCATAGTACTAGATCTAAGTTCCTCAAAGTTTATACTATTCATAATTTTTCATTTTTCAAGTTTGTCAAACTAATATTAGATAGTATGATGTTTAGTTTTAACTTTGAGATAGGTCTGGTCCTGTAGCCCATGCTGTCCTACGACTCAGTCCTCCTATTTTAGCTTCCTGATTACTGGGATTATAAGTGTGTACAGTCTAGATGGTGGAGACAGGAAAATCAGAAGGTTAAGGTTATCATTGTCTACCTCTTCAGGAATTTTTAAATTTATTCTTTGATAATTTCACACAAATATAAATATGTCTTGATCACAACCAGCCCAAGTCCCACTTCCTCCAGACATCTCCAGTACTTGTCCCTCTCACCTTCTTAATCCACTGAGTCTACTTAGTGAGTCCTGAATGCACTTGGGCCTACCAGTCAGTGGCCACAACCCTAGAGAAAACTTATTCCCCATTATTCAGGAACAATAAACTGCCAGTGTTTCTCAGCTAATGATGGCGCCTTGTGAGCCCTTCTTCCATCAATGCTAGAGCATTGACGAGCTTGATTTTTTTTCTTCAGGTAACTGTAGCTGCTAGGAGTTCATCAGGGCAATAATCATGCCATGTCCAGAAGACATTTCACAGCACTCTTCCCCATTCCCTGGGTCCTACATTCTTCTGTGCCCCTCCCTTTTTCTTGATGTTAGGTAGGATGGTATAAATATCCCGTTTGGGGCTGAGCACTTAACAGTCACTAATTCTGAGCACTCTGACTGCTACCTACTGCAGATAGAAGCTTTCCTGATCAGAACTGAGAGAAGCACAAGTCTCTGGCTATAAACATAACATTCAGAAGTCAGTTTGACATGTACATTTAGCCAAACAATGGCAAGTTTCCTTCCAGGGCCTATGACCTCCCTAGCTATAGGCCTTTGACTAGGTTTAGAGCACCAGACATAGATTTCTTCCTATACAGTGGACCTGGGATCCAATTAGGAAGCAGTTGGTTACCTTAGTAACAATCATGTCATTGTTGTAACTGTGGGCACTTTTCACCTGGCAGGCCAATAGTTTAGCATACAGGTGCTACTACTAAGTCCATTGATGTCTCCCTCCTCCACCCTGACAGTGGCTGGAACAGCAACTTCTAGCACTGAAAACTAGCCTGTAGAAAGGAAGTTTTCAGGTCAATTCTAGATTGAGTCCTCTGGGTCCTACAGCAAAAGTGTGTTGTGTCTTCAGCAATAGGGCCTTAGAAAGTCATCCTTGGTTACATAAATATGTCTAGTACTTTCCTCTTATCTGAAATGTTAACTTAAAAAAATCTTTTTACTGTTAATTATGTATAGGGTGTGTGTATGCAAACACCACTGCATTCATGTGGGGCTCAGGACTCTCACCTGCTGAAGCCCCACATCACTCTTGTTTGTTTTTTATTTTTGTTTTGTTGTTGTTTTTTTTTTTTTTTCTTTTATACTTGGGAAGCTTTACTGGGGGAAGGAAAGGGAGTGGGAAAGGGAAGGGGGGAGACAAAGGGAGAGAGAGAGACTGAGATCTGCCTCCTCAGAGGGCTTGTTTTTATTTTATTTTTTGAAACAGGGTTTCTCTGTGTAGCCTTGGCTATCCTGGAACTCATTCTGTAGACCAGGCTGGCAAACTCACAGAGATCCACCTGCCTTTGTCCCCCAAATGCTGGAATTAAAGGTGTTTACCGCCACTGTCAGGCTTACCCTTTATAGTTTCAGTTACTTATAGTCAACCATGACTTGAAAATATTAAACAGGAAATTGTAGGAATAACTTTTATTGTAGTATGGTGCAGTTGTTCTATTTTATTATTGTGATTACTTGTCTTTTATTATGCCTAATAGGCCTAGTATATAGTATATAAATGCTAGATTAAAAATGCACATGGAGGTTGTGGTCTTTTCTGAGGTTTGAGACATCCACTGGAATATTTGGAATGTATCTTATAGGACACATATTCCTATGTATGCATATCCTGTCAGTGCCAAGGTGTCTTTCTAAACTTATGTGATGCTTTATGTTTGACATATCCCAAGGGACACATATTCCCATGTGTGTATAATCCCATTAACACCAGGGCATCTTTTCTAAAATTGCATAAGACCATAGAGATTAACATAGACTAAAGGACCTATATTCTCATACATGCATATTCCCATTTGTACCAAGACATCTTATCAAAAAATGCTGTATAGGTTACACCCAACCCACAAAATTAAACTTTTGTCTGTATTAAATAATTGCAGAGAATGTCATAACTTTATAACTCAAATTTCAATTTTAATGAGCCAATATAGAGTGTAATTAAGGACAGAATGAGGGAATTATGTATTCCTAATATTTAATCTGCCTTACATATATTCTGGTGCCTTGGCAAGTTAATTACTAAAAACAGTAGTTTTTATCTTTTCCATTCTATCTATAGAATGGAAATTATTTTACCTAATTGTGTAAGGTACCATAGTATGGAAGATGAAAATTATTTAGGATTACCATCCCCATAAAAATGTTAATTGTGACAGTTGACAGGATGTTTAATCTTTCAGCTATTAACTAACAGGAGAAAATGAAACTGAAGATGAAGGCAGCATGGAACAGTGCCGCTCAGTAGGGGTCAGCTGTAGTGATGAAGAGTCCAAAGGAGAAACTCGGGAATCTGAGGTAGGGATGCATCTGGGAAGTTTTCTAGTCTTCAGAGGACCAGCATGCCTTTAACAACTCTTTGTGACTCAGTGATACAAGATTTCTAATATTCCAGGAATGGTAGCATACATTTGTTTTCCCAGCATTCAGGAGGTGCAGCAGAGGATCAAGAGTTCACATATTTCAGACTCTGTTTCAAAAGTGTTTTGATTACATATCTATCACATATTTTTTTTTTTTTTTTTGAGACAGGGTTTCACTGTTTAGCTCTGGCTGTCCTGGAACTTGCTTTGTAGACCAGGCTGGCCTAAAACTTACCAAGTGCTGGGATTAAAGGCATACATCATCATCGCCCGGCATATTTAATCTTCAATATAGAATTTTTAATAATGCTTACATATAGCCATAAAATTTTTTTGTAATCTCTCTATATATTGAATTATATTTCATCATTTCCAAATGCATTCCTGAGAAAATAAAGAGTTAAAAGATATAAAAGTTAACACTTTCATTTAAGATGGTGGTTCTCAACTGTCTGTGGGTTGCAACCCCATTATGGTTGTATGACCCTTTCATAAGGGTTGCCTAAGACCATCCAAAACTACAGGTATTTATGATCCATAACAGTGGCAAAATTACAGTTATGATGTAGCAATGAAAATAATTTTATGGTTGGAGGTCACCACAACATGAGGAATCAAAGGGTCGCAGATTTAGGAAAGTTGAGAACCACTGACATAAGAAATAGTTTGGGCTGGAATGTAGCTCAGTGGTAAATTGTTTGCCTAGGATGTAGAAGGTCCTGGGTTCAATATCCAGTATTAAAAATACCCAAACTTGCTTGGCCTAGTGGTGCACGCCTTTAATATTACCATTCAGGAGACAGAGGCAGGCAGATCTCTGAGTTTGAGGCCTGCCTGGTCTGCAGAGTGAGTGCCACAGCCAGGGTGGTTACACAGAGAAACCATGTCTCAAAAACAAAAACAAAACAACTCTGTAAAAATATGTTATATTTTACAAAGACTGATATATATTTGTTTGTTTATTTATCTTTTGACTTTTCAAAAGCGTCTAACCTGTATGGACTCTGGGGATTCTTCCTTTGGACAAAATGACTCCCCTACCATTCTGCCCATTACTGCTCCTGAAACAGACGATTCGCTCACATCACAGGACATGCCAGAGACTCTGACTGACACACAGACCCTTCATGCAGAGCAGTTTCACCTGTTGGACCCAAATGGGCAGCCTGTTCAATATGACCTGCAGTCATTGGAAGAGTCTAGTGCACAAATGGTGAGTATATTTTATAACTAGCGAGTATTATGCTATTATGGTATTTAACAATATGTATTAATCATACTAATTAATTTCATTGACTTATACATTATATTGGGAATAGTCTTCTGTGACCTTGTTTTTTTTTAATGTAGGTATTTTTTTTTCTTTTCAGGAGTACAAAGACTACAAATAGTATATTTAAAGCAGACCTTACTGTTCAAGTCAGGCACACTGGTGTTTGAGATAAGCTAGTGTTTAGATACTAAAGTTTACTTGTAAGTTAACTTCTTGTTTTTGAGACAAGGTTTCCTTTCACTCTCTCTGGTACTAAACTTCATACATGCGCTATCATGATTGAGATCATAGGTACTTAAGATGTTAGGCAATAATCAAGCTGATTGTTTTGAATCTTAGCTTCAGTACTTGTCAGTTGTGGGACCTTTGGAAAAATTGGCACAGTCTCAGTGCTGTGTCTGCAGAGTGAAATAATAAGGCCATCCTAGATGTAGGTGTGCACTTAAATAACATAGTAGCCCTGGTAAATCAGAACAGCATATGCATTTCTTTAATGCCTCCAAGACTATCACTACCAGCCCTTCATGTAATTCCATCTACCCAGACAGGAATGGCGCAAGTGATTATATCTCAGGAGCCGCTTGTGGATGTGACTAGTCCTCACGGTGAGTCAGTATGGGATGGGTGCAGGGGATTTGACTATGCTTTAAAGATTAAGGTGAGATTCTAGAAAATTTCCTATGGAAGTCCATACTAAAGTTCATCTCTTTAGGTAAGATTGTGAACTGAATAATTAGAAAAAGTTTTATTATCCCCAATAAATCTTAAGTCCGTTTTTCAACTCCTGTCTAGGTTAGCTGTCTATTTCATTTTGGAATTCTATGAAGCTGGTTGACTCCTGCTTCCTCCCAAATAACCAGTGAGCATAAAATAAATTCTTCTTAAATATAGAAACAACAATAGAAATAGCAACAACAGCACAAATATAGTACCTAGCTACAGAAGGTTTTTATATTTGTATTTTATTGATGTTTTTTGCTAGCTTTGTGACCCATTTTTGTTTAAACTGTTAGTTGAATCTTCTTCTCCTCCCCCTTTCCATTGTTTCATATTCAGAAAAGAGAATCAGGCTTCCCATCCTCCCCCTTTTTTGCCTGTTTGGAAAAATTCCTATTAATTTCCTTCCTTCCCTTTGCAATATAGTTGAACTTTTTTTTAACATCCTTGCTACACTGTTTTGTTGCTCTTTTATACATAGTGGTTTAAGATAGCTATTTTTTACCTTTGTTTTATGATTTATTATCTATTAATAGTCATTAAAAGTTAAACCAAAAACATTATAAGTACAATGTATAAGTAAATTTTTCATTTTCATATTACATGTGAAACTCTTTAATATAACAATTATTTCTACTATTTTAAAACCATAGCTGTTAAATATAAGTATAAAAACTTAACTACAAAAGTTCATAGTCAGTACACAATTTAAAAGTAAGTAAGTTTTATCAGTGACAGTCTCTTTTAAAGATATGTATTTTTTAACTTCAGAACTATTCTTTTTCCTATTAAAATGTTTTAATTCTTGTTAAATAATCTTCATAGTGTTATTCCAAATACTGATGATTCTTGTTTTTGTTGTTAAGATGCCTCTGAAGAGAAACCCACTGACAGAGGCTCACCACCTGTAAGAGCAGATACCTTAGAAGTCAGTGCCAATTACATTCTTCGTTCACAAGCATCCCCTGTGATACCCAAAAAGCCAGGGACCAGGTGAGGCATGGGAAAGAGGAACTTGTCTTTGGGGTCACAATGGAAGTCTAAAGCTGGCAGACAATAGAAAAGATGAGAAGCTCAGAAAGAGGAAACGTTGGTCACATATATCTTCATTTATTTTAGTGCATCTTGGCAAGGACAGCTTGCTGTTCTTTTGGAGAAATGTGAAATGTCAGTAGTCTGCTTCAGAACAAAGACATCATTCTAGTCCCTAAGATTTTTAAATGGTTTAACCACATTTATATGGATATAATTCTTATAGGGTAAGGTCTTTAAATTATTATTTTTTTTAGGTGTGTGTGTGTGTGTGTGTGTGTGGTGGTGGTGGTTCTGGAAATTGAATGCAGGATCTTGGGCATGCTAGGCATATATTTTCCACACAGCCACAAAAGCATAGCCTGTTTTGTTTTGTTGTTGTTTTTCTAATTTCTACTTCAGCTTTACATTTTTTCCTAAAATAACACTTTTCACAACAATTTTAGAAAAAATACTTAAAGTATCTTTTTGTAAAACTTTAAAAAAAATTATTTTGATTCTGTGTGTATGGGTGTTTAGCCTGTATGTCTGTGCACCATATGTGCAGGCCAGAAAAGAGCATCAGGTCCCTGGGACTGGAGTTGCAGTTGTTTTTGTTGTTGTCGTGTTTTTTTTTTTTTTTTTTTTTTGGTTTTTCGAGACAGGGTTTCTCTGTGTAGCTTTGGAGCCTATCCTGGTACTCGCTCTGGAGACCAGGCTGGCCTCGAACTCAGAGATCCACCTGCCTCTGCCTCCCAAGTGCTGGGATTAAAGGTGTGCGCCACCAAGAATGTGTGTCCGGCTTTTGAGACAGGATTTCTCTGTGTGTAGCTCTGGCTGTCCTGGAACCGGCTTTGTAGACCATGCTGACCTCACATTCTCAGAGAGTGGCCTGCCTCTGCCTCCTGAGTTCTGGGATTAAAAGCATACCCCATCACTGCCCAGCTTTTGTTTTGTTTTGGTTTTGTTTGTTTGTTTGTTTTGCGTTTTGGTACAGTTGTTTTTAAATAATTTATTTTTATTTTATGTACATTGGTGTTTTGCCTGCGTGTATATCTGTATGAGAGTGTCTGACCGCCTGGAACAGGAGTTGTAGACAGTTGTGAGCTGCCATGTGGGTGCTGGGAATTGAACCCGGGTCCCCTGGAAGAATAGTCAGAGCTCTTAACCACTGAGCTATCTTTCCAGCCTTAGAGTTATAGGCTCGTTTAGAGGTTGATCTGTTATTGTTAAATCTTGCAGTGTTTGCTTCACAAAACTGAATGAACATGTATTTGTTGGGTGTGGTGGTTTGAATGAGGAATGTTATCTGTAGGTTCATGTTTTCTAACACATGGTTCCCATTAGTGGCCCTGCTTGTGGAGATTATAGAACCTTTCAGGAAGAAGTAGTCACTGGGGGTAGGTGTGGAAGGTTTGCAACCTTACCCCCACTTCTTGCTGTCTCTGTGTGCTTCCTGTGTGAGGTTGAGATGTGATCTCTCAGACCTGCTCTTATAGCCATGCTGACTTCCCTGCCACGAGGGACTTATCCCTCTGGAACTGTAAGCCAAAATAAATCCTTTCTTCTATAATTCAGCAAGGTGAGTGTAGTTATTGTAATGGGCAGCATAGACAAAGCAATGCCCGTGATGGCCTGACCCTTAATGGGCCACACAGGCAAAGTGATTTTTATGGTGGCATGACTTGCATGGACTTTTGGTACTAGCTAAACAATCGTGGTGTTTCCAGGAATGAAACAGATAAGAAGCCTACTGTGTTTTTGTTTGATTTGTATAAGCAAAATAAAAATTCTTAGACAAGGGGCTGGAGAGATGGCTCAGAGGTTAAGAGCACTGACTACTCTTCCAGAAGTCCTGAGTTCAATTCCCAGCAACCACATGGTGGCTCACAACCATCCATTATGAAACCTGGTTCCCTCTTCTGGTGTGCAGATATACATGGAAGCAGAATGTTGTACACATAATAAATAAATAAAATCTTAAAAAAAGAATATTCTCAAAACAAATTTTTAAAAAATTGTAAAAAAAAAAGTTCTTAGACAAATGAAAGAAAGGCTACATTGGATGGTGGCAAGAAGGAATCTCAAGTCAGTAAACCAATTTCCAGACTTGAGCCAGTTTGCAGATCCAGAACCCCTTAGGAAAGGACCTTGCTAAAATAGCTAAGAATTTTACTGTTAGCCTTTCTCCCACCTTTCCCCAGAGAGGTCTATGGCCTTTTACAAGGGTAAATGTACAAGAGGGAAACAATTAGACTTTCCAGGGTCTTTCGGATACTGGTTCTGAATAGATACTGATTCCAAGAGATCCCAAGAAGCATTGTGATCCTCCAGTTAAAGTAGGGGTCTTTGGAGGGCAAGTTGATTAATGGAGTTTTTGCTAAAGTCCATCTCACAGTAGAACCAGTGGGTCCCTGAACTCATCCTGTGCAAATTTATTTCCCCAGCTCCAGAATGTATAATTGACATAGATACACTTAGGAGTTGACAGAATTCCCACAGCTACTGACTCTTTGTCTAGCCCCATTGTTTGGCCTGTGCATGACCACCATCTTGACCACCGTTCTACCAGAACAGCACACATTGCTGTTGCTGCTTCTGCTTCTGCTTCTGCTTCCTTCTCCTCCTCCTCTTCTTCCTCTTCTTCTTTTAAAGATTTATTTTATGTATGTGAGTACACTATCTGCATGTATACCTGCACATCAGAAGAAGGTGTCTGGTCTCACTACAGATGGCTGTGAGCCACCATGTAGTTGCTGGGAATTGAACTCAGGACCTCTGGAAGAGCAGCCAGTGCTCTTAACCTTTGAGCCATCTCTCTAGCCCACACATTGCTTCTTTAAAGGAACACCTTACATGCTTCATGGTTTTTGAGCTTTGTGTATCCTTGATGGTCTGGGCAGTTGCCTGGGTATTTTTAAAATAAACTTGAGAGCTGAGCCTCTTTTTTTTTTTCTTTTCTTTTCTTTTATTAGTTCAAATTAGGAACAAGCTTGCTTCACATGTCAATCCCTTCTCCCTCTCCCTCCCCTCCCCCCCCAACATCCCACCTGCCCCTAGCCATTTCCCCCTCCACTCCCCAGGCAGGGTAAGGCCCTCAAAAGGGGCTCCCCAAAGTCTACCACATCATCCTGGACCAGGCCTAGGCCCTTCCCCATGTGTCCAGGAGAGCTGAGCCTCTTGATGTACATGATTCTGTAGGGTTTTCTGAGTGAAGAGATTAGCAAACCATTTTCATAGGTCACCTGTGGCCATATACAAGAAGAGACTACTGCTTTATCCCTTTATCCAGTTTCAGGAACTATAATTGAGATTACTAATAAAAAAGTTAACATGAGCAGGAGGGACTGCTCAGTAGTTAAGAGCTTGTTAAGATGATCCTTTGTGAAAAGAAAGAAATTGTTTCTAAAGCAGAATAGAAGATTTCACAGAGGAAAGAGATTCCCAGAAGAAACCAGAGAAACATAAATCAATGGCATGGAATAAGTCCAGCATTAAATAAATTTACAGAAATGTTTTTCTGTTTGTTTTAATAAAGGAGGAGTCAGAGGTTGGAGAGATGTGTCTGTGCTTAAGAAGAGCACTGGCTGTTCTTATAGAGGACCTGGGTTTGCTTCCTTGCACCCATATGATGACTCATAGCCATCTTTAGTTCCAAATCCAGGGGATCCAATGCCCACTCTGCTCCCAGTCACATGTGGCACACATACTTACATATGTGGTCTAGGGAAATGGCTTAGTTAGTAAAGCATTCAGCATACAGTGTGAGGCTCTGTGTTCAAAACCAGGTGCGGTAGTTCTTGTCTGTGACCTCTGGGAAGTGGGGCACAAAGGAAGACTGATCCCTGAGTTCACTGGCCAGCCACTTTCAGAATTGGTGAGCTCCAGGTTCAGTAAGAAACCCAGTCTCAAAAAATAAGGTGAGCTGGGTGGTGGTGTTGGCAGTGGTATACACCTTTAATCCTAGCACTTGGGAGGCAAAGGCAGGTGGATCTCTGAGTTTGAGTCTTTCCTGGTCTACAGAGAGAGTTCCGGGACAGCCAGGGCTACACGAAGAAACCCTGTCTTGAAAAACAAAACAAAACAAAACAAAACAAAATGTGAAGAATGACTATGGAAAACATCTGATGTCAATCTCTGGTTTCAATACATATATGTACACATGTATATGCACGTGTGTGTCTTCATTTAATACAACATCACACACACACAAAGTAAGGAAAAAGACAAAGCATTTGAATGGTGTGTGTGTGTGTGTGTGTGTGTGTGTGTATTTACATCTATTCATCTCCTCTTCCAGAATGCTTGAAGAACCTTTGCTGGCTCCTCTTCAGCCACTTTCTTCTAACACACCTATTTGGGCCTGCCGACTTAGGAGTTGTGAGGTGAGTTTAAGATAATCCTTCCCTCATTTAACTGGTTGTGGCAACATTTCATCCCCAAATGAAAAATTTTAAATACATAATACAATCAATATCTGTCATGTTCTGTATGCATTTATGTTTAATCTAAGTTTACCTGCTGTTTTATTCTTTAAGATAATAGGCTCTGATAAAGCAGAAGTTATGCCTATTGTAGTGGTGCATGCCTGTAATCCCAGCACTTGCGAGGTGGTGGCAGGAGGATCAAAAGTTGAAAATCATCCTTGGCTATATAGTGAGTTCAAGACGAGCCTGGGCTACATGAAACCCTGTCCCTTGAAACCACAAGATGGAACAAGAGAAAAAGTAGCTGTCATTATAAAGTTCTTCTTTCTTCAATGTCATTTCTTCTCTTGTGGCTGACCTTCCTTGTCTTCCTAAACTTCATTATCATCCCTTTCTGCCTTTTGCTTTGGACTACCTCTCTCCCCTCCTTGGTAGCATTTATTTCTCTTTATAGTCTCACTATACATTCTTCAAGATTTGCTTTTGACCTTGTCTTCTTTTTATCTTTTGAAGGACTTTACCTATTTTGTTGACTTCAGCTCTCATGTTTATAAAATAATTGGCAAATCTACATCACCAATTCTGTAATTCTTACTCTTGTCCCAGGCCATCAGTATCTTTTTGTTTGTTTGTTTGTTTGTTTTGTTTTTGTTTTCAAGACAGCGTTTCTCTATGTAGCTTTGGAGCCTATCCTGGCACTTGCTCTGAAGACCAGTCTGGCCTCGAACTCACAGAGATCCGCCTGCCTCTGCCTCCAGAGTGCCCGGCATGACTGTCAGCATCTTTTTGAAGTTTTATTTAGATTTTACTTTAATTCACTGCAACTATACCAGTTAGCTTTGCTTCCTGTATCCTATGCCTGTTTCTTTAATAAACACCTTTCCCTTACATATCCAGACACACAGTTTTAGACAGATTTCAGATACTTAGCTGGTTTTTGTTGACTGTTTGAGATGGTCTCACAATGTAGCCATGGCTGGCCTGATAACTCACTCTGCAGACAAAGCAAGCTTTAAACTTGTGTTAGTCCTTCTGCCTCAAGATCCCAAATCCTAGGATTGTAGGTGTAAATTACTATGTCCAAGTCACAATTCTTTTGAAAGTGATTAAGAGAACTTGCTGCATTTGCAGAGGACCCTGCGTTCAATTCCAGAATCTATATGATGGCTCACAACAGTCTGTAACTCGAGTTCTGACACCCTCATTTGGCCTCTGTAGGCTCTGTATGCATATGTATATTTACATATCTGTAGATAAATCATTCTTATACATAAAATAAAAATAAATAAAATCCCCCCAAATTAAATGTTATAAAAAAGAGTGTTAATATAATGAAGTTCTTCTGCAAGGTTTTTTTTTAGAACACATAGTCATAGTTTTCATTGGGTTTTAGTAGATTCTTGGCATCATATAAATAAAAATCACAAAGGGGGCTGGAAAGATTGCTCAGTGTTTAAAAGCACTGACTGCTCTTTCAGGGGACCTGTGTTCAATTCCCAGCACCCACATGGCAGCTCACAACTGTCTGTAACTCCAAGATCAAACACCCTCACACATACGTACATGCAGGCAAAAAACACCAATGCAAATAAATAATTTTTTAAAAAATCACAAAGAACCAGCACTTTATGGTTAATTTTATGTTGATCTGGATTTGACCTAGGGTTACAATTTTAGCTATCCAAGAGAATGGATATATTATCTATTCTTCAAGCTTTCTCTTCTAAAACTTACTTCTCGTATGGCAGTGAATATGTCATTATATATCCTTATGTCTGTTTGATGATACTGCTTGAGTTCAGATCAGACCCCACTGGTTGTACCGGCAGTGGTGAGGAAGTGAATTGATGCTATTTTATCTTAACCATCTCATTAATTTACTGTTCACCAAAACATATTTACTAATGATTTTCTTATTTAATTTCTCCCTTGTACAGAAAATTGGAGATTCCTACCGTGGCTACTGTGTTAGTGAGACTGAATTAGAAAGCATCCTAACTTTTCACAAGCAGCAAACACAGAGTGTCTGGGGCACTCGACAGTCTCCAAGCCCAGCCAAACCTGCCACGCGCTTGATGTGGAAGTCCCAGTATGTCCCATACGACGGAATCCCATTTGTCAATGCAGGTACTTCTCATCAGTTACTTAGAGGCTCCCCAGCAGCTGTGCTCTATTGTGAGAGGATACATTTCATTTTGGTAGGTGAGAATTGAATTTTAATTGCTGAAATGAATATTAAACTAAAAAGAAAACATAGCAAATATAAGCCATTACTTTATGTCATAAAATTATGTTTTAATATATGGCACTGGATAAATAATAATTCACTTGTATAGTATGCTAATAAATAGAACTTTCTCCAAGTAGACCTGTAGATACTATCACATAATCAGAAAACAATCCTTTTAGTCACACTAAAATAAATCATCTCTCAGACAGATAGATGATAGATCTATAGACAGACACATAAAATTTCATTATTTAGATCAGATTCTGCAGCCAAGTGAGTTCCAAAAGCTTTGTTTTCTGATTTTTTTACGTTTCAGGTTTACTCATAAAGAACTAATGTGCTGGGGGATTGGAGAGATGGCTCAGAGGTTAAGACCACTGGCTGCTCTTCCAGAGGTCCTGAGTTCAATTCCCAGCACCCACATGATGGCTCACAATTATTTGTAATGAAAATGATTTTCATTCCTTTTGGCAGTGTTATAAACGTCTTTACATTCAGTTCTCGGCTTAGTATTTCTAGACTTTAAAAAAATATCCAGTTTAGGCCAGGCATAGTGGCATATACCTTTAATCCAAGCACCCAGGAGGCAGAGGCAGGAATATCTCTGAGTTTGAGTCCAGTCTGGTTTATGTAGTGAGAGGACAACCAAGACTACACAGAGAGACCTTGTTTTAAAAACAAACAAACAAACAAAACCAGCCAGGTGCACTGGGACATGACTTTTTAATCCAGCACTCTGGAAACAGAGACAGGAGGCTCTGTAGGAGTTCAAGACCAGCCAGGGCTACTTGGTGGACCATGTATCAAAAATAAAAAAGAGATTATGTTATGGGAATTTTCATATCTATCAAAAACAGAGGTGAGGATATAACAACTTCACACCCCAGGAATCTGTCATCTGTCTTCAACAGCTGTCAGCATATGGTTACTCTAGTCTTATCTTTATCCTTCCCAAGCACGTGTAACAGCCCCAACATCAGACTTTACAGTAATTAACAGAGGGAGACTTCTTGGCACAGGCCTTCAAATCTAGCACTCAGGAGACAGAAGCAGGTAGAGTGAGTTCAAGGCCAGCCTGGTCTACCTGGTGAGTTATAGGCCAGTCAAGGCTACTTGGTGAGATCCTGTCTCTAAATGTCTTAGGGTTTCTGTTGCTGTGAAAAGACACCATGACCACAGCAACTCTTATAAAGGAAAGCATTTAACTGGGGTGATGGCTTACAGTTCAGAAGTTTAGTCCATTATTATCATGGTGGGGAGTATGGTGGCAGACAGGCAGACATGGTGCTGGCTACATCCTGATCAGAAGGCAACAGGAAGTGATCTGTGACACTGAGTGAAGCTTAAGCAAAAGAAACCTCAAAGCCCACCCCCACAGTGACACACTTAAACAAGGACACACTGACTTCAACAAGGCCACACCTCTCAATAGTGCCACTCCCTGTGAGCTTGTGGGGGACAATTACATTCAAACTACCACACTAAACAAGAAATAAGTAAATAAATAATAGTAGTTTATATTAGTTATAAAGTCACCAATAATCCCCTTTAAACAGAGGTCTTACATTTTAGTGTCAGCCTCCTAATTTTTTATTTATGATTAACAATTTTATTTTATATATATTTGAAATTTGTGTTTTGTTTTTTCGTGACAGGATTTCTCTGTATTGTTATGGAGGCTGTCCTGGAACTTGCTCTGTATACCAGGCTGGCCTTGAACTCACAGAGATCCGCCTGCCTCTGCCTCCTGAGTGCTGGAAATAAAGGGGTGTGCCACCAATGCCTGCTGTCCAGCCATTTTTTTATGTCTTAAAAGTTGGTTGTATCCTGCAGTAGAGTAGAATATTCAACTCTTATGTGGCATGGTTTTCACATCTATGTATTTGTAATCTGCTGTAATTAATAAATTATCCCAAACTTGAATGCTTAGAACTACAAACATTTATCTCAGTGTCTGAGTGTCATAATTCTAAGTGTAGTTTAGCAAGGTGACTGCCTCAGGTTCTCACACAGACTGAGGCTGTCGTGTTGACTGTTATTGCAGTCTTCTTGTGCCTTGCTACGAGAGGAGGTAATTCCAGTCTCACTTCTGTGCCTTGTTATGGGACGTTGCACAGAGTTCCCTCACTACGTGGCAGCTAATGTCACCTAGAGACAGCAGACCCAGTAAGAGTAAGAGAGTACGCAAGATGGAAATTATAGTCTTCTTATAACCTAATAGCAACAAAAGCATATTGTCACTACTGCCATATTTTGTAGAAGTTGGTCAGATAGCCCGTGCCGAAGGGGAAGAGCTACACAAGGAAATGAATGGTAGGAGGCCAGGATGCCTGGGTACCGTCTTAGAGGCAGGTTACCACATCAATCTAACAGGCCAAATGGAAATAACAAAATAAATAATTCTAGAAAAGGAAGTAAAGGGGCTAAAGAGATGGGGCAGAAGTTAAGAGCTCTTCTGCTCTTGCAGAGGACCTGGGTTCAGTTTCCAACTTCCACATCAGGCATCTCATAGCCACCTGTAACTCCAAGTTCATGGGATCCAGCACCTTCAGGCCTCCATAGGCACTTGCATACACTTGGTGCACATAAACTCTTGCAGACACACACACAACACTACATAAAATTAAATCTTTTATTTTAGTTTCTTTTTTCAAGGAAATTAGGGGCTAGAGAGATGGCTTGGTGTCTAAGAGTACTTGTTGCTCTTGCAGAGGACTAGGTTCTGTTCCTGGTAGCCAGGTGGTGACTCACAACCATTAACTCCAGCTCCAGGGGATCAGATACCTCTCCTTACCTCTCTGGGCATGAACATGTATACATATGCGCATGCAAGCAAAATGCTCATATATATATATACAATAAAATAAATCCAAAAATTTTTAAAGGGAATTAAGATTTTAAATAGTATTAACTATTGACCAAATGTAACATTTGCTAACTTCAACTTTCAAAGCAGTACATTAGTATTATTAAAAATCATGTCTCACCTGGTACACATCTATATTCGCAGCACTCGGGAGGCAGAGGCAGGTGAATCTCTGAGTTCAAGGCTAAACTGCTCGACAGAGTGAGTTCCAGGACAGCCAAAGCTGCTACACAGAAAAACCCTGTCTTGAAATACAAAAAAAAAAAAAAAAAATCACATGTCTCTATGTATCAGTAAATGTGATATTTATTAATTCCTTATCATAATTATGGCAATTTGATAAATTTTATATAAATTTATGTCTTCTGCATTTTTAGTAAGAAATACTGATGTTTTTGTTCCATATGCTTATGTACTTACAAGTATAGATTTTGAAATTGCCACAATGAAGTTTTTAAAAACCTGTCTAGAATATGTAAACACATCAATTACTGTCACTGGTTGGTTTTGGTCCACAGGTAGTCGAGCTGTGGTAATGGAGTGTCAGTATGGACCAAGGAGAAAAGGTTTCCAGTTAAAAAGAATCAATGAGCAAGAAAGTAGGTCCTGTCATCTCTACAAAGCTACTTGTCCAGCCAGGTAAGCGTATTTTATCTTACTTTACTTTTTTACATTAAAGTCTTATTTTTGAATAGCAAATAGAAGCATTTTTATAAACAGTTCAACCGTGTACAGTGAATTCTAAGTTTTGTATGTTCCTCATTAATGCCTCAACTCTTGCATCATTTTGCAAAGATTTTTCTATATATGAATACATATCTGTATGAGTATATACATAACGTCTACCCTAAAAGGTCAGTGAATCCCACTAATGCTTTCTTTCCTTAAAGTGAGGTAATAGTACTCCCTCTTCCCTGCTATATGAAAGCCTATAGTGAGTATCTGTTTATGTAAGGGTTGCTGTTGCTGTGAAGAGACACCAGGACCATGGCACCTCTTATAAAGGAAAACATTTAATTGCGTGGCTTACAGTTCAGAGGTTCAGTCTGTTATCATCATGGTGAGGTGTGGCAGCACACAGGCAGACACGGTGCTGGAGAAGGAGCTGAGAGTCCTACATTTTGCATAGGCAACAAGAAGTGAACTGAGACACTGGGCATGGCTTGAGCAAATTTGAGTCCCCAAAGCCCACCTGCATAGATACATACTTCCTCCAACAAGACCACACCCACTCCAACAAGGGCGCACCTCCTAATAGTGCCACTCCCTGTGAGCTTATGGAGGCCAATTACATTCAAACTACCACAGTATCTAATATGCACAGATAGCAAATTGTTGACTAGTGTTCATATGATATGTACTACTTACTAAACACTCAGTAATTTTCATTTCTAGTGTATCTTTAAAATGACTTCATACAGGTATATGAGTATTTTTTTTTGTTTTAAGTATCTGTGTAATATTCCATTTGTAAGCATAACATTTAATTACTATGGATAGACATGTAAGCTATGAAAAAAATTGGTTTCTGAGATAGAGAATCTCATGCCACCCAGGCTACCTTCACACACAATGTGTAGTCAAGAGTGGCCTTGAATTCCTCATCCTCCTGTCGCTGCCTCTTTATTACTAGGATTTATATATATTTACTAACATGCCTGGTGACAAATTCTGTTATTAGATTCAAAACCACAATTAATAACCTTTTTAAAATTTATTAGTAGGATAAATCCCTATAATGGTAATTGTTAGGGAAGGTTATATGCTTTTAAAATGTTGACAAAGAGCTGGTCAGTGGGGATGCACACCTTTAATGCCAGCACTTGGAAGGCAGAGGCAGCCGGGTCTCTGTGAGTCCGAGGCCAGCCTGGTATACAGAGTGAGTTCCAGGACAGCCAGGGCTACATAGAGAAACCATGTCTTGAAGAACCAAACAAATTAATATATAAATGATAAGATGTTGACAAAGAAAAATTACTTCTAAGAGAGATTTTACCAATTTACATTCACACCAGCAATGTATGAGAGCAATAGTAATTTTTAGATGGAGAACAAGGTTGTCATTGTTCTGGGTGAGGATAAAAAATGTGAACCAGCTGGGCTGTGGTGATGCACACCTTTAGTCCCAGTATTTGGGGAGGCAGAGGCAGGTAGATCTCTGTGGGTTCAAGGCCTTCCTAGTATAGAGTGAGTTCCAGGACAGCCACAGCTACACAGAGAAACCCTGTCTTGAAAAACAAGAAAAAGTTAAGTGTCTTTGTTGTCTTAAATGAGTTTAGATAATGGAAGTTTAAAGGCAGCCATCCTGGAAGAGGATCCTGAAAGTAAACCAGATGTGAATTATGGCTTCCAAGACAGTGAAGGAGAAAAAAATTTCAGAAAAATTATCTATATTTAGATAGTTATACTCAATTTATGATAATTGTTAATTTTCTAAGTATCATGAACTTAATATGACATCTTTCATAAGCTTCTGATACTAAATTAAAGATTCTCTAACTTCTCTGCTTGAGCTCTTTATTGATGTTAGGTATTTCTTGAGATTATAATAAACAGTATGTTCTTTGTCTTGTATAAAGGATTTACATTAAAAAGGTACAGAAGTTCCCTGAATACAGAGTACCTACAGACCCCCAAATTGACAGGAAGGTCATCAGAATGGAGCAGGAGAAAGCCTTTACCATGCTAAAGAAGAACTTGGTAGATGCTGGTGGAGTTCTTAGGTAAGGCACTCAGACAGCCCTTTCAATTACTAATTAGCATCATTAACAAGGACTCTTATAATTGTGCTTTCAATTACTTCATTAAGGACTGGTTATTTAAGTTAGTTACCTCACCAGTATTAAACTTATTTGCTGTTGTATATGTTACTGACTTTATTACCTAAAAATTGTATATAATTCTAACCATACATTGTTGATTACTGTGACCATCTGTAAGTTTTAAGCCCTAAGTAAAATTCCATTTTATGCTTCATGTTTTAAATAGTAGGAACTACAATATTTCTGGCGTATTTGTAGTCCATTATTTGTCAATTCAGGTGAAGAATTTATTATTGTATAATGATGTCAAATATAAAGAAAGCTTTTTTGTCATCTTTTATAAAAACTTAAAAATGAAGTCAATAATTAGTCAATAATTTTTATAACATGTAACTCTACAATTTTTATTTTTAAACAAAATTATTTTATTTTTAAATTTTATTGTGTGTCTAAGAGGTTTTCCTGCATGTATATATGTGCACCATGTTTGATGTCATGGAAGTTAGAAAATGACATTGGATCCCCTGGAACTTGAGTGATAGATGGCTGTGAATCACCATGTGGGTGCTGAGACTCAAACCTGGGGCCTCTGTAAGAGTACCAAGTGAAGCCGGGCGTTGGTGGCTCACGCCTTTAATCCCAGCACTTGGGAGGCAGAGGCAAGCAGATCTCTGTGAGTTCGAGGCCAGCCTGGTCTCCAGAGCAAGTGCCAGGATAGGCTCCAAAGCTACACAGAGAAACCCTGTCTGAAAAAACCAAAAAAAAGAAAGAAAGAAAGAAAGAAAGAGTACCAAGTGTTCTTAACAACTGAGTTATCTCTCCAGCTCAATACTAAATTTTAATCAGGCTCTGATTTGTTTATATTGGTTTATATCAAGCACAAGTACAGGAGTCAGTGAAATGTCTCAGTGAGTTCAGTCCCCAGCACCCTCATGATAAAAAGAAAGAACAGACTCCTTTTTTTTTTTTTTTTTAAACAGGGTTTCTGTGTGGCTTTGCAGGCTGACCTGGAACTAGCTCTTGTAGACCAGGCTGGTCTTGAACTCCCAGAGATCCGCCTGCCTCTTCCTCCCAAGTGCTGGGATTAAAGGCGTGCGACACCAAAGCCCAGCAAAGAACAGACTCCTTTAAGTTGTTCTCTGACCCCCACATATACATGCTGACACATGTGTGTCACATGTTGCATATCATATAAATTTAAAGAACAGGGGCTTGGTGTGTAGCTCATCCATAGAGCGCTTTCCTAGCCAAGTGCTTAGCCCAAAGTTAAGTCCCCAACAACACACACACACACACACACACACACACACACACACACACACACACACACACACACACAGTTGTACAGAAATATCACTTAAGTTGGGTCTGGTTATACACACCTTTAATTGTAGGTCTCAGAAGGCAGAGGCTGGTAGATCTCTGAGTTGGAGGCCAGCCTGGTCTGTATACCAAGTTCCAGGCCAGCCAGAGCTACATAGTGAGACCCTGTCTCAAAAACAAAACAACAAAAAAGAAAAATCAATTAAAACAGTATTTTACCCGATTGCTTGATTTTTTTTCCTGGCATCAATCTCTTGCACTACTGTACATGAGAAGTGTTCACATTTTAGTTGATTCTCTTACTCACTGAGCCAACAGGAATTGAGAATGCTTTGTTTATTTACTTACTTATTTTATGTGCTTTGATGTTTTGTGTGCGTGCGTGCGTGCGTGCGTGTGTGTGTGTGTGTGTGTGTGTGTGTGTGTGTGTGTGTGTGTGTGTGTGTGTGTGCGCGCGCGCGCGCCATGTGCAAACCCGGTACCTACATAAGTTAGAAGAGAGCTATATATCCCTTGAGCTGGAGTTACAGATGGTTGTGAGCTATCATGTGGGTACTAGAGCTCAAAAACCCAGTCCACTGTAAGACTAACAAGTGCTCTTAACTTCTGAGCCATCTCTCTACCCTCGTATATGTGTAAATCCCTATATTGCCTTAACTTTAGGGTCATATTGAAAGTTTATGAAGTTACTTTTATTTTTGAATATAAAGTCAATCTTAGGAGAGTTGAACATAAGACATTTAAAATTTTATTCCACATGGCATAATCATATATGATTTTAGTTTAAAAGACTACTCCTGCTGGGCAGTGGTGGCGCACGCCTTTAATCCCAGCACTCAAGAGGCAGAGGCAGGTAAATCTCTATGAGTTCGAGGCCAGCCTGGTCTATAGAGCTACACAGAGAAATCCTGTCTCAGAAAACCAAAAAAAAAAAAAAATTTCTTTTCCTTGATAAATATTAACTCAAGTAATTATGATTTCTACCTTTGTCTAAAATCATCTAATTTTATTATTTAAATTTTAGTAATTTTAATGTTTTCTCTTATCAGATGGTATGTGCAGTTACCTACACAGCAAGCTCATCAGTATCATGAATTAGAGACTCGTGGCCTCCCTCTGTCACCATCTCCTTTTCGTATGTCTTCTCTTGAAGAAGAGGAAACTGTAGTCAGAGATGAGAATTGTGCGTTGCCTTCACGCCTCCACCCGCAAGTAGCGCATAAGATTCAGGAATTAGTGTCACAGGGAGTAGGACAAGTGTATGCAGTAAGGAAGCAGCTAAGGTACAGGAGAAGCAGTGTTTTCTTTTACACTTATTCTTAACATTATGGGAACTTTACAGCAACTTTCCAGGACATATGCTATTAGAGGGATATAGTGTATTTCTTCTTATGTATAAACATTATTTTCAGCAAATGCTTGGCAAGCTTCATATAGTATTAATATAATTCTAAATACTCATTTAAGACACTACATCTTTGTCTGACTGGACTATTTCTACATGATAAATTTATTTTACTAGCTAAGGTCCTACTCTGTAACCCAAGCTGGCCTTTAATTCATTTACATAGCCCAGGTTGGCTTCCAGTTTTCAGCAGTCTTCCTAATCTCAGGTAACCAAGTGCTGGGATTATGAGTGTGAGCCACTAGTCCTGTAATGAATTGATTGACATAATACATATTTTAGAGACTTGTAGAGTCAGAAAGTTAAAAACCTAGGCTAACGTATTTATTTTAGATTATTTGAAATGAAATAGAATTTTATTATAAAATAATATGGGGAATAAATATGTTCAAAATAGAATATATACATGTATGAAGTTCTCAAAAAATTAAAATATTTGATTTTTTAAAAGATAACAAGCTAAACTATTTACTATAACAATCTGTAATGTTATAGTCAAGTATATATATGTGTGTGTTATGTATCACTACAATATTAATTATGCAAATTATCTTGAGTACATTAAATTTACTTCAAAATACTACAAATAAAAGTTTTATTAGACCAGGGGTGACAGTATATGCCTTTAATCTCAGCACTCGGGAGGCAAAAACAAGTGGATCTCTGTGAGTTCAAGGCCAGCCTGGTCTACAAAGCTAGTTCCAGGACAGCCAGGGATACACAGAAAAATCTGTCTTGAAAAAATAAAAGAAAAAAAAGTTTCATTAGATGATAAACTATCCAGATTAAGTATTATAATTATTATAATATATATAATATATATAATATATATATCACTATATTTGGTTTTTACAGACAGGGTTTCTCTGGATTGCTTTGGAGCCTGTCTTGGAAGTCTCTCTGTAGACCAGGCTGACCTCAAACTCATAGAGATCCACCTGCCTCTGCCTCCTTAGTGCTGGGATTAAAGACATGTGCCACCACTGCCTGGCTAACTATATCATTTTTCAACAACTTAGTAAAGATGATGTATTTACCCTCATTTTACACATGAGAAAATGGAAATTAAAAATTGCTAAATAATTGGGTTTGAAAGACAGAGCCAGAATGAAATCTGGGTCTAATACTACAGCCTATGTGTAATGTTGTAATTCTTTGTTCCTTCCGGTTATTGTGCAGTGAAATCTGAATAGCAAGATGAGTACTTATAAAAATTACTTTTTGTTTGTTTGTTTGAGATTGGGTCTCACTGGAAAGCCCTGGCTAGATTGGAACTCACTATGTAGATCAGGCCTTGAACTCATAGAAATCCACCTGCCTTTGCATCCTGAGTGCTGGGATCAAATATGGGCACAGCTGCACCCAACAGAAAGCATTACCTTTTAGCTTCTGTGTAGCTTTGGAGCCTATCCTGGCAATTGCTCTGGAGACCAGGCTGCAATCTACTTATTTCAAATTATTTAAAAAGAAGTTCAGTGAGAACAGAAAGTAATACAACTCTGCAGTTTGATCCAATAAATGTAACGCATAGAGCACACATATTGAATTGCAATTTATGTATTTATTTTCATGTAATTGTGTAGTAATGCTACCTTTCTTACAATATCTTCCCTTCCAATATCTTACTGTCTCACAGTATCAGAACTATCAAATTTCATGTAATATTAATTGATGCCTTTTGGAATCAGTGTAACATGTTTATATATATAATTTGGAAATAGGTCTGTGTTTTCTTACTTATTAAATAGGAATATAATTCAGGGCAACTTCAACCTATGAGTCTGCAGTTCCCTTATCTGTAAAGTGGGATTGATAATTATACCTGGTCAGATGATCATAGTAATAGTTAAAGGAAATACCTAAAGTGTGTTCAAAATTGTGTCTGATATGGTAAGCAGTAAAAACATTATAATGTTCAAACTGAGGATTGTGGTTCAAATTTAATTCATAAAAATGTCAAAGCTCAGTTGGGTAGTAGTGGTTTACGACTTTAGTCCCAGCACTTGGAAGGCAAACACCTTTCTTTAACCTGTATTAATAAATAGAAAGAAATCTAAAATGGCTAATATTTAATTATTTACAGAATTATTTACATAGATATGAATAATACTTTACAAAAGCTTATATTGAAAGAGAACCTTTCTTTCAATCTGTAAGTGTATCATTACAGTTACATTTTTATTTTATATCCTCTACAGGAAATTTGTGGAAAGAGAACTGTTCAAACCTGATGAGGTACCCGAAAGACATAATTTATCCTTTTTTCCAACTGTAAATGATATAAAAAATCATATCCATGAGGTACAGAAATCCTTGAGGACTGGAGAAGAGGCCTATAACTCAGAGACTATTCCAGCAACGGTATGATCACATCCACGTCTGTGTTCTTAGAGGCTCTCTCAGCTCCTATTAATACATCTGACAATACTGTAGCTCATAGTAATACTTGGTCTAGTAGAAAGGGGCTACTGTTCCATCATCTCAATTACTATGATTTAAGGAAACAGCTAGCTAATTTTCTGAAATATGAATACTACCAGCTCTCAGAAAATAACTTGACTGAATATTTCTTACCACTCTCACAAGGAAAAGAAACAGTAGATTTTCAAATCTGAGTATAACAAAGAAGAATCATTATTTTTTTTCTTACAAGAAATATCTCTTATTCAGTTTACAGACATTTATTGAGCACATACTGAGTATATCCCTTGCTCCCTTTTTAAAATAGATGGTTATGGTTAAGTAGTTCAGGTTCAGATGCACAAAGTGAGCTCTGTATGCCATATATGAATATCAATTTTTACCTCATAATTTTATATTGTAGTTTCTCTGTCAATGTTAGTAATTTCTGAGATAATTTTACCATAGTTGCCCAGAAATTAGTGATGATAATAGAGGAAGTGACTTAGGAGTTAAAATCTGCGTGGCACTAACCTTTGCATTCCTGACTTTTTACTTTCCAAGTTTTAATATCTGAACATTTTTGAATTGCATTTATTTTATATATATATATGGATGTTTTACTTACATGCCTGGGTCCCATGAAGGCCAGAAGAGGTGTGGGATCCCAGGATCTGGAGTTATAGGTGGTTGTGAGCCACCATTATGGGTTCTGGGAATTAACCCTGGGTCTTCTGGAAAATGAACCAGTGCTTAACTACTGAGCCATCTCTCCAGTCCTAGCTGGGATATTTTAAATACTAGACCTACTGGGATGGTTTCTGTTTGTTTGTTTTATATCCAAACTTAATTATTACTGTGCAGAATTCAAGAAATAAAATAGATTTCCCACCTATACTTCCCACCTATACTCCTATCCAAATTGTTGATATCTTAACTCACAGACCCTAACATAGTGAGACATACTTGAGCTTTGAGAATGTGAACAAGTAGAGAGTGATTACAGAACAAAACACAAGTGTAATGAAAATAAAATAGGAAGCTGGGGAGAGAGCTCATTCTGTAAGTGCTTCTCTCACAAACATGAAGATCGAAGTGTGATCCCCACCCAGAACCCACGTAAAAATGCTGAGTGTGGTAGGTGTGAACTTATAATCGCAATGCTAGGAAGGTGGGGACAGGAGGGGAGCTGGCTGACTGGTGAGTTCCAAGCCAATGAAAGATGCCATCTCAAAGGAAATAGACTCTGGCATTTACACACGTGTGCCCCCCCCCCACACACACACATATACAGAGGGGGGAAAAGGGAGGGAGGGAGGGAGGGAAGAAGGAGGGAAGGAGAGAGTAAAAAAAGAAAAGAAAATAGGACTGGCTAGATGATTTAGTAGGTAGTAAAGGTGCTTACCACCTAGCATGACTAGTATGACTACCTGGGACTGATCAGAACACACATGGTAGAAGGGAAGAACTGATTTCTAAAAATGGTCCTCTGATTTCCACATGTGTGCAAGGCATGTATGTGTGCATGAGACACAAAATAAGTAAATAAGTGTAAATTTTTAAAAGGAAATATGGTAGTTATATTAATGTTTTAAGAGATTTTCAATGTAACTACTTTGTTTTCACTAAAACAAATGTTCTCATTTCAGCTTCAGTGGACTACAGATAGTGGTAATATTCTCAGAGAGACTGTAACAGTTACATTTGCAGAAGGTAGGCTATATTGGATATTTTTTTAAAGATTTTATTTATTTATTATGTATACAACATTCTGCTTCCATATATATCTGCACACCAGAAGAGGACACCAGATCTCATTACAGATGGTTGTGAGCCACCATGTGGTTGCTGGGAATTGAACTCAGGACCTCTGGAAGAGCAGTCAGTGTTCTTAACCTCTGCGCCATCTCTCCAGCCCTAGATATTTTTATAATATAAAAATGAGTTGGTATTATATCTGGAAAGAACTTCAGCTATCTCATATCATTTAAAAAATTTTTTGTATGTGTGCTCGTATGTATAGGTGTATATGTATGCGTGAAGGTCAGAGGTCAATGTAAGTATTCTTCCATTACTCTCCATATCTGTATTTATTTATTTTGGAACTGGCTTTATCACTAAACCTGGAGCTCACTGTTTGAGCTGATCAGCAAGCCCCTGGTGTCTGCCCTCTCTGCTCCCCTAGTGCTGGCTTTACAGACACTCACAGCTATGCCTGGCGTTTACATGGGTGCTAGGGATCTGAACTCATGCCCTCATGCTTGCACATCAAACACTTTACTCACCAAGTCATGTCCTTGACTCATGTAATCAAATTTTATAGATAAGGAGACCTGACTCTAAAGAGGGAAAGAGTAGCTATGTTGGAATTTACCAAAAATATTTCTAGAACCTTTATGCTTCTTTGTGACCAAAAAAAAAAAAAAAAAAAAAATGTGTGTTGTGGAATAATAGGATCTAGCTATATATTTTAAGCTGGCCTCAAACTTGTGTTCTCCTGCCTCAGCCTCCTAAGTACTAGGAGTCTAAGCATGTGCCAGCATATCTGACTATAACGGAACTTTGAGACCATCTTAGCATAGTCTACTAGAAGAATGACCAGTGCCAGCACTAACTAGCACCTTGATTTGCAAACTGTTGTCTATTTTGAGTTGTTTGCTTTTCTCAGACAGGGTTTTTCTGTAGCCCTGGCTGTCCTGGAACTTGCTCTACAGACCAGGCTAGTCTCAAACTCAGAGATCCTCCTGTCTCTGCCTCGTGAGTGCTGGGTTGAAAGGTGTGTGCCACTGCCACCCAGCTGTCTCATGTTCTTAATTCCTATGTTCCTGAAATGTTTGAAGTTTCTTTTGTTTGTTTTTCTGTACTCTTTTACATGTGTTCTGTCTCCTGGAAATGTCTTCTGTCTTCATCTGTGTAGAAAATACTCTTCTCACTCAGAACAGTCTCTGGTTTTGACGTTTTGTTTTTGTTTTTTGTTTTTTCCGAGGCAGGGTTTCTCTGTAGTGTTTTGGAGGCTGTCCTGGAACTCACTCTGTAGACCAGGCTGACCTCAAACTCACAGAGATCTGCCTGCCTCTACCTCCCGAGTGCTGGGATTAAAGGCGTGCGCCACCACCGCCCGGCTGGTTTTGAGGTTTTTAAAGGAGCTCCTCATTACATTGCATTCACCTTTGTGCCTACTGTGCTAGGGCTGCTGTTGACACATTTGTAGCTTGGTTATTCAGGCTCTTCAGAGGGAAGGGTGATAGTTAATCAAACCAAGTTTCTAGAAGATAACGTCTGCTAAAGCGTTAACACTATAATCAATCTCCAATCAATTAATGGAGAACTTATGCAGAGTGTTTTCTGCTGCTTGTTACCTCCAAAGATTATTGTGGGAATTACCAATACGCAGTCAGGTAAAAATACAAGGGAATTTATTAGGGAAAAGCCTTACTTACAGAGCAACCTAGCCAGCCGGTGGGGCAACAGTAAGTACAGCAAGCCGAAGAGGGAATGGAAGAAGGGAAGCCACGTGAGCACCCTTACTCTTATACCTTCCCTACATCACCCTAGCAGGCATGGCTACAGTGTCCCCTACAAAAGGTAATGTCCTGGCTGTGTTAGTTCTTACAAAGATGCTCATTGGCATCACCTGTGCATTTTACTTTTTTTCATATTTCAATGCTCATTTTATTTATTTTTATTAATTTTTTTCATTTTACATACCAAACCACCAAACCCAGTTCCCCCTCCCTCCCCTTTACCCACTCCCAACTCCCCCGTTTCCATCTCCCCATTCACTTCTCAGAGGGGATAAGGCCTCCTTTGGGGAGTCAACAAAGTCTGACATACCAATTTGAGGCAGGACCAAGCCCAGTATCAAGGCTGAGCAAGGTATCCCATCATAGGGAATGGGCTCCAAAAAGCCAGTTCTTATGTACCCTTTTTGCCTTCTGTTGCTGTAATAAACTCCATGAGCCACAGCAATTGGGAGGAAAGGGTTTATTTTATCTTACAACTCCCAACTCCTGGGTCATGATGCATCTCTGAAGGAAATCTCTGCAGGAACTGAAGCACAGACCATGGAGGAACACTGATGGGCTCTTTATGGCTTGTTCATTCACCTTGGCTTTTTATACAACCTAGGACCACCTGTCCAGTGGTGGTACTGCCCATAGTGGTGAGAAGGGCTGGGCCTTCCCACATCAATTATTAATCCAAAAAATGTTCCACAGAAACTCCTACAGGCCAGTCTCATGGAGGAATGTGTTCAATTGAGGTTCCCTCTTCCCAGATAATTCTAGTTCATGTCAATTTGACAGAACAACAACAAACTAACCAGGACAGAAAGGAGTGGAGGGAAGGAAGGAGATGAATGGAGTTGAATCTAGAAATTCTTATTTTTATAGTTGTCAGAGAAGTTCTGATGATCTGACAGGGTCTAGAAACAGTGAACTAGATACCTGGTCTATTAGTTTGTCACTGTGTGTCTATGTTTCTGTGTGTACTTTGGCTTTGCTTCTTTGTTGTTGTTTTGAAACAGGGTCTCACTCTGTTCCCAGGCTGGTCTGGAATATTTAAGACTGGCCTCATGATAGTTCCCCTTTGATAGCCTCAAAAGTGCTAGGAATTACAAGCATGAAGCACCATGCTAGACTAGTTTGGAGTTATGCATTGATTGATTGATTGATTGATTGATTGATTGATTGATTGATTGATTTTGTGTAGCCCTGGCTGGCCTAGAACTCACTATGTAAACTAGGCTGGCCTCAGACTCACAAAGATCCACCTGCCTCTGCCTCAGCCTCCTATGTGTCACCATGCCTGGCTATGTGCTGATTTGTCCATTTGTGATCGCTTTGTTTGTTTGTTTTCAAACAGGGCATCAAGTAGCCCAGGCTGTCTTCAAACTTACTTCTATAGGCAAGAATTACCTTTTACTACTGGTCCTCCTGTGTCCACCTCCAGAATTAAGGGCCTATATGCATTTACCACCTTGCTTAGCTTATTGATAATTTTTTTAAAAATTTATTTATTAGTTCCAGTTAGGGAACAAGCTTGTTTCACATGTAAGTCCCTTCTCCCTCTCCCTCCCCTCACCCCCATCCTTCCTCCCCCATCCCCAGCCCACCCCCCACTCCATCTACCCACACTCCCCAGGCAGGGTAGGGCCCTCAACGGGGGCTCTGCAAAGTCCACCAAATCTTCCTGTTCTGTCCTGGGCCCTTCCCCATGTGTCCAGGGCCAGAGTGTAACCCTTCACGTGGGATGGGCTCTCAAAGTCCCTTCTTGCACCAGGGAAAAATACTAATCCACCACCAGAGGCTCCCTGGAGTGCAGAGGCCTCCTTATTGACATCCATGTTCAGGGGTCTGGATCAGTCTTGTACTGGCCTCCCCGACAGCATCTGGGGTCGATGTGCTCTCCCTTGTTCAGGCCAACTGTTCCTGTGGGTTTCTCCAACCTGGTACAGACCCCTTCGCTCTTCATTCCTCCTTCTCTTCAACTAAATTCCCGATTTCAGCTCAGTGTATATCTGTGGATGTCTGTCTCTGCTTCCATTATTGATGATTTTTTGAAGTCCTTTGCAAACCTTTGACTTTGTCTTGTCTTCTATTCTGATTCTTCTAGTAATGGTTGTTATAAAGTTCAAGAATAATAATTGTGTCTCTCTTCTGTTAATTTAGGAAATTCACTAGGAGAACCAGTTACCAGCAAAGTGGGAACGAGTCGGACACAGACTTCTTTGTCTCCAGAGCCATTTCACTTGGTCTCCCCACTTTCTTCATTTCAGCCCAAAATCTTCTCACACTTACAGGTAGGCACCCCTTAAACAGCTAAATCTGGGTATCTTCCTCTTCCAAAATTCCTCTTATAAGGATTTCAGAGATTTGCAGTGAAATTACAATAATGGCCATATATTTATTTATTATTAATTTTCTAATCCTTTGTTGTAGACAGAAGTTTCTGTCCCACCTTCCAGTTCCTAAATAACCGACACAGAGGCTTAATATTAATTATAAATGCTTGGCTGGTAGCTCAGGCTTATTACTAACTCTTACAGTGTAAATCAACCCATTTCTATTCATCTATGTGCTACCCAATGCTCGTGGCATTTACCTCTTTAGTATTTCTTGCTTACTCTTCCTATGGGTGGTGACTCTCTCTCTTGACTCTGTCCTCTTTCTTCCCAGTGTGCTTAGTTTGGTTTTCCTGCCTAAACTTTCCTGCCTGGCTACCATCCAGTCAGCCTTTTATTAAGCTAATCTGAGTGACAAATCTTCACAGTGTACAAAAGGATTACTCTACAGCACTTTGTGTCTTGATATAAGATGATAATTCAGATAATATGTTTTGAAAAATTTGAGGGAGACATGACTACAGTAAAGGTTTGTTGTACTACTTTTCCTTGGTCCTTATTTCCATCTCCATGGAATATTTGTTACTTTGTGTGTTCCAATTTTTTTAGTCAAAAGAATATCCTACGAGAATGTCATACATAGTAAATAAAAATATTGTGATATAACTCTTTTCTCTTTGGAAGGGTCTGAAGTTACAGCCAAGCCTCTCCCCTCTTGATGGATCCCAAGCTCTGGTATCAGAAAGCAGCCATCTATCCTCCAGTCCTTCAAGACTTGTGGATACAGCAGGAAATACTGTAGTGAATAGTCATTCTCTACCGCATGCTCAGAGTCACAGCCTTCCAGCAGATCCATGCCCAACACAGAACAACAGTGCTGCTGTCATTGGGAGTCTCCCAGAGTCAGTTCAGAATCTGGTTGTAATGGATCAGCTGGTGGAAGTTGAAGATGTTGAGGATGCAGGGAATCTGGAAGGAAGTGTAAACAGAATTCTGTTGGGAGATGTGCAAACCATTCCAATACGAATCATAGACAGTCATCCAACTCTTAGTAAGTGACCATCCATTTGTGATTCTTTTTAATCTTTTACAACTTGATATCAGTACATCAAACAACAGAAAAAGCTGTAATTTCTACTAATGGGTTTATAATATTGTAACGTTCAAACAAAATTATGAGAGGACTGGGGCTGGAGAGATGGCTCAGCAGTTAAGAGCCCTGGATGCTCTTCTGAAGGCTGGGTTCAATTCCCAGCATCCACATGGCAGCTTACAACTGTCTGTAATTCCAAGATCTGACACTGTCACACAGACATACATACATGCAGGCAAAACATCAATGCACATAAAAAAAATCTAAAAATTATTAAGAGAGGAAAAGAGATTTCATTAACCTAATATTTTTCTTATTATTTCTAATTATTTAGCTATAATGAAATTATTCATTGTTTATCCCAGCACTTAGAAGGCTTAGGCAGAAGGGTTGCACATTCAAGGACAGCCTGGCCTACAAACACGTCCTATACCAGCCTGAGCAATTTAGCAAGATCCTATCTCAAAACAAAAATAGGGCTGGAATGCTAGAGTACTTTACTGCCTAGTAGGTTCTAAGAACTGGGTTCAGTCCCCAGTGCAGACAGGAAATGAAGCAAAGGGAAATTATTCATTTTTAATATTTTTTATTTCTTTTGTTTTGAGACAAGAGTCTCACTTTGTAGCTCTGGCTCTATGTAGACCAGGCTGGCCTTGAACTCATGTGCACCAGCATCCCCGGCCAGATTTATTTACCTCTGTATATGTATGTGTACCACATGTATTCCTGGTGCCCAGGGAGGGCGGAGGAGGGTATTGGATCTCCTAGAACTGAAGTTACAGATGGTTGTAAATCACCATGTGGGTGCTGGAAATTGAACCCAGGCACTCTGCAAGAACAAGTTCTCTTAATCTCTGAGCCATCTTCTTAACCCCAAAACTTCATTTCTTTTTCTTTTGTTTTTTTTTGTTTTTGTTTTTGTTTTCCTAGACAAGATTTCTCTGTATAGCAGTCCTGGCTATCCTAGAATTTGCTCTGTAGACCAGGCTGGCCTCAAACTCGCAGAGATCTACGTGCCTCTGCATCCTGAGTGCTGCTTGCCACTGCCTGGTGAGAGAACTTTTTGTAACTACAGAGTAATATTATAGATGAGGAGAAAAATGAATATATGTAAGTTTATTGTTATAACACATGAGAAAGTTAGCTATATTCCCATTCTACAGATAGAGAAACCAAGGTTCAGGGAGGTTAAGCAATTTCCTCGTGCTCACATTTAGTAAGTGACAGAGGAGGGAAGTAAGCCCAGGTATTGTATTTCTTGCCTTCTAACATGCTTTCTCCCACTGTGTTGTCACATAGTATTTGTGGGAATATTAATTCAAATTGCTTTCAAAGAAATACTTTTTTAATCCAGATTTGTACGATTTATCATAATCTGATAATCTGAGGGCTTACTTCACTAGGAAGTTGTGGGGATCTTCTTTCCCCCTTGGCCTGTTGGTTACCAGGTCGAGAGGGAAAAGAAGCAGAAAGGGTGATAGAAAGCTTTGGTGGCCAGTGAGCATCGTTGGGGGGAGGCCTCTGGGAGACAGATTTTGGTGAATCAGCTCAACTTTATTCCAGAATATAAAGAATATATAGGAGTGGGGAGCCTGGGGAAAAGCCCTAATTTGCATTAAGTGTCATGCTCCTATCACATGGCTTTGTATGTGGCAGTGAGTTGCTATAGCAGAGCTCCTAGCTATGGATGGAGGTTCTGTTCTGCCTAGTCCTGCAGCCATCCAGTCCCAAATAAACACACAGAGGCTTATGTTAATCACAAACTGTTTGGCCAATGGCTTAGGCTTCCTATTGGCTAGCTCACTCTTAATTAATTATTAACCAATAATTGTTAATCTAGGTATTTCCACATGGCCTTATCTTACCAGAGAATGCCCAGAGTCCTATCTTCCTGGTAGCTATGTGGTATCTCACTGGTGGCTCCTCTGCCTTTCTATTCCCGGAATTCTCCTAGTCTGATAGCCTCACCTATACTTCCTGCCTGGCTACTGACCAATCAGCATTTTATTAAACTAATAAGAGTAACATATATTCACAGAATACAGAAGGACTTCCCCCATCACCTAGCACAAGTCTTCTTAGCAGGGATCTGTGTCTAGAGTCAAGCTAAAGATGAATCAGGCATCTGGTATTAGAGACAGCTTTTAGATAAGGTCAGTCCTCTAGGCCCAGGGACATTCTCCAGATAAGGGCAGGTAGAGAGCAGGAAGCCTTGCTTGAGGGAGGGAGCTCCATGTTGCTGAGCTATTGAGATAAGCTCCATGCCATGGCAGACTTCAACCTCTGACCAGTCAGCAATGTATTCCACTAGGATGTGGGCTCTTAGAGTCATTCAAATCTGTCTTCTGTGGGTCCCCATGTCACTGACTGAACTCCAGTATAGTTGAGCATACCTGTAACAGTATTAATGTGTTCAGTACATTGCTAAACAAGTCACAGTCTCTAGCTCTGCTTTCTAAGAGCAACTGATAAAGAGTCTTGATAAAGTATGATGAAGATTTATTCCAGGTGATGTGGTCCATGCCTTTAGTCCCAGCACTGATCTCTAGGTTCAAGGCCAGCATGGTCTATATAATGAAACCCCATCTCAAAAACAAAACAAACAAAAAGATGAAGATGCTAGACATTGCATTGACCAGTTGACAGTATTACGACTGGTGTGCTGGGTCTCCAACCATGTGGCTGTAAGCACCATGGAGCATGCGTAGGTGTTCTCAAGTGTTTTAGATGAACAAACACATAGTTCACATTGAGGCAGAGCCATCATTTTAAGATGCACCACTGTGTTTTCAGATATGCCAAGTATTTTTTCTCAATTTTACCATAACCCTTTTCTAAACCATGGTATGTTTGAGTTTATTCTAAATTCAGACTGTTATTATTTTTAAAGCTAAAGTCTGATGTAGGCCAGGCTGGCCTAAAGTTGTCTGTGTTACTAAAATTGATCTTGAATTCCTGACCCTCTGCCTTCAACAGTCTAATGCTGGGATTACAGGTATACACCATTTTGCCTGGCTTTACATTTACATAATTTTAAAGACCATGGTGTCATAAAATATACTAACCCTTTTGGGTTTTTGTTTGGTTTTAAAGTTGAAGAAAATCTAGAAGATACTCTGTCTGTGAACCAAGTTAAACAAGAACCCAAAGAGCCAACACTGTCTATAGGAGCAAAAACTTTTCTGGACTGTAAAAAAGTATCTGCTACACAAAAATTTTAAAGCTTTTCAGAATTCACAGCTCTGGTCCCTTCTGATGTCTTAGAAGGTGAAGATTGCCAGGGTGTGGCATGTCAGTCACTGGACTGGAACTGAGCGATGAGCAGCTTTGACTTAAAAACTTGAATATTTGTTGTCAATTCCATATTTGTATTTTCCTTAAGAAATATTTTACTTTATTTTGTATTCCTATTTTTTATTATTCAGTAACACAAATGTTTCAAAAGATCATCTGAACTTCACAGTAATTTAGTGTGAACACAAATACCCAATGTAGGTTCTTACAAGACAAAAAAAGGCCAGCAATAAGCTAGGCAGTGGTGGCTCACAACTTTAATCCTAGCACTCAGGAGGCAGTGGCAGATGGATCTCTGTGAGTTTGAGGCCAGCCTGGTCTACAAGAGCGAGTTCCAGGACAGCAGAGCTACACAGAGAAACCCTGTCTCAAAACCCTCCCTTCCCCCCAAAGAGGCCAACAATAAAAGCAGTGTGTGAGTGCATGTGTAGGTGTGTCAGAAAATTTAGAATTGTGAGGAGAGTTTTGATTAGTCTACAGGTGAGAGAATATTTGTCATCTGTTGTATTTGAAAGATAGAGCAATAGATTTATATGGTAACACTGAGCCTCCAATCACATCCCCATAGATTTACATGGTAGCACAGATCTGCCAGTCACATCCCTAGACACTGCATGTGCAGTTTATTCTCGAGGCTTTATATCTATAACTAAATGAATGGAACTAATGGTCATCTGTAAGAAATTTCAATGACTTGGAAAGTATTGAAAAGTTTAAATTGAATTAATCAGATAAATAACACAAATAAATGTATTTTATATGGGATTAGAGATAAATCCCAGTTTAGGAATAGAAAGAAGGCAAATTCAGAGAATGGGGGAAAATGTTCTAATTCCCCACTATTTACAGATCATTTGGGGGAACTTGGTGGTAGCAAAATTTTTGTTTTTTTTATAAAGATTCAGTTTTTGCCTAGAAAATAATTTAAATAACATTTAAATTTTTTCTATACTAGAGGTTTTCTTATTAAATTGTCAGTATTGCAATTTATGTATTTCAAGATATATATATATATATATAGATATATATATATATACTTTAAAATTTAGTTCATATTTAAAACTTGAAAATGTCTGATCTGATATTTGGCTCATTAAATAAGTATATTTATACCTAGTCCCAAATAACTAGTAATCAGTATGTTCATTATAAGCTTTTTTAAAAAATAAAAGTTTGAATAGAAATTTCAAATATAACTGTTATGACATTAACTTAGCTAAGTGTAGTAGTGCTCACTTGTAATTCCAGTACTCAGGAGGTGGTGACATTGGATTGTAAATTCAAGTCTAGCCTGGGCTACATAGCAAGACCCTACTAAAAAAGAAAGAAGGAATCACCTAGAAAATTTTTTTCTCGACGCTCATTTATGAGTGTATTTAAATTTAATTTTTTAAAAAAATAAGAATTTCAAGTGGATATTAAGGTTTAATATTAAAGCATGAATAATATAATGTGAAATTTGACCTCAGTACTTCACATGGCTATCAATTGCTTTTGACTTTTCTAAGTCCAGTCTCCCATTTTTACTCACTTTGTTTTAGGCCCATGATTTGTATCTAAGTATAAAACACTGTTGTTTTAGAAATAGGTGAAACTCTAAAACTCATCATTTCTACATCTATATCCTAGTCAATGTAAAGTTTATTATTTATCTTATTCACTGCAAATTTCATGTCTAATTATATATATAATTGTTAGTAAGAACTGCATGTCCTTTTCTTGAGAACTGAGGCAGGCTGTTAAATCTGAACATGTTATACTAAGTTCAACTTAAAACCCAAGTTCCCTTAGTCTATGTGTACGTAAGAGGAATGAGATTAAGATAGTATGTACTTAGAATGGTATTATAGGTAATACTCTTTTGTTATCCTTGTTATAGAAACTGTTTTTCAAGAACTAATAGGTTTTCACCTTCCAATAATAATTAAGGTTTATTATTACATATTTCATTCATTGAGACATATTCTTGGGAAGACATTCCTTTTTGATGGTGAATTGCTAAGGAAAAATGCTTGTTAAAAAATAAACTAGCCAGTTTCCTGTGAGGATGAGAAATAGCAGAGGATTCGGTGCTTAATGTGTAATCACGAGCAAACAGTTAAAATATATTTCTAAGCCTGGCAGTGGTGGCTCACGCCTTTAATCTCAGCACTCAGAGGCAGAAGTGGGTGGATCTCTGTGAGTTTGAGGCCAGCCTGGTTTACATAATGAGTCCCAAGACAACCAGGGCTGTTACAAAGAGAAACCCTGTCTTGAAAACAACAAAACAACTCTGCGTGCGTGCGTGCGTGCGTGCGTGCGTGCGTGTGTGTTTCTGTCACTTCATCCTAGTAGTGGTGCACAAAGACCAACCTGGTCTATATATAGAGTTCCAGGACAGCTAGAGTTACAAAATGAAACCCTGTCTTGGAAAAAAAAAAAAAAGAATATATATATATATATTTCTGTCACTTCATTTTTGTATGAATGGGTCTTCTGTTAATATTATCACGAGGACAGAAAGTTACATATATTCTTCCCACAACAAAAACAAAACAGAAAACTGAACACTTAAATAACTAATTGTATGTTCTTGTTTTTTAGGTAGAAACTGGAACTATTAATATTTTTGTGTATTTAAATAGTAGTTATTTAAAAATGGTGTCTGAAATGAGTTTAAAAATTCATTTGTCGTCTATAAACACATGTGTTGTCACAACATGTCAGTGCTGGCTAAAGGTGCTTAACATCAATTTTTGAAAACTATGTTTACATATTTAAATGTGTAATTCTTTGTAAATGTACCAGATCTTAAAAACAAGTGTATAAATAAATCAGTATTTATATTTGGAATTCTCTTAACAACTCCACAGCAAAATTTGACAAACGTTCTTTGGTTCATGTATTTGCAGAAGTAGGGTGGACATTTAAAATAAGCAGTTAGAGATTTCATAATCAAAATTCATATTAATATAGTGAATACATATGTTTACAAATAAATATTCTTAGGGAAAAAAAAGGAAAAAAAGGAAATTTCATAATCACTGGTTGGCTTGTTTTTTTTGTAGTTTTCATGTTCCAAATTTGCAAGTAAACTTTGTATATACAGCAGTAAATTACAGATAAAGAGCTACAACAGACTGCCCTCAGTAGCCATTTTCTATGTAAGCAGCTAATGGACTTAAAAAGCTTTAACATCTTATGCAAAGTAAATGTTTCCTGACCACCACAGGAGTGATAGGAAGCATAAGCTTTGGGGTCTGGTCCTTTGAAGTTTTTAACTCTGAGGCCTCCAGCAGTGCTTCATCTTCTTTCTATCTGTCAGACTATGTACTTAATCATGTGGGTATGAGGCAGTGTTTACTTTATACCAGGTTTGTAAAGAGGTTTTAAAATGTGTGTATATATTGTAACTTAATGTACAGTGTTCTTGTTATAATGTAATTTTTTCCATTAAAAAATTCTGGTTTTTTCTTATGTGTTAGTCTTTGAAGATATGCTTCTTCTAGTGATAATGAAAGTTGTGTTCACCTTAAATAAGATGATGATAAATGCTTTAGTATCTGAGAATTTTAACTAGAGATTTATGGCAGTTTGAAGCCTGATTGCTTTTAAGGATTATCTACCAATAGCATATATATACATGCTACATATGTGTGTGTATATATATGTAGCATGTATATAAAAATGTGTGTGTGTGTGTGTGTGTGTGTGTGTGTGTGTGTGTGTGTGTGACAGAGAGAGAGAGAGAGACAGAGACAGAGACAGAGAGAGAGACAGAGAGACAGAGAAATGGCTTGATGTGATGCCCTGAGTTCAATCCCCCAAAACAGATGTAAAAGTGGAAGAAGTGAGCCAACTGCACAAAGTTGTCCTATGACCTCCACACTTGTATGCCCACACAATAATAATTTACAGAACAAAACAAAAATCTAAAGGCTAGCAATATGGCCACTTGCCATTAACCCTGATCACACTGATTTAGATTCCCTGAACCCACAAGGAAGGGGTGTACTGACTGCTTCAGGTTGTCCTCTGACTATCTCTAGCCATGTGTGATGTGGGACTTACACAGCTACTACATACATGGGTAATACATAAGTGTTATCAAAATTGTAGTAGAACAGCTTGTATGAAGAGATACAAGTAATTTTTTGGCTCTACATTTGGTACAGTATTTTCCAGCACTGCTTCATATATTTAGAGTGATAGCAGGATTACGTTATTAAAAGAGAAAGAAAGATCATTAACCTTTGTCCCTGTCTGGCTTTTTCTACTCTGCCTTATCTTTAGAACAACAGAAAATCTTAGGCTTGGGAGATGCCTCAGTTGAGCAAGTACTTGCTATAGGTGTGAGGATTGGAATTTAGCTCCCCATAACATACATACACACACACACACACACACACACACACACACACACACACACACACACACACACACATACATATAATAATAAATTAACTAGTAAAAGCAACAAAAGGAAGAAAAATCTAATTCAGAGCATGCATAAAAAGTGAAGATGGTTGTGGATAGCTAATGAATAGTCTTAGTGCATTACCACCACGATTCTGCTTGGGGTTTACTTGTGTTCATAAACCTAGTATTAATCACTGTTGTAATTTTTAAAAAGCAGCTTGAGAGAGAAAGATGCCATACAACAGAGTTCAAGAGAAGGGATTTTTTTTTATTATGGGAAACGGGAATGGGAAGACTGGCCTCCAGGTAAAGGAGCAGCTGGATAGAGGAAAGAGAGGCAGAGACAGAGATAGAGAGAGGGAGAGAAAGAGAAGGATAGGAGGTGGACAGGGCCCTTTTAAAAGGGAACATAGTGAATGTGCACAGGTAGTGCTCTTAGTGACTGCAGCTGAGGGCATATCCCATCAGAACTCCAAGAGCAGGCCAGTACAGATGCCTGAATACTAACAGTCAGTATGTTTTTCTGCAATCATGGTTAACAGTGATGAGGATTTACTGAGAGCTAGATACTTTGACTTGTTGGCTGTAGAATGGTGAGCAATCCAAACCATGGAGAAGAATAGTGTAGGCAGATGGACACACAATCATCTACTGCAGTGAAGTGTTATTATAAGTACTGTTGATCTAATTAAATTAAGCACAGAAAATTAGAGAGGGAATAACAGATTAAAACAGCAGGCAACTGTGAAAGACTAACTCCCAAATTCATTTTTCTCTGTCCATTCCATAATTATTGTGTCAAAAAGTTGCCTGTTCTTAGTCAAGCCCTCCCAGTGAGACTAGTCATTGTTTGTTTGTTTGCTCGTTTTTCAAAACAGCATTTCTCTGTGTAGTCTTGGCTGTCCTAGAACTCAGTCTATGGACCAGGCTGGCCTCGAACTAAGAGATCTGCATGTCTCTGCCTCCCGGGATTAAAGGTGTCCATCCCACCGCCTGGTGAGACTGTTCTTAAACCAGATCCTGGTGCTACAGAGTTGGCTCAGTGGGTGAAGTGATGGGATAAGTTCATTTGGGTTGACCTCTGATTTCTTATTTTTAATTGAAAACATCAGATGCTAAGTTTCATTTTTGAGTGATCCCTTCCTTACAGAGAAATAGCATAGACAGGGGATAGAAGTGGGTGGAGATAGAGGAAAGGAGAAAAGTTGGTCAAAGGTACAAAATTGCACTTGTATAGGATGATCAACTCAGAAATGAGATGAGCAACATGAAGTTTATTCTTAGTAATATTGTATACTGTGGAATTGCTAAGAGAGTAGATCTGGGTACTCATACATACCAGAAAGAAGACCAGGGTTGGCTCAGTGGCTTAGCTAGTCAAGGCACTCACTGCCAGCTGAGGACCTGAGGTTCCAACCCTACAACCCACATGGTAGACCTCTGACCTCGATGTGTGTGCTTTGGTGTAGCATGCACACACACACACATACACACACACACACACACACACACACACACTTTCATGGGCACACACACATACACAACACACACCCTTTTTTTACAAAAATGAAGTGAGGAAAACCCTGTCTCAAAAAAACCCCCAAAAAAAAAAAAAAAAAAAAAAAAAAAAAAAAAAATTAAGGAAGAGGAGGGGGAGGAAGGGAAGAAAAGGAGTCAAAGCAAGTATAGTAAAATATGTGTAAATATGTGTATGCACCGACAATGAGAATTCTTAAAACCCAGTTATCAACTGATTGAAAACCTTTGCTAGAGTCTGTATTATGAATGAAACTTCTGTTCCCCTGCTCTTCTACATCATACACAGATGAGGGTGGTTTTGCAGGTTACCCTGCTTGGACACCCTTGGGGGAGGGGGTGAGGAGATGCAGGCACTGGGAGTCAGTGAGTAGCAGAGCATGCTGCAGACTCGTTTATTAAGGAAGTTAGACCTGCCTTTATGCCCCCTCCCAAGGTCCTATTGGCTCAGGTGCTGACTCTGCTGCATTGTCCTTTCCTTATTGGTGTCTCTGGGTCAGGTGTCTCTTTGTCAGCAGTCTCTGGGTGTAGAGGCAGGCTTGGCTCAGAGAGAAAATGCCTGCCACACATGCTCATGCAGGTTGGCCTGGTCACTTGGGCAGGGCGACTCTGACTTGGGAAGGCTGGCTGAGGTTTCTCCTACAGGTGGGTGTAAGCTTGGATGGTCAGAAAGCTACTCCTCAAATGGACATACTTTGGACATAGGTAATTTAAAAAATCCATATAAATAGAATTTTTAAATATTTGTTTATGTGTATGTATGTGTGCCTGAGTATATGTATGTACACCAAATGCACCATGGGCAAAGGTCAGAAGAGACCGTCAGGTACCCTGGAACTGTAGATACAGGTGTCTGTGAGCCCATGTATGAGCTGGGAACAAAACACCAGGTCTCAGTGAGAGTAGCTAGTGCTATTAACTACTGAGTTATCTCTCCAGCCCCCATTTATAAATGCTTTTTAAAATTTGCCAGGTGGTGCCTGCCTTTAATGCTAGCACTTGGGAGATAGAGTCAGGAGGATCTCTGTGAGTTTGAGGTCAGCCTGGTCTACAGAGTTTCAGGACAGCCAGGGCTTCACAGAGAAACCCTGTCTCAAAAAAACCAATGTGTCTGTGTGTGACTTAGTGCATATGGGTATCCAGGTGGAAGTAAATATAAAGTTAAAAAAAAAAAAACAACTAGAAAGGAATCCCTGAGACTGGAATAAAAGAAGCTTTAAGAGGGGGGGGGGAAGACAATAGAACACAATTGAAATGGGGAGACTGGGAACCAAAGGGTACTGGTGGGAAGTGTGTGCAGGAAGACAAGAGGAAGAAGAGGGGGAAGCCAACCAAATGAAATATATAGGAAAGTCCTATCCTTATTACTTTGTAAACAAATTTGTAAAAAATAAAACCTAAGGGCTGGAGGGATGGCTCAGTGGTTAAGAGTATATACTGCTCTTATAGGTATGAGTTCAGGCCCAGCACCCACATGGTAGCTCACAGCTATCCACAACCTCAATTCCAGGCTATCTGATGCCTTGGGACTGCCAACGTCTGAGGGCACATTGAACACAAGCATACAATGTGTGGCATTTAAGGTAACATGTCTGTTGATTATAGTAGTAATCCTTTATTCATGAAGTCCTTATTTCCATGGAAATGATGAGATCATTTTAATTTTTAACAATTCTAGAGTTAACATTTCCATCAGGTCTTTTGACTGTGGTAGTGAACACAGAAGCTATAGCTTTGCTCATTTCTTTAAAACCTCTGAAGGCTGCATAGATGATGAAAAGATTACAAATTTCATTTAGTTGCAACTTTTGGCTATGTGCTATTTTTATTTTTCCCAAGTGTATCTTAAAATTTTATATCAGGTAATTCCTTTGATTCTTTCTGTACCCTGCAGCTAAGAGTATTTTCATAAGAAGTAAACTCTTAGAGAAAATGCATCAGTGAATACTGGTGGACACATGGTTTGAGATGTGCGGTGGCTGTGAGTTAGTAGGAGGAGCAGAGAGCAAGTCCTGGCGTTTACTTAGCTGAGTGGCCCTAAGGTCACTTCCACTCCTGCCTCTCCAGTCATCTGCAGCAAGGATGAATGTTGGTGGAGTTTCTCTCCGTCTCAGCAGCCGCTCCCAAATAACTGTTCAGAGACTTGTTGTTAATTATAAATGTTCAGCCAATAGCTAGGACTGGTTACCAGCTAAATCTTACATTTCAAATTAACCCATATTTCTTCCTTCTTTCCTTCCTTCCTTCCTTCCTTCCTTCCTTCCTTCCTTCCTTCCTTCCTTCCTTCCTTTCTTGCTTCCTTTCCTCTGAATTAACCCATATTTCTTTCTTTCTTTCTTTCTTTCTTTCTTTCTTTCTTTCTTTCTTTCTTTTTTTTTAATTAACCCATATTTCTTATCTACCCTCTGCCACATGGCTGTACCTTCTTTCAATAAGGCACATTCATTGCTTCTCTCCGAGTCTCTCTGGACTCCCAAGACTCCCCCCTTCTTCCTCCTAGTGGCCTCTCTCTGGCTGTCATGCCCATACCTCCTGCCTAGCTACAGGCCAGTCAACTCTTTTATTAAACCAACCAGAAGGTGCCTTGGCAAAGACACATCTCCACAGTGTACAAAAAGATTATTCCATAACAGGTGAATGGGCAGTCCTGTCTACCTTCAAAATCTAAGCTTTTTCTGCAATGTCTTCACTATGTGATGCCCGTAATCTGTGGAAAGTGTCCCATACACCCCAGTTATTTTTATTTTTTTATTCTTTAATCACTACTTTATTTACATATCCATCCCCCCATTCCCTTGCCCTCCCATCCTCCCATGTTCCCCACCAACCCCATCCCCCAGCTCCTCCCAGGGATAGTGAGGTTCTCCACAGGGAACCTTCAAAGTCTGTCATATCGTTTGGGGGAGGGCCTAGGCCCTCCTTGCTGTATCTGGGCTGCAATAGTATCCCTCCATAGGGAATGGGCTCCCAAAGTCCATTTGTGCTCTAGGGTTAAAGACTGGCTCCACTGTTAGAGGTCCCATAGACCGACTTGGCCTCCTAGCTGGCACCCACATTCAGAGGGTTTGGTTTGGTCCAATGCTGTTTCCCCGGCTTTATGACTAGGGTCTCCATGCTATCAGTAGATCAGGTCCACTGTTTCTGTGGGTTTCTCTGCCCCCCATCTTGGCTCCTTTGCTCATCCCTCCTCCCTCTCTACAACTGGATTCCAGTAGTATGGTTCAGTGCTTAGCTGTGGACGCCTGTTTCTGCTTCGAACAGCTACTGGATGAAGGCTCTAGGAATGGTAACCAAGGTATTAATCTCATTTATAGGGAAAGGGCATCAATGGCACTTTTTCCCACCATTCTTAGTTGGGGTCATCCCTGTGAATCCCCTAACATTTTCCCTGTGCCAGACCTCTCTCCAAACCTGTACTGTCTCCCTCTATCAAGGCAGCTCCTTTCTTGCCCTCCTCTATTCCTCCCCTGTCTCAGTCCTCTTGTTCTCCCCCCCTTCCCTTTTTCCCTTCCCACCTCCTTCCTCTCCCCATCACTTTGGTCAGGGTTTCTTGTCCCCATCCCCTTCTTCGAGGGACTATGCAATCCTCTCTTGGGGTCCTCCTTGTTTCTTAGCTCCTCTGGCAGTGTGGATTGTAGACTGGTAATCTTTTGCTCTATGTCTAAAAATCAAAAATGAGTGAGTACATACCATGTTTATCTTTTCCATACACCCCAGTTTTAATTATTTTTTGTGACAAAATTTGTTCGTAGAATAATTCTGGTTCATACTTTAGAGCCAGAACAAATTCTGTTACCTTTCTGTACCATTAAATTTGATGATATATAAATTCTATTGGTTCCATTTCTATTTAATTGTGGCAGTTTTCAGAATGTTAAGGACAAAGGGAAAGGAACTGACATTCATCAACTACCATATATGTTAGTTAGACATATATGTCTCTATATGTTCTCTAAATATACTACATATTGAATATGTCCTATAAAGCATGATGCTTTAAAATAATTATCATTCAGTGTCGTTAATGATTGTGTAAACTGTCATTTTATAAATGAAGAACTGAAGCTGGCCATTGTAGAGTGAGACTTTCTTTAGTCCCAGCACTCAGGCTGAGGCAGTGGAGATTCAGTTGAATCCATGTATTTGAGCCAGTCTGAGTAACTTACAAGACTCCGTCTCAAAATGAGAGACAGGGAGGAAGAAGTGGAGGAAGGGGCTCAAGTTACCTTGGCATAGCTGTGGCCAGACACCTGAGAGAACAGATTAAAGGGTGGAACCCTTTAAACAGATCGATTTTGATTCATGCTTTCCCAGGGTTCAGTGCTTTGTTGCTTGGCTTCATGAGCTCAGGCAGTGCTTTCTCTCATGGTGGACAATAAACAGAGGGAGAAAGGTACCGGGGACCAGGTCAAAGACTCAATGCCAGCAAATTACTTCTTCCAGTTATGCCTTACTTCCTAAAGTTTCCAAATATGGTGCGACCAGCTGAGGCCTAAGTGCTCAACACTGGGGCCTGTTGTGATATATGATTTACGAAAGTTTGCATAAGGGTACAGAAAGCAAAGCTAGCCACAAGTCACAGAGCCAGGCAGTGGTGGCACACACCTTTAATCCCAGGACTCAGGAGACAAAGGCAGATGGACCTGTTAGTTCAAGGCCACAATGAGCCACACGAAATTGATCCAGTCCTAAAGAGAAACAGCTTACACAAGGATGATCTCAGCATTTGGGATCACATGCCTTTAATCCTAGGGATTAAGAGGTATAAAAAAAAGAATCACAGTCAGTCTTAAAGATTTATTCTTCAGCCATGCGGAGGACAGGGCAGCCCTTTCAGCCTGAGGTAGAGGTAAGAGCTAGTGGCTGGCTGCTTTGCTTATCTAGCCATCAGCTTGAACCCCAATAACAGTCTCTGGGTTTTTATTATTCATGTTACAGGGACCTGTAGAGAACATTGCACAGTCAAACAGTATCACTTTGAACTATTTATGTAGAGTGAGTTTTGGGTTTTCCTGTTTCTGTTTACTAGTTAGCTAAAGGATTATTGAGTAACTGCAAAGAAATTTGAAAATCATGTTGCCTTTAAATAAATAAGTGACCTGCATGTATGTATGACTATTTGTTAAAATGCATCAATAAAAATACCAGTGATTAAATAATAATAGATTTAATTAATACAACATTCTAGATTAATGAATATATGTACTTGGAGATTTACCAGTCTGACCATGAATACATTTTAATAAATTAGGGGTTTTATTAAATACTGGCCAGAACCATGGATAGTGGCCAGGTCCATACTTGAAACTCATGATCAGAGTAAGATGCTGAATTACATTAGTCAGGGGCTTATAAAGGCAAAACCCACAAGGCTAGATTCCCCCCCCCCTTTGTCTAACCAAGGGCAAGCATGCATCCTGACATACTTCAATTTATCGACATTCACTATATTTAATAGTAATGTATCTGTACTGATTCCCCCAGGGAGCAATAGTAAGACAACAAGGAGTAATCAGTCTGGATCAACACATGGTCAAAACCCAGCAGGAGAAGCATTAAATCCTGCAGTTCCATGTCTGGTGTCTGAGTCACACATTAGCATGGTGTAAGTTTCAGTAGGCTTGAGTGATCCCACCTCTATAGCTTTGTCAATTGAAGCACATACAGTCTCTCTTGGGATGACTCCATTCAGTGCCTTAGCAGCATCCCATGTTTCACAACGTCATAAAGTGGCCCTTCAGGAGTTCCCTGAGGGAATCTAGCCCTGTCACAGGTTGCCTGGCCTCTGGGATTTTTCTCTGAAACCTTGTTACAAACCTCTGTGACCTATTAACACTTGCAACACTAGCACTGCATGGATTATGTTCAAGTACTTCATCAGCTGGAGATGGAGCCAGGCCACCATGGAGCCTGCTGCTAGTGAGCTCTGAGTATTTCTGTAGATGGACTATGTAAGGTACTGCCTTAGGTGTCCTTGTCTGGGCAAAGCAACTGGCAGTTCTCTCTTGAAGCACCTTCCTTTCAAACATGATTTTTCTAAGTCTGTGATGGGTAGTACCTTACCATCAAGGCACCTTTTCTATTGTTCTGGTGCTTTTTAAATGACTCCAGTCTCTTTAAAAACTATCTCTGGGGCTGAGAGATTGCTCAGCAATTAAGAGCACTTGTGGTTGCAGCAGAAACCCAGGTTAGGTTCCCAGTACATCCATCTATAACTATTCCTGGAAATTGAATGCCTTCTTCTCACTTCTACTGGCACCAGGCAGCTATGTCATGCATATACACACATGCAAGCAAAACATGCACACACACAAAGTAAACAAATAGAACAAAGAAGAAAAACCTAGGATCTAAACTCAAGATGTTTTCATTACAAAGTCTTGGTTACACCTAGATTTTACTACATATTAATAACTCGTGTGTGATCAAAATTCACCAAACAAGAAAACATTTTCCTGCCACCTTAGAAAATTCAGATAAGGAACTCTGGGACTAATGTATTTCTTCCAAACTAGTATCAGAAGTATATTTTATTTTACAATTACCTAGATCTCTGAAAGCCTTTGTGACAAAGCATTTCTGAGAGGCTAAAAAAATATGTAATAAACCCAGGACAACACTCAAGAGCTACTGAGCCCTGAGCTACTAAGATTTCATATACAAGCTATTCAGTTGGAACCTCCAGCTTGTTGTTCCTGTACAGTCTGAGAAGTCCTCTCTCTCTCTCTCTCTCATCTCTCCCTCCCTCCCTCCCTCTAAACCCTGCCCTCTCAGAGAATCTCCAACAAAGAAAATTGCCAAAAAGCCCAGTTCCCATTTCTTGGCAGCTGTGGTAGCACCTCCCTGATGTTGCCACAAAAAGCATTCAGTTTTTTATCATACTTGAGTACAAACCCAGCTTGTGGCAGACACATCATCACCCTTTCCTACAGGGGTTATACTCTCCCTGCTTTAGTTCAGGTGTGTGAGTTCTCTGGCCTACATCTCTGGGACTGGAGAACTCACTCAGAAGTTGCTTTGCTCAAATAAACCTGTATTTATTTATTTATTTATTTATTTATTTATTTATTTATTTATGGTTTTTCAAGACAGGGTTTCTCTGTATTGTTTTGGAGACTGTCCTGGAGCTTGTTCTGTAGACCAGGCTGGCTTCAAACTCACAAACTCACAATCTGCCTGCCTCTGCCTCCCCAGTGCTGGGACTAAAGGTGGATGACACCAATGCCTGGCTAAACCTGTTCTTTTACTTTTTCAATTTGGCTATGAACTGGCAAGGTCCATACCCAGGATTCCCAGGGAATGGCCGAAATTATATTAGTTCAGTGTTTATGAAGGCAAAACTCTCAAGGCTATGTACTTCCTGCCTTCACCCAATCAGGAGCAAGCATACATCCTGATGTACTTCCTGCCTATGTACCTCCCTCCTACATGTGATCAATACATCCTGCGCAGTTAGAGCAACTGACCTTGTTTACAGAAGTGAAAATGTGGCTTGTTATCTTACAGGAACAACTGCCCCCCAACATTCCAGGAAATTACCTCTCCTCAGGTAAGTGGGGCTTACAGGTTACAGGCACTTTTGTTTTATAGATCTCTTAAGCACAATATTTAACACTTAAAACATAACTTTAGCCCTCACAGACTAACAAACTAGACCTCTTTGTGGGTAGAAAGAAAGATTTGTTGGGGTCAAAATTCTAAGGCCAGCAAAATGGTTGGAAAGCAAGCAGACTTCATATGACAGTCAGCAGGGTGGGGCTCTGACCTCATTCGGGCTGTCCAGATTGATTGGGAGTTCCGTCCCATTGCCTGAGATGGTTAGCCTTTGGGGAAGGGCTAAGGGAGCATTAGGGGAAGTTCCTGGTAAGCAGAAAGCAGTTTAAGAGATCTGCTTTTCTAGTAAACAGAAACCTTTAGGCTTGTTTACAGGATAGCAATCCTTCTGGTTTATCAGGTTTCAATTTCTTCTATTTAGGACAATGTCACCAGTACTGCCCTTCTGGGCCAAGGAAGGCTTTTGACCTGACACTTATGTGTCCCACTTAGTGCCAAACCACTATCCAAACCCATCATACCAGTTTGCACTCTCACTTGCATTAAACAAATCCAATCTGTTTTTTAAAACAATACTAGCTGACTTTCTTTTATAAAAGTGGGAAGTACACACTGGTTTCATTGTGTGAGTTTTTCCAAGAAGACATAAAAGAAACTCTTAGCACTTGATTGGGATGGTACCAACATACAAAAGAAGCACCCGAACAAGTCCAACTTACCAAGTCAGTGAGTTTATTACTTCCAGAGAGTGGTGGTTTCACTTGCCACAGCTACTGAAGGTGCCCTCCATTTCCACTAACCAAGCTCCTGACTTACAGGCTATAAGTTTATGCAACACTGTATTAGTGTTCTCTAAAGGAACAGAATTGATTGGATGTACACACACACACACACACACACACACACACACACACACACACACACACACACACACATTAGAGTGGTCTACAGACAGTGGTTTGAGTAATCCAACAATGGCTATCTCAAGCCAAGGATCCATTAGTTATTTAGTCCATGAGACTGGATGTCTCAGCAGTCCCAATCTTGTGCTGGAGACCCAGACAAGTACTAGAAAGCTGCTGGTCTTCAGTGTGCATTGGAATACTGAAGAAGTGGATCCAGGTATCTGATATCAGCAGAGAAATGCTTAAGCCCCAGGACAGATGAACTTGCATTAAAGCAAGGGCAAGCAGACACAAAGCAAGAGCTTTCTCTTTCATGTCACTTATGTGGGCAGCCACTAGAAGGTGTGGCCCAGATTTAGGGTGGATCTTCCCACCCCAAATGACCCAGATTCAGGGTGCATTTTTCCCCCTTAAATAATATGGTCAAGAAAATCTCTCACAGATGTAATCAAGTTGACAACTAAGATTAGCCATGCCAAGCTCCCAGTAGAGGGCAGAAGCAAACCAAACCTAAAATGAAATTGTATGTTGGGGAACATGCCACCTTCGACATAACAGAAAAATAAATGTTGTAGTGAAATTGGTGCCTTTTTCTCCCCATGTGTCCCACAGGGAAGACAGATATTTTTCCTACTCATCCCTCTACCTTCCTGCTATGTATGACTTTATGTGTCTATATAAGATCTAGAATACACAAATCACAGAAAATGGGCAGCATTTGTCTCTCTGGAATCTTGAGGATTCAGATGAAACACTGTCAAACCACTGGAAGCATGACTTCATATTGCTGGAGTTTGAGTTAGCTTCATTGTACAGAACAACTGAATGACAGGCTGCTGCAAGACAGCTCTAGTTACCCAGCATTTGGAGGGCAACTTTCCCAGAAACAGTTTTTGTTACTGGTGTTGGCAAGAGATGGAACTCAGAGCTTTGTCTGTGCTCAGAACACACTTTCTCCACTCAAGTATGTACTTTGCCCTTGTAATCTATGTTTTGTTTTCGAGGACAGGGTCTTATATACACAGCCTTGGCTGGCTTGGAGCTCACAGAGATCTGCCTGTATCTGCTTCTTTAGTGCTGGGATTAAGGGATACAACAACCCCTCTTAATCTTAATGAAACTCAAATGACTAGTAATGTTTCCTTTTGTAGCTAGTTTAGGAAAGGACTCCCATAAGACTGTTCTAGAGAGTTAAACATAGAATTAGCATGACCCAGCAATCCCATTCCTTTGCCATAAGCCAAATGGACTCTCTTGGATGCTTGCATGGCATTTTTAATCACAGTATTATTCACAAGAGTTAAGGAATAGAAATAGCCCAAGTGTCCATCAACAGGTGAATGTATAAACACAATATGGCATATACTTAAAGTGGAATATTTTACATAAACATAAGAAGGAATGACTAATTAAGACATGCATGCCTTTAATCCTAGCACTCGGGAGGCAGAGGCAGGCAGATCTATGTGAGGTCAAGACCAGTCTGGTCTACAAGATCTAGTTCCAGGACAGCTTCCAAAGCCCAGAGAAACTCTGTCTGGAAAAAACAAAAACAAACAAACAAACAAACAAAAAAACCCAACAAACCAAAACGGTAAAAAAAAAAAAGCCATACAATAACTCCAGGTAGTGGTGGTATACCCCTTTAATCCCAGCACTTAGGAGGCAGAGGCAGGCAGATCTCTGAGTTTGAGGCCAGCCTGGTCTGCAAGAGTGAGTTCCAGGACTGGCAGGGCTACACAGAGAAACCCTCTCTTGAAAAACCAAGAAACAAGACAAAAACCATAAGGTGGGTAAGAGCTTACAGTGTTTGAGGAGAGAGGAATGAAGAATTACTACTAAATGGTTATCACCTATGTAGTTTGAATGAGAATGGCTTCCATTGGCTTACATGTTTGTATGTTTGGTTTCCAGTTGGTGGACTATTTAGGAGGGATTAGGAGGTGTGGCCTTGGAGGAGGTATGTCACTGGGGGTGGGCTTTAAAGTTTTAAAAGCGTACATTATGCCCAGGCTCTCTCTCTCTCTTTGCCTACTGCCTTCAGATCAGGGTGTAAAACTCTCAGCCCCTGCTCCAGGGACACGCTTCCTGCCATGATGATCATGGGCCAACCCTCTGAAAATGTAAGAAAGCCCCCAATTAAATGGCTTCTTGTATAAGCTGCCTCAGTCATGGTGCTGTGGAATATTCTTTTTACACTGTGTGAAGATGTGTCAGTGTGTTTGGTTTAATGAACAGCTAAATGGCCAATAGCTAGGCAGGATTTTTCAGGACAGAGAGAACACTGGGAAGAAGGTGAAGTAACCAGCCAGACACGTGGAATGAGGAAAGCAAGATGGACAGTATGAGGATGAGGTAAGGAGGCTCAGGACAGCACATAAATGAATAGAAATGGGTAAATTTAAGTTATAGGAGTTATGTTATAAGCCTAAGCTATTGGCTGAGCTTTCATGATTAATATAAGTCTCTGTAGTGACTTGAGAGCCAGCTGGCAGGCCAGAGAAAGACTCATACAGCAAAAGAACAGATGCTAAAATACAAAGTTTCTGTCTGACGAAATACATAGTGGTGATAGTTGTGAACATGGTTAATGCTACTGAATGGTACATTTTTTAAAAAAAATGTACATAAGGGTGGGATTGTGGTTCAGATGTTAAGAACCTCTTCCAGAGACCCAACTTCAATCTCCAGAACCCACGTGATAGCTCACAACTGTCTGCAACTACAGTACCCAAGAATCTGATGTACTCTTGTGGTTTCTAAGGGCACTGCACACCCTTGGTGCACAGTTAGACATTTGAGCAAAACACCTGCCTACAAAATGATAAGATAAATTTTTTAAATGGACATGCAAAAGTGGTCATAAACAGCAAAGTTTGTTCTATACTTTATCATAATAATAAAAAATAAAAACCATTCTTTATTGAGAAGTCATGAAGGAATCGTTTCTTGAAACCTGTCTAACTCAGTGCTGCAAAATGAATTTCTGCATTGAGTTTCTCTGAATTCATAGAATTTTTTTACATAGTTAGTTAACTTAACACTTTGTTGGTGGTGGTGGTGGTAGTGTGTGTGTGTGTGTAGGTCAGAGGACAATCATGAGACTTCTTTCTCTCCTTCCACTGTGGTTTCTGAGGCTCTGATCAGACTTGGGCTGTCAGACTTGCTTGACAAGCACTCTTACCCACTGAGCCATCTTACAGTCTGGCCCAAGCAGTTTAAATAATGATTGTGTATTATTTCCCTTTTTGTAGTGTCACCTCTGTCCTGAATTATGTGACCATAAATGCATGGATCTTTTTCTAATCTGTATTCTGTTCCATAGCTCTATTAATTCAGGCTTGTCTAAAATAGCACACTATATTGATAAATATATTTTCATAATCTTCATATGTACTAAAGCAACTACCCTCAAACATTGATGTTTTTGGTTGCATATTTTTTATTTGCACATTTCTACCTTTTATACATCAAGATTATCTTTTTTTTTTGAGACAGAGTTTCTCTATAGTTTTGGAGACTGCCCTGGAACTCACTCTGTAGACCATGCTGGCCTCCAACTCACAGAGATTCTCCTGCCTCTGCCTCCCAGGTGCTGGGATCAAAGGTGTGGGCCACCACCGCCCGGCAAAGAGGCAGTATTTTTAAAATAAAAATGTTAACCTATGCCTTCTGTGTGTTAGATTGGGCAACAGTGGCCCTCTAGTGGCTTGTAGACTGGCAGGCTATTGAAGTAAGCAGGGTAGTGGGCAGAAGAAACACCCACCTTCAGGGCTCCTTTTGAGCAAATTCACCAGGATGACCTTGTGGGACCTAGGAAGACTCTTGGAGCTGTCTGGACAAAGCCTGCTGAAGGATGAGAGGCCATCATTCTGTAGAAGAGAGGCCCATGGATCTATTTCCCATGCTGGTGATGCAACTAGACCCTACAGGCAATAATATAGCCCAGGTCCTCATCTCCCTCCTACTGCAGCTGTAATGAAGGATCGGAGGACCCATCAGAAGACTTTTCACACTGTACACTATAGGCTTGACATGCTGCTTGCTGTGGAGATCTATCTCAGGAGGTAGAGTACCAACTACTGGATTTAGCCAAAAGTGCTCAGCAGGACAAGGACAGTTCTGCCCTCAGCGATGGAGTCAGGGACTGCCCGAGGAGAAACAATAAGCGGATGGTTTCAGGGTGAGAGCGAACAGCCCTTGGCTCAAAGGAGGTACTCATAGACCTGTACCTCATGGAAGATAAATCACAATCAACCACTTGCTCACCCTCTGAGAAAGCCAAGTAGAAAGCAGGTTTACTCCCCTGTGCTGTAAGAAGCTGAGGGTTTCTGCAGTGTCCATAAAAATGTTAAAAATCATCCCATCACAGTGCTGCTCAACTCTGCCCAGTATTTGGAAGTACCTAGAGGCTATTCATACTGAGACAGTTGGCTCCTCCATGGGCCAGGTATCTGAAGAACCCTTTGAAGAACCTCTCAACCACTGTCTGCTTTGAAGTCATAAATGACACAGCTGTCCCGGTGCCCCAACATCAGTCAGCTGAAGGACCAGGATCTAACCAAATAGATCAGCCGTGAGCTCCTCCAGATTCTGCTAGACTTCCTAAGACTTAGTCAAGTAGGGAATCTTGTCCTAATTCATCGCACTACCACCTGAGCTGAGCCATTGCTCCCAGCTCAGGACTATCACTGCCCCTCTCAGGCAGTGCCATACAGGAGGGCTTTGAGCATTTCAGAGTTCCCTCTGCCTGGGGAGACTTGCTCACCTGCATACCAAACAGAAATGCATGCTGCACACATTGGGGCACCCCAGCATGGACTGGTTTAGTGTCAACCCCTGTCCTCATTCTGGTGAGTTGACCTTGTGTGATCTGGAAGCCTATAACCTGCTTATCTGGGTTCACATACCCCTTTATTCTCAGCACTCAGACACATAAGCTCAGAACGTGAGAGCATCTGGCAAGAACTCAGGAGCTACAGTTTCAGATGACCACTCAAGCAGGGAAGGACAGGGGTGGGTGTTGTAAAATATTAATTTAAGGTGTGTTGTGTTTGTTTATGCTCTGGAACATTTGTTTAATGATGCAAAGGTGTGTTTAATTAAATAAAATTCACCTGGGGGGTGGGGGCTGGCGAGATGGCTCAGAGGTTAAGAGCACTGGCTGCTCTTCCAGAGGTCCTGAGTTCAATTCCCAGCACCCACATGGTAGCTCACAACCATCTATAGTAGGATCTGATACCCTCCTCTGGCATAAAGTCGATAAAGCACTCATATACATAAAATAAACAAATCTTTAAAAACTTCACCTATGGTCAGGAGGCTGGGTCAGCAACTAGCTGACAGGAAGTTGTATGGAGGAGCCAGGTGGAGAGGGTTTATGGGGGGGGGTGAGAAAAAGCATGAGGACTGCTTGGGAGACTCAAGGAAGTGAGCTAGGTGAGCTGCTTGCTATTCAGCCTTTCAGGGAATCACGATTCTACCTCAACCTTTGAATCGTGAGTTCTTTAATGGGACAGAGATTTAAATAAATTTACTTGGGAGGTGGTGGCGCATGCCTGTAATCCCAACACATCAGAGGCAGAGGCAGGTGGATTTCTGAGTTCAATGCCAGACTGGTCTACAGAGTGAGTTCCAGGTCTACAGCCAGGGCTACACAGAGAAATCCTGTCTGGGCTTGCTGGGATGGAGTGGGGAGTTTCCTCGGTAGCTTTGAAAAAGTTGGTGCCTGAGGGAACAGAATTCCTCAGGCTTTGGCATTTGGGCCCTTGGTGGCCTAGCCACTTACTGATGGTAGCAGTGGAATGGCAATTGCTGAATAGGATAGCCTAGCAAAAAGGCAGCAACAACTAAAAAAGAAAAACAACAGGTTGGGTGGGAGGGCAGATGCTGACTGAGGAACTTGTTGAGGTCATTAGAGAGAGGTATACAAAGGAATTAAGAGCCATGTATGGGAGTTTGTAAAGAAATGCTCATAAACAAAGGGAACAAAGCAGTGTGGATCCCAACACTTGGGTGGCTGATACAAGAGCATTTCCAAAGTCCCCTGTGCTGGACAGCAAGTCCAAGCCAGCCATCAGGACTTCATACACTAACTCTGTCTCAAAACAAAAATCTATATTCTGAAACTTGGGGCTGGAGAGATGGCTCAGCAGTTAAGAGCACCTGCTACTCTTTTAGAGGACCTGGGTTGAAGTCCCAGCACCCACATGGCAGCAACCATCTGTAACATCTATAACAACAGTGGCAGGAGATCTGATGCCTTTTTCTGGTCTTCACAGGCACCAGGTGTCCACATGCTACACATGCATACACATAGGCAAACACTCATATATGTAAAATAAAAATAATTTTTTATTTATTTTTTATTTATTTATTATTTATTTTTTATGGCGCACGCCTTTAATCCCAGCACCAGGTGTGCAGAGGCAGGTGGATCTCTGTGAGTTCGAGACTAGCCTGGTCTACAAGAGCTAGTTCCAGGACAGCCTCCAAAGCCACAGAGAAACCCTGTCTCCAAAACCAAAAAAACCAAAAAACAAAAATAATTTTAAAAATTATTTTCATCAGTAGCCAGTGCTTAAGAATTACATGATTAAAAACATAAACAAAAAAAAAACAAGTTTTCAGCCTTCCAGGGAAAGACTTCTCATCCAAGTATGTTGGGCCTAAATTCCCACCTGGCAGAAGGGGTTGAATTCGAACCCTTTGAGGAGGCCTGATCATGGGAGAGTTGGCCCTTGGTGCTCAGGTGCAGGAGAGCTGGCCTTGCCCTGGCTAGAGTAGGAGCTGCTCTGGTGATGTGCACGTGGGAGAGCTTGTGGGCTGACCAACTCAACTACCATCCAGTTCCAGACCCATGGCTTTGACTTGGCCTACCCCAACATCTCCATCTAGGAGCTACTGCATAGTGTAAAGGGGCTAGACATGTGGATCCATAGCTGCATGATTCCCTGAAACTCAGGGCAACAGCAAGATGTCCAAGAGTCTCAATGGGGGTCCAGTACTGACATTGCAGCAGAAGCCAGAGGCCTTGAACTAGCCTAATGACACATTGCAACGAACATTTGCAAGAAAAGCGATTTGAACTGATTGGGCAAAAGGGTATACTGTGTGACACACAGCAACTTTCAGTGCCACTATGTAATGTGTAATAGAGATTTGCCAAAGACAGAGAAGGGCAATGGTACACATAGAGGAGCAGGTTGTTGCCCAGAGGGGTCAATGAGTTTTTTGTTGTTTTTTAATTAACTTTTGGGGGGAGACTACAAGGGTGGAGGGCAGATATGAAAGAACTGGGAAAGGAGTGGGATTAGGGTGCATGATGTGAAATACCCAAAGATTCAATAAAAAAATGATGAGAAAGAAGGCCTGAGAACTTAGAAGCAACATAGATGCCCCTAAAACAAAGAATGGATGGAGAAAATGTGGTACATTTACACAATGGAGTATTACTGGGGCGGGGGGGGGGCGACACAAATGGAATCTTGAAATTTGAAGGCAAATGGATGGAACTGGAAGAAACCATCCTGAGTGAGGTAACCCAATCACAGAAAGACAAGCATGGTATGTACTCACTCATATATGAATTTTAGACATAGAGCAAAGGATTACCAGTCTACAATCCATACCATCAGAGAAACTAGGAAACAAGGAGGACCCTAAGAGAGAAAGAAATACATGGTTCCCTGAAGAAGGGAAAAGGGACAAGATCTCCTGAGCAAATTGGGAGCATGGGGGGAGAGAGGAGGGAGGTAGGAAAAAGAGAAGGGAGAAGGGGGAAGAGAACAAGAGGGATCAGGAAAACTAGATGGGAGGAATAGAGGAGGGCAAGAAAAGAGATACCTTAATAGAGGGAGCCAGTATAAGTTTAGAGAGAGGTCTGGCACTAGGGAAATGTTCAGGGATCCATAGGGATGACCCCGAACTAAGAATCTAGGCAGTAGTGGAGAGGCTGCCTTTGATGCCCTTCCCCTATAACGAGATTGATGACTACCTTAAATGCCATCCTAGAGCCTTCATCCAGTAGCTGATGGAAGCAGAAACAGACACTCTCAGATAAGCACTGAGCTATACTCCTGGAATCCAGTTGTTGAGAGGGACGGGGGGATGACTGTGCTGGAGAAACCTACAGACACAGCTGACCTAGCCTAGTGAGAGCAGGCTGACCCAGTCATAAAGCTGGGGAACCAGCATTGGACTGAACCAAACCCTCTGAATGTGGGTGCCAGTTAGGAGGCCCGGGCAGTTGATGGGACCTCTAACAGTGGAACCAGTATTTATCCCTAGTGCACAAATGGACTTTGTGAACCCATTCCCTATGGAGTGATACTATTTCAGCCCAGATACATGGAAGATAGGCTAGGCCCTTCCCCAAATGATGTGACAGACTTTGATGATGCCCCATGGAAGGCCTTACTGTCCTTGGGTAGTGTGGGGGTAGGTCGGTGTGGGGCATGGCAGGATGGGAGGGAGAGGGAAGGGGGAATTGATATGTAAAATAAGATTGTTTCTAAATAAAAGAAACAATTAAAAAAGAAAGTAAGGAAGAAAGAAAGCAGGCCTGTGTTCCCCATCTGCCTTAGCTACCACTGCACCCTAGCATTCCCAACAGGATGGGAGACTAGGTTTCCTGCAGCATAATGTGTGTGTTATCTTCCATTCAGTAAAAACTCCATTGTGTGAGACTCAAGCATGTTTATGTTAGTTGTCCTCTAAAAACCCCTGCCCTGGGTCAGGCTGGCCCCTGGCTCTGTCATTGGGAGAGGGAAAAACAGCAAGCAGTTAAGGGTATTAAAAACGTCTAATTATTTCCAGCAAAGGTTACTACTGTTTAGCCTATGCTATAAAACTGTGGAAAGAAAGGAGAATGCTCAATCAGAATCTCCCACTGGCTGCCCTCGATTTCAGTATTCCCACTGGATGTTTGTAAGCCCAGATTTGGTAGTGAAACTCCAGTCGCCTTTGCTTTGATGATGTTTTGCTATGTACCTACTGAGTCTATCTGCTATTTGTTATTTGCCCCTTTGGCTTGTTATATACTTAAGAAACTCACTCATTCAAAACCGAAAGTGATTACACTGTAAATGATTTTGTGGACCCTACAGAATCTAGTTCTGTGTTTTGAGACATTTTTATCTCCACCAACCTTTTCTGTTATGAAATGTCTGGTCCATGGCATCTGGTGGGTGATACTTGGCTACCTGCTGTGCAGGAGCACTGGTGCTTGGAATTCCAGGAATAAACAAAAGACATAATTCCAGAATAAACAATAGAAAATTGGGTGCAGTGCACTCCACAGTGTCACACTTCTGACATGGTCTAAGCAAGTGCAGGTGAGAACCCACAGACAAACTAGGACAAAGACATTCTTGGTGAAGGAGGCTATGTTTGAGAGGTTGCATACACACAGGTACAGATTCAACTGTGGAAACGAGGGTATCTTGCAGCTAGGTAGTGTGTGGCAGATCTTTAGAGGGGAAAGAAGGGAGGGAAGATCTGATTTGGATTCTAGAACAAGTAGGGAAGGTAAACAAAGCACAGTGGTGATGTGGGGTAGAGGGGTTGGATAGTTCCTGGGCTGTGAGAATTTAGGCAGCTTCCTGAAGACTGGTCTATCCAGTCTGCCTCGGACACGCCCCGGTCACCCAGCACCAAAGGCTACAAAGCCTGATCCCCTCACTCTTTGCAGAGGCAAAGCCTAGAGAGCAAGGAAAGAAGAGGTGGGAAGAGAAGCATGTTTGGTCTTTTTAATCACCTTAGCTTTTCTGTTGCTGTCACCAGGAAGTAGCACTATTTGAAAGGATTAAAAGTATTAGGACTGTGGTAGCCCGGCATTGGTGGTGCACGCCTTTAATCCCAGCACTTGGGAGGCAGAGGGAGGCAGATCTCTGTGAGTTCGAGGCCAGCCTAGTCTCCAGAGCGAGTGCCAGGATAGGCTCCAAAGCTACACAGAGAAACCCTGTCTCAAAAAACAAAAAAACAAAACAAAACAAAAGTATTAAGACTGTGGCCTTGTTGAAGAAAGTGTATATGGTAGTTTGAAAGAAAATGGCCGCAAAGGGAGTGGCAGTATTAGGAGGAGTAGCCTTGTTGGAGGAAGTGTGTCACTGTGGGGGCAGGCTTTGAGGACTCTTTTGCTCAAGCTTCCCTCAGTGTAACTGTCAGTCAACTTCCTGTTGTTGCAAGATGTAGCAATCTCAGCTCCAGCACCACATCTGCCTGTCTGCCATCATTCTCCCGCCGACATGATGATAATGGACTGAACCTCTGAACTGTAAGCAAGCCCCCCACCCCAATTAAATGTTTTCTTTATAAGAGTTGTCTTGGTCATGGTTTCTCTTCACAGTAATAAAACTTTAGGACAGTGTGTCACTGGGGGTGGGCTTTGAGGTCTCAAAATCCCATGCCAAGCCCAGAGTCCATCTGCCTACTCTCAGCTACTGCTCCAGCACCTGCCTGTATGCTGCCTTGCTCCCACCGTGATGATAATGGATTTAAAGCTTGGAAATTATAAGCCACCCTCCAGTTAATGTTTTCTTTTATAAGAGTGGTCTTGGTCATGGTGTTTCTTCACAGCCATAGGACAGTGACTAAGACACTCTCTCTACATGCCTCTCTTGAAATCCACCAACTATGTTGTGAGGAAGCTCAGGCATAAAGATTATATGCAAAGGCAACAGTTAAATGTCTCATATCGACAATTGAGCTGAAATATCCGTTGTGGGATAATTTTTTTACATTGGGAAGATGTTTCACTGTGTTTTAATAAAAAGCTGAATGGTCAATAGCTAGGAAGGAGAGAAAGGCGGGATTTCTGGGGAGAGAGAGAACTTTGGGAAGAAGTGTGTGTGGGGTGTTCACCAGTGAGATTCTGAAGAAGTTGGATATATGTTACAGAGCAGAGATAACGGAGCCACGTGGCAGGACACAGTTTAATAGAAGCAGGTTAATTCGATTTATAAAAGCTAGTTGGGGACAAGCTTAAGGTAAAAGACAAACTTTCATAATCAATAAAAAGTCTCCAAGTTATTATTTGTGAGCGCTCCCTCCTTTGCTTTGCCAGAGTTCCTGGTCACACTATCTGTAAGCAGGGGAAATGGTCCTGTTGCACTAAGTTTTGAGATTGTTCATTTCGCAGAATCTAGAATAAGACTAGAAGAAGCTTTAGAAGAATGCTGCTCAGCTTCAGAATTCGTAGTCTTTAACGATGCTGAGAATCGTTACAGAGAATCAAACATACTGAATCGTGGCATGGTGATGCTAATGAGAGTAAGGTAGCATGGGGGACTGAAAATTGTGTTCCCTTCCCCAATCTGTTTTTCCATATTCATAGCTAAGCTCATGGATTCTTGTGAGGAATCATTTCCTAGATTTCCTAGTATACTTTCCAGCTCAATATTGGTGTTGACTAAAGTCTTGCCTATGGAATGTGAGAAGAAGTGATGGATGGCATCTGTGTCACTTGCTAAAAAATAAATTACTCTTCATTTCCATCTCCCCCTCCCTTCATTTTATGTGCATTGGTGTTTTGCTCGAATGCATGTCTGTGTGAGGGTGGCAGATGTTGGAGTTACAGACAGCTGTGAGCTGCCATGTGTGTGTGTGGGGAATCGAACCCTGGGTCCACTGGGAGAACAGCCAGTGCTGTCAACCACTGAGCCATCTCTCCAGCCCCCATCTTCCCCTTCTTATGAGATGCTTGACCACAGTAATGGAATGGTTGGAAGAGCCATGAGAAGGGAATAAGAAGACTCTTGAATTCCACTGTGGAATGGAGTTTCCCTACAACCCAGCAGCTTATCTACTTTTAGATTATTATGTTTCTGTTTTATTATCCATTCTGTTTTTGGTGTCAGTATTATAGTGGATTAACTGCTCCCTGAACTCACACAGGTAGTTAGGTATAAGACTGGAGGACAAGAAGATACTAGCATTCCTAGGAGCTTGTTTTAGGAAGTTGACAAGTTTGACAATGACAAAAATACCACTTTAAATAAGTCATGGACCTAAATGAGAAGGAAATTGCTCTGTCATTATCCACATGACGACTGGGTTGGTTAGTTAATGACTGATCACTCAGGATCAGTGAAATTTGAAGTCCTATTTTTTTTTTAAGATTTATTATAGCATTTTTGTGTATGCATATTTTGTCTGTATGTGTGTGTCCACATTAATATGAAGGAAGACTGGTAACCAGTAAATTTGCTCCTTGGCTAAAGGTGCTTGTCACCACGCCTGAAAACCTGAGTTCAGCCCATGGGATTCAGGTGATGGGAGGAGACAACGAACCCTCCAGGTTATCGTCTGGCTTTCACATGTGTGCTGTGGCTCATGCATGTACACAAAATAATGAATAAACAAAAATAATAAATATAATTTAAAACTTTGAAAAGTGCTGGAGAGATGGCTAAGTGGCTAAGAGCAATACTACTCTTTTAACAGGCCCAGGCTTGGTTCCCAGCATCCACATAGTCACTCCAGTTCCAGGGGATGTCAACATGACACATGCGAGGGTCATCCCAGAGGGAATCTTATATAATAGCAATATGTTATGCATCAATAGCAGCAACAGCTTTTCCAGGTTCTGCAGTCATTTGAACAAAATTGTAGAGATATCCAGCACACTCCATTTAAAAAACAACAACAACAACAAAAAAGTAAAAAACAAAATCCCAGAAAACTGCACAGTTCTGTTACTCTTGTGGTACCTGGCACCATTTTTTTTTTTTTAATTAGCTTCTCAGTCATCATCTGGAAGGAAACCATTCTGAGCAACATCATTGAAAACAGCTCCCAGAAGGAATCTTAACTGAGAAAATACCTCCATAAGGCTGGCCTGTAGGTGTATCTGTGGAGTCCTGTCTTGATTAGTGATTACTGTGGGAAGGCCCAGTGTGGTGATATTTTGTTTATGATATAACAAATAAAGTTTGCCTGAAGATCACAGTGCAAAGCTAGCCACACTTGTTAGCCATACAGGCCAGGTAGTAGTGGCACACACCTTTAATCCCAGCACTTGAGTGACAGATCTCTGTGAGTTCAAGGCCACCCTGGGCTACACGAGATTGAATCTGTCTTAAAGAGAAACAGTGCTCTCACAAAATGGATCTCAACACTTGGGATCACATGTCTTTAATCCCAGCACTAGGGAGTTGGAGACAAGAGTGATAGGCTGGACAGAGAGAGGACTATGAAGAGGAGGAGATGAGAGAGAGAGAGATCAGTCTGAGGATGCAGTCTGAGGACAGGATCACACTTTTGGTCTGAGCATTGGTAGAGGTATGAACTCTAATGGCTGGCTGTTTTGCTTCTCTAATCTTTCAGCTTTCACCCCTTGATAGCTGATTCTGAGTTTTTAATTATTAAGACCTATTAGAATTCAAGCAACAGCTACCCTTGGGCATGTGAATTGTATAAGAAAGCAGGCTGAGCAAGCCTTGGGGAACAAGCCAGGAAGCAGCCTTCCTCCATGGTCTCTGCTTCAGCTCTGCCCCCAGGTTTCTGCCTTGAGTTTCTGTCTTGACTACCATTTGATGATGATGGACTGTTACACAGAAGTGTAAGATTAAATAAAGCCTCTCCTCCCCAGGTTGCTTTTGGTCAGTGTTAAATACAGCATTGGAAACTTAAACAGATACAAGCTATAATACTTCTGGCCTCCTTGGGCAACAGGCACTCATATGGTCCACATGCATACATGTAGGCAAAACACTTATACACATAAAATAAAAATAAATACTCCTAGCTAGCAGTGGTGACCCATGTCTTTTATCCCATCACTTGAAAGGCAGAGGCAGACAGACCTCTGTGAGTTCGAGGCCAGCCTGGTATATGAAGTTCCAGGACAGCAAAGGCTACAGAGAAACCCTGTCTCAAAAACTAAAAACTAAAATAAATAAGTAAAAAATACTTTCTAAAAATCACTTAAGGGGGATGGCTGGGAGAGATGGCTCAGTGATCAGTGGTTAAGAGAACTTGTTGCTTCCAGAGCAACATCCCAGCATCCACATCAGGACGCTTGCAATTGTCTATAACTCCAGCTCCAGGGACTATGCTGCCTCTGGCTTTTGTAGGCACTTGCACTCACATGCACATAAACACACATGCACATATGCACATATCTGCACAGTTAAAAACAGTGAAAAGAAATATTTTTAAATTTTTTTACAGAAACACTGTACACTCTGTTTCGTACAGGGAGAAATTATTTGAGATGTGGGGCAGTACAGCAGATACAATAATAGAGATGGCACAAAGATTTTTTTCCTGTGTGTGTGTCAGGCTTATGTGTATGTGAAGATGTATACACCCATGTGTGCACTTGTGGAGCCCAGAGGAAAATACTAGGTGCTCTGTTCCAGCACTTTTCTCCTCTACTCCCTTGAAGCAAGGTCTCTTGCTGAGCTTAGAGTTAAGCTGGCTGCCCAGCAGGCACCGGTAATCTTCCTGTCTCAGCTTCTACAATGTCCTAGGACCTACACTGTGTTGGGGTCACAGGCATGTACATGACCATGCCGGGCTTCTGTGCCTGAATTTGGAGGATTTGAACTCAGTCCTCACGCTTGTGCAGCAAGCATTATTACCGACCTGGTCATCTCCCCAGTCCAATCTAGCTTTCTTTTATTTCTTATTATGTTGTTGTAAGAAAGAAATGTAGCTAGATGTACAATTCTTAGAATTTGGATCAGAACAGTTGACCTTCAAGAAAATGGCTTTCTAGCCTGGTGGTGATGACGTGTGCCTTTAATCCCAGCACTCAGGAGGCAGAGACAGGTGGATCTCTGTGAGTTCTACAAAGTGAATTCCAGGACAGCCAAAGCAACACAGAGAAAGCCTGTCTCAAAAAAAAAACAAAAACAAAAAAACAAAAAAAAACCCCAAAAAACAAAAAAGAGAGGGGCTTTCTTATAAAAGGCCAATCTCAAAATGTTCAATTCTTCTTATTTTTAAAAGAAAATTTGAAAAGAAAAGAAAGCTAATTCTTAAAATTTCCTGTAGTTTCCTTCCTTTTTCTTCTTGATTAAAGATGTTTTCTTTGCTGTGAAATGTGGAAGTCTTAACTTTTAATTAACTTCTCTGCCACATGGGAAGTCTGTTACAGATGAAAGTGAAGTGGTTTTCCTTCATGTTTCAATAGTTTTAATTACTATGTTCTCTCTCTCAGCATCTCTGTCTCTCTCTCTCTCTCTCTCTCTCTCTCTCTCTCTCTCTCTCTCTCTTTCTCTCTTTCTCTCAGAGAGAGACAGAGGAATAGAGTGCATACACACACATGTTATCATGTCTATGACACATAATGGCAAATAATCGTCTGTAACTCCAGTTCCAGGGGATCCATTGCCCTCTTTGGACCTCCATGGTCATCAGACATATACATAGTACACAGACATACATGCAGAGAAAACACTCATACACATAAAATAGTAAATTATTTTTGAAAAATATATATAACTAACAAAGAGGTCCAATAGATGAAAATTAATATTTTCATCCTGTTACATCTATGTTAAAAACTTCTAACTTACACAAAATGGAATTTAAGTCATTTAAGGACCCACTGAGCTTGTTGCTGCCTATGTCCCTCCCTCAGCTCTTTTAATTGCTTCCACAAGGTAGACTGACTGGTCAGGTAATTCCTGGTCTCCTCAAATTGAGGAGGAAAATTTCCTAGGTCCCAATCATTTATCCAAAATATTCTCTGCAGCATTCTTTTTTTTTCCCCCTGGCCACCAAATTCCCTACATTCAGGGCCTTATTTAGACACATTCTCCAGCAGGACCCTTCCTGAATCATAGTTTTGACTTGCTGTGACTCTTCCCATTTAACCAACTGTCCTCCTTTAAGAATCTCTTGTTGGGTCTGTGAGATGCCTCAGCCGGTGAAGGTGCCTGCTGCCAAGCCTGATGACCTGTGTTCAGTACTGGCGATATTTCTGTCATTGCAGAAAGCTCTGCTGGGCAGTACTGGGTTAGAGGCTTGGTCGATCTTAGAATCAGGCCTTGACTCTCTCTCTCTCTCTCTCTCTCTCTCTCTCTCTCTCTCTCTCTCTCTCTCCTCTCTTTCTTTCTTTTCTCCCATCCTTCCTTTCTTCCCCCTCCCCCCCACATGATCTCTCTATTATGTAGTTCTGGCTGTCTTGGAACTCACTGTGGAGACCAGGCTGGCCTGGGGCTCACAGAGATTTATCTGCCTCTGCCTCTTGATTGCTGGGATTAAAGGTGTGTGCCACTATAGCTATCTAGGCCTAAATATATATATATATATAATATATATATATATATATATATATATATATATATATTAAGTACACCTAGGGCTGAAAATGGTAGTTTGTTTTGATAAAAGAACCTGTGAACAGGTGACTGAGCAAGAGTACTTCTGATATCACCACACACATTCCAATCAGTGTAATCTCAACCAGCATGTTTTCAGGAGCTTGTCTGACTACTGTATGATATGGGGCCTACTGAAAAGGAAGGGACAGCACTTTCAGTGAGAAGACAATCCTAACAGTAAATGAGAAGCTGAACTGACTGGGGGTTGGGGGGAATCAACAGCTATTCTTAGATCAGAAACTACCCCACAGGAACCAGACCTGAGCAGGAAGACTTGAGCTGTAATTAGCACGTTGCTGGAAGCTCCCAGCTGACTTGTCAGTTAAAACTTTTAGGGGAAGGCTGGCATCCAGGCCCTCTTCTCATTCCTGAGAGATTGCCCTCCAGGAGTTTGATCAGATTTTAGATCTTCTAGCAGAGAGTGGGAAGGAAAGGAGCCACTGTGAAGTAAGCAGAAAATTCTGTTGTTTTTTAATAAAGCCTCCTATCAAGAATCTGTTGGCTAAAATCTAAACTCTTAGGGTTTTCTGAGAGTCCAATTGACCTGGGGGACAGAGCACCTGACTCTCACCAGCCCTAGGCTTCTAAAGGAGAAAAAAAAAGTTCAGCTCCAGTCTACCCTATTCTTCCTGTCCCCTGTAAAGGGTAGAGGCCAAGCACTTGTGAATTCACAGATCAGAGGCATGGACTGTGAACTATTGTAACATGGCCCACACCTTAGAGGGCCCTAGACCTTAGCACAACTGACTCCATGATGGAAGTATCATTCATGCCATAAAACTCAGCATGAAGACAGCACCACCAGCCAAAACAGAAACAAAGAACTAATCTATCAAAGTCCAGAGTTCTGGGAAAGTCTCTAAATGTACTTAGTTTCTTTACCTCTGCAGTTCCATGTCTGGCTAATTGTTCTTGTTAACTGAAGTATGTTAACCCAGGATATGCTTTTTGTACTGAAAAGCTCACCCTGAGAAAGACTAAGGGATCGGAAACAACCAGCATAGTTGCAGGCTGACTAACAGAGACTGTTGATTGGATTAAGCCCATGTCTGAATAGTCTTCTCTAGTGAACTATAACATGTCTCAGCTTCCCTTGCCCCCACACCTATCTTGCCACATTGCTAAAGACATACAACTGGGGTGGCAAGATGGCTTGACTGGTAAACTGCTAGCTGTGCAAGCCTAATCCTAGAGTTAAATTCTCAGAACCCATGTTAATGAAGTGTCATGGATCTGTAATAACAGTCCTCCTAAGGCAAGATGGAGGGGCCAGAGAGAGGAGAAACCCAAAGCTGTCAGGCCAGCTAGCCGTGGAAATGCTGCAAAGCAACAAAACCAGGAGAGACCCTCCTTCAGTACAGTGGAAATGGAGATAGACTCCCCAAAGATATTTTCTGATGTATCTCTCTGTCAGAAAAAGAATTTTTTGTTTGTTTTTCGAGACAGGATTTCTCTGTGTAGCTTCGGAGACTATCATGGCACTCATTCTGTAGACCAGGCTGGCCTCAAACTCACAGAGATCCTCCTGCCGCTGCCTCTTGAGTGCTGGGATTAAAGGCGTGTGCCACCAATGCCCGGCTTCAGAAAAAGAATTTTTAAAAAGACATATATACATAAAAATTTCTTTTACCAAGTAAATCATGTCTAAGTATCAAGAAAAAATAAGGACTGCAGACTTAGCTTAGATATCAAAAGTGTTTGCCTAGTATGTATAAGGTCCTGGGTTTGATCTCCAGAGCTGAAAAAAAAAATTAGCATGGAGGCTGAAGCCTGTTAATTCCAGCACTTAGAGGTTCAGGCAGGAGGATCAGAAACTCCAGGTCATCTTTGGCATATAAGTGAGTTTGAGTCCAGTCTGTGATACTTGTGATATTTAGACATAAAGGAAAATTTATTTGTCTCTAAATCCATAACAAAGAAAAAAACTGAAAAGGATTGAAAAGGCAAAAAATATGAAGAGATAGGTCATAACTAGATTCATATTAGAGATGCCAAAATTATCACACTGGGAATTTAAAATAACTGATTTGCTTGGGAGCTAATGTTCAGCATGCAAGAACAGATGGGCAATGTAAATAGAAAAAATGGAAATTTCAAGGATTTAAGAGGGCTAGAAAGGTGGCTCAGTGTTAAGAGCATTTGTTGCTTTTGCAGAAGACCTGGGTTTGATTCCCAGCACACACAATCATGGTTCACAACGATCTATATCTCCAGTTGCAAGGAATCCCATGTCCTCTTCTGATCTCCAAGTGCACTGAGCACTCACACAGTGCACAGATATACATGCAGGCAAAATACTCACACATAAAATGAATTAATCTAATTTAAAAATAATAAAAGATAAAAGAGAATAAAAAGAAATGCTACAGATCAAGGCATTCTAGCAGAAATGAGTGATCTTCAGCAGGCTGAATGAAGACAGGCATTTATTAGTACACTGGACATGACTGAAGAAACAATTTCTGAGCTCGAGGGAGTGTCCATGGAAACTTCAAAACTGAAAAACAAAGAGAAAGAAGGCTGAGCAAACAGATCAGAACATCCAAAACAATGTCCTTATTACAGAACTATTATATATATGTATTGAAAATCCCAGGAGAGGGAAGGAATAGAAGCAATATTTGAAGTGATAATGGCTAAGAATTGCTACTAAATTGATGACAGACATCAATTTACCCTCCAGCAAACCCAGAAGAGAGACAGGATTTAAAGAAGGGAAATTCAAAGAGCAAACACTTAACTGTTTTTTCCAGTTCCATTCATCAGAAACTGTTCTACATAGTAGAATGGAGTATCTGTTTCAGTTGGCAAGCTGCCTATAGTGGATCTGGCTGTATACAGGCTGTTATACAAGATGACACTACATATTAAATTAATCCAATTAATTTTACTTGTACTGCGTCATGAACTAGCCACCCAAAGAATATAATTAGACACTTTGTGTGTGCAGTTTCCTTTTTCTGGTGCTGAGAATCAAATCCAAGGCATCATGCATGTCAGGCAAGTATTATTTCATTAAGCCATGCCCTCAGTCCTTATTACATAATCCTTTCTATGGGGAGATAATGCCATGTACAAAAGATTGGAATAGTCCACTTGCCTTGGTAGCTGTATTTTTCCTTATGTGTTAATTGAGTTTACAAATTAATTCCAAGGTTATAATTGGTAAATTGAGAATTGGTGAGATGAATTGAACTTCCCAGTCTTGCCATCAGCTGAGAGGCTTTTTGAGCATGGTGGTATCAATGATTCATACAAGACCCTTTACATTAATGGGGAAGCCATCTGTCAATGAAAATCAGGCCCCAAATATGTTTTCAGCATAAATGTTCAGGCTGCTTTGGAAGCTGCTAGATCACAGATTTATTAGGAAAATGTGTTCTCAGGGTAGTAAATGTGTTTACTGTAAGGAACATCATGGGGAAAGCAGCTTCACAGCTGGGTTAGGCACAAGGTACTGAGGGGCCTTCTCGGGAAACCAAAGTTTATGCCGACTTCTGGGAAATAGCAGAAGCCTTAGCGGAGGAACACTGTGGTCTTCATCCTGATGCCTGAATGTTAGCTAAAGACAGAAGAAGGCATGGAACTTAAGAAGTAGCTAGGGTCCCTTCTAATAGCAGACTCCGCAAAGACAATATGAGAAACCCAAACTTTTCTTCCTTAGTTTACAGCTTGAGACTCCCAAGATAAAATAAAGGTGGTATTTGCCACATAGGTCAAATGTATCAAAAATTGATTCTTCATGGATTTATCTAGAATAGAACGGTTCCTGAAGTCCTGGATATAGACACCAAAGCAAAATACTTTCTTCTTTCAGCATCAGTATCAGTAGGAGCTGCCACATAGCATCCTAGGTGATGTACCTGTCTTTTTAGCTATAACTTCAATGGGAAGTCAATGATGACATATAGCAATTGGTTTGGTTTTCTGTCACACCCACACACTATTCAATATCTGTGTCACTAATCACAAGGGAAAGAAAATGAGAATAGGTAGACAATACATGCAACTCCATCAGTCTCACTTCAAAAACAAAACAAAATGCATCTTTTATGAACTGTAGGAGGCTTAAAGTGCAGCCTATGACTCAGCAGCACTGGTATTTACCGGAGCTTGTGTGTTTGTGGTGCTGCTGTATCCAGCCATACTGGGTCAAAAACCAGCATTTAAAATTTTTAAAAATTATTTTATTGCCAGGCATTGTGGTGCAGCCTTTAATCCCAGCACTCAGGAGGCAGAGGTGGGTGGATCTCTGAGTTCAAGGCCAGCCTGGTCTACAGAGAGAGTTACAGAGCTACTTCTAAGACATCCAGGGCTACATAGAGAAACCCTGTCTTGAAAAACAAAACAAAACCAAGCCACCAACAAAAAAAGACTAAAAAAACAAAACCCAAGATATTTTTATGTGGGAGGGTTACATCTGTGTACCATATGTGTGCCAGGTGCACACAGAGAGAGGCCAGAGGAGGGCATTGGATCCCCTGGAACTGGAGTTACAGTCACTTGTGAGCCACCACGTGAGTGCTGGGAATAGATTGTGAGGATCTCTTGGCCGAGTTGAGAATAATCCAATGGGTAGAGTGGGTAGAGAGGGTATAATCAGAGGCAATGAGATGTGTCGGAAGGCTATCACAGCAATCCAGGAAAACAGCCAACTCACCTCCAGGTGGTAGTGGAGGCATGGAGAAATGGTTAGGCTCCACATGTATTTTGAAGATACATTCTAAGCATTGGATTTGAAGTGTATGAGGAAGGTACTTTCTAGATTCTTGGACATAGCAACTGGAAGAATAGAGCTGCTAATGACTAAAATGTTTTTTCTCCTTAGTCATCTCCCTGGCCATTACTGCATAACAGACCCCAAGGCCTTAGGTATGCCTCCTGACACATTCTATCACTGAGATATACTTGTAGTCCTTCCCCCAAACTTTGACATAACAAGTGGCACGATAAGCCTGTAGACTTCCTGAAGTTTGAGTTGTGACATCATCGTTGATAACAGTAAAAGGTTTCTGGTCACACCACTGCCAAAAGACAACTTTAAATGAAATGCATAGTTAATATGAGATGTTTCTGTACTGCATGTTTCCCTGCAGCCTTGGTTCTGAACTCACAAGGTAACAGTTTTCAGGGAAGCCTGCATGCCACATGATGTGGGTGAATGCTTCCTGAAATACCTTAGCTCGGGTCCAAGACGGCTAGATGTTATGAATTGTGTGTTTTTATTCTATGCACAAAGTTTTCTGCTTTTTACACAGACATAATGATTTAATTATGAGAAACAAAGACTTTTAATATTTTTCTGTCATCATTCCTTAGCATGTAAGTATCAAATTAGTATGTCTTTGGATCGTATTGTGTTAGAATATGGATTTTAAAAATTGCTGTTTAGAGGGCAGCAAGATGGCTCAGTGGATAGAAGCCTGATGATCTGAATTTGATTCCTGGGACCTACACACAATGGGAGAGAACCAGATCCCACAGGTAGTCCTATTCTCTCTCTCTCTCTCTCTCTCTCTCTCTCTCTCTCTCTCTAAAAAGTAAATAAATACATGTAAATTTAAAAATTGCTGTTTAGGCTATGACCTGAGTTTCATCTTAAGAAACCATTTTATGGGGGCTGGAGATTTGGATCAGTGGTATAAAGTGCTTGTCTAGCATGCATGAAGCTCCAGATTCAATCCCAACACTATGTAAAGTAGACTTGGTAGAGCACTCCCATAGCACTCCTAGCACTCAGGAGATGGAAGATTAGGTGTTCAAGGTTATTATTAGTTAGTTTGAGGTCAGTCTTGTATGGTGAGACCCAGTCTCAAAAAAAAAATCATTAAAGGAATTTTTGAATTAGAATTAGGACAGAATTTTGGACAAATTTTAAAATGTCTGTAAGCATGCTTCTGCCATTTAAAAAATGTGTGTGTGTACGTGTGTGTGTGTGTGTGTGTGTGTGTGTGTGTGTGTGTGTGTGTATATGTATGTATGTGTGTGTGTATGCCATGACATTCCTGTGGAGGTCAGAGGACTTTGAGGGACTGTCTTCTGCTTCCACTTTGTATGAGACAGGATGCCCTGATGTTTTTTCTCTGCCATGTACCCCATGCTAGTTGGCTGTCTAGCTTCAAGAAATTCTCCTGTCAACAGGGCGGTGGTGGCACACTCCTTTGATCCCAGCACTCTGGAAGCAGAGACAGGCTAGTCTCTGTGAGTGCAAGACCAGCCTGGTCAACAAAGTGAGTTACAGGACAGCCAGGAGTACATGGAGAAATCCTGTCTCAGAGGTGTGGGGTGGGGTTAGGGGTGGTATGATTTTTCTGTCCCCACCTCCAATCTCCCCAGAGGGGCACTAGGATATACAGGCATGCACTACCATATCTGGTTTTCTGTAGGTTCTTAGGATTCAGAATCAGGTCCTCACACTTGTGCAGCAAGCAATGATCTGCCCCCCAACCCCCAGCCCACTTCTGCTATTTTGTATTTCATATTTGAGAGAATCAATATTCTCAGCATGGATGGCTATAAAATTAATATGTAAATCCACTCTAAAAAGAAATGTTGAAGATGCTGTATGCCTTACAGTATTAAATACTCAGTTAATATTTAATCTTATGTAAGATATAAAAATGGCTATTGTCTTTAACAAATAGCAAGTGGTAAAATTACATACATACCAGAGTGGTTTTAAAATAAATTTTATTATTATTTATCATCAGTAAATGTTTAACTTGTATATCTATTTTATGTAATATATACCCAGGGTCGTGTAAAAAGTTCTCAGGCAAAAGGGGGTTTAGAGTGGAAAGTGCTTTTTTAAAATATTTATTTTTACTTTATATGCATTGGTGTTTCTCCTGAATGTATGTCTCTGTGAGGTTGTCAGATCTTAGAGTTACAGACAGTTGTGAGCTGCCTTGTGGGTGCTGGGAATTGAACTTAGGACTTCTGGAAGAACAATCAGTGCTTTTAACCACTGAGCCATCTCTCCAGCCTGAGTGGAATTTTTTTGTTTTGTTTTGTTTTTTCAAGTGGAAAGATTTTTAGGAAGACCTTTGCTAGATGACAAAGGAGAAAGGGCAGTTTAAAATGAAAATGTATGGAATGTATGAAATGCTGAAGGTGGGCCTGGAGAGATGGCTGTTGGTTCAGTTCTGAGCACCCATTTGGTGGCTAACACCTATCTATAACTCCAGTCCCTCTGTAGGCACTGCATGAACATATGTGGGTCATACAGACATGCGTGGTACACAGTCATAATTGGCACATAAAACAAAATCTTAAAAAAAAAATCTGCTGGGCAGTGGTGGTGCACACCTTTAATCCCAGAACTCAGGAGGTTGAGGCAGGTGGATCTCTGTGAGTTTGAGGCCAGTGTGGTCTATAGAGGGAGTTCCAAGACAGCCAGGACAGTTACCTAGAGAAATCCTGTGTGTGTGTGTGTGTGTGTGTGTGTGTGTGTGTGTGTGTGTGTGTGTGTGTGAAGCTGAGCTGGGTGAGGTGTTGCTTGTTTTTTTTTTTTATCCCAGCACTCTGGAGGCTGAGGCACAAAGATCTCTATGAGTTCAAGACCAGCCTCTTCTACATAGCAAGCTGCTACCGGCTAGCCAAGGCTACCTAGTGAAACCATGTCTCACAGCAAGCAAACCTTGAAGGTATAATTTGTAAACAACTGTTTTTAAATCTGTCACGATTGAGTGAAACTAGCTGAGGGTGATAGTGAACAAAACTCTCAAACAATGAAAACTGAATTTTATTGAACACTCACGTGTTGATAGGGGAGAGGAGGAAAAGATAGGGGCACTTTCAAATCTTGTAAGGCCACAATTGAACTTCCTATTACAGAAAAGAGCCCGCATGCACACATTGTAACAGCTAGCTCAGCGCGGCTTATTGTTTGTTTGCTTTGTGTTAACCCTTAGCCCAGGCGATCCTAGGGAAGGACACAGGCTTTGTGGCCTTGGGAATATGCCACATTTCAAGAGACAAAGATGAGAGAAGTACAAAAGACACACGCTGCAACACCCAATCTCAGGGACAAGGCCCACCACCTGACTGGAGCAAGAAGACCAAACTTTGAAATGGTTGTCTGCCTGTTTCCATTTCATTAAAGCCAGCTGGCTGGAAATCAGAAGGCAAATAAATAAGTAGGATGTTAATCTGTTGTCTCCTCAGATCACAAGGTTTCTAAATGAAGTGAAGCTTAGCGATTCCATTCTGGTCTTCTACTCATTGGTGTTTGTTGTGCCGGGTGACAGGAACTCTGCATTTTGGTGACAGTATCATGAAATTTACTTTCACCTTTTGATAACCAAGCTATGGTATGGTCTGCAAAGCTGAAACATTTATTCTGTGGCTTTCGACAAGAAGAGTTTGTAGATTTGTCATAGATGAGAGTCTAGAAGATGACTCAGTGGTTAGGAGCACTTGCTGTTCATCCAGAGAATGCCCCCAGCAACCAAGTTTGGAGACTTACAGTCCCCCCACCCTCCAGCTCCCAGGGTCATTATTGGTCTTTTAGCCTCTGAGGGTACCCAAACATATGTGTCACAAGGACACACTACACACAGCAAAATGGAGACATTACTTGATTTTTAAAATAAAGGTTATGAGGGTAAAACCCCCACGACGGCATTCATAGCTTTACATTTATCTTATTGTGTATGAGAGTATGTCAGAGATTACTTTTCATGAGCAAGGTTCTTGCCTTCCATTTTGTGAGCCAGGATCCCTTGTTTGTGGACAGGTTACTACAAGCTGGCTGGAACTCCTGCCTCCATCTCCTGTCTCAGGAGGTCGGGCTTTCCCAGCAAGCCATCTCACTCCCTTTCCTTTCCTCGACTTATCTTTAGTGACAAAGTCTCATATGGCACAGGTTGTCCCCAGACTTGCTGTGTAGTCAAGGCCGGCTTTAAACTCCTGATCCCTCTGCCTCCATCTCCTAAGTGCTGGGATCACAGACCTATTTCTTCATGGCTCTCTTTGATCATTTCTGAAGCTAAGTGATTACATATGCAAGTTCACTTTATTAGTTTACTTCTTTGTGTGTGCTTGCTAGGATCCAAACACAGGGCATCTCATTATGCCAAGCTGAACTCTTAACATTAGGTTTTGTGTATGCTTGAAAAGTTTCACAATAGTGTTTACAATTTTTAGATTTAAAAGATGGTTAATCTTACAGTTTTCTCCTCCCTTAAAACAAAAATCTTATGAAAGTAGTGTGGGGCTAATAAAACGTCTCCTTGGCTTTTGCTTCTTTTTCTGAAAGACGGAAGTCATTCCAAGATCTTGGTAGAGCAATCTCCTTGGAATAATCACAGAGACAGTACAAAGGCACCAACACAAGTATAGGAAAAGAGATTTGTCTTGGAGGTGTGCCCCAGGACCAATTCCACTTCCACAAAGAAATGAATCGAAATCCTCTCTAGGGGTTACCACAGGCTCCCCGACCCTCAGCTGATTCGCGGAGGCGACGCCAGGCTAGCCAAGTTCCGTCCGCCCCACCTAGCAGGGGCGGGGCGCGACGTCAGCACGTCGGTGCTCACGTCCAGCTGGGAGAATACTGACCCGAGTGCCCAGGCTGGCGCCGGCCGCTCTCAGAGCCAGGAAGCCGAGCGCACTGCGGCTGCGCAGGCATGCCTGGGGCGGGGCTTCGGGGCTGAGCCGCCCTTGAGGAGCGGCTGCCGGAGGGCCGGGTAAATCCTGAGAGGCCGGAATGATTAGCCGAGGGGCTGCTCCGCCCCTGGCTCCTCCCGCCTGGCGTCGCCGCTGCCCCGCCTCCGCCTCCCGCCCGCTCGGCTTCGGGTTGACACGGGGCTTGGCCGAGGCCAGGGCGGAGGGCAGCAAGTTAGCCCGCGGCTGGGTGGCGGCTGCCGGCCCGGGAGCGCGGTGAGGGGACGCGGAGTTCGGGCGGAGGCCGCGGCCGGCCGCCGAGCGGGAGGGAGAGGGCCAGGGCGCGTGAGGCGTGGGGCTGCAGCCTGAGGGGCGGTGGCGGGCGAGGGGGCGCGGCCGGCCCGGGCGGGTCTGGCTACGGCCGGTTGGCGTGGGTCCAGGGTCGGGGTCCCAGAGCGCTCGGGGCCGCGCTTCTGAAGTTGATTGGCACGCCTGACGTTTGTCGTACTCGTTCTTAACGGGGACGCGGGGAGGAAATGGAAAGGTCCCCGGAACGCCGGGGGCTCCCCCGGGAGGTGGTCCCTGCCTCGGTGTGCGAGCTCCTTTCTTCTTGGGCGGAGAGGTGGAGGCCAGGTAGACGGGGTGACTTTCCCTGTGCGGATGGTTAAAACAAACAAACTAGGAATTCCTCGGGCCCTCCCCCACGCCCTGCCCTGCAACGCAGCAAACATTCCCAGCAACTTTTAAGTAGCAGGCGAGAAATCTCCGAGATTTGATATGTTTGATCTGTGTTCCTGGTCTTTTTAAGGTTAAGGGAAAACACGTTGAGTAGGGAGTCGTTTTTTCCTTCCCATCTATCGCAGTTTTGGTTGTGAAGATTTTAGTATGTTACGTTGATGTTAGTAGCGGTGTACGGTATAGGAGTTTCTGTGAGATCTAATCAGATTGGAAATTTATCCCTTTGATTGAGTAGGCAAGGAAGACAAATATCAGAATTTAAAAAAATATGACTTTAAAAAGACTTTGGATTTTTTTTTTTTATTTCACAGACCTATTTACGAGCCCAGCTACCATTGATGAAGATGTGTTGGCGTATCTGCTGAAATTGACCTTTACTGACCCGAGACAGTCTTATTTGTTCCATTTATTATTATTATTATTATTATTATTATTATTATTATTATTATTATTTTTGTTTATCCCACTGCTTTGATTTTTACTGTAACGGCTGAGAAACTTGGAAAATAAAATAACATGCTATGGTCTTGAACCTTCGTTTTGAGGAAATACTAAAGTGCCATAGTAAAAAGCCACAATGGCAGCCAGAGAGAGGCTCTTTGAACTTTGGATGCTTTATTGTACAAAGGTAATTGCTTTTTATTTCTGTTCTTAAAAATACTTGATTATAAAATTTTGTATCCAGTATCATGATCTTAATGGGTAGCATGTTTGTTTTTTTAATAATCCCGAATTGGGGCGGGTGTTGGTAGTGCATGCCTTTAATCCCAGCACTTGGGAGGCAGAGGCTAGCTTCGTCTACAAAGTGGGTTCCAGGACAGCCAGAGCTGTTACACAGAGAAACCCTGTCTCAAAAGAGAAAAACAAAACAAAACAAAACAAAACAAAACAAAAAAAAAACAAAAAAACCCAAACCTGAATGGCAGGTGTTGTGGGACATGCCTTTAGTCCCAACATTTGAGAGGCAGAGGCAGGTGGTGTTGTATGAGTTCGAGTCCATCCTAATCTATTTAGATTGTTGCAGGACAGCCAGGGCTGCATAGACAGACCTGTCTCAAAACAGTCCCCCCAACAACTCCCCAGTCCCGAATTTTAAAACATGTAGGGGATTTGTGTTTCCCATATTTTTTCAGATTTGAGTACATTGACAATATTGGCCTAGTACTAAAAACTTACAGATGTGTTGTTTGATATTATCAGTGATCTCAAAATTACATAGATAAGATTGTGCCTATAAAAGGAAAATAAAATTCTTATTGTGTGTAGGATGTGTGGGCACAAGGGTGGTATTTTTTTAGAGGTCAGAGAACAACTTGTGGATTTGCTTCTCCCTCTCCACCTTTAAGTAGCTTCCTGGGATTGAATTTAGGTCTGCCGGGTTGTGTGACAGGGGTTCTACCTACTGAGCCATCTTACCTGGAAATATTTCATTTTTATGCTTTTTTTCCCCCCTTCCCTGAATTGGGGGTAAAGACTCTTTTGTGAGGGTGTTAAACTTTTTTTCATCAGCCTTTTATGAAGGTTATTGATTGAGGTGGTGATGTGATTAACTTTGTGTTAGCACATACTGGCATTATCTTATTTGATAGGAGTCTGGTGAGGTGGGTATTGATTACCCCTTTTACTGACGAGAAAACTGATGTAGGTGTGGGTTTGGAACCCTGAAGTACCTAATTCAGGTCCCATGCTTTTAGCCATTTTGACTCTTTAAGAATAATTCTGCCATTCAGAAATAATTTTCCTTGATTTCCTTCATGAGGGTTTTTGCATAGGAAGTTAGATTTTAGGTCTTTGAGAAGGTGCCACTTAAGGGTTTCTCAAGTGAGGCTCCATATTACTACTTTGAAGATACTGGTAATGGTCAGAGAAGCATCCTCAGTCTATTAAGTTAACTTAGGTTAGTGTGGTTATGCTCTCAGGTCAGCCTGTAGTGTTGTGTTATATATCCAGCAGCAGCAGCTGCTGCTGCTTCTTCTTTTTCTTCTTCATCATCATCATCATATAATTTCAGCTATTTAAAAAGTAAATTATCCCTTAAAAGACATCTCATTTCACTGGAATTTTCCTTAACTTCCTGGTTAGATTTCCAAGTTCAGGGCCAGCCTGATCTATATAGAGAGTTACAGGTCAGCCAGAGCTACATTATAAAAATATATATCTGTGCATAGATTTGTACATAAACATGCACACACATACATACTTTGAAATGTTAGTATGAAATTTTAAAATAACTTTTAGACTTATGTAATTGACAGAAATAGCTTCTTAAAAATAGACAACCCTTCCAATAAAAAAGGAATCCATTTCATCCAGAAACTTTTGAATATAGTCACTAATTAATGTTAGCCAAAAGTTAAAATGAAATTTTAGTATAAATGTCTGGTAATTTGAAAATGACTTGTTAAAAATATATTAAACTTACTAATTTTCACTTTTTTCAGAAGAAAAGGTAAATGAGATTCTATTGTTTTACTGATTATATTTTTTCTAGGTAGATAAAGTGACAGTTCATATTGAAAAGATTATCTGTTATTGACATACACTGTTTTTTTTTTTAAAAATCTTAACAGGAATCGTTTTGTCATGAACTCTATTCTTTCCCGAGTGCGTGTGCGTGGTACTAGGGATAGAATTCAGGGCCTTGAATATTCTAGACAAGTGCTGTGTTCCTGAGTTCCTTTTAATCCCTACTGTCAAATTTTGAAGCCTATCTTCTTGACAGAAAGATAAATCTGACTTTTATGATTAAAATTAAGCCATGCTTGCTCTTTTTTTTTTTTTTTTTTTTTTTTTTTTTTTTTTGGAGACAGGGTTTCTCTGTATTGCTTTGGAGCCTGTCCTGGAACTCTTTCTGTAGACCAGGCTGGCTTTGAACTCACAGAGATTTACCTTCCTCTACCTCTCTAGTGCTGGGACTAAAGGCGTGTGCCACCAACGGCCGGCTACCATGTTTGCTCTTAGTAAGATTTATTTTTGTTGTTGTTTCAAAGAGGGACTGTTTAAAAATTGTGAGTTTTTTTTAAATATTACTAGCTCATGGATAGATGAACTTGTTAGATAATAACTTGTACACTTTGAATCGGGTAGCTACCAGGTGTACAGCTCACAAATTAAACTCATCTCCCTACTGAGGCACATCACTGGTCTCAGGCCTCTTTCCTATTGCTCCTACTCTAGCAGTTAGCCCCTCAAAACACGACTTCCCCACCAATACCTGTCACATTTTAAGATCTTTTTGCTTTGCATTTTATACTTTATTTATTTTAGCTTTTTGAGATAGGGTTTCTTTGTGTTGCCCTTGGCTGTCCAGGAACTTGAAACCAGAGATCAACTTGCCTCTGCCTCCCAAGTGCTAAAGGTGTGTGCACCACTGCCCAGCTGCATTTTATACTTTGGATGAGTTTTCATACAATTTGAATACTCTTCAGACTTTATAAACATTTTCTACAGCTTAGTTCTGAGAGCTTCTTAGCCTTTGTGGCTGCTTGTCAAACTCAAGTTTTTCTTTTCTTTCTTTCTTTCTTTTTTTTTTTTAGAATTATTTTCTGTGTTTTATGGATGTTTTGCCTGCATGTATGTCTTTGTTCCACATTCATGTCTGGTGCCAATTTGAGTCTAGAACTGTAATTATGGACAGTTGTGTGCTGGGTATTGAACCTGGGTCCTCAGCCACTGCTCCTAACCTCTGAGTTGTCTTCTTCAGATTTTTTTAATGGTCATGACCTTTGAGAGATAATTAGGTTTGTCTTATTTTTGGTCCTTATTCTATGAATTATTCTAAAAAGTCTTTCGTTCTCCTTAAAGCTTTTGTTACGGAACATTTTAAGCATATACAACAAAAAAGATAAGATACAGGAAATATTTGACATTTTTCAACAATGATCAGGTTATACTATGGTTCTTCTGTTCTCTATACTGAATTATTTAAAATCAAATTCCACACAGTTTAGGATGTTGCCTAAAGATATTTAAAAGTATATCTTTAGAAATAAGTCTTAAAAACTATCACAATACAATAATTATTTAAACTATAAAAGATGCACTTATGTCCAAACTCTCTGCTAATCTTATAAGACTTATTTTTTCACTGCATAATTCAATATTTAAGCAAAGAGTATGCACTATATTTTATTAAAAGGATGTGTGAAACCTTTTCCACACTTTTCTTTGATATTTATTTATAGTAGAAAGCAGCCAGCCACACCTACACACCCCACCCTCCTATTCCACAAGACAGGGTATCCCTGGCTGTCCTGGAACTTGCTCTGTAGACCAGATTGGCCTCGAACTGACAGAGGTCTGCCTGCCTGTACCTCCTCTGAGTGCTGGGATTAAAGGGGTGTGCCCAGCTTTAAAAAGCAGTTTTTGACCTTAGAGTTGTCTACACTCTAGATATTGTTAATGGATCTGCAGCACGAATTCTCTTCAGTCTTAATAAACTCAGAGTCACGTATTGGGGTGGTGGTGGTGGTGGTAAAAGCTGAAGGATCAGAGAAGCAGAGCGGCCAGACATTAGAGTTCTTACCTCTACCCATGCTCAGAACAAAGGGGCGGCCCTGTCCTCAGACTGCCTCCTCAGACTGACTGCCTTGCCTTGTTATATTCCTTTCCCCGCCCAGCCATATTCCTTCCTATCTCTACCTCCTTAGTGCTGGGATTGAAGGCGTGTGACACCACTGCCTGGTCTCATGGCCTCTATGGCTAACTAGTGTGGCTAGCTCTGCACTCTTGATCTTCAGGCAGTTTTTATTTGTTAAATCATAAACAAAATATCACCACATGGCTCTCCTTGGGTTTTTAAAAATTGTTTCTCTTTGGGTTTGGGTACCTGTGAACTGGCAAGTGTAGAACCTTGATTCAGGTTCTAGTTTGGGTATGGAAGGCTATAGTAGTTCATAAATACAGCCTTCATCAATGATTTTTACTTAGTTTTATAAGGATTTTGTATGACAGATGGTCTAGTACTTTTTCATTTGTTAGAAAATGTAGAGAAATGACCTTCCATTATTTATGACTTCTTTAAAAGAAAGTCATTCTTCATAAATGCTTGATTCTCTTTGTCAATTTCCAGAACAATAATTTGATAAACAAAATGGCCAATTTTTCTGGAGTACCAAGTTTATTTTTTTTTAAATTAATTAATTAAAATTTTGGGGGATAGAATCTTTTTTAAAATTTAAATTAGAAACAATCTTGTTTTACATGTTAATCTCAGTTCCCTCTCCTTCCCCTCCTCCCCTGCCCCCACAGACCCCCTATTAATTAAATTTTAAGAAAGAATTATGTAATTATGTATACAGTATTCTGTCTGTCTGTATGCCTGCACACCAGAAGAGGGCACAGATCTCAATACAGATGGTTGTGAGCCTTGATGTGGTTTCTGGGAATTGAACTCAGGACCTCTAGAAGAGTAGCGAGTACTCTTAACCTCCGAGCCATCTCTCCAGCCCCCCAGGTTTATTTTTAATGATTAAAATTTAAATAGTGTTTACCATTTTGGTGTCCCACTTGATTTTTTGAGTATACAAAACATTGTAAGTATACCTGGTTAAAGAAGAAATCTTTGAAGATCATGTAGGTCTGTTTCAAGGCAGTGAAGTTAAGACATCTTTCGTATTTGCCACATTGGCTACACTGACTTCAGCACATGTATTCCAATATGTCAATAGTAAATCACTCTTGTAGTGTTTTGGATGCTGTCACTGATTAGTTTGAAAGTTTAGTAGAAGTACCCTTGGTTTATACTGCTTTGTAGAAAGAATGCTATGGACTGTCTACTTACTCATCTGACTTGAAGACTAAATGTTAGGGATTAAAATCTTCTGAGTAGAGGCTTCTATTTTAGCGGGTGGATCCTCACATACTAAATTGAACATTTGGCAAAACACTTGATACTTTTTCCTTTTAATAGTTTTTTTTTTCTTAAATTAACAAGTATTTATGGAGTGTGGTCTAATATTTTAATACATGTGTGCTTGGAATAATCAAGCCAGGCTGATTAACATATATAAAACCCTCACATAATTACTTTGTGATGTGCAGTTTATTTTGTTTCAGGCCAAATTTCTTACTTTGTCCTTCTAGGAATAGGGCTTAGTTGCATGTTAGAAATGTGACTATCTGCCAGGTAGTACATGCTTTTAATCCCAAAACTCAGGAAGCAGAGGTAGGCAGATCTCTGTGAGTTCAAGGCCAGCCTGATCTGTAGAGCAAGTTCTAGAATAGCCTCCAAAGCTACACAGAGAAACCTTGTCTTGAAAAAAAAAATGACTATCCATAATAGATTTGGTGATTTTATATAGTAGTTATTACATAGGAAGGATGATAAGAAGGAACAGTATGCCTATTCTCTGAAGATTGTTTCATTAGTGGATATGATCACTTATTCAAAATTATATGTAGTCTGAACATTCTTGCTTTCAAATAGCCATCCCTACCCAAGGTCAAGGATTTGATTGACAGTACATTTCATATAGATCTTAAAAGTTAAACATTAAATTTGAACAGCTCTAATCTAGTACCTGATTTTAGTTCTTTTGTTAGCAACTACTTCCCTGGTATATTAATAGTAGATATCATTTCTTTGTTTAATCATAAGACAGAAACAAAAAAGGCAAATTTTATTTAACTGTATACCAACTTGGGTAATTATTAAGCATCTTTTGGGAATTCATATGTTTGTGCATTGTCTTTGTTTCAACTGCTGCCCTAGGAAAAGGGTGTATTTTTTTTTTTTTTTTCTTTTAATTGTTGTTGATTGAGGGCTAGGGCTTTGCAGATAGTAGGCAGGTGTATTGTCAATCCTCTTTTTATTTTCTGTGGTAATGCTTTACCAAGTTGCCCAATGTGGTCTTGAATTCACTCTGTAGCCCAGGCAGGCCTTGAACTTGACCTCTTCCTGCTTGAACCTCTTACATCGATGGATTACGAACATGCACCATCAGGCTTGACTACCAGACGTTATGCATGCGGCAGCTAGTTGGCTAGGATATGTAGAGGAGAATTGAGTGTCAGTTTCCTCAGTAAGATTTTAGTTTTTGGGGGGCAGGAGAGAGAGCTAGTGGTTAAGAGAGGCTGCTCTTCAGGGGACTTGGGTTGGATTCCCAGCATCACATGGCAGCTCACAACTGTAACTCCAGTCCCTGAAGATTCAAAGACTTCTGGCCTTCCTGGGCATCAGGCATACAAGTGGTGGACAGACATACATAGAGGAAAAACTTAGACATAAAGTAACACTGATACATAAAGTAAAAAGAAAAAGTTTTTTAAGTGTATTTTTGTTCTTGCTGGTAAAAATTATCACAAAGTAGTAAATAGGGTGACATTTTGTTTTGTGCATTATAATAGGTTTGAAGTCAAGGTTCATTAATTATTTTGATTTTTAGACAGGGTCTCATTTATCCCAGCCTGGCCTAGAACTTTTATTTCTTTTTTAAGTTAGATACATTTTATTTTATATGAGAATGTTTTGGCTATATGTATGTATGTGTACTACTGTGTGATTGGTGCTGTGGAGGTCAGAAGAGGGCACTGAATTCCCTGGAGCTAGAGTTTGTGATTGTGACCCATCATTTAGGTGCTGGGAACTGAGTCATGGTCTTCTGCAATAGCAACAAGTGCTCCAGCCCAGCCAGAACTCTTGATATTCTGGTCTTATTCTCCCCAATGCCGATGCTATAGGGGTATGTGATCTTTTTCTGTTATTGTTCAGATTCAGATTGCATTGAAAAATTAAGTGGGACCTAGTAGAAATGGATCTGAAATTTCATTCTAATTTTGCTTTTTATCTTAGGGACCTCAAATTAGGTCATCTAGTTCTTTATATTTCAGTTTTCTCATCTGTCAAATGGGAAAAATAAAGTAACTTTTATTTCTCAAAGTTGTTGAGGGAAAAAATGAATTTGTTTTATTTATATGTACATTAAAAGTAAGAAAATGTTATTAGTATTTTGTATTATAATTTCCATTGTTTTCTATATTTATAATCAAGGGAAGTTTTTCTCTTTGGTGGTAATGAAGCTAAGCTAATAAAATATCTTAAATTTTCATCTTAATTTTCAGATTGCCATTTAAGCATAGTGCTTAGTTATCTTGAATCGTGATGTGGGTTTTTATTTTCCCCAACTCTAAACCAAGTTTGTTTTGGACCTTAGTGATGCGCCATTTCCTGCTGTTGCCCTTTGTCCTTCTAAATCTGGAATATGACTGAAATAGATAGTTTTGCAGTGAGCTCAGAGTACAGTTCCTTTTCAGAATAAAAGTTTTGCTTTATAGTGAAAGTAGGATTTACTGATGTTTTATTTAGATAAAAAGGTATGCACCTCTTTTTAATACAAATTTTGAAAAATTGTACTAGTGGCTTCTAATTTCTTTGTTTTAGGACATTAGATGTGAAAGTTAAAAAAAATGAATATTTTGTATCAGAAAACCTGAAGGAAATGATTATTGCCTCTGGTTTGTGCTTATCATATCCTACTCTTTAAAAAAAAGTTAAGATGGCATGAAAAGTTTTTATAATTGGACTGGGTGTGGTGGTGCACACCTTTGATCTGTGCATTCAGGATGCACAAACAGGTAGATTTCTGAGTTCAAGGCCACCCTGGTCTACATGGAGAAGTTCAGACTAACCTGGCTCAAAAATCACATTTTTTAAAATTGTATTTTATTAATTCAAATTAGGAATCAAAAAATCACATTTTTAAAATTATTCTTTTATCTAAATTTCTCTGGTAGTTGGTAGCATAGGTAGCATTTAATCTATGCTTTGGAAACTGGTACTTTGACAAACCATTCACAAATTAAGCTAGTACATGATTATTAGGTTTCCAGGTAAGCATTCTTGAGTTTTTTAGTCCTTGAGGAACTGAGGTATTTTATAGGTATATATAGAGTTTAAAAGGGGGATTTGTGGTAGAAATAAATATTTGAGAGTCATATTGGGAATTATAGTATATTAGGAGAAGAGGGTAAAAGTCAAGTTTTGGATCTAAAGAACTAAAGGACGAGAGAGAATTCCAACATTTCCATGCCTTACACGTGTCAAGGAGTTTGAATAGGAGAACTAGGAGTATTGATTCCTCAGAAAGTAGAATGGAGCCGGATAGTAGCACACACCTTCAGTCCCAGCACTTGGGAGGCAGAGGCAGGCCGATCTCTATTAGTTCGAGGCCAGCTTGGTCTACACAGTTCCAGGACAAGCTCCAAAACTACATGGAGAAACCTGTCTTGAAAAACAAAAACAAAACAAAACAAAAAAGCAGAACACTTTATGAAGTAGTCCAGAAGAATGCAATGTAGCATTCAAGAAAAGCATTTGGAAGGCTGGGTGTGGTGATGCACATATGTACTTCTAGTACTCAGGAGGCCAAGACAGGAGAATTCCAAGTTCCACAACAAAATTAAGAAACTAAGGTTGAGGAGGTGGCTCATTGTCTAAAGTTTTTGTTTTGGAAGTGTAAGAGCTAGAGTTCTAGCAGTAGTGCATATCTGTAATCCCAGTTAGCTACAGTGAGATAGGAGTTGGAGACAGGGGACTCTCCTGAGGCTCATGGACCAGCTAGCTTGAGTGTGCTCAGTGGTGAATAAGAGACTGCCTCAGAATGAGTTGGGAGGTAAGGACCAACACCCAAGGTTATCCTCTGACTTTTATATGGATGCCTGATGTACACACAAACAACCCTCCCTCCCTCCCTCCCTCCCTCCCTCCCTCCTAAAATTACTTCCCCAAACATTGTGGAGGTTATTGGTAGCTTCAGTAAAAGCAGCCTAAAAAGAATGGTAATGAAAGATGTTAAAAATAAAAGTTCTCTATTTACTTACTCATATTAGGGATTGAATCAAGACCCACATGCATGCTAAATGGGTGCAGTACTATTGAGTTACAAGCCCCTCCTCATTTTTTTTATTGTTCAGACTTAAATGTGTTACCGTGCTGATTTTATCACTTAAAAAGGTGTCCTTTTGATTTTTTTTTTGTATCAAACTGGTCAAGAATATTGGTTTGTAGGCCACACTTTGGCATCTAGAACATTGGAACAATCTCAGATTTCCAGAAATACATCTGGAATTCTAGAGTTGTATGATATAAGGAACTTAACTACTCCATGAGTTGTTATAAAAGTTACTATAACATTGTATACCAATACTGTTTACAAGATAGGTACCCCTAAGATGATTGTAGTAGCTCACAAGTTAATATGAATAGCACAAACTTTAAAGATTCTTACTTGTAAGTTAGGCATCCCTGAAACTGCATTTTTAGAAATAAAGCTTTGATCAGTTATTCTGTCTGCATGCTGATTTGCCTTTGCTACAGCTTCCTTTCCTTTATTGCAAAATTGCGTGGCACGTTTACTATAGGGAGCTGGGAGTGGTGGCACACACCCTAATCCTAGTGCTGGGGAGGCAAAGCAGGTAGCTGTCCAAGTTCAGGGCAAGCCTGTTCTACAGAGAGAGTTACAGGTCAGTCAGACAGCTAAATAGTGAGACCCTGTTTTAAAAAAGCCCAAAATCCTCAAACCCTCCAAAACTAAAACTACAACAAAAAGTTTTTACTGCAAAGTTATGAAGAATTGGGCTCAAGAATCCATTGTATTACAGCCCAATTTCTTGATCACAATTGTTCATATCCCTCCTATATGCACATGTCTTTTGTATTTTATCTCTTATCTAAAAACTCCTGTATATATCTTAATCTTGAAACAGAATCTTATGATGACATACACTATCAAGTTCAATTCAATCTAAAGATTGAATTCAGAAGACACCATCAATATATGTTCCCTATAAAGCTGACATAGAGTTAAAACTAAATTGGGAGTACCACGATAAACATTTCAGGAAAGGGAAGAATGATGGGCACAAAAGTAGTTCATGGCAACCCTGAAAACTAAAACCAAGTAGTCCCTACTCCTTCCACCTCCAGAGAATTAAGTCAATACCTCCCCCCATTCTTCTATTTCTTCTGGCTCTGTGCTCTTGGAAATTCTTAGTTTTGTATAATTTTCATTTTTTAATTTGAAGAGGGTCTAAGAATCTGTGCTCTTTGTTATGACAAGGTAGGTCACTCAGCTTTCTAGATTTGAAAGTCACTCAAGAAGATGAATGCTGCCAAGTCTGCTTCTTGCTCTTCCTTGTCTAGTTGTAATATCTAATACTGTCAATGTATATTCTATTGGAATTAAGGCAGCTGCTTATTCCTTATTTTAGTAAAGACTGGGTTTTCTTCACTGCTGTAGACTGGAGCTAAGACTTCTATGTGTGGGTTTGCATATGACTACTTTGACTCAGGTCAGTATAATTTATAATGGTGATTTTTTATTTTCTTAGGTCTCCTGGTGCTGTTTGCAAAATGGCATGTTTGTCAGTGTTAGAACATATCATGCGATTATTGAGGGTAGTCGTGTCCCCCCCCCCCCAGACAGGGTTTCTGTGTAGCTTTGGAACCTATCCTGGCATTCTCTCTGGAGACCAGGTTGGCTTTGAACTCACAGAGATCTGCCTGCCTCTGCCTGGGATTAAAGGTGTGCGCCACCAATGCCTGGCCTGTTTCTATATGCTGAACTTAATCACAAGAGTGACTTAAGAGGTAATCCTCTTCTTTGTTAGAAAGCCTGGTAAAGAGAACTCCAGGTGGTTGTATTTTTATTCTTCTATATTGAGGAGGAATGATGCAATCACTACTGTTTTTAATATAGGGCTGTTTCATTTTTATGACCCTTGGTAGTTAAGTGTAGTTCATCTATAGATTGTTCCAGGCTGGATGCGATGATATGATTATTTTGTGAGTTAACTTCTTTGTAACCTTGACTTGACAGATCCTGAATGAACCCATCGTTTCCTTTTTTAACCTACTAAATCCCCACCTCTCACAGCTGGTATAGTGTAGTAGAATGGGCACCTGTTGGATTCATGTGTCCTTGCCTCACTAACAGTTTGTAGCTTATGACTTTGGACAAGTCACATATCCTTTTGAAATCTCTAAAATTAGGAAAACTAGACCCTTTCTGGATAGTTAAAAGATATAAATAATAGGTTAAAAATGCCTGCTGTTCCAGGTAAATTTACTTCATAAATTAAACAGTGCCTTTACTTCTTTGTAATTGTTCAGTTTCCTAGTGGGATTCTATGCTTGCCAAACATTTGGTAGTACTGACCTTTGGAGTCTGAATGAGGGTTTAGAATGTAGATCAGTACTTCTAGAATGTTGGTGTAGAATTTGAACCAGATACTAGAGAATTGCTAAATAAAATATGAAGAGAAATGCATCAATTTTTTATAGTGTGTGTGACTGTTTTGTATCTTAACTTTTACCAAGAAGTAATCCTTTGCTTTTTATAAAGAAACTAATAAGGAGAACCCCAGGTACTTGTAGTTTTGGAGTTTGTCCCTAATGGATAAATGAATGAATAGATGAATGACATTCTAATTTGAAACATAACACAAAGTATATGTTTCTATATATTTCTAAGGCTAATAAGTCATCTTAGAACATTTCTCATGAATGCTGTTCTTTGCCTAAAATATTTCTGTCTTCTGATTTCTCTTGTGAAGTTGTAGATAGTGGTAATTTATATGCTGATTTTGAACCAATTTAGCAATAGAACAACAAATCCTGAAAGGTCAGCAATTGCTGTGTATTTTAGGGGAGATTCTGGATTATAGTGTAATACTTTTATTTTAGGGAAACAAATAAGTTTGCTAGTGATCCCTTTGTGTTAGATTAGTGCTTAAGCTGTGATGTTTAATCATTGTCTATACTCCTAAATTACATGTTGAAATTTGGCTGCTGTAAAGAGGTGTTGAAGAGACAAAATGGGGAACAGTGCTGAGATTACAGATATGATCCTGTGAACGGCTGATGTTCCCACTTTAGGTAGTTACCTAGGTGTGAAAGCATTGCTTCTGTGACAAATAATATTGTGATGACCTTCTCATTTCAGAAAGATCCAGATTACCTGAGACTATGGTTGGACAATTTTGTCTTAAGTTATGAACAGTTTTTAGATGTTGACTTTGAAAAGCTGCCTACCAGGTATGTTAGAAATACTCATCACCATTGGCTGAGATTGTTTTTGTTTGTTTGTTTGTTTTGTTTGTTTTTTAGCAAAAGGATTTTATTGACATAAGAACAGCAGCTATGCCAATAGTCTTACTACTGCATGAGCATGCTCTCATGACAGATATTGCTCAGTGATCTTAGCAGTCTTATGGGCAGTATCATACCTAGTTCTTAGAAACCTCTTTGCTTTGTTGAGCTACTACCCTCTCAGTGCTCTGACACTAGCTCTTTAGTTCAGCACCAGATCTCACACGTGGAAGATCGAGTCTTCGACAAGACTACTGTCATTTTAGGGAGAAGTTGCAAATCTTGACAGCCACACTTGAAATCTTTTATTGCATTTAATTAGTTATCTGTCTTAAGTTTCAACACGATTTTCTCGCCCATATCTGACAGGGTAGATGACGTGCCTCCAGGAATATCTCTGCTTCCTGATAATATTCTGCAGGTTCTGAGGATCCAGCTGCTACATTGTGTTCAGAAAACAGCAGATGGGTTAGAGGAACAACAACAAGCATTGTCAATTTTGCTCGTCAAATTCTTCATTATTCTTTGCAGGTATTTGGTATAAAATTTTAGCATAATTATTACCAAAATAATAACAATATTTATTAGTGATATTTGTTTGTATGAATTTTTAATGAATGTGTATATCTTTGTAGTACAAATTGTTAGCACACTGGAAAAGTTCTTAATTATTGTACCTAATTATAGAGACACTTAGCCAAGTATTTTAAATGTGTGCTGTCAAGATGGCAGGCAAAAGGCAACTACTTGCCAAGCCTGACTACCTGAATTTAATCTTCTGGACCCACATGGTAGAAGGAAAGAAATCAGTTCCCTACACTTTTGTTCTTTGATCTTTACTCCTGCACCAAGGCATACAAGGGCCAGAACAGTGTACTTGCATACACAAAAATAAATTTTAAGAAGTGCAATAAAACTGTTGTTTAAAAAAAGAATAGCTGGCCTGGTGGTAGTGGTGCAAGCCTCTAGTTCCAGCACTCGGAAGGCAGAGGCAGGCGGATCTCTGTGAGTTCGAGACCAACCTGGTCTACAAGAGCTAGTTCCAGGACAGGCTCCAAAACAATACAGAGAAACCCTGTCTAGGGAAAAAAAAAAAAAAAAAAAGGGAATAGCTGGTCAGTGGTGCTGCATGCCTTTAATCCCAGTACTTGGGAGGCAAAGACAGGCAGATGTCTGTGAGTTCGAGGCCAGCCTGGTCTGCAAAGTGAGTTCCAGGACAGTTAGCGCTGTTACACAAAGAAACCCTGTCTTGAAAAATTAAAAAAAAAAAAAAAAAGGAAAAACTTAAGTGTAACTTTAAAGACAATGATAGAAGTTTTTATTTTAGCAAGAGATATTTTCTACAAGGTTCTTATCTATAAATGTATATACTTGCGTGTGTGCAAAAGCCAGCATATGTGTGCCAGATATCACCCTTTGTTTCATTTTGTTTTTTTAAGATAGGGTTTCACTATGTAGTCTACTTGGCCTGGAATTCACTGGGTAGACTAAACTAGCCTTGAATTTAACAGAAATCTACTTGCCTCTGCCTTAGGAATGCCGGATTGAAGGGGGTGGTGGTGGGGAAGACACCACCTCACCTCACTTCCATCTTACTGAGAGTTTCTTAGTAGCCTTCCTGAGTAGGCAGTGCTGGCAGACACATAGAAAAGCATGGGTGTGAACTTCTTGGCAAAGAGTTGCAGAAATTGAGAAATCTAAGTCCTCCTCCTTTATTTAGATCCATTTTTTGGTTTTGTTTTGTTTCCATTTGGGGGAGTGAGAGGCAGAGGGGAAAGAAGAAAGAATGAAAAGAGAGTAGTAATCAGAATAGTAAGAGAATACATAAGAATGGGATGAGACAGAAACTGATGACTCTCTAGCTATAGTCCCCGAACTGGTAGTTTTTGTGTTTGGGGATTTTATCAATTGATGCATTTTGCTAATACATAAGTGTTTTGAATCTTTAAGCTATCATCTACTGCATTGTCTGTGCCTCAGAGGCATAGTTTTAAAGGCTACTGGAGTTACAGATGGGATATTCTTGATAAAGTAAGCTTGCTATTTGTTAGACTGTAATGATAACAAATAACAGGGCAATAACAATTTAGCTATAGGTCCTTTTTCCCTTGGATCTATGTCTTTTTCCAGTACTAATTCAGATATAACTTTTAAATTAATTTTAAGCTGGGCATGGTAGCACATGCCTTTAATCCTAGCACTCCGGAGGCAGAGGCAGGTGGATCTCTGAACTCAAGGCCAGCCTGGTCTACAATTGAGTTCCAGGGCTGTTACACAGAGAAACACTGTCTGGGAAAATAACAAAAAATTTCAAATATTTATAAATTTTATTATGTAATTGCTAAGAGATAATTCATGTCATGTAATTCACCTACTTAGTATGTCATTAATTTTTTAAAATAAAAGAAATTGGGCTTTTGCTACAGTCAGTTTTCAAACTTATTCATCAGTTCATAAGGACATTCAGTTTTGTTCTGATTACAGTATTGTGTGTGTGTGTGTGTGTGTGTGTGTGTGTGTGTGTGTGTTGTTGTCGTCTGTCTTTCTCTGTCAGTTTGGAAGAGTTGGTTGTCTCCTGTGTCCCAGGGAATTTAATTCAGGTTGTCAAGCTTGGTGGCAGATGCTTTTACCCTTTGTGCCATCTTGCCCGCCCCAAGGACACTGAGTTTTTAATCTCTTGAGAAACAACTGCCAGACTGTTTTCCTGAGTAGCTATTACAATTTAAATTCCATCTGCTTGAAGGTTTCAGTTTTTGTATATCCTTGCCAATACTTACTCTGTTTTCTGCCCTTGTCTTACTAGTGAGTCTGAAAGTAGTTTTCGTGACTGATGATGTTGAACATTTTTAATGTGCTTATTATTTATATATATGTAGTACATTGTGAACTACATGCAGACTTTAGAATTAAAAAATGTGTATGTGTGTATGTACATGTATGTGGCAGGTGCTTGGCAGAGGCTAAAGGATGTCAGATCCCCTGAAGCTGGAGTTATGGGTGGTTGTGAGCCAGCTGATATAGGTGCTGGAAGCCACACTCTGATTCTCTGAAAGCAGTGTGTGTTCGCAATCACTGAACCTACAGAGGGAATTTTAAATGTTCTTGTATTAGAGAGAGGGATTAATAACTAAGATGTCATGGTAATTTAATTTTTTAGTGTGTGTGTAAAGTCTGTTAAGTTTTCCTGTTCTGTGTGCATCTGTAGTAGGATGTTTTACTCTTGGCTTTTTGGGGGGGCCTGCCACCTAGCTCCCAAATAAATCACACACAACAGCTTATTCTTAGTTATGAATGCCTAGCCTTAGAGCTTAGCTTGTTTCTTTCCAGATTTTCTTTCTTTTTTAAAAAAATTAATTTATTTTTTACATTCTAATCCCAGTTCCCCCTCCCTCCTCTCCTCCTACTCTCCCCACTCCCCCCCCCACCTCATCTGCTCCTCAGAGAGGATAAGGCCTCCCCCAGGAAGTCTACTAAGTCTGTCCCATCATCTCGTAGAGTTCCCACCTTTTCTTAACTTACATTATCCCATCTGTCTTTGGCCTAAGGACTTTTATCTTTCTGTATTCCCGTATACCTTTCCTTTCCTTCTTACTGCTGTCTGGGTGTCTAGCTGGGTAGCTGGCATCTGAAGTCCTCCTCCTTCCTCTCTTATTCCTTCTTCCTCCAGATTTCTCCATCTATTTGTACTCTCTGCCTGCCAGCCCCACCTATCCTTTCTCCTGCCTTTCTGTTGGCTGTTCAGCTCTTTATTTGAACCATCAGGTATTTTAGACAGGCAAAGTCACACACCTTAAAATGTTTTCCAACAAACATCTACTAGATTTTGAGATAGAAAATTTTTACAGGTCATAGTGTCTCAGAACAGAAAACTAATAAGCTTAACTTTTAACAATAATGCCAAAAAGATACTTAGGTGTCATAAATTAGCTTAGTATATGTGTCACAACTCATGTACTTGTGGACTCTCTAACAGGATGACATGGTATGTCCTCTTAAAATATTTAAAGATGACAATATCCTTTGTGTCATGAACTTCTGATACAGTTTACAAAATATGACATAAGTCAAACTAAGGGAACTAAAATTCAGAAAGTAGAGTGAAAACAGTAATGGTACATATCTTGTATAAGAGCAATACCCTATGCATCCTTTTCTTTTTTAATATTACTAATATTTCATTTGCCAGCATCTGTTCTCATAATCCAAGCTGAATATGCTTGCAGTATATTGCTCATATGTAATATTATCCTTTTTATCTCCTAGGAACTTATCAAATGTAGAAGAAATTGGGACTTGCTCTTATATTAATCATGTTATTACCATGACAACACTGTATATTCAGCAAGTAGGTGTGAATACATTCCTTTTTGTTGCTTTATTGAGACTAACTAGATTTTACTTTTTTAAAAAAGTTTTTAAATATTAACTTTGCTAAATGTTTTCAAAGAAGGTAGTAATTGAAAAGATAGTTAAAATTAGTAATGGATAATAGATCGTTTTAGAAATTTGTATATTTTCTTTTTTTAAAAAGAGTTTATTTTTATTTCATTTGCATTGTTTTGCCTGTGTGAGGATGTTAGATCCCTAGGAACTGGAGTTATAGACATTTATGAACAGTCATGTAGGTGCCGGGAATTGAACCCAGGTCCTCTGGAAGAGCAGCCAGTGATCTTAACCACTGAGTCATCTCTAGTCCCAAATCCTAGATTATTTATCATAAATCTTACTGAAAAGCACATATCCAAAGATGTTTGACTCTTTTAAGCTTATTCTAGGAAGAATTTAACATCTGAGAGAATATATCTAGTCCATATGATTAAATGACTCTTAAGAAATCAAAGGGGAAGTTAGGCTTATGTAAGTAAAATGATTTATTGAAAGTTGATAAATGAAACATGCTCTTAATTTTATGTTTAATTTTATTCTCAGTTAAAAAGCAAAAAAAAGGAGAAGGAAATGGCTGATCAGACATCTATTGAAGAATTTGTGATCCATGCATTGGCATTCTGTGAAAGTTTGTATGATCCGTATAGAAATTGGAGACACAGAATTTCAGGGTATGTCTTATAAATTGTATTGTTGAGATTGAGTCTTACTGTGTAGCTTGGCTGGCTTAGAACTTGATATGTAGACCAGGCTGGAGGTGACCTACCTGTCTCTGGACTGCTGAGATTAAAGGCCTTCATCACCAATCTGGCCATAATGTTAAAGCCTGAGCATTGGACTGAGGAGGTGGCTCAGTGAGCTTAGTGAACTGTATATGCTTGAGGACCTGTGTTCATATCCCTAGAACGAATGTAAAAGCTTGATGTAAGAGCATGAATGTCTGTAATCATTGTGTTTTTATGAAGAAATGGGAAGTGGACATCAAACCTGGGATATATAGTAGAAAACCAACAGAGACACTCTCAAACAAAAT